>NC_056666.1:58601005-59801005 GCF_018350195.1 Panthera tigris
GAAAAGAATGATAAACAGGACTTAGCTCTATAATCTTCTTTCAAAACTGCCCTGTAAATAATTTCCTATAGTTTCTGTAATGAAGCTTATGGTGGTAATATTTTGTGCCTCTGGTAGTGGGGAATAGTTTCAAAATACCCTCAACATTTTACATTTTAAGCTGTGTGTGTGTGTGTGTGTGTGTGTGTGTGTGTTCATGTTTTCAGGTTAGGTTTTCTGTCCCACGTAGATTTAGTGGAATTTATTTTTTATATGCTTATACTTGGTTTTAACGGTTTAGGTGGGGGCATTTCTAAATAAAACTTGTTAAAGAGATGTTTATTGTTGTTACAGGTAATTTATGCACGCAGAGTTTAGGAGACTTGAAATGATCTTTTGGGAAAAAAAAAAAAACTTGGTAGAAGAAGGGGGGACATTTTCTGTAATTTAAGTTGTCATAGTAACTTGCATCAAGACCGATACTTGGAATCCAGGCCTGAAGAATTTCAGTGACAATAAACATTCCAGTTGCATTCATCATTTTTTTCCCCTCTGAGAAAAGAGCCATCAATTGTGATCTAATTATTCGCTTTCTGTTTTTAGAAGATGAGTAGCAGCTTGCATTTTTTAACACTTTGAAACTTCCCTGGTAGAGTAGAAATGAAAAGTTAGCTGTTTATATTTAAACTTGGCATTTTCTGGTAATGTATCTCAAACTAACCATTTCGGATGACAAGATAGGTTCAATATAATGGTTACTTAATGAAATATGAAAAGAAAAAGAGAAGTTGATGAGGATTTGAACACATTGCCACACACATTTGTTAACATGCAAATTTTAATATTAAGAGTATTGGAAAATGGTTTTCATGGAACTCTGATCTAGGAATGTTAGGATTTTCCTAATATCAGATTTTTAATATATTTATGGCATCTTGTATTCTTAAGCATGAATGTATTTAAATAAAAAGGAGGAGATATCATTTTTATTAGCAGAATAAGTTTACTTTGAGAAATTTGTATCCAGGCATTATTGTTAGGTATGCTGTCTTTCACAAAGGACGGTACAATGTTGTTTTTAAAGAGAAAGCTTTTGGGGCGCCTGGGTGGCTCAGTCGGTTAAGCAGCCGACTTCAGCTCAGGTCACGATCTCGCGGTCCGTGAGTTCGAGCCCCGTGTCGGGCTCTGTGCTGACTGCTCAGAGCCTGGAGCCTGTTTCAGATTCTGTGTCTCCCTCTCTCTCTGACCCTCCCCCGTTCATGCTCTGTCTCTCTCTGTCTCAAAAATAAATAAACATTAAAATAAATAAATAAATAAATAAATAAATAAATAAATAAATAAATAAAAAGCTTTTTTAGGTTTTGCTTCACTCTTGCCTTCTGCAAGATACTGATGACTAACCGACCCATAATTTAGAGTTAGAAACATTCTCCTTAAGCAAGGAACATTAGGAGAAATAAGGAGATAAAGGTGTATGTGTCCATTCATTTTAGGAAACTTGGAAAATAAATGGGAAGAGTTTGTAGCTAGTCTAATAGTAAAAAATAATATACAAAATTAGCAGCTGTTGAATATAACTGTAGTCATCTGTAGATAAAAGTGGTAATACTTTTGTAGAAACTTTTCCACATATGTATGAGAATCTGAATCAAATGGGCAATCTTTTAAAAAACATAAATCAACAAAATTGAGTTTTAAAAATATAAGGTAGATGTAGAAAACCTAAATAAACCTACATAATTTACTGGAAATTGTGAAGGGAAATATAATCACCTATTATCTCACTGTTTAGAGATATTTACTGTACGTATTTTATGGAAAGTATCTGAAGTTATGTGCTATAAACAAATTAAGGATCAAGTTATCAATAGCCAAAATACTAGTAATGGTGAAACACACAATTTTATCTCCTATTAGAATTAGCAGCTTACTTGCTGTCATCATTACTATCTAAAATAGCTCTGAAATATTTAGCCAGTATATTAAGAACAGAAAAAGAGAATTATTGAAAAGGACAGAATTATTTGTAGATAATAAAAAATGCCCAAGATATTTAATATAGTAAAATTCCATTATAAATAATGTAAATATCATGATTTATATAGTAGTAATAACCGGTACAAAAATAGAGAAAAAAGAGTCTGTTCATAGTAGCAACAAAAATTTATGCTGGGGATTAAACTTTGTAAGAAATGCGAATGGCCATGGGCGGGAAACTATTAAACTTTATTCTGAAGATGCAGAGACTCAATGTATCTGAAATTCTAGAAAAGAGGCTTTTAGCAAAGCATTAGTTCTCATATATTTAAAACAATTGCTCATTTAAAAAAAAGTAATACAGTTAAGTTTAAAACGTATAGAAAGGTATAAAATGAAAAACAAGATTCCTTTCTTCCTCATTGTGTTTCTTCTATCTAAAGGAACCATTGTTAACAGTTTCTTGGGTATCTTTGCAGAAAATGTGCATACAACATTTATTTATGCCTTTTTAAACTTACAGCAATAAGTAATAGTGTGTGTGTGTGTGTGTGTGTGTGTGTGTGTGTGTGTGTGTGTATTACACGAGATTCTTTACAGGTTGACTTCTTTAATTACCAGAATAATCTTAAAGGCAGATATTATTATCACACTGCTCATTGAATTGGTGGGAGTTCAGTAAATATGGTTAGTGTGCATTCTTCCATTTGGCTGAGTTTATAAAAATAAGGTTAGTATGGAATTACCTGGTATACTCGAGACTCTGATGGAGTCTACTTCTGATTGCACCTATGACTATCATTCTCTGTGATCTGGTTTCTATCCCTACAAATTGAAATGGTGCCTATATCTGCCTGAATGTGGTAGAAAGAATACAAAAATTAAACAGGGCCAAAATACAAAATCATTTTTTGTTCTTAAGGTATTACTAAGATAATACTCAAGAAATAATGATACCATAACACTTTTTTTCTTTTAAGTTTATTTATTTATTTTGAGAGAGAGTGCGCAGGAGCATGAGCAGGGGAGGGGCAGAGGCTTGGAACTGTGAGATCATGACTCCGACCCTTAACCAACTGCTACCCAGTCATCCTCCATAACACTCTTTCTAATTTTACAAAGGCAATTCCTTTTATATAAAGCAGACCTCATGAAAATTATAAAGTAGAATAGGATGGAGTCCATATTTTCTGCTGTCAGGAATATATAGTCTCACCAACTTAAGCAGGTTCACACCAGATGGGAAAAACATAGTTTTTAGTTTTTATTGCTAAGCGATACCATGTTATAGCAATTCTTGAACTCTTGAACTTGCACGCTCTCTCTCTTTCCCTCTTCCTTTCTCTCACATTTTAGCCAGGGTATACTTGGCTCCTTAGAAATTTAGGGAAACTTGTCTTAAATCTCCAGTTTCAAAGCTTATAAAAGTGTCCCCATGATCTTGATAGGTCTCAAGGCTTCGTGTCTCCAGTGAGAATCCCCTCATCTGTCTTTGACTTGACTCTATGGATAGTCTTCATTTTGTCCAGGGTTAAGCCTTTCTTTTTTAGTGGATTCTCTGAGAACACAGCACAACACAACACATGCACACCACTTAGTAGAACCTACCAAAGATCTGGGACTTAGAGGAAAGAGATTCACATTGTGGGAAGGGCAATCTTGATAGTCTTCCTAGACTCTGGCTTCAACCTCATCCCTTCTTAAGATGCCTCAAAAACCTACAAAAACTGCCACGTGTCATCTGGACTCATCTGTCAGGGTACAAGTCAGCTTATCCCATTATTAATTGTGTGACCTTGACTGATTAGTCTTTAAAATCCAGTTTTCTTACTCGGATGTTAGGTAAGATTAAGTTATGCAGTTGATCCTTAATGTGCTGTGTTTAGGGGTGCCAGCCCCCATGCAGTTGAAAATCCACATATAACTTCTGACTTCTCCAGAACTACTGGGAGCCTTGATAACATAAACAATCAACACACATTTTGTATTTTATATGTGTTACCTGCTATATTTGTACAATAAAGTAAGCTAGAGTAAAGTAAATGTTAAGAAAATCCTAAGGAAGAGAAAATGCATTTATATAGTACTATACTGTATTTACTGGGAAAAAAAATACACATAAAAGTGGACCCACACAGTTCAAACTTGTGTTGTTCAAGGGTTAACTGTGAATGTAAAGGTCTCAGCATGTACAAAATTCAGTGTATTATAATTATCACCAATTTTATTGAAAGAGTACTGTTTTCCCCAAATGCTTCGATCTTGTTTCAGACTTAGGCTAGATATATTTTTATATAAGCAGATGTTCACCCTTCTGTACTTATGGAAACTATGTAATTGTTCAAACCAGACACTTTGGAGACTGAAACGTGGCATTATTGTTAATTATGCTGGGATAACCATGTAAACTGTAAACCAGGATGAGTGGTCACTCAGCATGCCTCATTTGTGGTGCATGCTCAGAGAACACAGGTCATTGTCATTGAGTGAGACAATGAGGATATAGGACAAGTGAGGTCACATTCATCTTTTTGAGCTTTAGTTCCTTACTCATTAAACTGAGATTAACAATAACTAGCTCACAGGGTGACTAGAAAGATTAAATGAAGTTGTAGTCTGATAAAACATTGTATATATGTGGAAATTGGACACCTGTTAATTCCCTTCTGTGTCTCTGCAAATTACCTTAGTTGTGCTGATGGGTAAGTTTGTGTATAGCTGTGTTATTAGGTACTTAACCTTGATGTATCTTTATAGTTCATTCCACTGGACATTGTAGGTGGTAGTCATAACCAAGTGCACATGTGGTTCCTCAGTTTCCTGTGGAGAGTTGGTCTATATTGCTTCAATTAATCACTTTTTAACACTGAAAGCATGAATTGTAGTGTTCAGGAACCACACCCACTTTCCCTATAAATTCTCCTGTGGTATGCTTTTTTCTTATGTGCTTTCCTATTTTTTGGATGAACATAATCTAAATAGGGGGATTTTTTTCTTAAATGTTTCAGGTATGAATATTTATTTGCATTTAATACATGGTGAGAATCAAAGGCACTTGTTTTTGCACATCAGTTGTAGAGATGTATTTCTTCCTTGGGAAAAAAAATCTAGCCGAAACCTTAAAAATTAATAGTATAATTGGTAATATACATACCAAGTTTGATTTTCTTATCATTTACAAATAAATTTTAATAACACAAAACTGGAAGAAGTAATAGATAGACCTCAAGGTTTGGGCCTTTTGCAAAATGATCACAGCATTTTCACCATTATTTTTCATAGTTGTTGTCTTCATTAGCAAATCCATATTCAGACTTGGTGGTATTTCCCGGTCTTTAGGCTTACAGAGAGTCTGTGGAGGACAGACAGGTGGTAAATGATTTTAGTCCTGTCATAAATTACACTTTTGTGGAATGAAGAAGGTGCTATGGGAGCACATGGAAAGTACTTTGTGCAAAGGTTTAGGAAGGCTGTTTGTGGCTACCATTTAAGTTAAGTGTTTAAAGGTAAGTAGGTCTTTAAGGAGTGGGGAGAAAGCCTTTGAAAATGGCCTGGGAAATAGCATATGCAAAGCCTAGAAAGGCATATAAGGAGCATGATGTGTTTGGGAATTAACAAGTATAGCTAGGTGTGAATACGAATGTGGATGCCAAGGAGATGACCAATTTAAAAAAAAGGAATTCTTATTCTAAATGATAGCCCTTTTCTAGGGCTCTGGGCTTTATTGTAATTGAAAGAATCAATTTTGTAAGTAGATAAAGTTCTAGTTGGAAAAGTAGAAGTGTTAATGACTTAGAACAACCTACACTATAGCTGTCTCTGTAAGGAGAAAAATTACTTTCTTTATTCTTGATGGTTTTTCTATAATCTCAAGAAATTAAATATTTACAATATCCTCATTCTTCAAAAGGATATTGCTACTTTAAAATATTCTCACTTAAAAAAAATTAGATATAAATAGATAACATTAAAATCTATATATACTGGTTCCAGCCAGTTAGCTTAACATTCCATTCATTTTGTTAACATTTTATTCTGTGAGCTGCTCTGTAGCCACCAGACAATTTTGGTGTGCAAATTCTTTGCAGATTTTGCCTTGTCAAAATGTGAATTGGGTGAGGGATGAAATGATTAAAAGTGCTATTTTTTTTTGTACAGCAAATAATGCTTTCAGAAAAAAACATGCTGATATTAACTGCCATTTCTATTCCATTTTGCTCCTGAGAATTGTTTGAATGTATACTCTCCATCTTTTTATTATATCAAGAAGTAGAAACATAATGACATTTACTATTAACAAAATAGTAATTTCATGTAGTAATATTTACACTCTCATGTGAGAAATAAAATAATGTCATATGAGTGACTATTTTAACTCTAGTACCATCTTGCCTGCTTCATTTTGTATTTTCCCTGTGCTACACTATAGCATATACATAAAATCTTTATTTTTTCTTGGAAAGCACTCTGAACATTCAGATTTGAGCTTGAAGAAACCAAGACCCAGTTGGAGACTGATTTGCTCCCTTTAGACATCTCCTCTGGGGCAGAAACTCTTCTCATCATCTTTGTAATCTCAGTGCCTAGCCGATAAATAAAGATCTGTCAAATAGGTGGATACATCTGTTACAACACACCTCATTTGATTCCTGGTCAGTCCATGTTCTTTGTACATTGGTACCTCCCCCATCTGTTTTCCCTCTCGCAAAGTGGATTTACATAGCAGCATTCCTTAGGTTTCAAATTATGTATTTATGCATGATTGTTGGCTGTCATAACCCCGTCCCCAACTCACAAGAAAGCCAAGCTCATCAACATGTTAGGACAAAGGGGCCGTTTGGACTGAGAATCAATGGATATACCAGAATATTCCTGAATGAATTTAATTTCCACACTCAAGATAGATGGCACTTTGTGCTTTTCAATATGTTGTTCATTTTTTTTTTTAAGTTTGTTTTGAGAAGAATGAGTTTGAGCTGGGGAGAAGCAGAGAAAGAGGAAGAGAGAGAATCCCAAGCAGGCTCCACACTGTCAGCACAGAGCACAACGTGGGGCTCAGTCCCATGAACTGTGAGATCATGACCTGAGCAGAAATCAAGAGTCAGGTGCTTAGCCTACTGAGCCCCCCAGGTGCCCCATTCATGCTTCTTTTGATGAAATTACAGAGTCAAGATATTCTGTAGGATCGGAGACTATATTTTTAGAATAGTGTTTCTAAGCAGGAGTAATTTCACCATTGGGGTGTTTAGAAAATTTGTCAGAGCATTGTTGATTATTACAGTGATTGGAAGAATACTGTTGGCATTTAGTCAATGGGTAACAGAGATGCCAGGCATCCTGTAGTGTACAGGACAGTTCCACATATTGATATTAAAATGGCCCCCTCAGTTTCCTATTGAAAAACCACAACTGAGCATAACTTTTTACATGTATACACAAAGCATTTTTGCATTGTCTTAATATATAATGAATTTTCTAGGAATACAACTGTTATGGAAATTAAGGGAAAATCATATTTAATTCAGAAGTTGAAAAAGAATTGTTCTCCAGTTTAATAACCATGTCACAGACAACAGTCCCCTTTGTAGTATTTGAGTTTCCTATCAACGTACCTGCACTTTACATACCTACGTTTACAACTGTGGCATTTATGATATAGACATACCTCAGAGATATTGTAGGTTCAGTTCCAGACCACTGCAGTAAAGCAAACATGACAATTAAGTGAGTGAAATAAATTTTCTGGTTTCCAGTACATATAAAAGTTGTATTTACACTGTAGTCTAATAGTGTGCAATAGCATTATGTCTAAAAAAACAACATACATACCTTAATTAAAAATACTTCCTTGTTAAAAAATACTAACCATCATCAGAGTTTTCAGTGATGATGATGATGCACTTATCACAGATCACCATAACAAAGTAATAATGAAAAAGTTTCAAGTATTCTGAGAATTACCAAAATATGAGAAAAACACACAGTGAGCAAATGCTGTTGAAAAAAAGACTTGCTTGTTGTAGGATTGCCACAAGCCTTCAATTTGTAAAAAATACAATATCTGCAAAGTGCAGTAAAGCAAAGCACAATCAAACAAGGTAGGCCTGTAAAGGTGTGAGCATCTAGCTACTTCATTGAGTCTTGTCATTTACATAGTTAAGTTCATATCTCTCTGCTATAAATTATTTTTCTTTTATTTCTTTCTGGCTTCTTTGTTGAGAATAGCCTATTTGGGGGTAGAGGAAACACAAGTGTAGAAGCAGGGAGACTCATGAGGAGGCTTTTGCAGTTAGGTGAGCAATTATGGTAACATAGACAAAGATAGAGCCAATAGGGTTTCCTGGCAGATTAGATGATGGCTTGTGAGATAGAGAAATCAAGGATAACCGTAGGCATTTGGGCTTAAGCAACCAGATGGATACATTCTAATTGCTTTGAACTGAGATGAATATGGGTGCAACAGATTGGGTGGGGGGTGGTAAGATTAAGAGTTCTTTTAAGACATGTTGAGTTTGAGCTAGAAAGGCAGTTGAGGAGGAGGGAGCGGTTGGAAGGGGGACACTGGCTTGGCATGCACTCCAGACCTCGGGAACGTTATTGTGCATAGAATGGCTCATTTTGGAAGACTATTGCCCAGAAGAAAAGATGTTTGGTTTTCACAAGCCAAAGATGTACCGAAGTATAGAGGGCTGCTGTATTTGCAGAGCTAAGTCCTCCAGTTCTCAATTCACTGACAGTAAATGCTATGGAAAGGACTTCCAGAGCTGAGACTCGTTCAGGAGACATCTGTAATGCCTGTGTCCTGTTTTTGAAAAGATGGAAGAAACTGCCAGCAGGATCAAAAAAAAACACAAAAAAACAAAAAACTGGAATCGTGGTAGATGCAAGGGCAGGACCTAGTCTGAAGACAGCAGTGAAACCAAAGACAGTGAAAACTCTATCTGGAAACAGGATAAAAAGTAACCAGATCAGTAAACTACAGAAGGAATTTAAACATCACAATTCTGATGCTCACGGTACCACCTCAAGTGCCTCCCCAGCTCAGTCTCCTTGTTATAGTAACCAGTCAGATGATGGCTCAGATACAGAGACGGCTCCTGGCTCTAATAGAATGCCAGTGTTTTCCTTTTTAGATCTCACATACTAGAAAAGACAGAAAATATGTTGTGGGATTATCTATAAAGGCCGTTTTGGAGAAGTCCTCATTGACACACATCTATTCAAGCCTTGCTGCAGCAATAAGAAAGCAGCTGCTGAGAAGCCGGAGGAGCAGGGGCCAGAGCCTCTGCCCATCTCCACTCAGGAGTGGTGACTGAGGTTTAGGTAGAAGGGGAACAAAAAAACGATTTAAATTTTGGAAAGAAAACAAAGCAACAAAACCCTCCTATTTTTAACTTGGATACCTGCTATTCTGCCAAAAGACACTTTCGAGAATAGTTTTGAATGGGTTGTTATTTCTCCTCCAGTTCCACAAACTCTGAAGCCAGTGTCTAGCTTACTAAAAGAAAAAAAGTGTACATAATATTTAAGATGCTGAGTATTTCATAGGAAAGCTGAATGCTGCTGTAAAGTGCTCTTTAAGTCTTTTTTTTTTTTTTATCCCCTTCTAATGAATGAATCTAGGGGAATTTCAGGGGACAGAGATGGGATTTGTTGTATGATAAACGTATGTAGTTTTAGTCTTTCTATATTGAGAAGCAGTGGTTGGGGCATTTTTAAGATGGCTGGCTATATTTGTTTTCCTTCATGATAATAAATTTGTCATAACTCAGTAACATGGACTTGCCCCAAGAGGTAGTTGTTCATAATTTAAGGTCTTGTCAAGGTTCTGATGATTCAAACCTGTACTACTGAATATTAAGCAGGACACACTAAGCTCTCTGGTACAAATGCCTTGAAGGAGTAGTTTCTAAACATACAGAGAGGTAACTTGAGTGTATATGTTGCATCCTCTGTCACCTCCCTCCATATTCATTTTTGATAAAGATTTTAATCTATATTGAAACTTCTAAAGCAGAATCAAAGCTCCTCTGAGGAAATGACAAGTTTTAGGATGAGCAACCCTAAATGAAGAGAACCAAAGCATTACCACATGGTAGAGATCACATTCTATTAAAAATGTTAAATTATCTTTAAAACTGTACAAGTCTTCAGGATGGCACACACAAAAAAACAAAGGTTAATGCTTCTTAGGGCACATTTCTTAGAGGGCTTGCCTAGTGTGTAAATAATTGACTTTTGTTTGTGTTACATGACTGGTGACTTCACTGAAAATCTGCGCAATTCAGTTTTAGCTCTGGATTACTTCAGTTGACCTTTGTGAAGGTTTTGTCTATGTAGTGGTTGTTTGACTGGTTTTAACCTATTAGGGTTTGGGGTTTTTGGTTTTTTTTTTTCCCCACTCTATATTAAAGTAAAATTCTAAAAGAAAAGAGGTGTGTGTTAATGCTGAGTGGGCTGGTTTAGGTTTGACTTCTTTTAGTCAGGCTTTGTGAACATTGAGATGATAGATGATGCATCCGGAACACGGAGCTCTTCAATTCCAAAATCTTCATTTGAAGGCTTTTTACTTGAACCCAAACCAAAGTACTGTCATTGCCTGTTTTCTAAACGTTCAGGAATAACCTATCACTGGTTCAGACTTTTCATAATTAGGGAGGATCATTTGCCTACCTCATAATAACATGACTCAGTGCTTATTTTTAAAACTGGATTTTAAAAATTAGTATAAACAGTAAGGAGTGAGCCACTTTTTACGGGCACCATATAGTTTTATAATTCTTAATCTAAACTTAAAATTTTATATTTCTTCCTTATGGCAAAAACTATAAGCCACCATATGCACAGATAATACTGTGAGTTGGGTTGGCTCTCCCATAGCCTCTGAGGTGAATTACAAGAGTCCCAGCCATTATCATCTTCCTCCTGTTGTTCTGAAATTTTTTTTTGTACATTTTGCTACAGTATTGGTGATAGAATATACTGTAATATGGATCATCTCTACTTCTGTATTTATTTATTTATTACTAGACCTCAACCACAGCCTTCTTCTTCCCCTTCCACCTCTTTGCCTGTAGGATGTACTGTATATAGTCATGCACTTTGTATTAATATATTATAAATCTACAAATCTGTTTTGTACTTATAATCAAAACTTTTACTAGGGTACTGAATAAATTTAGTCTAACTATAAAAAAAAGACATGTTGAGTTTGAGATGTCTACCACTCAGTAGCAACACTAAGTAGGCATCTGAATGTGAGACTGAAGTTCAGAGAGGAGTGTGAGCTCGAAATTTTATGGGAATTGTCAAGTATATGGTATTTCAAGTTATGATCAAATTGAGTGAAATCACCAAGGGAGTGAATATAAATGGAAAAGATCCATGATTGAGATTTGAAATTCTCAAAAGCATAGAGAAGAGATTGAGAAGGAACACCAACGAGATTGGAGGAAAAGCAAAAGAGTGCAGCTGTTCTGGAAGCCAAATGAAGAAAGTGTATAAGGACGAGAGAGTGATTAATTGACTCTTAGATTTAGCCATGAGCTAAACATGATGGGTGACCATGGTTTTGGTGGAGTGATGGGAGTTAAGAGCCTGACAGGAATGAGCTCAATGGAGATGGAAGGTGAGAATATGAAAAGGGATCAAGAAATGGAGGATAGCTGGTAGGGGAAGTGGGATCAGAAAAAAAATTTTTTGTTTTTGTTTTAAGATGGGTAATATAGCTACTTACGTATTCTCTGATTGACAATAAAAATTGAAGAAGATAGTGATGATGCTGGAGCTGATATAAGGGGGCTGACATGCTGCTTAGCCATGGGATGCCTATGGCTGCACCACTAGTTGTCCAAGCATCTGGTATGACATAGCTCTGGAATAGTCAATTAATACATAATAGATTTTGAGGCCCTGGGATCATCTTCTCACTCTCTGGTGTTTCTTCATTTTTTTTGTTTAGTAAAGTTGATCAGGCACCAGACAAAGGTTTAGGCTTTAACCAGACACTAAATTAGAAATTAGTGGGAAATTAGAAGGGAAGGCAGAACCAATTCCTTCTCAAAAAGCATCTGAGAGCAGCTTAAGTTTTTCCTTCTTGTCCACTGGGACCACCTTAACCATTTTGACTTGTGGGTAAATGGCACAGGGATTTTAGAATAAGGAAAGTGAGTCACCTATGAGGGCACAGGCTGAGGAGGCACTCACTTTTAGAGTCATGCAAGTATAATGTTGGCACTTGAGAATGATGCCTCCTTACATTTTGCACCCTACACACTTTGCTTGCTACATGCCCCCTAATTCCCCTGGTCCTGAGAATGGGCACTGTGGTTCATTTAAGGAATAATAGGAAAACTCTTTCCCTAATTATCTCTTCTTATATTACCAAATGGAGATTTATGTGCTTTAGTTAGTCTGATACTCCTCTCTCTCCTCAATATCTGGTTGACTTTGCCAACTAACAAACATGAGGAATACTTGGTAAAGAAGAAAAGAAATGCTTCTTTTCTGCAAAAGAAAAATTAGTGATGAGACAGAGTAGAGAATGATTGGTTGGAGCCTTTAGGCCAACAACTTGAAGGACTTTTAGATACCAAAAAGGCTGGAGAAAAGGAACTGGGGGATAGAAGGGAGAATCCATTCTGTTTGTGAAGACAAAAATAGAAACTGTTCCACTTTAGCTTAGTACATTTGTCATTTTTAAGAGTTTTAAGGGCCCTGGTACCATCTTGTCCTTCCATCTTTGGAATACAAGGTGATAGGTTATCACTTAACCTTGTTAGTCCTAAGAATTGACTTTCTTGTTCTGCCCAGTGCAGATCTGAGAAAGATCTTCTAAGGTCATCTGAGGAATTATCCATCTTTGTATCTCAGAAACCAAAACAAGACTTACAGTAACATCTGCAGAACCCAGAGAATTCTCAAGGCTTTGTGTCATGTGATCTTGTGTTTGTCCCCTCTGAGGGAGCCATAGCGGTAAAGATACAATAGAGAATCACGGACCATCTTGACCTTACTATATGAGTTGACAGATTCTCATATGAGGAGCATTTAGGACCAAATGTGTAGAGATGGTGCAGATGTGCTTGTGTACAAAATGAGAGTCAACTGAAGGAATGGTGGGGAGAGATGTATACAGACAGCTCTTAGGAGCTTCCACTAAGAAGTGTGGGAATGGGAAAAGCCAATTGAATTTACAAGTGAGAAAGTTTTCTTCATTTTAAAGTGGTCACCATGAAAACTGGAATGTCAAGAAGTCCATGACTAATTACGAATGAAATAAAAGATAACTGATTAATGATCCTATTATTTTAAATCTTGAGATATTTCACTACAAAATTAAACCTTTATAAGTTGCAGCCACATATGAGTGAATCTGGGAGCAATACTATCAGATGACAGAAGTTTTTATTGCAGTTTCTTTTGGGATGAGGCCTGATGCTGGTTTAGCTTGTGTTATTTCCATATCTGAGAACTGACAGTCATGTGCCCATGGAAAGAAGTCCTCACTGAAGATAGTAGACATTTGACTTTACTCAGTGTTACATAATCAGGAGGTCCTTTGAGAATTTCCCCAGAACTGATTTTCCAAAAAATTAGTCAAGTATTTCCCAGAAAAACTTTCCTCTTTTTCATGAGCAATATCATTTTTGTTAGTAGTGCTTACTCTTCTAGGCCCTTGCCTCCTCTTCACGTCCAGTCCCAAAAACAGCTGAGTAAGTAAATGTGAGGACATAATTAATTAACTGATAAATAGAGACTAACTCATCAACTTGTTTAAATCTAGTGTCTTTAAAGCTTTTGTTGTCATATGTTTGGCAAATAGTAGACCTTTAGTAAATGCTTTTTTGAAACCGTTAAGTATAATATATATTCTGCTTAATTATTTATTTTATTAGATTGTAGGGTATATTAGTTCATGGTTTGAGTTCTGGTTGCATACTGCCTGGATTCAGATCCTGGCCTTACTCCTAATGAGGTGTGTGATCTTGGGCAAGTTTTGTAACTTCTCTGTGCCATGATTTCCTCTTATAAAAAGTGGGGATAATAATAGTGCCTACCTTTTAAGATTATTATGAGAACTAAATAAATTGATACATTCAGAGCACTTAGAATAGTTCCTGGCGTATGGTAAGTACTTAATAAATATTACGAATGATTTTAACAAAAGCTGTCAGACATTTAATATTTAAAAAGTGAGAAAACCGAGTCTCTACTTCTTCCCCAAATAACACTGTAGCTGGCAATGAATACTTGAAAGTTGGTTGCTTGAATACTAGATAGTCCTTTTTTCAGTGGCTGTAAACAGCTTCCTGTGTTTCTGAAGGTGGAGGAATAGAAGTCATCTTTCCATCTGGCCTCATGTCAATACATCATTCTTGACACACTCTTGACACTGTGTTCACATATTGTTTACACTTTTGCTAATCACAAAAGTGCGTTGAGTTTTTAAAAAATTTGTGAGTACTATGATTAGTATCCAGATTTGTTTTCTGTTGAGTATTCTGTGTCTATGATGTTTCCTTCCAGGTGAATTTTAAGAGTGGTACAGTTTGTTCCATCTTTGTGCTTTGTCCACCCAAATTTATAGAATCAAAATACAGGAAGGTATATCTCCCAACATGTAAAAAAAAAAAATGGTGAGATTTCCATGTAGGCAGCAGCATGATATCCACAGGGTTCTTTGTTGATCCAGGCTCATAGTCAGGGGGTTGGGCAGTTCTGCTCAATAGAGGGGGCAGAGTTCTCTTCATGTGGTGTGCCCACAGGACTTCCCTCCCAGCTTCTCTCGTTTGCAGTAATCCAAGTCTGTTTTATAAACGCATGGAAAAATGTGGCTTCTCTGCTGATAGCCACCTGCTGGGACAGCACTTTGGTGTTCATAAAACACTTTTAAATAGGTGAATTTAGGGTGATGCTCACAGCAGACTAATGTGAAAAATATTCTTATAGGTATTCTACAGCTGAAAAAAAAAAAAATGAGCCTGCGTGAGTTTAAAAGGGCGTTCACTTAAAATATAAGTGAACCCAGGTCTGCTGACTCCTTAAATCCTGTGTCTTCCCATTTTATTGCTTTCTGATCAGAGTCACTCAGGCTCAGCAAAATCATGTAATAGGAATAATAGCTGAGACTGTTCATTAGAAATCATAATCATAGAATTAGAATTTCAAATACTGTAAGATTTGACACTGTATTTAGCTGTTGAAAACTTTACTTTTTATAAAATAAAAGGCCCCAGTTTCTTTTTAGTTATATTATTCATTCTTTCTGGTTATGTATTCTTCCTGCTTATGCATTTTCTAACTAGCTTTAAATTTTTAAAGGTATTTTTTTCGTTATATGTATCCTTTGTCATTAAAGTAGATTTCATGTTGATAGAAGTCTTTTTTCTTTCAATGTGGCTGGTGTTAGTAGGCCTAGATTAAGAGTTTTTCTGAAATTCTTAGAAGAGTGTAATTACCAGTTCTTATCCTGTACTTGATAGGTAGGTGAGTGGTCTCAAGAAGAATAAAATGGTTCTATTTTTGTAACCATTATTTTTCTAAACCTCATTCTGAGTAAATGGCGCTTTTCTGTATTGTCGGGACAAACCTCAGACCTGTAGCATTGGTTTGAAGAATAGGAGAGTGTGGGCCTTCCTTGTTTCATGGGGTTGTGTTCGTGTCCCCTGCCTGAGCGGCCAGTGCTGCAGATGCAGCCACAGCTGGCTGGTGCCATGTGTCCAGTGGCTTGCTGAGCAAAAGCTTGCTCACTATGACAAGCAGGTTTGGGCAGAGAACTGCCTATTTCAAGATCATGTTCAATGATCAGTCGCTGATGAGTTCTGAAAGACCCTAACTCCTATAGTAATACCAATAGCTATTTTTATTAAGTAATTGCTGCATGCCAGGTTGTATTTAAGTCTTCATGTTCATTGTTATTTAGCTCTGACAAATTTAAGGATTATTATTTCCACTTTAACATTTATTTATTTTTGAGACAGAGAGAGACAGAGCATGAACGGGGGAGGGGCAGAGAGAGAGGGAGACACAGCATCGGAAGCAGGCTCCAGGCTCTGAGCCATCAGCCCAGAGCCCGATGCGGGGCTCGAACTCACGGACCATGAGATCGTGACCTGAGCTGAAGTCGGACGCTCAACCGACTGAGCCACCCAGGCGCCCCTATTATTTCCACTTTAGAGCCAAGGAGCTAGTAATTTGTCTCAAGTCATATAGCTAATAAGTGGTAGGGTCAGGATTTGAATTCAGTGCTGCCTGACCACTAAAATGTGTTCTTAACCAGCAACTTCCATATGAAGGATGATGAAATATGTCATATGTGTATACATGTGCCCATGGCAGACATGATTAATTGCACATGGTATGTGTTCATGCTGAGCTGATAATCCTTTCTAGCAATTGTTACATTCTTGGCTTCTGTAGTCAAACAATCAGACTTTTAATAGGCAAGGTAAAATATACATGCTATCTTTAACTCTAAATGTGTCTTTTATTAGCTTTCTCTGAAATTTCAGTGGTGTGTTGAAATTGGGCCAATTTGCTTTTGGGAAATAATAAATAAGGTGAACTATTGCTTTGTTTGATAGGAAGAACAAATATGCAATATTTTTCTATGGAAGACTTCATTGGTGTGGACAGTTGAATTGAATTTAGGATAACTTTCATTTTAAATAGCATATAAAAGTCATCTCCATGTCAGAAAAATTTTAAGGCAAGTTGATTTTACTTATTTATAATATTTATTTATTTGAAAAATTTTTAGAATGGATATTTGAAATAAACAAATTTTGACGGTGGTCATAGAGTTTGTTATAATGAAATTAGATTTTTTATACAGTCAGCAGGAAATTAATTTGAAACTCTGTGTATGGCTGTAGTTATGGAAATAAAAAGCTGTTAGGATTATAGCTTTATTTACTTACTTACCTTTCTTATATACTTATTTATTTATAGTCCTTTTTTCTTTCAGACCTTACTACTACTTCAACTCAAGATAGTATTTTTTTAATTTCACATATGATCAAATAGGCATTCCAGTGTGTCTTTTGACTCCTTGATATGAGGGACTCCCCTCCCTGCAGTATTGTTGAAGAGCATCTTAGGACAGGATTCAGGGTTGGCATGTTTAAGCCAAAGACCAGTAATACCTGCTATAATAAATTGTCATTCCTGTCTGCTCCTTACTGTTCACATTTCTAGAAAATGTGTTCTTCATTTTTCTCCTCTGAAATAGTGGCACAAAACTGAAAAATAGAAAATAATTGATATCAAAATATTTTTCCAGCAAAGAGACTGAGGTATAATTTAATCCAAATTAATATGTGAAGCCATGGAAAATTCTTTATCTTTTGTGTGTATCTTTAAAGTTAAGTAACCTTATACTTTAAGTTACTTATCTCCATTTACAAAGAAATGAAAATTTTCCTTGCTTATTTTTATAGTGATGTTAGGAGAAGAAAATATATAATACTGAAGAGACTGGACAGTCTGTTATTGTGTTGTGAGAAATGCTGACTTGAGTGTGATTTTTGGAAAAATAAATGAAATTAAGAGAAATAACTCAATAGTGTTTCTTTAGAAACTCTCCTTGTTCTCAATAACACGTTTCTGTTTTTTCTTTATTGATAAGGTCCTAGTTATTCATACTTTAAAAACAGAAGACAGTACTTCTCTATAACGCTGTGACCACAGACCCCGCTAACTCTGACTAATGGTTACTTTGAAGTGCTGGTGGCTAGTTGAAGTTTATAATTTGTTACCAAATTACTATTATCTTTATTTTCATCCTGTATTTTGCCTGTCAAGCAGTCATATTCTCCAAAATTGGAGAGTCAGAACCTTCAACTAAAGAGTTTGTTTAACTAGAGTCAGGAAGGGCCTGTTTTCCCTTGAAACACATGGGACATTCATTCATTTTCATTTGTTTTAAACTTAAAAATCTGGAAGTTATTAAGGGTTGCTTATGGAGTTTTTTGTTTGTTTGTTTGTTTGCTTGATTGGTTGGTTGGTTAGAGGTTTTGGTTTTGGGTTATCTAATGACTCTCCCTGGTTTTAAAGTCTAACTGGTGCTTTTTCTTTCCTTCATGTATAGTGTTCCTTTAGATTAAGAATTTGTTTCTCCCTAACCTAAGATTTTAAGATCTCCCAAATCCATGGCCCGGATTTTTATTGTAATATTACCTTAATTAATCTACATATTATTGCTATTTATTCTAGAAAATAACAATTTTCTAAGGAAGAAGGAAGTTTTTTTATGTATTAATATTTTATTGAGGCATAATTGATACATAATGTATTAGTTTCAGGCATACAGCATAATAATTCTGTATTTGTATGTATCGTGAAACAATTACCACAATAAGTTTAGTTAAAATCATTCCCATAACACAGTTAAAAATTTTTTTTTCTTACGATAAGGAGCCTTTAAGATCTATTGTCTAAGCCACTTTCAAATATGCAATATAATATTATTAACTGTAGTCACTATGGTGTACATTACCTCCCCATGACTTATTTTATAACCAAAAATGTGTACTTTTTGAGCCCTTTAGCACATTTCACCCACCCCACACCCTGCCTCCTGCCTCTGTCAGCTACCCATCATTTCTCAGTATCTGTGAGCTTTTTTTCTTGATGTTGTTGTTGTTGTTGTTTTAAATTCCACATATGAATCAAATCATACAGTATTTGTTTCTCTAACTTATTTCACTTAGCATAATGCCCTCAAGGTCCATCCATCTTGTTGCAAATAACATTTCATTCTTTTATGTTTTATTTTATATTTGAGAGAGAGAGAGAGCATGAGCAGGGGAAGGGCAGAGAGACAGACAGAATCTGAAGCAGGTTCCAGGCTCAAAGCTGTCAGCATAGAGCCTGATGCGAGACTCAAACTCACAAGCAGTGAGATGACATGAGCCAAAGTTGGACGCTTAACCAACTGAGCCACCCAGGCACCCCACATTTCATTCTTTTTTATGGCTGAACAATATTCTGTTATGTATATGTCACTGTGTGTGTGTGTGTGTGTGTGTGTGTGTGTGTGTGTGTGTGACATTTTCTTTATTCATTCTTACATTGATGGAGAGCACTTAGGTTGTTTCCATATCTTGGTTATTGTAAATAATACTGCAGACTGCAGTGAACATGGGGGTACATGTATCTTTTTTAGTTAGTGTTTTTGTTTTCTTTGGGTAAATACCCAGAAATAGTATTACTGAATCATATGGTAACTCCATTTTTAATTTTTTGAGGATCACTTATACTGTTTTCCATAGATACTGTTTTCCATAGTGGCTGCACCAGCTTACATTCCTACCAGCAGTGCACAAGAGTTACCTTTCTCCACATCCTTGCTAACACTTGTTATTTCTTGACTTTCTGATGATAGCTATTCTAACATGAGTGAGGTGATAGCTCGTTGTGGGGTTTTTGTTTAATTTTTTAATTTATTTTGAAGGAGAGAAAGAGCAAGGTAGGGGAAAGGAAGAGAGAGAATCCCAGGCAGGCTCCACACTGTCAGGACAGCCTGATGTGGGGCTCGATCCCACGAACTCTGAGATCATGACCTGATCCAAAATCAAGTGTCGATGCTTAACCAACTAAAGTACGCAGGCGCCACCCCCATTGTGGTTTTCATTTTCAATTACCTGATTATTGATGATGTTGAGTGTCTTTTCATGTATCTGTTGGCTGTCTGTATGTCTTGTTTGGAAAAATGCCTGTTCAGATCATCTGCACATTTTTTAATCCAATTGTATTTTTGCTGTTGAGTTTTATGAGCTCTTTATATATTTTGGATATTAGTCCCTTATCAGATAAATGATTTGCAGATATTTTCTCCTATGCAGTAGGTTGCCTTTTCATTTTATTGATGGTTTCCTTTGCTTCACAGAAGCTTTTTAGTTTGAGCTAGTCCCGCTTGTTAATTTTTGCTTTTGTTACCTTTGTTTTTGGAGTCAGATCCAGAAAAATCATCTCTAAGAGCACTGTCAAGGAGCTTACCGCCTATATTTCTTCTAGGAGTTTTATGGTTTCACGTCTTCCATTCAAATTTTTTTTTCTTGAAAAATTTTTTTAATGTTTATTTATTTTTGAGAAAGAGACAGAGACAGGACACAAGTGTGTGTGTGTGGGGGGGGGGGGTACAGAGAGAGGGAGACACAGAATCCTAAGCAGGCTCCAGGCTCCCAGCTGTCAGCACAGAGCCTGACGTGGGGCTTGAACTCATGAACCGTGAGAATATGACCTGAGCCAAAGTCAGACACTCAACTGACTGAGCCACCCGGGCGCCCCTTCCATTCAAGTTTTTAATCCATTTTGAAGGTTTGTTTGTTGGTTGGTTGGTTTTGTATAGTGTGAGATATTTAGAGTTCTTTTTTTAATCTATTTTGAGGTTTTTGGGTTTTGGTGTTTTGTTTTGTTTTTTTGTTTGTTTTTTTTTTGTGGTATAGTATAAAATATCTTTTGCATGTGACTGTCCAGTCCAGTTTTCCCAACACCATTTATGGAAGAGACTCTCCTTTCCCCATTGTATATTCTTGACTCCTTTGTTAATTGTGGTTAATTGACCACATATGCATTGGTTCAGTTCTGGGCTCTCTTTCCTGTTCCATTGATCCATGTTTCTGTTTTTATTCCAGTACTATACTGTTCTGATTACTGTACCTTTGTAATCTAGTTTGAAATCAGGGAGCATGTCTCTAGCTTTGTTCTTTCTCAAGATTGCTTTGGCTATTTGGGATCTTTTTTGTTTTCAGACAAGTTTTAGGATTGTTCTATTTCTGTGAAAAATGCCATTGGTATTTTGATAGGGATTGCATTGAATTAATAGATCATTTTGGGTAGTATGGTCATTTTGACAATATTCTTCCAATCCACGAATATAGAATGTCTTTCCATCTATTTGTCTTTAATTTTTGTTATCAGTGTCTTAAAGTTTTCAGTATACATATATTCCCCTCCTTGGTTAAACTTATTCTTAGGTATTTTATTCCTTTTGACACAATTGTAAATGGGATTGGTTTCTTAATTTCTCTTTCTGATAGTTCATTATAGGAGGGATCTTTTTTATTGATGTTGTTATCTAAATATAAGGACCTATGAGAAAGAGCTTTATAAATAAATTTTAAAGTTCTGTACAGTTTTTATTTTGAGTGAGAAAGTTGTTTTTAGGTAGTTATAGATATAAAATATAAAAAATAATTTTCAGAATTTAAGTTGCTTATAAAGTTGTTTGCTGACAGTTGTCTATGTCAGCCCATTTAAAAGGTGTGAAAATATTTTCTTCTTCCCCTTTTTCTTCATGCTATTTGATTTGTATTTGTCCTTTTTCATAAATGTTCATTTGTATTTTTTTACTTACTTTAACATGACAGGATAGATACTTAAAATGTTATCTGAAGTTCATTCATTAGTTGCACTAATTCCCTTTTAAAGACCTTTCCTTTTTCTTTTCATTTCTAGTGATTTGTAAAATTGACTTGATTCTTTATTTCTCTGCTATGCACAAACCAGGCAAGTTTTCTTTTTTTATGCAAGCTTTGGCTTCACAGTTTTAGTATTTTCAACTGGAATGTTTCCCCTATAGATACGTAATCGTAAATGAGAACATTCTTACTTGTTTTTCTCTGGTTTTTCATATGGGAGTTAAATTCCATATAGGATTAGGTAAGTAAAGTATTTTAACAGAAAAGCTTTTTTCTGATTGTTTTTGTCTTTATTATATCAGTATTGTTCATTGTTACTAAGTGTATTTATTCTAAGGTACACAAAGAAGAATTAGAAAAATAGTGCTTTCCATTGCTGAACAAATCTGGGCCCAGTCAAGAGAGAGGAATGATATGGTCCTTTGAACAGTGAAAATTTAATAGAGGACTGTAAATATGGCAGGGAATATGAAGTGAGAGATTGATACGAGGTAAAGAGAATTCTGTGGAATATAGGAATAGCAGATATAATAAGATCTTAATAGCCACTACCCTAAAACTGAGATTGAGTATCCAAAGAAGAGGCCCCATGGGACTGAGATTCAGAGTTTGTTGCACAAGGCCTGGCTGTGGCTCTCTGCAGAAAAGTCAGTGTGGTGCCTTGTTGATGGAACTTACCCAGAATCCAACCCCCCTGGAACTTGCTGAGGATGCGTCTTACCACAGGCACTCCGGTATAAAATCACCCAAAGCCAGTGCTGGGAAAGCTGCTGGTTCTGCTGACCTCTCTACACTTGTAGGATCTGGGCACTGGGGGAGCTACCAGGAAACAAAACCCTTTCCTCTTGCCTTCTCTAGTGTGTCTCTCCAGTGCCCTCTCTTGACAAAATTCCACGTGGTGCGGTTGTCCAAGAAAACCTACTTAAGGCGCCAGATCCATTTTCAGAGTGGGCCAAAGGGAAGAATTTAGAGCTGAGAGTCAATAATTTAATAACCAACACAACCTGCAAGATCATGACAAAAAACATTTTCTCTTTCCCATGTCTGTGAGATAGCCTAATGTCATTTCTACTAAAATGTAAGAGGCATGTGAATTGTCAGGCATATTAGTTTACTTAACGTCTAGTGAAATGTATTATTCCTTTATAATTAGTGCATATCTGCTCCTTAAGAATTTGTCACTATGAAAGCTAATTTTTATTATTTTTTAAAAAGCATTGTTTCATTTCATCATGCTTCTGACCCATATTTATTACACTATAAACATCCACATAAATGTTATACAGGGGTTGGCAGCCACCTGTGAAGAATTTATTCTTGATTAAAAGTATTTTTGAAATAGCTGTAGAAGCTTGTTATTTGCTTAACAAATCCATTTTTTAATTTTAAAATTCTTGACGTTACTAGATTGAAATTTTATGACATTCTGCTTTAATATTATTTACAAACAAAACTTATGAGCTAAAAACAAAAACAAAAACAAACTAGACTAAAAACAAGAAAAGAGGACACCTGGCTGGCTCATTTGGAGGAGCATGTGATTATCAGGGTCATGAATTTGAGCCCCAGGTGGGGTATAGATATTACTAAAAAAATAAATAATAATAAAACTAAAAAAAAAATTTATAAAACCAAATATGGATCCCAGCATTAGTAGCCAAAGAGAGAACATGATTTTAATTTCTTAGAGAATATTAAAAATGTATGCAAACTAAACACTTAAAATTATTTGAAACTTGAAATTACTGACCAGAAATTATGTAGGTCCTGTGGGAGAAGTAGCAGAAAGTATCTGTAGGTAAAACTGTGTTGCCCTGGTTGTAAACATGCCACTTCCAGAGGAAAAGTGATATTGAATGGATACGGGGCTAAGTCAAGGATATTGATCTACCCTGTCAGAAGAGCCTTTCACTGCATTTGGAAAATTCAGTCTGGCCCCAGACCTGATGACTAATGTTGGCCCCTGTGTAATCAGTTACATAGAATAACTAGTTCATGTGTGGCTTCAGTAGATACGTCCAAATTTGCTCAATAAGCCTTCTCAAGAGTTGACCTCAACTCTGGTGAACCTGGAGCTGTCTACATCATGGTAGAGACCGTTGTCTTCTACCTGGCTTAGTTTGGTCATAGCGGTAGTGTGCTATCATTGAAACATTTATAGGAGGTGGCTTGGGGTAGACTGCACAAAGACAACTGGAGGGCTGGACTGCAGTGGTCATAACTATCCACTGGTGAATGTCTCCAGTAAGACCAGCATGTCTGCTTGTCAAAATTGGTTACAGATTACAGTGTACCAGCATTATTCTTTTAAAATAATCTTAATATAATTTAATATATATTTAAATAATTAAACATAATAAGATTATATAATTAAAATAATTTTAATAATAACAAAAACATGCCCTATCAGCATATTTTATTTTTAAAAATAAGAGGTAACTGTCTCAGTTTCAGTGAATAATAATTATGAGTGAGTTCAGGAATACTACTGATACTTAGAAAATATGGCCATTAAAAATAAGACTTTTTGGTGTATAATACACTAATACAGAAAAAATTTTTAAAAGAATTACAAATACCATTTGAGAAGTTGCAAATTATGAGGAAGTATATATTTCCCAAATTGCCTTCCCTAATGGGTACAGTACCCATCAGCACGTGAAGTATGAAATTCTGTATTAAAGAAAAATGTCTCATTACTTTGTACTCATAACTCCTGGTAATAGCTTTGGTGCACCAAAATCCAAACTTTTTACCTCCTAGAGTAGACTAAATAAATAATATAAATGGTCTTCATGCCTCATTGATGTAGACGAGTGTATGTGTGTGTGTATTTTTAAATTGAGTTTATAAGATATTTTGAATTGTAAAAACATTCCTGAATGTAGGAAAAGATTTATCATTTTGCAGAAGGGCAATGAGTTATTGTTCTTTTAAAGGAATGTTTGGATGAGGTATAAATCTACTGATTATCTTAATGCCACATTTTTAACTTTGATGTTTTAGAGAATTCTCTTATAAGAGGGAATTTAATTTTCTAGATATCCATTGTTTGAAAATGTTTTTTAAATTATATCTTTGAAAGTGCCTCAGGGCTGTAAGCTTAAAATTTGCAGCTTTATGACATTTGTCTAAGATGTAACAGGAAGAAAACGAACATAAGAATCTCACTTGTCACCTTACATGATAAGAGTGAATATTCCCTTAAATGACAAAAGAAATAAGTATGTTAAATCTTTTTCCTGGATTATCTGGGAGGGCCCTAATGCAATAATATAAGAGAGAGGCAGAGGGAGTTTTTGAGACAGAAGATGATGAAGCAGTGGGACCACGGAGGCAGAGAGATTGGAGTGATGTGGTCACAAGCCAAGGAATGCCTGGAGCATTCCAGAAGCTTGAAGAAGCAAAGAAAGAATTCTGTACTAGAACCAGTGATGTATGCATGGCCCTATTGATACTTTGATTTTGGTGCAAAATCAAAACTGAGTTTTGGATTTCTGGCCCCCAGAACTGTGCGAGAACAGTTTTTGTTCTTTCATACCAAGCAGTTTGTGGTAATATGTTATAGCAGTTCCAGGAAACTAATTCACTTAGTGCATGGACTGAATCTTTGTTTCTCCCTAAAATTCTTATGTTGAATTAATTACTAACTCCAATGTGATGATGATATCTGGAGGTGGAACCTTTGGGAGGTAATTAGGTTGGGATGAAGTCAGGAGCCTATATGATAGGATCAGTTCACTCATAAAAAGAGATCAGGTGGCCGTCTGCAAACCAGGAAGTGGGCCTTCATTAGACACCAGATCTGCTGGCAACTTGATCTTGGACCTCCCAGACACCAGAACTGGGAGAAATAAATGTTTTTTTAAACCATCTAATCTGTGCTCTTTTGTTTTAACAGCCCAAACTGACTAAGACACTTAGTAATGAAGCAAATATAAAAATAAAATGTAAATATAAGATAAATCAACCATATGAGAAAATATTTTAGAGATTGATAGCTATTTTTTAAAAGAAAATATTGTATGTAGTGATGGTCACTAGATAAGACAGATACTATCATACACTGCTATGAAAGTGAAGGAAATTTGGCAATTTGGAACAAAATTATGGTGCCGTTAGGAAACTATTTTCAAAGAATATTTAAGGTAAAAATATAATTACCATATACTATGTAAAAACATGATTTAAAATTTAAAATTATGAACTAAATTTTAAGTAGGTATCTGTTTATAGGAAAAGAAAAGTAAAATTAAAAAATACAGTCTGTGGAGCAAATTTACATGTCTTTAATCCCTGCTTTTCCACTTCTTAAGTGTGTGACCTTGGGCAAATTACTAAAGCTTTTTGGGCCTCTGTTCATATCAGTAAAATGAGGATAATAAAACAAACTATGCACCTTATAGAGGGCTAAGTGTGTATTATTTTTAATCCCTCAAAACAACACCCAGCATGTTTTAAAGTGTGCAACATATGTTACTTAGTTGTCTTTTTAAAACATACTGCAATAAAAATTTTAAAATCTAAGGAAGTGGTTCACCTGATTACTTCAAAAACTATTTCATTCTTCCTTCACTTAAGATAAAGATACTGAAGAGAGGCTCCATTTCCAGAAGCTCTGCGATCTGCTTCACAGCAAAACAAGCATAACTAGTGGAAACTATTTTTAAAAAATTAAAGTCACTGGATATTGTTCTATAGGTTTGCACCAACTGAAGAAATTTATCCAGGAAAACCTGCTAGTACTTGATAGGGGCAGGCAGTAAGGCAATTAAGTAATGACGAGTTCCTGCCCTACGCCACTTACAACAGCTCAGTTTTATAATAGCTGGACTGTTAACAGGTGTGGCTAAGAAGACAGGTATTCTCTCTTTCATCTCCCAGTGAAAAGATACCATGTCTTATGAGGAGGGCAGACTACCGGCATTTCTCATCCCCTCCAACTTTAAGTTATAGAGGCTAAATTCCTGGTGAGTACAGCCAAGATGTCAAAGGTTCCCTTCCTCCTCCCAGCCCCCACTGATATTATGGAGACTCTACTCCAGATGTGGCAGACCTGGAATACTGGGGCACAATTGCCCTCGCTCTACCTTGCCTGAAAAACAGAAGTTTCACACAGAGCGAGGCAAGCCCAAGAAGACCAGAGGCTACTGCCCCCACTCAGCCCCTGGACCAGTGGCTGCATGATCTTGCCTAGGGGAAGAGGTAGTCCATTAGAACAGAGAGTAGTACCTAAGCTCTCCCAGAAGGAACTCATTTTACTTGAAATGGAGTATGGGGAAACAAAAACCTAATGGTGCTCTCAAAAACAATGGAGATTTCTTAAGCAAGTAAGAGCAGCAAAAAGCTAACCCATAGGCCATCTTGTTCACAAAAGAGAGCTGGGCAAAGAGCTAAGAAGAGGTCAGAACAAACCTCAAAGACTAGCCAGAAAAACTACCAATGCCCAAATTTAACTGGATCAGACTGTGAAACAACTTATGCCCAAAGCACTGTTTAAAACAATAGAGCAATCAGCCAGCAATTAGTTGAGCCAAAGATCTGGGCGGATATCTTACCAGAGATAAAAAAAAAAAAAAAGACAAAGTTTTGCTAACATGACACTGGCATTCCCTGATGATTTTATGAACATAATGTCCTCCAGGTTCATCCACTTTGTAGCATGACAGGATTTTTTTTTCTTTTTTATGGCAGAGTAATAGTTGCACGTATATACATTTTCTTTATGCATTAATCCATTCCTGGACATTTGTTTCCAAGTGTTGGCTATTGTGCATAATGCTGCAATGGACATGGAAGTGCAGATGTCTCTTTGGGATCCTGATCTTAGTTATTTTGGGTAAATATGTAAATTGGGATTGCTGGATCATATGGTAGTTCTATTTTTAATTTTTGGAGGAAACTCCATACTGTTTTTATTACAATAGTGCACCCACCAACAGTGCACAAGAGCTCCAGTTTCTCCACATCCTCACTAGCACTTATTTTCTGCTGTTTGTTTTATGCAATAGCCATCCTAACAGATGTGAGGTGATACCTCCATCTAGTTTTGATATTTGTTTCCCTGTTGACCAGTGATGTTGAGCATTATTCATATATCATGATGTTGGCCATTTGTATGTCATCTTTAGGAAAATATCTATTCAGGTCTTTTGCCCATTTTAAAATTTGGTTATTTGTTTTGTTTTTTTCTTTGCTTTTTCTGGCTTTTTCTTTTTTTCTGAGTTCTGAGAGCTCCTTATATATTTTGGATGTTAAATCCTTGTACGTGGTTTGCAAATATTTTCTCCCATTCTGTAGGTTGCTTTTCACCCTGTTGACATTTTCCTTTATTCTGCAGAAGATTTTTTTTAATGTGCTCCTCTGTGTCTATTTTTGCTTTTGTTGCCTGTAATTGTGATGTCATATCCAAGAAATTATTGCCAAGCCTAATGTCACACTTTGTCCTTAGGTTATCATCTAGGAGTTTTAACAGTTTTAGGTCTTACATTTAGGTCTTTAATCCTTTGGCTTTGTTCGTCTTTTTTTTTTTTTTTTTTTAACTTTTTTTAATGTTTATTTATTCTTGAGAGACAGAGTGTGAGCAGGGGAGGGGCAGAGAGAGAGGGAGGGAGACACAGAATCTGAAGCAGGCTCCAGGCTCTGAGCTGCCAGCACAGAGCCCAACCCAGGGCTCTAACTCACGAACCACAAGACCATGATCTAAGCCCAAATTGGACACTTAACCAACTGAGCCACCCAGGCGCCCCTGTTCTTCTTTTTTAAGATTCTTTTTGCTCTCTGTGGTCATTGTTGTTCCATGTGAATTTTAGGATTGTTTCCTCTGTTTCTATAAAAACTGTCGGGATATTGATAGGGAATGCATTGCATTTGAAGATCGCTTTTGATGGTTTAGACATTTTAACAATACTAAGCTTGGCAGTACATGAATATGGGGTCTCTTTCCATTTGTTTGTATATTCTTTAATTTCTTCCATCAGTGTTTTGTTGTTCTCAATGTACAAGTCTTTCACCTCCTTGTTTAGCTTATTCCTAAGTATTTTATTCATTTTGATGTTACTGTAAATGGGTTTATTTTTTTAATTTCTTTTTCAGATAGTTTCTTATTAGTATATAGACACAACTGATTTTTGTGTTGTGATTTTGTGTCCTGAAATTTTATGAATTCATTTGTTAGTTCTAACAGTACCTATGTGTATATGTGTGGATTCTTTCGGAGTTTCTACATATAAGATCGTATCATCCGCAAACAGATAATTTTGTCTCTCCCTTCCCAATTTGGATGCTTTTTTTTTTTTTTTTTTTTTTGCCTAATCGTCTAGCTAGACCATTCCAAGCCTATGTTGAATAGAAGTGGCAAGAGTAAGAATCCTTGCCTTAATTCCTGATTTTAGAAGAAAAGCTTTCAACTTTTAACTGTTGAGAATGTTATTAAATGTAGCTTTTCATGTACAACCTTTATAAGTTGAGGTATTTTCTTTTGATTCCTAGTTTGCTGAGAGTTTTAATATGACAGGGTATTTAATTTTGTCAGATGTTTTTTTACATCTATTGAGATGATCACATGATTTTTTTATCCTTCACTTTGCTAATGTGGGATGTCATATTAATTGATTTTTGTATTATGGACCATCTTGGCATACCAGGGATAAATCCCACTTGGTCATGATGTATGATCCTTTTAATGTGCTTTTGAATTTGGTTTGCTAGTTTGTTGTTGAGGATATTTGCATCTGTGTTCATCAGGGATATTGGCCATAATCTTCTTTTCTTGTACTGATTTTGTCTCACTTTGATAACAAGGTAATGCTATCCTCATAAAATGAATTTGGATGTGCTCCCTGTTCTTCAGTTTTTTGAAAGAGTTTGAGAAGAATTGTCACTAATTCTTCTTTAAGTATTTGATAGAATTATACCGCTCAAGCCATCTGGTCCTTAGGTTTTCGTTGTTGGGAGATTTTTGATTACTGATTTAATTTGATTACCGATTCAGTCTTTGACTACTGTTTGATTAAAGACCAATCTTTAATCAATTCGTCTGTTTGGATTTTCTGTTTCTTCATGATTCAGTCTCGGTAGGTTGTATATTTCTAGGAACGTACCCATTTCTTCTAAATTGTCCAATTTGTTAGTCTGTTATTGTGTATAGTACTCTTTCATTCTTTGTATTTCTTTGGTATCAGTTGTAATGTCTCTTCTTTAATATCTAACTTTGAGTCTAATCTCTTTTTTGCTTAGTCTAGCAAAAAAATTGTCAGTTTTGTTAATTTTAAAAAGTATTTTGATTTAAAATTTTTTTCTGTTTTCTATTTCTTTTATTTCTGCTTTAATGTTTATTATTCCCTTGTTTCTGCTAATTTTGCACCTAGGTTATTCATCTAGTTCTTTGAGATGTAAAATTAGGCTGTTTGAGATCTTTCTTTTTTTAATATAGATGTTCATTGATATAAACAACCCTGTTAGTACTATTTTTGCTGCATCCGTAAATTTTGATATATTGTGTTTTCATTTGTCTCAAGATATTTTCTCATTTCTTTCTTGCTTGTTGACCCACTGGTTGTTCAAGAGCTTTATTTAGAGGAACCTGGGTGGTTCAGTCAGTTAAACGTCTCACTTTGGCTCAGGTCAGGATCTCATGATTCATGACTTCCAGCCCTGCTTCTGGCTCTGTACTTTCAGCACAGAACCTGCTTCAGATCATCTGCCTTCTTCTCTCTCTCTGCCCCTTACCCTCTTGTGCTCTCTCTTGCTCTCTTTCTCTCTCAAAAGTAAATAAAACATTTTTTAAAAAGTGTTTTATTTAATTTCCATATATTTGTGGATTTTCCAGTTTTCTTTCTCTTATTGATACCTAGGTTAATTCTATCGTGGTTAGAAATGACACTTACTAGGGCGCATGGGTGGCTTAGTCAGTTAAGCATCTGATTCTTGATTTGGCTCAGGTCATGATCTCAGGGTTATGAGTTCAAGTCCCTCATCAGGCTCTGCTGACAGTGTGAAGCCTGCTTGAGATATTCTCTCTCTGTCTCTCTCTCTCTGCCTCTCTCTCTCTGCTTCTCCCTCCTCTCCCCCCGCCCCCCCCCAGCAAGTCTGTCTCAAAATAAATAAATAAATAAACTTAAAAAAAAAAGATACTATAATTTCAATCTTAAATTTGCTAACATTTTTGTGACTTAACGTGATCCGTCCTGGAGAATGTTTCATGTGCACTTAAGAAGAATACATTTTCTCCTGTTGTTGGCTGAATGTTCTGAATTTGTCTTCTAGATCTATTTGGGCAATAGTGTTCAAGTTTTGTTTTTTTATTGATCTGCTCTGTATGATCCATCCATTGTTGAAAGTGGGTATTAAAGTTCCCTATTATTGTATTGCTGTTTCTCCCATTTCTGTCAATGTTTGCTTCGTATATTTGGATGCCATGATTTCCGTATAATTATTAGATCTTCCTAGTAAATTGACCCATTATCATTATATAGTGATCTTGATTCAAAAAATACTGGCAAATGATTGCACGTTTGTTTGATTAAAGTTAAATGTGTTTTTATGATTGACTGCTTAATCCATTTTTGCAGTTAGTCAGCCAATTGCTATTCTAGCTATAGTGGATAAGAGACATCAGCTGGGTGGTTCTGGTCTTGGAGCTAAGAACTTCTTGGAGATTAGATTTGAAATTCATTAAGCCATTAATAAAATTAAACATTCATTGAGCATCTGTTGTGTGTTACTGCCTGTCAACATGTAGCTAATAATTGATACCGCGAGAATGACTTTGCTCACTTAGGGAAAAGGTGTAAATAAGTGGCATAGAGGACAGAGACAGGAAATCAGTAGTTAATGTTGACATGAAAAAGAATAGCTCATAATGATGACTCCTAGAGAATGGCCAGATGACTGGGAAAAGCCATGGAGAGTGGGATGTAAGAAATCAGGTCAGGAGAGTGTTTGCAAACAACAGTTTGGTCAGTAGTGCCAATGCTGTAGAATATCAAAAAAAGGTACAAAGAAAGAATAAATGGAGTATAAAGATATGGCCCTCCAAACATGAGATTCTTGGTGAACTTGTTGGAAGTATTTCATTGGTAAAGGGAGGACATATTACAGTGGTGTTTGTGAGGTAAATGGAGATGAATTATAAGAATTTGAAGCTATGTGTAAATTTTAATGTCTTAAAAATATATTTCACTCAGAACTGTATTCTTTTTCCCATATTCTGTGGGATTATAGTTGATTTTATTTTCCTAGAGCCATTGTCCATTTACTGAATATTCTATAATGAACATATTTTACCTTTGTAGTTGGAAAAGAAAGTTGTTATATATCTAAAAGATGCAATGATGTGCAATAGCCTTATTTGCTAATATGTTGAAAATACAAAACAGTTTTCTAAAGAAGTATTTTACAAACTTCTAAGGACTTTCACTGGCCTGCTAAGTGACCTTTGCTTTGGGATTTCCTTTGGTGCTACTTTAACAATAAGAAAGATTGTGTTTTAGAAAGTTCTAAATTATAATCATAAGGGTCTATGCTGAACTGTCCCTTGGCTGCTTTAATCTACATATATGAAATAACCTGCTTTACCCCTTGAATTTTACTTCTACCTGTGGCTTACAGTAAATGGAGAGAACTGGGCCCTACCTTACCTAATGTAATAGAAACAAAAGAGATTGAAACTTTGGGTTTCCGCGCCTTCTTATATGAGAGGTGGCGTGAGTGGGGAAGAAGGTTTACATACTTTGTGTAAGACACTATGATAAATTAAGGGTCTCTTTAATTGTAAATATATATGCTGAACCCTGAAGAAGCCCTGGCTAATTTACTTTTTCCTTAAAGCCAGATTTGGTACACAAAAGTTAATTTTGACATGCAAAACTAATTTAAAAAGCTGTATAAATCTTTACTGCAGTCTTTAGCTGAAAAATGTCCAGGAATGCTTAGATTTGTAATACAATACACAGTAAAAATTCTTGAAACTGAAATTTCATCCAGTTTCCTCCATTATCTCTCACAAGTACCTGTTCACAAATCTCTCTTCTTCAAGAAACTCCATCGCCTATTCCCCTTCACCTACCCCTCACTGCTTGATTCAGCTGTTAACATTGATCATTTTTAGCCTCTCAGGCTGTTTTCAGTTTTCCTGTTCTCCATTACCTGTATGTCAGCATTAAGGGTAAAGATGGAGGAGGGGGTCCCTTCTCAGTTTGGGTGAGGAGATAAAATTGCAAACACATGCATTGTTTGTTTTTGTTGTTTTTTATATCCTTGTAACAAACACACAATAAAGTTGTGTTTCACAAACCCTGCTTTTCATCTCTCTGGGGAAGGGTGACCTCTGGTGGCTAAAACGAAAAGCCCCAAATTCAAGAGACTTAAAGCTTTAATTATCTCACCTCTGCTCAAATTGTGTGTATATATGTTCATGTTTTGCCACTTTTTGTAATGCTCCATGTGCTCATTCCAAGTAAATCAGTATCTTCTGCCACCATGTTTAAATCCTGCATCTTTTGTTACTCAGAGCTGTGCTCTGTCAATTCATAATTGACCTTAATTCAAGATCTAAAATATTTCTTAATAAAATATATTAATTTAATTATTGATGTAAATATATCTAAAAATTATATATATAATATTATGACTAATAAATTATTATTAATTTCTTAATATAGTTATATAGCATAATACATTACATAGCTATAATAACATCAACAATTAAAATTAATTGATATATTAATGTAATTGTATTTTCTGTAACGAGACTGTCTCCTTGGTACTAAAACTTAAAACTTTTCTATTTTAATTATAGTTTTTAGTGATTATTCTAATTAGAAAAAAAGTTTTACCTACTGGTTAAAGAACCTATCAATCTCCAACTATGCTGTCTGATTCATACTCCAGGCTACTGTTTATCTTTGAACTAACCCTTTAACCAATATTTAATTCAGTTGCTTCCTCAGAGATATTTGTCCTTTACTTGTTTAGTCTGTCACTAAGTGGCAGCTGAATTGTCCATTTTGTTTTCATATCAATCTTCACTGCTTTGGTTATTTGTGTCCCACTTTGTTTAAAAAGGATTTAGGGCAACTCACAAAGATGCATACTATAAAAATGGTAAAAATTAATTTTAAAATAAAAATGAAGCAAAGAAATAAAAGTATCTTGGGCACAGTTTATACTATAGAATGTCTAAATTTTCTCAAAATTGATTTAAAAAATTTTTAATGTTTATTTACTTTTTGAGAGACACAGACAGAGCGTGAGTGAGGGAGGGGTAGAGAGAGAGGGAGACACAGAATCAGAAGCAGGCTCCAGGCTCTGAGCTGTCAGTACAGAGCCCAACACAGGGCTCAAACCCATGAACTATGAGATATGACCTGAGCTGAAGTCAGACACTTAACTGACTGAGCCACCCAGGCACCCCATCAAAACTGATTTTAATCCATTGTTTTTCTAAAATGTAATTGATAAATGCTATCATGATTAATGTGGGTGGGTTTAATAATAAAATAATTTAGTAATTTTTCCCCATGATCAAAAGAATGCTTTATTGTGGAGAAAAGAAAAAATTGTTTCTGTGACAGTAAATCTACGTTCTCATGCTTTATAATCCTGAGTAGGGAGAGTATAAGAAGCAGAAATTCATCTATTCCACAGAATTCTACTGTTTTCAAAGAACTTTCTGTGAAGTTCAATAGAATGACTTTTTAAAAACACTTATCTAGATAAGATGGATTCTATTCTTTTGTAATCCAGTATTGAGTTTGCATCTATCATACATAGAATTGTTTTTACAGCCTGTGATGCTCTGCAGAGCTATTACTAATCCACAGGCATTTTTGCTGAGGTGTTTGGTATGAAACAAAAATTACCGTGTTACTCTAATGTAGTAGAAAAGTGTATTATTCTAATAAATAATATTTAACTGCTTTTTAAACCAATTACGTGTCTTTGAACTTCTTTTTTCCCAAAATTACATTTTAATTAATAAGCAGTCCCAGATTAATGTCTGAAGCAAAGAATTCAAAAAGCATTTTTTTCTCACATACTGTACAAGTTTTCAAGGTTAATTGTGTGTCACAAAATATATCCAAACTATGGCATAAAGAAAACAGTACTATCAAAGGCCAGACTATGCTTAATTATTCTTGGACCATTAACCACTATTCTATTGATAACCTGAGATATCTTAAATTTGACAAGCATGTATGATTTTGGTATATTTTTTCCTATCGGGACATAGTATTTAAGTGTCCTATAGTGATAAAACAATACAGATATTCTATAGTTGGTTATACAAAGAACATACTAATTACTCAATAATCACAAACATGTTTTTGCAAAATATCAGTACCATGGAGATGATAGTATAAAATACAAATATTCTGTATAATAATAAGGGTTTTGAACTATTGGCAGTGAAAATGGCAGTTGATTGAGATATTTTAAAATAGAGAACTGGAAAATGAGTGTCTGCTTCTGAAAGTGGCTTGTTAAGTGGAATCTGAGTGATCAGAGTCAGGGTGGGAGAGCTTGAGAGAAGAGGGTTTAATAGAGATTTCAATATCAACTGTACATGTAAAGCCACAGCTATTCCTATCATTATTGAAAATACTCCTTATTCAGTGAAATTCAAGAAGTCTGAAAAGATGCTTCAGTGGTTTGATCTGACCTATATGTTTTACTTATAAATGCATTCCGAATAAATTTACCAAAATATCTTAAGTTTCTCATCATCACATGCTATTTTAATGAAATGTACGTTTCTGTGTGTTTAGTTCAAACTTAGGTGCATATCAGCAGCCTGCAGCATAGGAAGGAAACTTCCCATATCCTAGCAGAGCTAGTGACGAACATATGGTTTTGGGAAGTTTGGAAATTTTATGGCTGGAAAACTTCTGGATTTAGGAATTTTTCCATTGAGTTTGCTTCCCCTTGAGAAGATCCTTCCTCTTAAGATAGTCTGTAGCTTTATTGGCCAAGCTCATCTATTTTTGTGATGATTTACTCATTTATTGTCACATATAAAACTTTTAAATATGGGGCACTTGGGCGGCTCTGTCAGTTAAGTGTCCACTTCTGCTCAGGGCATGACCTCACAGTTTGTGAGTTCGAGCCCCACATAGGGCTCTGTGCTGACAGCTCAGAGCATGGAGCCTGTTTCGGATTCTGTGTCTCCCTCTCTGTCTCTCTCTCCCTCCCCCTCTCCCCCCTCCCTCCCTCCCTCTCCCTCCCTCTCCCTCTCCCTCCCTCTCTCTCCCTCTCTCTCTCTCTCTCTCTCTCCCTCTCTCCCTCTCTTTCTTTCTCTTTCTCTCTCTCTCAAAAATAAATAAACATTTAAAAAAAACTTTTGGGGCGCCTGAGTGGCTCAGTTGGATAAACCTAATTCAGCTCAGGTCATGATCTCGAGGTTTGTGGGTTTGAGCCTCACGTCAGGCTCTATGCTGACAGTGCTGAGCCTGCTTCATATTCTTTCTCTCCCTCTCCCTCTGCCCCTCCCTCACTGGTGCTTACTCGCTCTCAAAATAAATAAACATTAAAAAAATTTAAAAACTTTTAAATATCTTTTTGGAAAATTTGTGGAAATATGTATGTTGTTGCTTAATTTTTCCTAAAAAGGAGTAGGAGAAATTTGAGTCATTAAATATAAAAACAATTCTACTATGTCTGTATGCAGTTAGATTCTCAGCAGGTTTCTCAAACTCATCTAGGTAAGGAACTTTGGAATGTTCATTCAAAACAAACTTCTTGCACTGTTTGGTGTAGAAACCCAAAGTCAAGTTGTAGGACTCATGGGAAACTTCCATGGCTTAATCAAAGGTTCCCTTGGGACACATGGATTTTTAGAAGGGAGGACAATAACAAAAAAGGATGTGGGAATTGCTACACTTGTGTGCAGAAAGAATTTTGAACAAAATATTTCCGTGCAATTTTTATATCTTATTTACCTGTTCTTTATAGCCTAAGATATGTTTAAAGCCATAAAACCTCCAAATCTATTGAAAGTCAAAGTAGTTAGATAGATTTCATTAACATGTGAAATGCCCAGTTTTCTTTACCCTTCTATAGTTATTTAAAGTAGGATTAGTAATAGGAATATCAACTGAGAAATTCTGTTGATATTTGAAATGCCTGGGGTGCCAACATAATTAAACAGCATGTGTACACACTTTGGCCCTGTTCCAAAACCAGTGATTACGTGTCTAACATTAATCTTGTGTGTCTACAAAAGCTGTTAGGGTAAACATCTGGGATCTTTTACTACCTAACCTAAAGTGTTACATAACCAGTTAAGGGAACTTCTTACCCACAGATGTACTACAGAGAGCAATTTATGTGTGTGAATTTATTTTAAAGCACACATGTGTTAGGAACTAAATACATTATATCACATACTTCAGCCATCCTTGGATTGTGACTTTTCCTCTAAGGCAAAAAGTAAGGACAGTGTTCTGCTCACTTTGGTAGCACATATACTGAAAAAATAAAAAGTAAGGACAGTGTAAATGTTGTTAATGAGTTCAGTTTGACCCCAGATACTCTATAATGAGACTTAGGATCAATTGGAGATCAAATTCTTACCAAAATTCTGTGGTTCAGCTTTTAAGCCATTACAGAATTTGTTGGAACTCCTTTGATCAAAAGAATCTGATACCTGCTCATGTAAATATTGAAACTCTAAGTAAAACTTGTGATCTTTTAGGTCACAACAGATACCAATTTGCTTATAGCATTTTTTATTTTTATAATAGAAAATGACAAGAACAGTGAACTATGCTATATCTTTTTATAGATTTCCACTACATTCCTCCTTCATGCATAGTAAGGTTATTATCTCACTCTTTCATCCTAAAAAGCACATTAAAATTTTCAAGAGAGTATACATGATTTATCTATAAAATTGACATTAATATAATTATCCAGGTTTTGTTTTAGAAAATTAATAACATGAAGTGCTATTGATTTTTTATGATAGACATAAGATGAAACTGAATAAAATCATCTTCATAGAAAGAAAGAAACTTATGGCCGTGTGTGTGTTTAAGCATGTTTCTTTGTCCATGGAAAACTGTTTCTTTGCATTTAATATGCAAACCTGCCTGGTCCCTGTGGGCTTTCCCACCCTCTGGGTAAAGATTAAGAGTAAGGACTGGAGTCAGACTCAATTAAAATCCTTGTTTCATGTTATACTAGTTGTATCTAGTCCATTAACCTTTCAGAGCCTCTACTCATTTGTAAAATGGGGATGATATTCACATTTTGCGTTATTTTTAGTTAGTATATGTGGCTGACGTAGAGGAAGCTTGTGGCTTCTGCTGATGTGTCTTTTCCACCACCATCTCATCAAACTGAGACCAGCTGATTCCTGGGGGCAGTGGGTAAGAAGGAGGAGGATGTTCTAGGTAGAGAAAACAGTACTTGGTGGGGCGGAGAGATACGGCTACCTCACAAAAGGAAGTGTAGTTGAGGAACGGGCTGGACTGAGGTGGACAATGGTAGGAAGTTTATCCTAAAGTCAGTGAGGAACATTCATGGATTTAAGCAGAAGAGGCCCAGGGATATACTATTGTTGAGTGGATAAATTAATGCAGAAATGAACTATGTTGCTTTTGGATGGATTTAAACTGAGAAAAGAAGCTAAAATGAAGAGATTGTCATGATGTCTGCTGTTGAGACTGCTTATGGTTAAAGGAATGAAGTTATGGATGGTTATGGATTTCTTGAAAAAGGAATTTTAAGTGTATAAATAAGTTCTAGCCCAGGTGATATTATTCTTAGCCCCCTGTAAAGATAGGGACTGTCACTAGACCATACAACTTAATTATGCAAGAGTAAAACTAGCTAGGCAGTAATGCCCACAGAAGAGGGGTCAGTGCCTTAGTACAGCCTAGAGAAGAAGTTTATTAACCTTACCCCTAGAAGTTATAATTTATCAGTAGTATTGGGCAGTTGGGAAAATGTCCATTAAAATTTATAAGGAAATACTGGAGTAATCTTCATAAATCTCAAAAAATAAGATATATTCCATAGCAGCTAATGCACATAGAAATTAGGGGCACCTGGGTGCCTCAGTTGGTTAAGCGTCTGACTTCTGCTCAGATCATGATCTCACGGATCATGGGTTGGAGCCCCATGTCAGGCTCTATCCTCACAGCTCAGAGCCTGGATGGAGGCTGCTTCAGACTCTGTGTCTCCCTCTCTCTCTGCCCCTCTCCAACGCGTGTGTGTACATGCACTCTCTCAAAAATAAATAAACATTTAAAAAAAAGGAAATTAAAACCAAAGGTTGCAATAAAAAGAAAATACCCAGAAAGGTAAAACAAACCAATTGGAAGAACTCTGCAGCTTATAAATCTGCTATATGGTATTTTTTAGTTAGATGGGCTTTAAAAACAATTGAGAATTAGTATCATAGATTTTAATACATAGATTATGTGGAAAAGATAAATAATTTTGCTGTATTTGGACTTTATCCCACCCTTGTTTGGTTTTCTCCCTCTTCACCCCTGCATTTTGTAAGGAAGTAGGAAGCAGGAAGTTCTACAGTGTTCCCTTATTTGAAATATGGATAGTAAATGCTGGAGGATAAGGACTAAGAGTTACTTAGCCTGCCAGAAAAAAAAAAAAGTTTTTTTTTTCTAAGATGATTGTTTGATCATTCGCACTTAAAAAAAAAAGAGTTTTAATTTCAGAAATTAAGAGCGATAAAATCCTAGATAGGGCATGGGAGTATTTCACCCTGCCCCTGTGGACTCAGGGATTTTGACAAATCTTCTCTCATCCCCATACCCCAGCCATTGCTATGACTCTTCCAGCTGACCAGTGTGTTCATGAAAGATATGTGTCCTGTTTCTCTGGTATTAGGGCTGGAGACCAAATGGAGAGTCCCTGACCTAGATGATCTATAGATCCTTTCAAGGGCTTTGGATCTATATCCTTTCAGATGCATGTAACTGCTACTAAAGAAGTACTGCAGGAAAGTAGATGGGAGATTATCCTAAAACAAAAAAGGGAAGAAGCAGTTGAGCCTGTGATAAAGCATGTAGATTTCAATGAGTTATAAATATAGCTTTGAAGTACAGCAAACTAAACAGACTAGTTAAGAGATGCAGAATTCATTTTAGTCTAGCATTGTTTTCCCCAGAGTTTGTTAAATTCCCTTTTAATAGGCAGCAAAATAAAAAGGAAACAAAGACAAGAAACAATTTCAACATCTCAAATTAAATAATATCAGTTATAAAATACTTTCCACTGGATCGCTGCCAGTGCCCACTCCTTATCCTCTTTGGTATATGCTCTTATAAAAGTGAACTCTTTACAAATAAATTTAAAATTGTATATGTTATTTTGTATAATTTTTGTATTGTATATACTTTTTGGAGGTAGTTTTAGAAATAGCGTAGAGATTAAAATGTTTTATTACCAGTATCCCATTTTATTCTGCCTTTTGTCAAAATCTTCATCCCATTTTTTAAAATTTTGTGACCAAATTGTATTTTATTAATAATTTTCTTGTTTGTTTTTGTTAGACTTTTAAGACTGAAAGTTCTATTAGACTTGTAACACTTGTAGTTTATTCAGATTAGCACTAAATTTAGGTAACTGTTTTCAAAAGCAAATATATTTCATAGCATGGACTGCCTTTCTTATGGCTGATGGACCACCACGACCACTTCAGTGGACCCTTCTACATTGGAGGGGGGAGGTGTGTGCACACCTGTGTTCACATACACACAAAGAGATACACGAATGGGATGCAGGGGAAAGAGCTTCAGAGGGGTAGCAGGGTCCTGAAACCAAGAGCTGGTCCCTGAAGGTCACCACAACATGCTTGTTGCCCAAGAGTCAGAGTCTAAAGGAAAATAATGTTCCAGCCATCCGGGATGTGAAACAATTTAAACTTTTTCTTAAAAAAAGAGAGAAGAGCAGATATGTATTAAACCAAACTCAGCTCAATTCCGGGACTGAGCTTGAACAATGCCTATGATATATATATATGCTTAGGATCTCACCTCCTCCTAGTGTATTATTATCTTTCTACCTTGTACATACCTCCATCATCAGTTATCATATCGGATGGTGGTTGTAAACCTCTGGATTTGGCACACAGATTATATGTGGTGTATATGCTTTGGATGAACTAATACCACTGTAATAAAATATTTTGTTCTCTTTGTAATGTTTTCTCTGCTGTTTTATACCTATTTTTTAGAGTAAAAGTTTGTTTCAAGATCAAAGTCTCAAAGGAGAACATCTCAGCTGCTTTGGAAATAGAACTGACTAGAAGTAAAAAAAAAAATACAGTAAAGACCACAAAGATAAATAAGCTGAAATAATGTGGTTTTGATAGTTTCCTAAAAGTATTTTACCTTCTCAATTATGAGCACCACAGATCCTGCATGCTTACTTGTTTGTTTTTATACTCTGCGTTTAGAACCTAAGCTTCTGAGGCATGTTGGAAACCACAAAAATATAAAACTAGATATTTGGCTTTTAAGTGTATCTTCAATGTACACCTTCATCATTGTTACCCAGGGCACATTAGAAAAAAAGTCACTTGCATAACCTACTTGTTAACTCCCAAGATTAATTTGGGAAAATAATTTAAAATGCTTCATTCTTTAAAATTCTTGTTTAAAAAAAAAACACCATTTAAAAGGGAGCATATTTAATTTGCTTCATTTCCAACCAGATATAATTAGTGCTTAGTGAAGCCTCAGCTCCCAGTGCACAAAACTAGGACATTGCTTTGTCTCTTGTTGGTTTTATTTAATTTGACTTTAGTGTCTTCACAATGAATTTATTGGCCTGATAAATTACTCCTTTGTTTTCAAAGACAAATCCTTCCTGTCACTCAGGTCTGTGTCAGTCCTTTCTACTTAGAGCTTTGTGGAACAGTCCCAGATGTTTATTCTTCCTATGTAATTGTAGGACTTTTTCTTTTTTTCCTAGAAAATGTTTATATTTTTCAAGTTTGTTTTTGAGTTGTCTTTTAAAATATACATACATATATATATATATATATATATATATATATATAGACACATGTGTGTGTACATATATGTGTGCATATACATATTTAAATATCTATGTATGGAAATTAGAATATATTTATATATTCTACTGGCACTCACAATGTGAAGCATTAGAATCATAACTGGAAGGGATGTCGTGGTTGTTCCTCATGATTGGGCAGGGAACTGATCCAAAGCTGTGGGTTTCATTGAGCCTCCTCTTAGGAAATTTAACATACTGCTTGTGGTCAGGCTCAGAAGGTGAATTTTTTTTATCGTATTTTTTTAATTTACATCCAAGTTAGCTAGCATATGGTGCAACAGTGGTTTCAGGAGTAGATTCCTTAATGTCCCTTACCCATTTAGCCCATCCCCCTTCCCACCACCCCTCCAGTAACCCTGTGTTCTCCATATTTAAAATGACATATCAGATAAAGGGTTAGTATCCAAAATCTATTAAGAACTTATCAAACTCAGCACCCAAAAAAACATAATACAGTGAAGAAATGGGCAAAAGACATGAATAGACATTTCTCCAAAGGAGACATCCAGATGGCCAAGTGACACATGAAAAATGCTCAACATCACTCATCATCAGGGAAATACAAATCAAAACCACAATGAGATACCACCTCACACCTGTCAAAATGGCTAACATTAACAACTCAGGCAACAACAGATGTTGGTGAGGATGAGGAGAAAGAGGATCTCTTTTGCACTGCTGGTGGGAATGCAAGCTGGTGCAGCCACTCTGGAAAACATTATGGAGGTTCCTCAAAAAATTAAAAATAGAACTACTCTACAACCTAGCAATTGCACTACTAGGTATTTATCCAAGGATACAGGTATGCTGTTTCAAAGGGACTCATGCACGCCAATGTTTATAGCAGCACTATCAACAATAGCCAAAGTATGGGAAGAACCCAAATGTCCATCGATGGATGAATGGATAAAGAAGATTTGGTATATATATACACAATGGAGTATTACTCGGCAACCAAAAAGAATGAAATCTTGCCGTTTGCAACTACATGGATGGAACTAGAGGGTATTATGCTAAGCAAAATTAGTCAGAGAAAGACAAATATCATAGGACTTAATTCATATGAGGACTTTAAGACACAACAGATGAACACAAGGAAAGGGAAGCAAAAATAATATAAAAACAGGGAGGGGGACAAAACATAAGAGACTCTTAAATAGGGAGAATCAGAAGGTGAGTTCTTAAGGTGACTTTCATGGCATATCCAAAGAAATCATCATCAGAATTAGTTTTGTGAAGTAGATAAAACAATCTCCATTCCTTGGTTTTGCTTAGGCAGGTGGAAGGTGGCCTCTTTGTTTATCTGCTGCAGATAGTTCACTTATAATAAATCTGGGAGGCTTTTAGGGGTCTGAGTTGGTGTAGTCCTAATTTCAGTCTAGACTCTGTTGAGTCTGGGTGTGAGAGGACTGAAGATTAGAGACCTGAGTTCTTTACCTAACTCTTTTAACCTTAACTCTTGAACTGATCTACTAACCTCAACCATTTGGTATTTTGTTTTGTTTTTGGTAGTGGAAGGGGGGGAGTATTATAAAATGATAGTATTATAGATTATAAATTATAGAGATATATTTAGAGAATATAGATTTTATGGATTATAAAATAACTGCTTTCCTAACTTCATAAATTATCTAGCACTTGTCAATACATGATGTATTTAAAATTAAATCATTATTTCATTGTCTGGCCTTGCATCATCCTCATCCTCATGAGTATTTGATTCATTTGAACAGTAGCTTTTTGCTTTGATTTTGGTAATAATATCAATGTTTTTGCTTTTTAGTTGTTGAATCATAACTTTAAATATATTAGTGTTTTTGATTTTTAAAAAAGGAAATTAGGACATTGTTTAATCTCCTTAACATAGGATTTCTGGTTCAGTAGCTAGGCACAAATAATTGGTTCCTTGGATTTGAATTTAAAAAATGAAAAATTTCATTCTCTTAGTCATTCTGCCACTTCTAGGTAAATTTTGAGCAATGGAAAAACTTTCCAAAAGTTCAAATTATACTTCTATTAACGTTTCAGTTAACTAGCTATAGATACCTCTTGACTGTAAAAACTGCTGTCCCATGCTACTGTGCTGAAACTTCCTGAATGCCCTTCTTCATTCCCTTTCTCTGCCCCTCCCCCCGCCTCTGCAGGTTTTAGACATTAAATCTACTGGCTTTTAAATAGTAAATATGTTAGGCCTTGAATCCTTGATTCCTGTTTTATTAGTAAGGTAACTGCTGACTCTTCATTATGCTGAGACTTCTTATTTTCTGAGCACTGAATGTATTTATATAGAACTAACATGAATTTAATATATTAATATTGGTCACATGTAGATTTTAGTCTCTGTGATTTTTTTCATAGTCTAAAATTTAATAATTTACTTAATCTGTCTTTTTCCCTGAATATGTTGCTTACCATCACATTAAAACACAAGTCATGAGTTTTTTGACATTTCTTAAATTTGTTTTCATATGTACAGCTTTTAGAGTATTTCATTGTTTAGTTTGTTCTTCAGAGGTCTATACTCTTTCACTTCTTTGGGAGCTCAGTTGGAGTAATATCATTATGGATTTGTAGAAATTTAGGCAATCATAAATGCATTGATTTCCTGGCTTTGACATTGGATGATTGTATAACTTAAACAGTTGTTATCAATGTAATGAGCCTGCACATTGTTCACAACATTAGCTGTTATAAAGGAAACGAATTCTGACTTCTAGTTTAAAATATAGTTAAGGAATTAGAAGGGGTGTGTGTGTGTGTGTGTGTGTGTGTGTGTGTGTGTGTCCATCCATGCACATGCACACACATGTATGTGTATGAATATGTTTGTATACACATATATACACATATACATACATTAAAATACAAATTTGCAAATCTAGATCAGTCTTAACAATGGAAGTACAGGACAGCCTGATATAAATGTGTACAATAATGCTAAGGAGATACTATTTAAGGGCATAGAGTATACTTGAGTGTGTTTTATGGCTTTATGTCACCTCTCTGATACTGTGATGTTGTTGGATCTGTCTTCTCAGTTCCAGATGCAGATTTCTAGTTTTGCTGAACAGCTCTACAGAAATATTGCTCTTACAAATTCAAAATATCCAAAACTTAAAAACTTTTTGTTTATGGCAAAATCATATTGAGAATATGAATTGCTAGTTATTGTAAATATTTTGGAACTTTTAGGGTCTAGTTTTAATAATAAAATGAAGTACATGTTTATTTAATTCTTTTCTTAAATAATATAATTACAGAAAAGATTAGTTTATCTTTTCTGCACCTAAATAAGCTAAACATAGCAATTTAAGAACTTGTTTACAGAGAATACAATGTATTTGAAAGAACAGTTTGGAAAAGACCATGTGTTGTGTTCACTCTGTGTATTCCCAAGCTTTGAAATGGAAAAGAATATTAGCCACAGGTCTATCTATGGGTCTATTTGTCTTCATAATCTTAGATAAGTTATTTAGATAGGTCATTTATAAACCGGAATCTGAAAATGGCTTGAGAAGTCCGTACTGTTTACTTTATCAATTCCTTTGTTTTGATTTCATTAAATTCCTTACATTCTTTTTATTAAAACTCTCTGAGTGTGTAGGGTGGAGCATGTCTTTCTTTTTAACTGGAGACATTTGGCCTATTTTGATTAATCTGTTTTTAGGGAGGGAAAAGCTTTGCTTAAAGTGATAAGGTGTTGAGAAAGAGCCCTGTCAGCAGAATTTTATACTACACTGATATTTTTTTCATTTCTAAACATTAGGCATTATTTGTGCAGTTATTTTTCTATCTACTCTTTTACTTGCACACTTCCTTTCACTGAGCATTAAAAAATTAATAGCCATAAAATTATTTCAATTAAATATTTAAGATCACATGGAAGCCACAAATTGTGGATTAGAACAGTAGTATTCCTTTCATAGGTATTACCTTGAGATATACAATATTTAGGAATTTTACAATGTAGTGTAATATTCATCGTAGCATCACTACTGGAGTAATCCTTGGCCATATTTTTTGACGCATTTCATTCCATTGGGTGATAGTTCTACAGGGGACTTTGCCAAGGTAACTGCTAGATTAGCAGTACTTGAGCTTTTCATTTTACTCTAAAAATATAGGAGTTGATGAAATGTAAACACATTGTAGAAATCAGATGTGCTAATGAAATGTAAATAAATTTATTTAAACATAACAAAAACTTAAGTTTCCACCCCCCATCCCCATCCCTTGTTTAATTTGGAAAGTGTTTTGGGATTTTTAACAGTTAATTGCTTTAGTTGCTGTGCCTTACAGTTGAGCCATTTATATTAATTCATGTGCTCTAGGTTAGGTGTATAGCTTTCCTCATTCAGTCTGCCTACTGACTGACAGGTCACACCCATCCTCACCTAGCACCACTAGTTTCAGTAAAGGGCAGGGACTAGGCCTAAGCCCAATTCTTTAAATAGAATATTGTCAAGTAGAATACCACTTTAGTCAACATCAATGATCATATTTATAATAAATACCATGCCTTTTGCCCCAATATGTCATAACACACATCTCAAACTTAGCATCTGTCTTCTCCAATAATACTGACTGCCCCCTCAAACAATGCAATACTTCATAGATTATTTGAACTCCAAAACTTCCCCAAATGAATGCAGAGCAGCACATAATACCTCTTTAAAGAGAATGGAAACTAAACATAATGTAAGGAATAAAGTATGGTACTTTGGAACAATAGCATTATGGGTACACTGAATAACCTTGGTATTAAATTTTTGCTATGAAGGAAAATACCTATTACTTACTAAATAAATACCTATTACTTACTAAAATATCACCAAAACATGCACCTATTTTTGCATATCATCTAGGGATTTAATTATTTAATTGGCTTAGATTGTCTTCTAGAAAAAGCAAAATTCTTCTTGACTCTTTTTTCTTATCTTTTTTTTTTTTTTTTTTGAGACAGCATGTGCACATGCGCATGCATGAGTGGGAGAGGAGGAGAGGGACAGGGAGAGAAAAAACATACAGGCTCTGATAGCCCAGAACCTGCTACAGGGCTGGATCTCATGAATTGTGAGATCATGACCTCAATTGAAGTCAGTAGTCAGGTGTTCAACCAACTGAGTCACCCAAGTGCCCCTCTTCTTGACTTTTAAAGATTATGGGAAAACTGTCTTTTCATATTGTTTATACTTTTTTATATATAAAGTTTATTTATTTATTTTGAGAGAGCACGGGAGGAACAGAGACAGGGAAAGAAAGAGATATGTGGGACTCAAACCCACGAACCGTGAGATCATGACCTGACCTGAAATCAAGAGTCGGAGGCTTAACCAACTGAGCCACTCAGGCACCCCTGTTCATACTTTTTAAATTTTTGAATTGAAATAGTCCACTTTAACAAAGATTCTTAGGGATCATGCATGTTTAGTTTTGCCAAATACAATTTCAGGCTTCTGTAGTCTTAAAGCATTTAGTACTTCACCAACTGAGTAAGTATAGTAATGAAATTTTGGAAAACATTTGAACTGTTGCACTTTATATACTGTGTTAATTAAATCTTAAAATTGAATTTAGTGCAAATTTTATAGTCTGGCAACTACTTTGAGCCAGGAGTCAGGCACTCACATTTTCTTTAATTTTATATATTTATTTCATTAGTATTTCCTCCCAAAATTCTTTTATTTTGGCTTTCAAATGTTTACATTCTAATTTAGCTTAGAAATACTAATTTCCTGTACCTTCAGAGGAACATGTTTTGACATATAAATTTTGGCTATTTGAAGTCACCATTGTAACTGTAAGTCAAAACAATGTTCTGTTGAAAAGTTTATACTTATTTCATTGTAACTATAAAAATGGGCTTACTTGTCGGAATTGATGGGCTCAGTATTTATGAAAACATGAACGAGAAGTCTGTAGTGATCTTGGCTTCATGAATAAAAAATAAATTTGTTTTTATCCCCTATTAAGTAAAACATTGGGTTTTATCACAGAACGTCATTAATACTAAATTCAGGAAATAGATTCTTTATACTTGAATGATGACCATAAGGTCACAGCATAATTTTGTCACTCAAATGGATAAAAATCACTAATGAAGTAGCCAGTATCTATTCAGATGTGGAGAAGAAAAATGATTTTGCCTTGCAGACAGTTTGTTGTAGTAGAAAGGATCTAGACTTTGGAGGTCTAATAACATTTGGATTTAGACCCAAGCTCTATTCCTGCTTCACTGAGACAAGGGAGGTGTCAGAGAAGCAGTTTCTGGTAGGAATTCTCAGGGATCATGTATTCCTTACTAAGTCTGATTATTATTGAATATTAGCTCCTTGCTTCTTCTCAGCTCTATGGCAATGATTAGGCTAAATATATCACTCAACTTAGTCGTATTGGAATTTATATGTCCCATGGTCACATCCACTTGATTATTTTCTCTCCTGAGCCAAGACTGGTGATTACAGAGTCCTGGAAAACTTTACTAATAACTTTATTTCATAAATATAAGTAACTTTTTAGTAGTTACAAGCATTATCAGAGTGGATCTTCTACTTACTGGCTGAGTAACTCTGGGCAAGTTCCTAATTTCTCTATACCTCCATTTCTTCATTTGTATCATAATAATTCATATCATATAGAGATATAGATGGGTATTAAAAGGATTAAATATAACAGTTAACTTTTCATCTATCACAAAGTAAGAGCTGAGGTAGCTATTTATTATTATTCTTGTGTTATAACAAAGACATGTTTTTATTTGAAGAGTTGGTTTACAGTGAAGGTACTAAAGTGCATTTGCTCAAGGAGAAATATCACAAATCTGTTTGCACTCACATCTACATTTAAAATGTCACCAAGTTTTCAGGAATTTTTTATTTGTCTGGGAAACTCCTTTTATCTCTCCTTGTATCCTAAAATGACAACCTTGCTGGATAGAGTATTCTTGGCTGCATATTTTTCCCATTCAGCACAGTTGAATTCAGCACATGCCACTCCGTTTTGGTCTGCCAAGTTTCTGTGGAAAGATCTGCTGCTAACCTTATTTGTCTTCCCTTGTAAGTTAAGGGATTTCTTTTGTCCTACTACTTTTAGGATTTTTTCCTTACCTGTATTTTGCAAATTTTACTAAGGTATGTCTTGGTGTTGGCCTGCTTTTGTTGATTTTGTTAAGAGTTCTCTGTGCCTCCTGGATTTGGATGTCTGTTTCCTTTCTCGGATTAGGGAAGTTTTCAGGTATAATTTGCTTAAATAAACCTTCTACCTTTTTTTCCCTCTCTTCTTCTGGGACTCCTATGATATGAATGTTTATGGAGTCACTGAGTTCTCTAAGTCTGCATTTGGGATCCAATATGTTTCTTTCCTTCTTTTTTTCAGCTTAATTATTTTCCATAATTTTGTCCTCTATATCACTTGTTTGTTCCTCTGCTTCTTCCATCCTTGTGGTCATTACATCCAGTTGGTTTCATATCTTGGTTATAGCATTTTTTTTATTTTGGCCTGACTAGTTTTTAGTCTGTGGTAAGGGACTCTCTGGTGTTCTGTGTTTTTCTCAAGCCCAGCTAGTATCCTTATGATCAATGCTTTAAATTCTGGATCAAGCATATTACTTACATGTGTTTCAATTAGACCCCTAGCTGTGACCTTTTCTTGTTCTTTTTTGGGGGGATAAATTCTTCCATCTTGGCATTTTATCTAAGTTTCTGTCTTCCTTTTCTGTGTCTTAGGAAAGCCTGTTATGTTTCCTGCTCCTGAGAGTAATGGCTTTATAAAGAAGAGGCCATATACTGTCCAGGGCCTGGTGCTTTAGGAAGTGTCTCTGGTGTATGCTATGTGCACTCTGCTGCTGTGTTTTAGCTGCTGTTTCCCTCACGTCACTCCTCTGCAGAGTTTCTCCTTACCTGCAGCGGGGAGTGTTTCAACCTTGTCCAGAGTGTGGTGAATTTTATCTAGGTGTAGTCTGGTCTGCTTGTTAAAAGACCTGATGCTATTTTATACTAGAGTTGAAGCTTTGCAGAACTCTAATTGTCAGTAGACTTGGTGCATGCAGGGGGTTGGAGGGGGAGGGTTGTGCTGGTCTTCTGTGGGTGGGGCCCGCTGCACTGGTTCTGACACACTTAGCTGAGCAAAGCAGCACCTGCAGAGCATGGGGGTGGGGGAGGGCCTGGCGTTGGTAGTTTACACCGCCACTGTTGACACTGTGCTGATTACTGAAGTTAGTTTATGCTGAGGGCGGGGAGAGAGAAATGGTACCCGCCAGCTCCTTTGTACCCATAGAGGCAATGCCACCTCTCTCAGATGTGCTCCAGGAAGGGGGAACTGTCTCTCCCAATGTGTCCCAGGAGATCTCAGATCACACTTCCATCTGCCTCTGGATTATCTGCCCTCCTTCTCCACAGGAGCACTGCAGTGTCCACTGGGCTCCACACCTGGCATACCGTGGACCTCTGCAACTCCAGTCTTTGGTTGTAAAAACTCATGAAAATCAGCCCCTCTGATTTTCCTAGTCAGTGGCTTTGGGGAAACATTCCTCCTTGTGTGATCTCCTGTGCACTCCTCTCTCTCTCACCTTTCTCTGTGACCAAGGATCCCTCCTTTCTGTAGCACCCACAATCCACTTGTTTTCCGAATCGCATCTCTGCACCTCCTGCCTTCCATGATTCCCCTCTTCTCTGTCTCTCTAGTTGTGCAGTTCTGTCAGTCCTTAGATCGACTTCTTGGGCATTCAGAATGAATTGGTATTTATCTAGCTTAGTTTGAGGGACCAAACAAGCTTCGGGTCCTCCTCCTACTACTTAATTCCTCCTCTCCTTCAGTAATTTTTTTGGAAGTACATTATAGCCTTGTTCACTGCAATGTTTTCTAATGATTATGAGTGAGAGCCATGAAATAGCACATATAGTAAAAGGCATGATTTAATTGATGCCAGAGTTTAGGGCTTTTACATTAAGAGTTTTGAGAGTGTGACCCCTCATCCCAGGCTGAGAGCTCTAACAGGAATTAAGCCATCACAGATCTTGACACTGCACACATGCCTCCAACTACCTCTAAAGGGCCTCAAAGTAGACTGGGATCCTAACAGAAGATATAATTGCAAAACAGATGGCTTTTTATGTTTCTTTTTTATATTACTTCAGCAAGAAATGGAACCCAGTGGTATATTATTTTTTATATTTCTTAGGAGATTTTTCCCTAGTAAAACCAAGTTGCAATGTCCTCTACTGTTCCACCTTCCATAAACATTTAACAAAATTAGCAAGAACAGACAACACATATTTTTTTCATACTTCTGTTATATCAATGGTAACCACCATTTTATGGTCTATTTTGTTTATAATTATTGTTTTAAGTGTATATATCTATTTTGAGAGTGAGAAATAGAGCATGACCAGGGAAGGGGCAGAGAGAGGGAGAGAAAGGATCCCAAGCAGGCTCCATGCTATTAGTGCAGAACCCAGTGCAGGGCTCAAACTCCCAAACCGTGAGATCATGACCTGAGCCAAAACCAAAAGTCAGACGCTTAACTGACTGAGCCACCCAGTTGCCCCTGGTCTGACTATTTTAACTAGAGTGTTTTATAGGAGCAACTCCTTCAACATCTTCTATACTGGACATTTAATTTATTTCAGTATATGTAAATATATTTAATTTCAGTTTTCAGACTAATATTATTCCAAATATTGCCTAACATCTATCCATGTGACCTTGATCAAATTATGTAATTGGCCAGGCCCCAGCCTTTTGTGTTCAGATAAATGATTACACTAGTTGATGGCCAGTGAGTTGCTAGCTCTGAAAGACAAGATATCTTATCCATTTGGTTTCAGTGAACTCTATGAAATGAGAGAAAATACCATCATGTGCCATCCCTCTCTGATTTCTCCAGTGCATGGAATCTACAGCTTCCTTGTTATAAATTTTACCAAGTAGAGCCAAATGTATTTTGGGGTGTTGTTGGCTGTCTTGTGACTTGGGAAGAAGAATACGGCAAAGGTGGAATGGTAGAAAGGAAGGAATAAAAGAAGGTTCATGTGCTGACATTTTAGTGGCACTTGTGTGGAATGGTGACATTCCAGTTAAAGTTCACTCAGGGCTACTACCACTAGAGAGACTGTGACAACCATAAATTGGCTTACAATGATGGCTGTAGGGGCCATTGGAGGACTTGAACTGGATTGTTTCTGTGTGTTGGTCTAAGTTCATCTCCATCACTATTATGATATTCCTACATACCTACCAAGTGGTCATTGTCTCATGCCACCACAATAGCTCCCTAGCGTCTTCTCTTGTGATCCTTTTCAGGCTGTGATGTTCCAAGTTAAATTCCCAAGCAAAACACTTGATTTAGTAGTGTTCTGTCAACCAGAAGTCAAAGGAGAATTCAGTCTAATAAACATGGCCTTGTGTTTCATGGATTATTAGAATGATTTTACAAATGGTAACCATTTTGAAGGGAATAGGCGAGAAATGACTTTCTGGTAGTGTCAGTATGTTAGACTGGTAGAAGGAATTATTATCCTGAAGCAGAGCTTGCTTTTGTGACTAACCTTAATTACTAGAAACACATCTCTTTATTTTCTAAAATGGGCAATTACAAAGATTTTGCTTCCTCTCAAAGTTATAATTCTTACATAGAAATCCTGTGTTCCTGCTTAGAGTTTTAATTAACAGATCAAAGTTTACCCAAATTCTTAGTTCAGAAATAAGGTTGGTGAAGTATTATACTCCCAAAAGTTTCTTGATACTCTTTTATGAACATTTGCTTAACATCTCTGGGTATAGGAGATACCAAAGTCATAGATTATCAGTTTAACATTATATATGATTTAGAAAAATATAATTGCCAATAAGCTTTCTGGAGGTGGGTTTGGAATAGGAAACTCAACTGAAGGTAGTGGCTCTTATACCACTAAATTTGATGCTAAATAAAAAATTAAAGTTACTAGCTATATTTATTTTAAAAGTTTGTTTTTTAAGAAAATAAAAAGTAGTTCTTAATAGCAAAATCAATATTTCTGTTCCAGTAATTTTAACTTGATTTGTATCTTGCTTATACCAGATGCAGTTGAAATTTCCTAAAATGGATGCTAATCCCAATTATCATTTCTAATCTCTATCTTAAAACTTTGAGAATGTTGGCTGCTCTTAAGTATATGGTATAATAACCTAAAATGTCTTTATTTTTAGATGCTCTTATTAAAATAATAGTATTTCTGAAACTTTTATATTAATAAGTATAATAACTTACAGTATTATAATATAGTAAAAAAGTTTCTAACTTCTGAAAGTTATATTTATTTCCATAACTAACTTTTGTTGAATTCATACTTTGTGCCAAGCCCTGCACTAAGTCCATTTTAAAAAGACATGTCATTTCTCACAAATGCCTCTTGAAAAGTTATGCATCTTGACTTAAGTCACACAGTAAGTAATTGACTCAGGATTTGAACCTTGGTGCATGCTGTTTCCACTAATCAGTGTTACCTTGGGGGGAAAAATGGCTTTTTCCAAAAAGTAGTTTTTAATGGTGTGAACTTAAAAAAAAAAAAAAATGCCAGAAATCTGTGAAGCCTTGCTTTGTATTTAAGGCAGGAGTTAAAAATTATCACAAATATGCAGACATATTTATTTTGGACTCTGTAAGTAAATCTGGATATAATTTTCAAAAGCTGAAGGAATAATTTGTTAGTGCTGAAAATGAACCTAATCATCAGACACTCGCTTTGCTGACTTGTGTATTTATTTGTCATAGGTTCTCTGAATTAAAACTGTAGTTTCTTAACATGATTTAGTTGGTTTACTCTTTACTTTCTCCTAAAATGGACAGTATGCACATGTTGTCTGATCCTTGCTTACTGACAAAAGTACATTTCTAGGTTATGATAGATGAGATTTCTTAGTGTAACATAGGACATTTTAAAAACATTTATTTGAATACATTGAATCCTTCTAGAGAGGCCTGCCTTATTCATGCTTTAGTTTCTTCATTCATCCCAATTTTGAATATATGCCCCTATTCCTAGGTTTGTGACCTTGAGAGAATTATTTAAACTGAGATTCACCTAAAATGAGATTAATGGTACCTAACTCACTCATATTGTGAGGAATAAATGAGAAACAATACACTGTGCTTACCAGATGGTAGGTACTCAGGCCATTCCTTGCCATAGTTGCAGAACGGTCACTTGAACATGTTAAATCTGGAAAATGTTAAATCACTGCATGTGTTTAAATGTTGTGACCTGAGGATAACGAATAGTAGAAGGAAGAGCATGGGTTTGCTGGATGTAATAATTAATATGCAAATATTGCCTATCATTGTGAATTTTTAAAAATGTAATATCAAAGAAAAAATCCTATGACTTTTTTTTTTTTTTAATATTTGAAATTTACTGTCAAATTGGTTTCCATACAACACCCAGTGCTCATCCCAAAAGGTGCCCTCCTCAATACCCATCACCCACCCTGCCCTCCCTCCCACCCCCCATCAACCCTCAGTTTGTTCTCAGTTTTTAAGAGTCTCTTATGCTTTGGCTCTCTCCCACTCTAACCTCTTTTTTTTTTTTTCCTTCCCCTCCCCCATGGGTTTCTGTTAAGTTTCTCAGGATCCACATAAGAGTGAAACCATATGGTTTCTGTCTTTCTCTGTATGGCTTATTTCACTTAGCATCACACTCTCCAGTTCCATCCACATTGCTACAAAAGGCCATATTTCATTTTTTCTCATTGCCACGTAGTATTCCATTGTGTATATAAACCACAATTTCTTTATCCATTCATCAGTTGATGGACATTTAGGCTCTTTCCATAATTTGGCTATTGTTGAGAGTGCTGCTATAAACATTGGGGTACAAGTGCCCCTATGCATCAGTACTCCTGTATCCCTTGGATAAATTCCTAGCAGTGCTATTGCTGGGTCATAGGGTAGGTCTATTTTTAATTTTCTGAGGAACCTCCACACTGCTTTCCAGAGCGGCTGCACCAATTTGCATTCCCACCAACAGTGCAAGAGGGTTCCCGTTTCTCCACATCCTCTCCAGCATCTATAGTCTCCTGATTTCTTCATTTTGGCCACTCTGACTGGCGTGAGGTGATATCTGAGTGTGGTTTTGATTTGTATTTCCCTGATAAGGAGCGACGTTGAACATCTTTTCATGTGCCTGTTGGCCATCCGGATGTCTTCTTTAGAGAAGTGTCTATTCATGTTTTCTGCCCATTTCTTCACTGGGTTATTTGTTTTTCGGGTGTGGAGTTTGGTGAGCTCTTTATAGATTTTGGATACTAGCCCTTTGCATTTTGTTTGTCCGATATGTCATTTGCAAATATCTTTTCCCATTCCGTTGGTTGCCTTTTAGTTTTGTTGGTTGTTTCCTTTGCTGTGCAGAAGCTTTTTATCTTCATAAGGTCCCAGTAATTCACTTTTGCTTTTAATTCCCTTGCCTTTGGGGATGTGCCGAGTAAGAGATTGCTACGGCTGAGGTCAGAGAGGTCTTTTCCTGCTTTCTCCTCTAAGGTTTTGATGGTTTCCTGTCTCACATTCAGGTCCTTTATCCATTTTGAGTTTATTTTTGTGAATGGTGTGAGAAAGTGGTCTAGTTTCAACCTTCTGCATGTTGCTGTCCAGTTCTCCCAGCACCATTTGTTAAAGAGACTGTCTTTTTTCCGTTGGATGTTCTTTCCTGCTTTGTCAAAGATGAGTTGGCCATACGTTTGTGGGTCTAGTTCTGGGTTTTCTATTCTATTCCATTGGTCTATGTGTCTGTTTTTATGCCAATACCATGCTGTCTTGATGATGACAGCTTTGTAGTAGAGGCTAAAGTCTGGGATTGTGATGCCTCCTGCTTTGGTCTTCTTCTTCAAAATTACTTTGGCTTTTCGGGGCCTTTTGTGGTTCCATATGAATTTTAGGATTGCTTGTTCTAGTTTCGAGAAGAATGCTGGTGCAATTTTGATTGGGATTGCATTGAATGTGTAGATAGCTTTGGGTAGTATTGACATTTTGACAATATTTACTCTTCCAATCCATGAGCAGGGAATGTCTTTCCATTTCTTTATATCTTCTTCAATTATCTGCATAAGCTTTCTATAGTTTTCAGTATACAGATCTTGTACATCTTTGGTTAGATTTATTCCTAGGTATTTTATGCTTCTTGGTGCAATTGTGAATGGGATCAGTTTCTTTATTTGTCTTTCTGTTGCTTCATTGTTAGTGTATAAGAATGCAACTGATTTCTGTACATTGATTTTGTATCCTGCAACTTTGCTGAATTCATGTATCAGTTCTAGCAGACTTTTGGTGGAGTCTATCGGATTTTCCATGTATAATATCATGTCATCTGCAAAAAGTGAAAGCTTGACTTCATCTTTGCCAATTTTGATGCCTTTGATTTCCTTTTGTTGTCTGATTGCTGATGCTAGAACTTCCAGCACTATGTTAAACAACAGCGGTGAGAGTGGGCATCCCTGTCGTGTTCCTGATCTCAGGGAAAAAGCTCTCAGTTTTTCCCCGTTGAGGATGACGTTAGCTGTGGGGTTTCATAAATGGCTTTTATGATCTTTAAGTATGTTCCTTCTATCCCGACTTTCTCAAGGGTTTTTATTAAGAAAGGGTGCTGGATTTTGTCAAAGGCCTTTTCTGCATCGATTGACAGGATCATATGGTTCTTCTCTTTTTTTTTTGTTAATGTGATGTATCACGTTGATCGATTTGCGAATGTTGAACCAGCCCTGCATCCCAGGAATGAATCCCACTTGATCATGGTGAATAATTCTTTTTATATGCTGTTGAATTCGATTTGCTAGTATCTTATTGAGAATTTTTGCATCCATATTCATCAGGGATATTGGCCTGTAGTTCTCTTTTTTTACTGGGTCTCTGTCTGGTTTAGGAATCAAAGTAATACTGGCTTCATAGAATGAGTCTGGAAGTTTTCCTTCCCTTTCTATTTCTTGGAATAGCTTGAGAAGGATAGGTATTATCTCTGCTTTAAACGTCTGGTAGAACTCCCCTGGGAAGCCATCTGGTCCTGGACTCTTATTTGTTGGGAGATTTTTGATAACCGATTCAATTTCTTCGCTGGTTATGGGTCTGTTCAAGCTTTCTATTTCCTCCTGATTGAGTTTTGGAAGAGTGTGGGTGTTTAGGAATTTGTCCATTTCTTCCAGGTTGTCCAATTTGTTGGCATATAATTTTTCATAGTATTCCCTGATAATTGTTTGTATCTCTGAGGGATTGGTTGTAATCATTCCATTTTCATTCATGATTTTATCTATTTGGGTCATCTCCCTTTTCTTTTTGAGAAGCCTGGCTAGAGGTTTGTCAATTTTGTTTATTTTTTCAAAAAACCAACTCTTGGTTTCGTTGATCTGCTCTACAGTTTTTTTAGATTCTATATTGTTTATTTCTGCTCTGATCTTTATTATTTCTCTTCTTCTGCTGGGTTTAGGCTGCCTTTGCTGTTCTGCTTCTATTTCCTTTAGGTGTGCTGTTAGGTTTTGTATTTGGGATTTTTCTTGTTTCTTGAGATAGGCCTGGATTGCAATGTATTTTCCTCTCAGGACTGCCTTCGCTGTGTCCCAAAGCATTTGGATTGTTGTATTTTCATTTTTGTTTGTTTCCATATATTTTTTAATTTCTTCTCTAATTGCCTGGTTGACCCAGTCATTCGTTAGTAGGGTGTTCTTTAACCTCCATGCTTTTGGAGGTTTTCCAGACTTTTTCCTGTGGTTGATTTCAAGCTTCATAGCATTGTGGTCTGAAAGTATGCATGGTATAATTTCAATTCTTGTAAACTTATGAAGGGCTGTTTTGTGACCCAGTATATGATCTATCTTGGAGAATGTTCCATGTGCACTCGAGAAGAAAGTATATTCTGTTGCTTTGGGATGCAGAGTTCTAAATATATCTGTCAAGTCCATCTGATCCAATGTATCATTCAGGGCCCTTGTTTCTTTATTGACTGTGTGTCTAGATGATCTATCCATTTCTGTAAGTGGGGTGTTAAAGTCCCCTGCAATGACCACATTCTTATCAATAAGGTTGCTCATGTTTATGAGTAATTGTTTTATATATCTGGGGGCTCCGGTATTCGGCGCATAGACATTTATAATTGTTAGCTCTTCCTGATGGATAGACCCTGTAATTATTATATAATGCCCTTCTTCATCTCTTGTTACAGTCTTTAATTTAAAGTCTAGTTTGTCTGATATAAGTATGGCTACTCCAGCTTTCTTTTGGCTTCCAGGAGCATGATAAATAGTTCTCCATCCCCTCACTCTCAATCTAAAGGTGTCCTCAGATCTAAAATGAGTCTCTTGTAGACAGCAAATAGATGGGTCTTGTTTTTTTATCCATTCTGATACCCTATGTCTTTTGGTTGGCGCATTTAATCCATTTACATTCAGTGTTATTATAGAAAGATTTGGGTTTAGAGTCATTGTGATGTCTGTATGTTTTATGCTTGTAGCGATGTCTCTGGTACTTTGTCTCACAGGATCCCCCTTAGGATCTCTTGTAGGGCTGGTTTAGTGGTGACAAATTCCTTCAGTTTTTGTTTGTTTGGGAAGACCTTTATCTCTCCTTCTATTCTAAATGACAGACTTGCTGGATAAAGGATTCTCGGCTGCATATTTTTTCTGTTTAGCACACTGAAGATATGGTGCCAAGCCTTTCTGGCCTGCCAAGTTTCAAAGGAGAGATCAGTCACGAGTCTTATAGGTCTCCCTTTATATGTGAGGGCACGTTTATCCCTTGGTGCTTTCAGAATTTTCTCTTTATCCTTGTATTTTGCCAGTTTGACTATGATATGTCGTGCAGAAGATCGATTCAAGTTACGTCTGAAGGGAGTTCTCTGTGCCTCTTGGATTTCAATGCCTTTTTCCTTCCCCAGTTCAGGGAAGTTCTCAGCTATAATTTCTTCAAGTACCCCTTCAGCACCTTTCCCTCTCTCTTCCTCCTCTGGGATACCAATTATGCGTATATTATTTATTTTTAGTGTATCACTTAGTTCTCTAATTTTTCCCTCATACTCCTGGATTTTTTTATCTCTCTTTCTCTCAGCTTCCTCTTTTTCCATAACTTTATCTTCTAGTTCACCTATTCTCTCCTCTGCCTCTTCAATCCGAGCTGTCGTCGTTTGCATTTTGTTTTGCATTTCGTTTAAAGCGCTTTTCAGCTCCTCGTGACTGTTCCTTAGTCCCTTGATCTCTGTGGCAAGAGATTCTCTGCTGTCCTGTATACTGTTTTCAAGCCCAGCGATTAATTTTATGACTATTATTCTAAATTCACTTTCTGTTATATTATTTAAATCCTTTTTGATCAGTTCATTAGCTGTTGTTATTTCCTGGAGATTCTTCTGAGGGGAATTCTTCCGTTTGGTCATTTTGGAGAGTCCCTGGAGTGGTGAGGACCTGCAGGGCACTTCCCCTGTGCTGTGGTGTATAACTGGAGTTGGTGGGCGGGGCCGCAGTCAGACCTGATGTCTGCCCCCAGCCCACCGCTGGGGCCACAGTCAGACTGGTGTGTGCCTTCTCTTCCCCTCTCCTAGGGGCGGGATTCACTGTGGGGTGGCGTGGCCCGTCTGGGCTACTTGCACACTGCCAGGCTTGTGTTGCTGGGGATCTGTCGTATTAGCTGGGGTGGGTAGGCAAGGTGCACGGGGGCTGGAGGGGCAGGCTTAGCTCGCTTCTCCTTAGGTGATCCACTTCAGGAGGGGCCCTGTGGCAGCGGGAGGGAGTCAGATCCGCTGCCGGAGGTTTGGCTCCGCAGAAGCACAGAGTTGGGTGTTTGCGCTGCGCGAGCAAGTTCCCTGGCAGGAACTGGTTCCCTTTGGGATTTTGGCTGGGGGATGGGCGGGGGAGATGGCGCTGGCGAGCGCCTTTGTTCCCCGCCAAGCTGAGCTCTGCCGTCTGGGGGCTCAGCAGCTCTCCCTCCCTTTGTCCTCCAGCCTTCCCGCTTTCTGAGCAGAGCTGTTAACTTATGACCTCCCAGACGCTAAGTCACGCTTGCTGTCGGAACACAGTCTGTCCGGCCCCTCCGCTTTTGCCAGCCAGACTAGGGGGCTCTGCTTGGCCAGCGAGCCGCCCCTCCGCCCCGGCTCCCTCCCGCCAGTCCATGGAGCGCGCACCGCCTCGCCGCCCTTCCTACCCTCTTCCGTGGGCCTCTCGTCTGTGCTTGGCTCCGGAGACTCCGTTCTGCTAATCCTCTGGCGGTTTTCTGGGTTCTTTAGGCAGGTGTAGGTGGAATCTAAGTGATCCGCAGGACGCGCGGTGAGCCCAGCGTCCTCCTACGCCGCCATCTTCCCTCCAACTCCGAGATACTCTGACTTTTCTAAAAAGAAAAATATAAAACCTATCTTTAGAAGAGATGGCTTAATCATGGCAATTAAGACTTTTCATATAAGAGAAAGAGAAAAGCTATTAAATTTTCTCATTTGTTCTATATTATTCCTACAACATAGTTGTATCTGTCACCACTTCTGGGTGTTTCAAAATACATTAAAAGGCTAACAGAAATCTCATTTTACATACAGCATATCTTCAAAAGTTGGTAATTTTGTATCCTGTAGTTCAGTGGGATATTTTATAGGCATTATGCCTCTTTTCCACTCTCTCACCCTCCATGCTGAGTCACTGAGTACTAGTTTAACAAAGTTTAACCAGTTTCTCTACTGTGGGATATCTTGCCGCACATTGTCTCCCACACTGTATTTTGAAATGTTTCCCAAAATTGTTGAACTGGGGAACCTTATTTCCTTATGGTGCGTGCACAGGACTATTGTTCTCAATATTTCATTTGGGGAGGATCTTATTGATATCACTAAGGTCATCTTCCTCAGTGCCCACTTTTAACATTTTGTACCTTTTATGACAACCTACTCTCTGTGACCAGAACTGTGTTATAGCAAAATAATGGGTTTTCTAAAAGCAACTGAACATTTAACTGTATTTCCAAAATACAGAACCAGAGGGTTATAAAACATGCATCACCTGAACACTGCAGTTCAGGGGCAGATAACCTATGACTGGCATCTGATGCAATTTTCCAGAACCTGTTACCTGTACCTACCAAAATCTGTTTTCTTACCCACCGTCTTCCTTCCTAATCTGTTTTCACTCTTCTCCTTCTCCACCCACATTGCGCTTCATCCTCTCATGTTATCCAGGTATGTTTTTCTTTTTTTTAAACTTAGGTTACTTTCCCATCACCCACAGGCAATATGTACCTATTTTTTTTCCTTACCTCAAAACCATCTGAGCATCAAAAAGTTAATCCTTTTTTAGTTTGTAGCAGTTGTTCTACATAACTTCATAATTCCCACATCAAATCAGTTTTAGAATAAGGTAATCTAAAGGTAAAGTCCCTTTAGTTTTTATTTTTTCACTAGTTTTCTATACAAAAGAGAATTTGGGTATCTTATTATTGATTCCAATAAGTATTATTCAGGATATACCATGTTCATTGTGCAGAATCTCCTTCTGTATAATGCCAAAAAAACTAGTGCGTAGCATTAGTATTTTATTTAAAGTAGCTAGTTTGATTGTAAAGATTTTATTATAACTCATTTTATCTGTATGATGTTTCTATAAAGAATGCTTTAATATGCAGTAACCAAAAACTGGACATGAAAGAAATGATAAAATTGGCAATAAGCTTGCTTGTATGTTTGTGTCTAGTGTCCAGGGAGTAAGGGAATTTGCTCAGTAGCTCAATGGTAGCCATCACAAGGAACTTACACCATTTTTAAATATGCAGTCAGCACTTATTTGTGAGAGCCTTTGGTCACAACAGTTTTGTCCGCTGATCAAGACATAACCTTGTTTTGTGTGTTTTTCTCTTGAAAGATACCTTATTTGATATTTATTGTTGATTCATTAACATTGAGCTCACAACCAATAGCACTATAACTCACACTCAAACCAAACCTATCTAATAACGTATTTTCTTCGTAAGTCGCATCACAACCTTCTTGCATTTAGGAACACTAGATAGTGTCTGCACTGTGTTTGAGAGCCATTTTCAGCAATGAAATCGCCAATGAAGACCATAAAAATGCCAAAACATGGCACTAAAAACACTGAGAAAAGATAACTTATTGACATTATGAAAGCTGAAACAAGAAGGCAGAGTATTGCCTCTGCATTTTCCACTGCTGTATACATGTCTGTGAATGACTGTGAAAGTGCCATAAATATTGATTTTGGGGTTACAAATTTAGTGAGTGGATGAATTCACAAATAAGGAACCCACAAATAATGAGGATTGACTGAAATTGCTTTATTTAAGTACTGGTCTTGGAGGAATATGTCTCCACAAATGCAGATGCTTAATTCCAATAGGCTTTCAAGACAGTAAATGGTTTTTAACTAAAGAACACTTTGTTCCCAGTAGCTTGTTACTGAATAAACCTAGTTCTTCATTATAAAAATTAAAATCATGGTTTGAATATAGAAACCTTATAGTGGAAACCATAACTGAACTATAAGAATATTTTTGCAGTAGAACCTTACTTCTACCTACATCATTGTTTCCATGGAAAAATGTATTCCAAATTCCAGCTGAGATGCCAAAGCCCTTTAGCTTCTCGAGTTCTTAGTTCCAAGGATGACCAATCTACGACACGCACCTACAGTGTAGGACTTTATTTTCCTTCTAGTCTAGTTCTGGGACTGGGAACAGAGCCATAGGAATTAGACTCTGGAGGATAGAACAGGGTTGCAGATCCTGGAAGGGAGTACCTAAGGGCTTAGAGAGGGACAGATTCTACAGATGACTTCCATGAATAACACCATGATTTTTAGGGAAACTAGGGATGATTGTTAGTACAGCCCAAACTGGACAGAAGCCATAATCTAAAAACAATAGCCCTGTTAGAAATAAAATTTTGGGCCACATGATCTATTAAGGCATTTTTTTTACCCTCCTTAAGGATTTAAGTTTGAAAGAGAATATTAGTAGTGTAAAAAATGCAGATGCTGGTCTTCTCTGTGATAAGCCGTGGTAGGAAGTCTCTGATCAAGAGGATAAATACCTGCAAGTTTATATAAACTAAGCAGTATTATTTATGCTCAGTGTTTTCCCACAATGTTACTATACTCTGTAATATTTAGTAGATGTACATGTGTTCTTTGTTCATTTGTATTCTCTTGATGATTAAAAGTTTGAGGTAAACAATGATAATTCAAGATAGGAAAATATGTGGTAGTGTACTAAAACCTTTGTAGAACTTAAAAATGAACCTCATAAGTTTCTTTTAAATGACAGGTTTCTTTGGGGGGAGGAGGCCTTTAATGAGATCTGCTGTCTTCCTTGCAAGGTTCCCCAAGTGTAAGATATTTTAATGAAAAATAATGGACTAGGTATTAAATAGATTTTAATTCAGTTTAGTTTTTTAAATTCAGCTTTTTATTTAATAAAGTAATTTAATTTTTTTATATTAATTTAATACAATATCTTAATGTTGGGCCAATTTTTTAATCTTAACTATATTCCAAGAAAGAATAATACGTATTCTATTTTTAATAAGTAGAGCGTCTGGCAGAAAACGAAAAATATCTTGTTTTAAAGTCAGAATTCTTTTTCCTTTCATCAAATGGTCTTTAAATGGATTGGGGACAGTAGCATATTTGAAATTCTCATTTGAAATTTCAACTATACATCAGCCTATTAAATGCTCAGAGTGGTCTAACTGTAAAGAAACTTGTTTAACTTTATTTGTAGAATTTCTTACATTTCTCTGGCTTTGGAGCCCTTTTCTACCCCCAGAAACTTCACCATTTCATGAGATTTCATAACTAAGGAACACAGTTATGGCAATTTAGCTTGTCACAGGCAAATAGCCCTTTATCTGGGTGTAGAGAGGGTTGATGAAACCACCTCTGTACTGCAGCGTAGGCAGAGGGAGCTGAAGTAACACGCTGGGAAACTGTCAGTCCTTTCCCTTGTTTTCAGGATGACAAAAAGTATTTTTGCACCTTCCCTGGAGAAAGCAAATAAGCTTATTTGCCTTCGCTCACATATGTTCTGACTCATCTACCCAGGTGGCCTAGAACTATCTTAGGTCCTTTAAGAAAATGCATAAGGACTGTGTTACTGTTTGTAACAAATGCTGTTTTACTAGAAAAGTTTTTAGTGTTTTTTTTTAAATAAGCTTTTCAATAAGTCATTAATGCTGAAACACTAGTTCCATTGTCAACCTTTAAATAAATTTAAATATTGTTTTAATTAAATCAATGTTTATTATATCTCATAAACTTTAATATTCTTTTCAAAGAAACCAACAAAAAACAGGAAGATCATAGGACAATGGACAAATCATAGATTGATTAAAGATTTAACACAGGAAGAACTTGGATTTTAAAACCCTACAGGAAAAAGAATTGTGTGCAATTGATTTTTAGCAAGCTAATAACATTCTAATCAATACAAGAAATCAAGACATTTGGTTTGATTGTAGGAGAGTGTGAAAATTTCTGCATGGCATATGAATAAATGCAGCTAAACAAAAAAAAAACAATGAGGAAACACCACAAATACAACAAAAATTGAGATTTATATTATTAGAATAACTTGTAATTTAAGAATATTATCAAACCCCAGTGAAATAAATAAGAAAAAGTCAAGCAGTTCATATATGGGGAAGTTGCCAGCCTTAAGTAAAAGAATTAATTTCCATCAACTAATATTTTCTGCACACCTATGCATTATACTATGGTTAGTGTTAGAATTTCTGTGGTGAAAGCAACACTCTCAGTCCTTTTGGGAAGAGAGGGAGGCAAGGTTCACATGAAACAAAGGAATACAGTGGAGTTCTGAAGATACATTTACAAATGCCGGCAAGGCTGTGGAAACTGGTTCAGTTATTATTCAAAAAATGACAAACATCTTTTTTTAACCTCAGAAATGATCCTAATGAGATATTTTTTTTTAAATAGCTTACGTGTTTTTAATAAATTGCTTCTATGTTGAGCAATAGGGCTTGGTCCAGTAAGTAGGATTTCTTTACCCAAAGAAGAGTTACTTTATGATTAAAATTACAATTATATGGGGCATGTGGGTGGCTCAATCTGTTTAGCATCCAACTCTTGATCTTGGCTCAGGTCATGATCTCATGGTTCATGGGACCACGTCCATGTCAGGCTCTGCACTGACAGCATGGAGCATTCTTGGAATTCTCTCTCGCTCTCTCTGCCCCTCCCCTACTTGATCGCTCGCTCTCTCTCTCAAAAATAAATAAATAAAATTATAATTATGAAAATTGTACTAATATGAAATAATGTCATGAATAGGTGGCTATAGTTGTATTCATGCTGCTGAATTCACTTCTGTGAAATAAGTAAGTACTTGGTCATTAATGGTAGTAGGATTATGAGATATTAAAATTTATTTTGCATAATACTTAAGAAATTTTAAGACTCATTTTATTAAAAATGTTTTTTCCTCTTTTTAGCTGACTACACAAGACTCTGCCTTCCTCACATTTCCATAGCCAGCGACATGACCTGACACCTTGATGACCAGTCTCAGGGCCCTTGGGTGACTGGCTGGTGCACCATGGAACTTAAAGTATGGGTGGATGGAGTTCAGAGGATTGTTTGTGGGGTCACCGAAGTTACAACTTGCCAGGAGGTTGTAATAGCCTTAGCTCAAGCGATAGGTAAGTGAACTCTCTGGGAGTCTGAGACAAAGTGGTTTATCCTTCCTGTTGTTGTTTGGGTTTTTTTTTTTTTTTTGTATTAAATATAGATTTCTAGTTTTTTATTTGGTTCCATAATACAACTCGAGAGCACACTTTTACTTATTACAGTTCCCCATGCTTAAATAAATCTGTAAAGACACTTGTCTTCTGGCTTCTCCCAGATTTACTGATCTTGAGTCCAGAGTCTGCACTGTCTCTGTTCTCTTATTGTTTATCCTAAACAATGATTTCTGGAACTAAAGATGTTTTCTTGAGCAAAAACATAGATTCCTAGTTCCCAGACCCCTCATTAGGAAAAAATCCTATTTACTGTTTATTCTGACTACTTTTTGAAAAGAAAAACATTGGGGTGCCTGGGTGGCTCAGTCATTTGAGCATCCAACTCCTGATACCGGCTCAGGTCATGATCCCAGGGTCATGTGATAGAGCCCTGCATCAAGGCTCCATGCTGAGCATAGAGCCTGCTTAAGATTCTCTCTCTCTCTCTCTCTCTCTCTCTCTCGCTCTCTCTCTCTCTCTCTCTCGCTCTCTCTCTCTCTCTCTCTCTCTTTGCTTGCGTGCTCTCTCTTTAAAATAAGAATAAAAAATTCAGGGGTGCCTGGGGTGGCTCAGTCAGTTAAGCATTTGACTCTTCATTTCAGCTCAGCTTGTGATCTCACAATTCATGAGATTAAGTTTGAGATTCTCTCTCACCTTCTCTCTCTCTGCCCCTCCCCCGCTCACATGTGTTCTCATTCTCTCTCTCAATAATAAACATTTTTAAAAAATAAAAATAAGGGGCACCTGGGTGGCTCAGTCAGTTAAGCATCCGACTTCGGCTCTGGTCATGATCTCACAGTTCGTGAGTAGTTTGAGCCCCGTGTCGGGCTCTGCGCTGACAGCTTGGAGCCTGGAGCCTGCTTCAGATTCTGTGTCTCCATCTCTCTCTGTCCCTCCCCCACTTGCACTCTGTGTCTCTCTGTCTCTCAAAAATAAATAAATATTAAAAAAAAAAAAAAAGCCATGGGCAGTGTTTTAAAATAAAATGAGTATATTTTACAGGGTGGCTAAGGAGTGCAGTAAGCTGCATCTGTCCATATCCTATGATAGTCACATTTTCTACACAGAATTTCAAAGGGAAAATGCCCAGATATACCAGGTGTGTGTTTACCAATTTGAACTAAACAGTGTAATGTACCTGTTTGTGAACAAGCCAGAAAGAAGTTTTAACTAAAATCTACCCCCATTTTTGCTTTCTCGGTAACTCAGTCCAGACCGTTTTGAAAAGTTGATGATTTGAATATAGAGGTTTTATATTTCTCCAGACTTGGCCAAACAACTCTTTTCCTGTATCATAAATACTTCATTAAATTCAGAATTCATCTGAGAGATGACTCAACTGGCAACCAGCCGAGGACTGTTGATCCTTGTTTCTCTTGTGCCATAAGATTTTCTCAGCTTCAGATGCAGTACGCTTTTGATACATACTTAAACATTTATCCGTCTTGTAATGTGGGTTATTGGCATTCAAAGTTTAAACACTAAGTGAAAGTTTTATAGTATTATTTTGACCTTATTTCCACTATAAGAAACAATAAGGGGTTTATCAATTGGGGAAGATTAATTCTGTGACATACAGTCCCAGAAATTCTATGGCTTAACACAGTAAAAGTTTAGGTATCCTGTTAGCAGAGTATGTACTGAATGAGAAAACTGCAGATGCTTCTAAAAAATTTATACTGAAGCAACTTGTAGAATACCTTCATGGGTTCAAACCCACACATTTGCCTCATGGGATGGAAACACCATAGATATATTCTTGATTCGGGATTATTGAAATTCTCTGGATAGCTAAAATTACTTTCAGGAAACCATCAGGACACAAAAATATTTACACAACTTGGTAATTTGCAAATATATATGGCAGCAAACATTTTTTGACTTGGTGCTGCTATTCAATTGAGTCAAATTAGAAAATAGCTAAAAATAGAACATAAATTGGTAAAAGATGTTGAATGCATCTAATAGTATAGAAAGAAATCCTTTCTACTCTGATCTGTGACTACCTTGACAGGTTATATCTAGGTGGTGGAATAATGAGACAGAATAACAAAATAAAAACATAACTCTGAAACATTTAATTGGCATGAGATGGATAAACTGTCCTGCAGCGTGCTGTGTGTTTGGTCACTGTATACGTCTTGGGTTTTCTGAAACAGTCCCAATTTCAGATATTTTATCTTGTTTTTCTCATAAACTATCCCAGAAATGCCATTATTTCACAATTCAAACTGCTTCTCAAATCTGTATGTGAAACAGAAAGCCTGTTTCAAGTTATAGTCCAGAAAATGCATTTGCTTTTACAATATTCCCAAAATATGAAAAGAATGTATTTCTGCCCTCAAGTAGCTTAGAAGTTAAGTAAAGTATGGCTAACAAAAGATTAGAGAGGAAAAGAGGAAGAAATCAAGGAGACTGAGGGAAAAGTTTTCTGATTCACACTCCTTTGTTGCCTGGTACCATTTGAAGTACTAAAGATTTAGAATTTTTCTCTGTTCCCACTTCTAATGATCTTATTCCTATATCTCCTTCAACTGGGGCCAGAGTTAGCATTTAATATAAACAAATTGATGGGGCTGGGGTCCAAGGTGGAGTGAACTGTTCCTAAGAAGGCTTGTTTCATATAGTTTGCCCCACGAGATCAGTTTTCAAACAAGCACATTTTATACTGAATTCTAATTTAACTATTCAACGCTTCTTTTCTCTGGAAGTCCCCCTACAGTAGGGATCCTGCTTGTTTATTCTTCTTACACCATTGCTTTGCCTAAAGTAAGTATTCAATAAAACATAGTTTCTAAAACAGTGCTGTCCCGTAGAACTTTCTGCAAGGATAATAATGGTCTGTATCTGTGCTATGCAGTATAGTAACCACTAGCCACATGCAGCTACTGAGTACTTGAGATGTGGCTAGTATAACTGAGGAAATGAATTTTTAATTAAAATTTAAATGTGGCTAGTGGTTAACGGGTATTGTAGTAAACTGTTCTAGAAGACGACTAACTGGTATCTCAAACTTCAAATGAGAGAACCCAAGTCTGTTTCTCAGCTGCTGCCCACCCGCAAATTTCTTCTTTCTCTTTATCTCAACAAATGAAATCTCTTTTCTTTTAATTGATTAGACCGAAAACTTTTATGTGATCTTTTTTGTTGTTGTTCTAATATCTTACAACTAATCCAGTAACAAATCCTACCTGTACTACCTTCAGTATACATGCAGAATCTTGTTTCTCTTCACAGTCACTGTTAACTTGATGTAAGCCACCATCATTTCTCACTTAGGCTTTTGCTGTAGCCTTCCAACTCATCTCCCTGCAACATCTTGGTCCCCTCCGGCCTATTCTTAACAAATTTCTTTTATTTAATGTTTGTTTATTTTGAGACAGAGAAAGAGAGAGCACAAGTGGGGGAGGGTCAGAGAGAGAGGGAGACAGAGAATCCCAAGCAGGCTCCACACTGTCAGCACAGACCCCAGTGCAGGACTGGATCCCACAAACCATGAGATCATGACCTGAGCCGACATCAGGAGTTGGATGCCCAACTGACTGAGCCACCCAGGCATCCCATATTTCTTTTAAAGTAATACTTTTTTTTTAAGTTTCTATTTAAATTCCAGTTAGTTAACATACAGTATAATATTATTTTCATGCATACAATTTAGTGATTTCACACTTACATACAACACTTATTGCTCATCATCAATTGCCCTCCTTAATCTTCATTACCTCCCCTCCACCCACCTCCCCTCTGGTAACCATCACTTTGTTCTCTATACTTAAGAGTCTGTTTCTTGGTTTGCCCCTCCCTCCCCCTCCATGCTCCTTTGTTTGATTTCTTACATTCCACATATGAGTAAAATCATATGGTATTTGTCTTTCATTGACTGACTTATTTCCCTTAGCGTAATACTTTGCAGCTCCATGCTGTTGCAAATGGCAAGATTTCATTCTTGTTTTTGAGTAATATTCCATTGTGTGTTTGTGCGTGTGCATGCGTGTGTGTGTGTGTGTGTGTGTGTGTGTGTGTGTGTGTGTGTAAGTCCATACAGTGGTCTTCAAGACACTAATGAATCTCTACTTTACCCCCTCACCAATCTGACTTCATTCTCTACCACTTACTTTTGATTGTCCCTTTACTTACACCAAAGATATTTCTGCCTCAGTCTTTGCATCTGTTCTTTTCTCTGCTGAGAATACTCTGCACCCAGATATCTTCAAAATTCATTCCCTTGGATCTCTGCTTAAATATCTTCCCACAAAAGATGTCCCTGACCACATATCCATACACACATGCACATACACTCACATACTCTTTATCTGCTGTACTCTAATTTTCTCTATAGCACTTACCCCTCCTGACATATTACCTATAGGCCACATATATAGACCATATACACATTTTTAAATCTAAACATTTCTGAAAGCCTAGAATTTATCATACTTCATTTGTTAGCCATACTTGGAATGTCTCGAACTCATCTGGTGGTAAAAACTGTTCTGATTCAATATGAGGCTGTTTTTAATTTATATTTATTCCATTTGATATGAATGTTGATACATTTTACTTCGTAAACTGTAATATGTTTGATTATAGACCTATAGGGATAGCACCATGTTACCTTTCTAAAATCCAAAAAGTTCTGAAGTTTCAGCATATCTGGCCTTAAAGCTGTTGGATAATGGTCAGTAGACCTACATTTATTTGTGTGCTGTATATTGCCTGCTACTGTTTTGTTATTGCCTATTCTCATAGCTTAAAGCCATGCCTAAGTAGTAGACACTCAATACATATTTGTGAATAACTGAATGAATTTTTTAAAGTTTTCTATAAATTACAGGCTGAACTAGGTGACCACCTAATGCCCTATCCATTTCTAAGAGTATATGATCCTTTAGAAGATAAGGAAGATAATATTTTATGTTCTCACATTTAACTCTTATTAATTTCATGCATAAATTATCAATTTTAGAAATTTACAAATTTACCCATTTTACATCTGTTTACAGATGTATTCATTGTAGACTTTTTTGAAATTCAGAAAAAATACAAAGAAAATTTTAAAAATCACTCACGATCTTGCCTCCTAGAAGCAATCACTATACACACTCCTTTTATGTACCTCTAGATAAGTTTAAAGATTTCACTCTCCATAATTCTTGATAGTTTTAAAGTCTTATTTTTCATTTACTGGATTTTGAATTAAATTTTCCACTTAATCCTCACAAGTCTTATGAGGATCATCTATTATCTCTATAGATGATCAAGCTAAGGCACAGAGATACCAGATAACTTGCCCAAGCTCCTAGAGCTAGTAAGAGGGTAACTGGGATTCAAACCAGTAGTCTTAATTCAAGAACCTTGCTCTTAACTTCTTGTATACTGTTTTGGTTATACCCCCTATAATCTCAGTGGACATCTGTTAGAAAGTATAGTTATTGATTGAATTATACTGAAACAAGAAATAAAAGTCCTTAATAGTAAATTATACTGCTTTTATGTAGCCAAGTTCATCTTTTACAGTTTTGATATTTATAACAATAGTGTAATCATTCATAATTCTAAGTACTTTCTATATTTTCTACATCCATAAAAGATTATTTTAATGAATGTAAATACATGTAATTCATAGCATGTATCAGTCAGGATGGGTTAGATTATGCTACATTAACAAAAAGTCCCCCCAAATATTACTGGTCTATAGTGATAAATGTTACCTCTTATTTTGATTAATAGTATTTATGCAAAGTAAGCAACACAGTGCCTAGCAAATAGAGGCATAATAAATGTAAATCATTATGAAATCAATAAATTTAATGGTTTTATTATTTTTTAATAGTAGTAAACTCATCATATAATACTAAATAGTTCCTAAATTAATGTGCAGTGATTCTGTGATTACACGATAAATAGATTACATGATATTCTCATCAACACTGTGGGAAAATATACTGTGAATGACTTAACTATGGGTTGTCTATAGCTGACCAACAGGTTATATTCAGAGATATTTACATTATATCACTGTCATTATAAATTAAATACTCTATGGTTAAAATTATCTTAATAGCTACACTTAGGACTTGTAGAAAATCCATTGACAAATTTGCAGAGTAGTTGTAATTGATAAATTGCTTTAAATTCTTTAAGCTTTGATTTCTTCACTGAAAAGTTGAGGATCATATCTATACTGCTTATTTCACAAAACCAATTAAGCCTGTGTGTAAAATATATTTTTATATATTTTATATATCTTTGTTTTATATATATGTGTGTGTGTGTGTGTCAGCATCAAAAGCATTTACATGATACAATGCAATTTCTTGTACAGAGATGTTCCTTGTAAGAATTCTAAGTCATTATGAGAATGATTGGTTATGTTAACTAGAGTCTATATAAGAATCCAAAATGTTTATATAGCTCAAGGAGCAAAAAGTATCTGTTATTGGAAAAATTCAGGGCGGTAGGATTCATGATAAAGAATAAGTTTACTGACATCACTTCTAATATATCCAGAAACAGGAAGATTTGTTAGCATTAAATTCATAAGTGATGAATGCAACTCTCTGTCATGTTTTTTTGAATAATGTATAGTATTCATTTTGGGGGTAAGAAGGATTTGAAACTGAAGAAAAAACCAAATGTCAGCTAAAGCTAAAACTTACAAAGAGGGTTGATGATCAAGGTGTTCAATAGAATTTATATCCCTAGGGCCTGACACTATTTCTGACAGGTATTTGATGTTCTATATGTACTTGTTGACTAAATAACAAGATGTGACTTTTCAATCATGATTTTGTTATTTGGCTCTCTATTTAGAAAATTTCTCCAGAAATTTCTGGAGAAATTTTCTAAAATTGTGTAAAAATGATTTATACAATGTTGTTGAGTGGTTGAAATAAGGGCATAATGTTTCTGAGTGACTCATATTTGAATTATTTGAGTTTTGGTGTATATTTTCAAAAACATCATGTTACATACTATTCTGCTTTAACTTAGATGAGAAGAATCTGTTATCCTATTTCCTTTTAATTTATGTCAATCATCCAGTGAGATTCCACTAATGCATTAAAGTCTCTCTATGTGATTTTCCTTATTATATGAAGTTAATATAATACTGGGAATACACTTAATTGCTTCATCTATCCAAAAGTACAATCAGTATTTTATTTACCATTCATTATTGTGGCACACATTTCTAAATAGCCACAACAGCCTAATCTACAAATGCTACAGGTAGGTAGGTAGGTAGGTAGATACTCCTTTTTGTTAGTTTTAGGGGTACATCAAGATGGAATGCAAGGTACAACTCAGTGTATCCGTTTAATAAAATGCATTGAAAGGAGTTTTGCAGGAGGAATTTGAATCTGTCCAAATGAAATAGGATCTTTAGGGTCTTGCCAAGTATGGTATTAAAAATAATTATTATGGGATTTAACTGTTACATAACCTATCTAAAACCCAATTTTTATAATAAAATCAAAGCTATTAATTTACCTTTTATAAAAGCTTTTTTATATTACTGGATAGATTTTTTTTTCTTTTCGTCTAACTGCACTAAATATGCATTATTTAACAAAAAAGGGAAAACTGGCATTAAAAGTAATTCTAAATAATCTTCTACCAAGACATTCTCATAGGGCAGCAGTACCATTAAGCATTGGAAAAATTAGCTTCGTATTTAATTATGACTAAATTAGGGTCTTTAAAATTGTTAATATAACTTGTATAATATAATGATTCTGTTTTCTTTTTCAAGATGCTTCATTGGCCTGGTAGAATTAGAGAGGGCTCTGCTGATCTAGTCTAACCCCTCACATTACTTATGAGGACACAGAGCTCCAGATAAGAGTGAGATTCTAAAAGTAGTTGACAGGCAGGAAAGCCAAGAACACAGAGTGCTGTGATCTTTGAAGCAGTGAGTACACGTGGAACAGTTTTAGCCTTGCAGATTTGTCATGTGGTTTTTCTTGGAGTAATTACAGTAACTTTTAACCTGAAAGTCACTAGAAACGTTTTTACTCCAAGAAGCCAATCCACTGTACTAAGGCTTTCTTCTTCATTCCCCTTGTTTGCCCAGGCATTTTGATAATAGTAACAACTAATATTTGTATAGAACTTTTCAATTTTAGAAAAAAAATTTTATATTTCACATCTCATTTGACTCACAACAGTATCAGTAAGAAAATACTATTCTCACCCTTTAGATGAGGAAACTGAAGCCAAAGGAAATTTAATGCATCACGCAGATCATTTAAGTAGCTGGCAGAGCCAAACTTGAACACAGGCCTTCTGACTCCAGAGCCTTTTTGCTCTTTTCAGCTCTGTATAGTTGAGAGTTGTTGAAAGGTGCTGAAGGATTTTTAAGTCAGATTATTGTCACGTCACATCATTTTTAAGAGGTCTCTGGTCAACCCTTTTGTTATGTGACTAACAATGTTTAAAATTAATAATGGCTACCATGTATTGAATGCCTGCCATGGGCCAGGCAGCGTTGTAGGTGCTTACTATGTCTGCCTCTGACTCCCAGAACCTGTGACATACTGCTACTGTCTCTATTTTAGAAGTGAGGTTATGCTATTTATCCAATAGGCAATTAAAACGTAGGACTGGGGTGCCTGAGTGGCTCAATCTATTAAGCCTCAGACTCTGGATTTTAGCTCAGGTCATGACCTTATGGTGGTGAGATGGAGCCCCGTGTTGGGCTCCATGTTGGGCGTGAAACCTGTTTAACATTCTCCCTCTCCCTCCCCTTCCCTTCCCCCCCCCCCCGCACCCCTCTCCTCCTTCCCCTCTCTGACTCTGTGTCTGTCTCTCTCAAGAATAAAAACAAAAAAACAAAACCTGGGATTAAAACTCCAGTCTGTTTGCCTCCCAAGCTTCAACTTTGCAGCTGTACCCAAGATTCAGTGTCCTTAAAGGAGAATATATGCATATGTTTAAAGCAGTATCATTCTTTGTGTACTAACTCTACACTGCATACATGGCTACTCATATACATAGGAATATGTATATCCAGATCTTAATTTATTGACCTAGTAACTGAGAAAATAACTACTATTGGTTCAGAAGCTCATGAAATTCAAAAAGAAGATAAATCAGTAGCTGTATGGACCAGTATTATAATTACTAGGTACCAGGATCAGTTTTTTTCTTCCTTGTAATAATGTTAAGTAGTAATGGATGCTTTTTTATTGAGATGTAATTGACATGTAACATTTATATTAGTTTCAGGTATGTAGTGGATACTTTTAACAAAATATCCATCTGACCTACCTACCTTAAATGAAAATGTTTAGAAACTGTGTTCAATTTAATGATATTATACTGTCTTCTGAAATTTTATCTTCTGTAATTACTAGTTAGGTTCAGTATTTCTATTTATATATGATTTTATTGCTGTTTTTGTTTTTTTAAGTATTTTTGCCTTTAAAAATTTTTTTAATCGGCTTCTAAGCTACAACTATCAAAACTGTAGAAGGCTTCTCTTTTAGCCCCTATTTTTTTACAAAATTATTTTGAAGAGTTGTTTTCACTGAAGTGATTTTTATTTGCCACAGGTGTGCAGAAAGATACCAGCAGTGTGAGCTATGGGATGGCCAAGCCCTTATGCAGAAACAGAGGAAAGACCTGTACAGCCACCTCTTAGCTAAGTAGCATGTTGTTCACTGGCTCAATATCTCCTTTCAGGAGGAAAATGGGCCTCTAACCTTCCCAAGTTCTAATGTGCAGAGAAAGCATAGGAATTCACAAAGAGGAAATTTATTCCTGTTTTGAAGTTCTACCTAGTTCCTGCGACCAGGCCCTCATGGCTTCCAGTGGGGCATTCTCCTGTTATCCTTTGTTTTATCTAGAAGTCTTGTCCCACACAGGAAGGTCTAGGCAATCAGGCATTTAACAAGAGCATAAAAGTCTCCCTGAGTTTTAAAGTGTTCAATTTCTAAGCAAATCTGAAGGATATATGTAATTCACATCCCATAATTTTATGCTGTTAACATATCTTCAAGGGAAGTTTTAAAAGCAGCATGGACTAGACTTTGATGCTAATCAAGAAGACACATTTATTAAATAGTGTCCTCTGTAGTGTTATTTTAGCTATTGCATATGCCACTTTGACAGTTTGTTATTATCTTTTTTATCTAGGTCGAACTGGAAGGTACACTCTTATAGAAAAATGGAGAGATACTGAAAGACACTTAGCGCCTCATGAAAATCCTATCATATCCTTAAACAAATGGGGGCAGTATGCTAGTGATGTACAGCTAATTTTACGTCGAACTGGGCCATCTCTTAGTGAGCGACCCACTTCAGACAGTGTGGCTCGAATTCCTGAAAGAACTTTATACAGGCAGAGTTTGCCCCCTTTAGCCAAACTGAGGCCTCAGATTGACAAATCAATCAAAAGGAGAGAACCTAAAAGGAAATCATTAACATTTACAGGAGGTGCCAAAGGATTAATGGACATTTTTGGAAAGGGTAAAGAAACTGAATTTAAGCAAAAGGTGCTGAATAACTGCAAAACAACAGCAGATGAGTTAAAGAAGCTGATTCGGTTACAGACAGAGAAGCTTCAATCCATTGAGAAAGAGCTAGAATCAAATGAAATCGAAATACAGTTTTGGGAGCAAAAGTATAATTCTAACCTTGAAGAGGAAATTGTCCGCCTGGAGCAAAAGATCAAAAGAAATGATGTAGAAATTGAAGAGGAAGAATTTTGGGAAAATGAATTGCAGATTGAACAGGAAAATGAAAAACAGCTGAAGGATCAACTTCAAGAAATAAGACAGAAAATAACAGAATGTGAGAGCAAATTAAAGGACTATTTGGCTCAGATCCAGACTATGGAAAGTGGTCTTGAAGCAGAAAAATTACAACGGGAAGTTCAGGAGGCACAAATCAATGAAGAAGAGGTTAAAGGAAAGATTGGTAAGGTCAAAGGAGAAATTGACATTCAAGGCCAACAGAGTCTGAGGCTGGAAAATGGCATTAAAGCTGTAGAGAGATCTCTTGGACAAGCCACCAAACGATTACAGGTAAGAACATTTTTATAAAAAGGATGTTTCGTCTGTTTAAAAGAATTAATATATTCTTGGCATTTTCTTTAATGATTGTCCATTTTTTCTTATATTGAAAGTTAGAAAGCTATCTTGGCTTATAAGTTTCTTAGAATTTCTGTGACTTACGACAAAGCTAAGATGTGAGACCAAAACAGAGATGAGCGCTAAAGCCACACTGATCCTTGTTCCATGGCAACAGGTTTCTTACTGTGTGTCAGTTGTAACATTAGGTAATTGGATACAGAGAATAGAACCTCGGAGCTGGAATGGACACTAATGATGAGATAGTGAATCTGACCTTCGCTCCTTTTAGAGATAAGGAATCCAGTGCAAAAGAGATTACTGCAGATTGTTTTGCCAGGGACTGTGTGGCTAGTTAACTGCTTATCTATTACTTTTCCATTGTTGCTAACCCCATCTTTCTTGAGATGTAAATAGTTCCCTTCTCTCCACATTACTTACTCTCCTTTGCTTTCCTGAGAGGGACACAGAGGTTCCTCTCTGATTTTCCACTCTCTGGTTCACATACAAGAATATTTATATTTTGCCATTAGGTGCTGATTACTCAACTTAAATTTCTTAGACACCCGTTCTTGAAAAGAAAATGTGGTGGTGTTAGGAGAATTACAAAAGAGGTATTAAAAATAAATAATAGTTAAAATATTAAATATTAATATTAAATAAAAGCTTAAATAGTACATATAAATTCACATTTCTGATTTTTGTTACATTTGGCCACATTTCAAATGCTCTGTGGCACATGTCTAGTGGTTGCTGTATTATTGATCAGTGCTGGTGAAGAAGCTTGCTATTCAGAGTGATCCATGCAGTTCAGGACACATTTGTTAAAAATTCAGAATCTATATTTGTAATAAGGTGTCCAGATAGTGCCTACGCATGTGGAAGTTTGAGAAGAATTTCTCAACTGGAATATCAACAGTTTTATCAGCAGAGAAAGCTGAGCTTTCAGAAAGAACTTTCATGATTTCCTTTCTGTGCCACTAACCATAGTAAGAGAGAAAACCTCCACCAAAATTTTGAAAATTGAGAATTTCTCATGCAGTGGAAAGTTGTTAACCTCTGATTTGTCAGTATTCTACTATTTGGATTCACTTTGACCCTTAAAAAGGGTACAATTGGAAGTTGTGTTGCCTTTGCTATTATCTACAGGAAACACTAATTCTTGACAGTCATTACTAGTAAATCTCACCACCCATTGAAAAATATTTCATAATCAAACTAACATATCTCCAAGTACCTGCTACGCTCAAAGTAAGTGGAAGAAGCAACCACTCATTTCTGGTATCTCTCCCCTACCCCTGCCAGGTTCATCAAACAGACTCAACCTGGTGAGTCCTTGCCACTTTTCCCTATAGTGCAGTAAAGGAGAGAAAGAGAACTTCATCAATGCCTTTCCTTGTTTTTTGAGCTTTCTGGCTGTCCAAACTTGATCTCCTTTCTTTAAAGATCTTCGGTTCTCAGATCCGTCTTTGCCAAGGATTTAGTTAAGAACCCCACAGTGAAAATCTTGTGGGAATTTTGCTTTCCTCATGCTCTAATATAAATCTCAATAACGGATCCCATGAACACTTGAACAGTCCACCAAATACAAGAACTTTTCTGAGTCTCACAGACCAAATGACTATGAATTTTACAGTCGGTTTTGAAGTAAATAATAGGGAAATTTATTTGTGAACAGCTTATAGCAACATTGCTATAAACACTGGGATGGATGGAAACTGGTATTTATTGATGAAAGTCTATAGATATATATTTATTTCATCAGGTGTATAGTGAATTCCTAACAGAGGAAAGCATCACATTTAAAAGGACAGACTAAAGAAGCTCTTGTCCTTTATTTGCTTACTTTTTGGCCTGTGCCACAGAACAAAAATGACCTATTTTAGCCTATTGTATCAGTATTAACACAGATTTGTTGACTGTGTTCTTGTGCAAGCAAGTATCGCACACACAGCCCCCATAAGCAGATGGACTATCACCAGGATGTCTTTAGCTGGCCAATAGTGACTCCTCCAATAAAAAGAAACATTTTAACTTCCATCTAGGACAAAGAACAAGAACTGGAGCAGTTGACTAAAGAGCTGCGTCAAGTCAATCTCCAGCAGTTTATCCAACAGACAGGGACAAAAGTTACCGTTTTGCCAGCGGAGCCCATCGAAGTAGAGGCCTCACATGCAGACATAGAAAGGGGTAAGGTGTTGAGAAATCTGCTCTTTTCCCTTTATTCTCACTGGTTAACTTTGAATAAACTACTCGCATTCAGTTAAAACGTTAACCTGCCACTCAAAGCTTGAGCCACTTAAAAAAAAATTGATGTACGTCCTGTTTCTGGGGAAAATCAATAATATTTAGGTTATTTAGTTTACTTAGAAAAGCATGTAATCCCCAAATCTTCTGTCATTTGTTTTAAACTGCTTCTTAAAGAAACTTTTTCCTGACGTAGGAGTCAGATTTTAGCTTCTGTTCCTGACACCCCTTCCTCCTCTCCTAAAAGTCTTTATTATTAATTTGTGCTGATATTTAAAAGATATGTATCATCCGAACAACCAAGAAAGAGAAGCAAAGTGCTCACCTTTTTACAAAGATCATTAACTATTGAAACCACTGAAAACTGTTTTTATCACTGAGAGGGTCAAGAAGACTTAGCCTTCTCCTCGTACCCCAGACCCCACGGGGGACTACAGTTTTACGTGTAATGTTAGTTGGCTCTTCAGGCAGGAAAAATTCTAATTTTTCACGTTGCTAAGTCCTTCGAGTTGCTGAGTCCACAAAATGGCTTTCTTTGTTTTCTGTGTAGAGGCACCATTCCAGTCCGGGTCCCTGAAGCGGCCCGGTTCATCTCGACAGCTCCCCAGTAATCTCCGTATTCTACAGAATCCTATCTCATCTGGTTTTAATCCTGAAGGCATATATGTATAACATTATCTGTCTTCAGGGGAGAGACCCAATGAAGGTACCAAGGACAGTGAAAATTCCTTCTTTGATTTGTGCCAATGATGAACAGAGGATATATTTCACAAGCCACCGTATCTTTTTTCTGTCCTAAATTGCATACCACTTGGAGCCATACCCTGTGCACTGATGCTAAAGAACAAAGAAACTGTGTTTTCACACATCAACAGTGTTGACGTTTTTGTCCAGCAGCTGTAATGCAAAGCCTTCATTTTTATTTGTAGCATTTTGAGAGCATTAGGAAAGTATTATACTGTGTGTATACATAAATAAAACCATGACAAGAGTGAAGAGAAATATGTGACTGGCTTAGTTTAATTTATTCCATATAATCGATTAATGGGTAAATGTTGGTTTTAATATTTTTTATTAATACTTAATCCTGTGACCTAATTACATTATATATGGTGTGATTATGACTGTGTGCATGTGCCAGACTCCATCCATACATTGCCAATTTACAGCTCTACAGGTGTCATAGGGTGCTCCACCATCAAAACTAAGTCCTTAAGAACCCACTTGTATTTATTTTGTGTACCTGTCCTAACCATTGCTTAATTAGATCAAGTCATTCAGGTTTTCTTTTTAATCTGGACTTTAATCTTTTCTTTACAATATTTCCAGTACATGAATGACCACATAGCAAAATAGAAATATTTTCATGAGGTTAATTGTATCTTTAACAAACAAAAATGTAACTGTTGACTATCCAAACAGGTGTGGGGTTTCCTGATATATTATGTGTTTTGTTTCTGCCCTGCCTTAATCACTTTAATCTTAGGGGTCCTCAAGAGTTGCCATAATACATAAGTTAGAGATACCTGGTGGGTCTACTTCAGAAAGGTTACTTTAAGTGATACATTTTTAAAATGACCCACTTCGTATGTATGATCTGTTGGTGTAAGCACCCATGGGCAAGCTTTTGCTTGCAAATAATTTACTCTGTACTTTATGAACTATTGCTAATTCTCCAATCGCTTAGAGAGAAAGTATGTTGGAGTTAGGTACTTTTTGCAAAGGAAATTAAGTTAATCTTTTTTTTTTTTCCCCCCATTTTTGAGCTTGACTTTTACATGTAGGACATGAGTCTCCATTTGTACATATATTTTCTCTATTTATAAAACCAAAAATGAGTCAACACCTCTCCCATGAGTGGTGACTTAACTAAGATTCACAAGTAATATCTGGATGGATGTGGTCAGATACCATTTAGCCATTTTTACATTCCCTCTGATCAAAATTTGGTACAGTATAATTAAGACTTTAAACTGAAATTTAAAGTAGTTTTTAATTCTGAGGAAAATATATTCTCTGTATTACATGCAACAAAGTAAAAGTGGATTAGTATATTAATGCCATGGTAACAATAAAAAGATGTAAGTTATATCTTATGCATGAGGGCAACTTTGGATGTTTTAACACATTTGACTTATTTTTGGTTTAATGAATGCTGAGAATGCTGCATTTAGGTTTCCAATGAAAACTTTTAAGAATGGCTATGAAAATATATAGAAGCTTCTAGAGAACTGAAAGTAATAATGCAGAGTTGCCTTTTCTAGTCCAGCTAAATGGCAGACCTCAACTAAAGATATTATTTTCTTTGGGTTCTTGGAGTTATCAAGTTGACTGTGCCATTATACTATTTTGCAAATAACTTGATAAATAAGTTATTCTTACCTAAATAACTACAGTCTGTACACATTTGCTCTCAATTTATAATAGTTATTTCATATCTACATATATTTAAAAATTAGGAGAAGTAAAAAAATCAAAATAATTTGTAGATTTTGTGACAGCAATGATTTATGTATGCCCAATATATGCCTTATTTTTAAAGGGTTCCATCCTATACCAAGAGTCATTTTGTTATTGTTGTTCAGAGAAATTAAGATCTTATTCACAAAGAAAAACATTTTTATAAATTGATCATATCCTATTTAAATCAAAATGTTAAACTGAAGATATATTAAACTTTGCAGTTTGTAATTGCAAAGATGCCTTGGTGTGCCATCAAAAACACAAAGTCAATATCCAACATAATTGTTGTAAATTATTATCAGCATTAACCTAATAACTTTAAAGAAAGACTGGCAGCATTGTGACAACTTTATCTGAATTTTCAAATGCCAAGTAATCTTTATGTACCTAATTATAGATAGAAATACTATTTCCTAGGTGAGAAGAATATATAAATGTGAATTTGATAAATACATTGAGCAGCTATACTTTTTAATCAGTTATATTACTTCTGGAAGAACATCTCTAAGAAATATTTTCTAAGTCTTTTTTTAAAATAGAAGAAAGAAAACTCATTTCCCTAGAACATCTTAAAAATATTGTAGTCTATTCCTGATCATTTTTATCTATTGTGAATATAGATGAGTTAGATTAAGTGCCACATCTTTTGGATACATTTCGGAGGGGGGCAGTGGGCAATGATATACAAAAAATACCAAATATAAAATTTTGCATCTGGGGGAATATTCAGGTTCTAAATACTAAACTAGATTATAAGGTTTTTATTATTATTATTATACTTTAAGTTGTTGTTTTATTAGGATTTCCTGTATTAAGTACATTAGAAGATATTTTTTTCTTACCAAGGAACGATTTGAAATAGCACTGGTATATTTGACCCTTTAGAATGTCTAGCATCTTCAGAGAATGATCCATAGTTGGTTGCCTCAGTCCTTTTTTTTTTTTCCTTATGAGATATTTTGGTTGAGTAGCATGTTTTGTTTGTTTTGTTTTGTTTTGTTTTGTCCTGATGCACAGGGAATTGATATGTGAGACTTTGGTTAGTATTAATAGTAGTTACCTATTTAATTCCCTCAGTCATCCCTGAATAATCATCAATTCCCATAGTTCAAATAAATCATAAACTAGAGCTAAAACAGTAAAGATGCAGAATTTATGGTGTGAAGTGTGATTATTAACAGTGTTCAAGAACAAAACACTTGCTTCCAGAGCATAAATAAATTTTGCACCTGCATTAAAAGAACATTTTCTTTGTGAATAAGAGAAAAACGGTCTTTAAAGAAACTTCATTTAAAGCCATTTCTGTGAACATCTTTCCAAATTAGAACTATAATAATGGATTGAGGAAATAATACGGAAAAGGCAAAAACTCTTGATTTCAGGTGTGCAAAGGATGTGGGCAGATGGGCATTTCCCTGTGTGCATTGCCTTTGAAAAATTGGGCCTTAATTTATATGTATATAACAGTGCTGTGTTCACATCCCTCTTCTACCTAAAGTTGTCTTTATTAATCCATATTGTATTAAAATTTAGCTCATAAGTATTACTTTTATATTATGTCCATTTTTTTGCATGTTTATACTATTTGCTACAGTATTTTTAAGTTTTGGGTGAAGGCCATCAGCTGTGTGGAGAAGACAAAACAATCACTATTTATTCAGTATTGCTGCTTTACGTTTCCAGAATAAGCTTTCTATGCCAGGACAGTGACTGCTTGAAAGCTGCAGGAGCTCTATTCCAATGCATTTTATATATTTTTAGAAACCAAATACATGCAGATAACTATTTAGTATACTAATTATATTAAACCAGCAGAAATATAAAGGCAATAAAGTATATACATATATATATGGGGGGAGGGAAAGATTAAAAAATAGGTTTACAGCCAGACATGGTGATAGCCCTAAATATATTTCCAATCTGTCTTTTGGTATTGACCCAAGGAGGATTTGAGTTGCTGCAGCTTTAAACAGATAATTGCCACGTTCACTACTGTGGACACATAAATATGCTTTTAGTACTGCTTTGCTTATGTACCAATAAAATATCTGTAATATGTATTATATGTAATTCTTTTTTTTTTTGACTTTCATTTCAAAATGTATATTTTCTGATTATTATCATGAGCTGTAAAACAAAGGATCAGTATCTGATATTCTCCCAAGTAATAAATTTTCAGGATTCATTGGGGCATTACAGTTGCTGGTCTGTTTCTTATGTGTTTAATATTTCAAAATATGAGTTTATTTTCTTTAAAAGATACTAAAGAGAAAAGGTCTGCATAACCGTAACATAAAATTACATTTCTCTGAAAGTAATGTTAAAAGAATTACCAATTGCTAGATAAGGTAGCTGTTTTATCCAAGTGAAACTTAAGAAATTAATACCTCCCTTTTATTTCAAAAGCAAAAGGAAAAAATTGTATCTTAATGAACCTCTATATTCTCAGATTTCTTTAAAACCATAAATGAGGGGAACAATTAAATACCTACTATGTACCCAGTACAATAATAGGAGACACATTGAGCCATGCAGGGAAACTCTTCCAAATCACACAACTAATGAGTAACTTACAAGGCACTTGAACTTAGACCTTTCTGATACCAAAGTACTTTTCTATATTCCATGACAAACTACACAAGCTTTATAATGGTCAGTTTCTGTTTTTAATGTGAAAGTACATAAATTGTCATTTTTATATTCTGTATAAATTATATCTTGACCGAGAAATTATACATATGAACAATAGTATGTTAAAAAACAATGGCAAATTATTAACAAAATAATGCAAAATACAAATTATTTTTGGCCTACTTTGAGGGAATTTAAAAATCTTAATTATCCTGTCCTCCTCTATAGATGTTTGTTTAGTTAATGGCAGAGCAAGGAATAACCTTTCTCCACTTGATTCTTCACCTGCTGCCCACTTCACCTATTTGTGCTGCCTCTTAGGAAGGGCCAGCAGAGTCCTAGCTATTAAAACAAGCAGAAACTTGCTGGACACATTCTCGCCGTCTGTTGCCATTTCATGAGCCTGTATTGTTGGTCAGACATTGTACTGAAATTAGTATGATTTGCTTTGCACCTCAAGGAGGTTGCAGTCTAATGATCACCGTTAAAGGAACAAGGATAGAGTGCCATGGAAATGCACCAGAAGGGCTTAGCTCTGGTCCAGAGTGTTGGCACACCCTGGAGAAGAGAATATAAACTGGGGAAGGTTATCTGGCACAGACTTACAGATGGGAAGATGTAGAGCCTGTGGGGCTGTGACCACAGTGAAAAGGTCTGGAGGGCTAAGAGGGAAGGTCGTCGGCATCCTGAAGGGCTTTGGTTGCCATGGTAAGGAAGGACTTTATCCTTAGAGCTATGAAGGAGTTTGGCATGGCAGTGAAATGATCAGACTAGCATATTAAGAAGATCATCCTTGCTGGCATTGTGGAGGACTGACTGGAGAAGGTCAGGACTGAAAGCAAGAAAGACCACTTGAGGTGTCTCCAGGAGTCTCAGGCAGAGGTAATAGTAACTTGAACTAAGAAAGTAAGAATTTGGGGTTTATTTGATAACAAATGTTTATTGAGCACTTACTTTGTGCCAGGAAGAAGAGAACCAAACAAGTTATAGACATTCTAAGTAAACAGTAGCAAAAGGATATGGTGTTCAAATGGTGGGGGCAAAATAAAGGAATCCAGGAAACTCCAAGTGTTTGACAGCTACGCACAGCCTTAAATGGCTGGTAGTAATGGTGCTGTGAGTTTCGTAATGATGAGTAGTCACAGATACTCTGTTCTGTGTGCTGGGGGTGAAAGATTGGGAGAGGAGGAAGGGAAGAGAGAATAGAGACCTGAAGAATATGTACTTGAGAAGTGATCTTCCAATGAACCTCCCCCTTATATAGAGCCCATGCAGCCTTTCCTGTGAGGATGGTGTGGATTTGGGGAAAAGCTCTCTCTCTCTGTAGCACCAGACGTAACCATCAGTCTCCTCATCTGGTATGTTGGAATCCTGTTTTCCCAGCATTACTTTGTGTTCTATATGGGCCACTTTTATTCATCTGCCATGAATATGTGTCCAAGACATTAGAAGGGTCTGACCATGGTCCAAAGTGAAAGTAAGTGAAGAGGGTGGACAATACAAACTTGTCTCTGTCTATGCCAAGCCAATATTTACAAGTTTCCTGCAACTGCTAGCAGTGTGAAAATCAAATAAATGATTGGAATACCTAAGTAACAAATGATTTTTTTAAAGCATACAACAAATCAGTGACACTGTAACCAAAGAACATGGTGAGCTAAATGCTGTGTGGCAACAGGTAGCATGCAAACAGAGGCTGGGGAGAGCAGGAACTTGAGCAAGATGTTCATCAGGAGCCACCCACTAAACCAAGAGGGTGCCAGTTGTGGCAGTCACTGAGCTGTGACCATCTTCCATACCATAACATAACATCCCTGCTAAACCCAGCCTGCATTAGAACCTTCAGGGACTACCATCCTGGGTCACCTCAACAGGCCAAAAATCTCTCCCTTTCATTAAGCCAAAATAGACTTCCTTGTAATTCACAACCTTTCTTAAAACCACACAGAACAAACAGTTTCCCACCAATATGACAACACTTCAGATATTGAAGGCATCTATTATGTCTCCTACTATTCTCTTTCTGAATTCCCAATTCTTTCAAGTAGTATAATTTCCAGTCTCCTCTCTTTTGAACATGCTGTAGACACTCTTGAATGTGGCAGCCAGAACTAATCACAAAATTCCATTTGTGATTTGATCAGGTCAACACAAGAACTTGATTCATTGTTGTGCAGCCTAAAACTAAAATGGTTTATTTTATTGGTATTAAGTTTTTTGTGAACCTCCCCTCGCTATTAAATCATTGAACTTACTAGCAACCCAGATCCAACAGTACCTTAAAAGAATTATTCACCATAATCTAGTGAGCTTTATTCCTGGGATGGAGAGCTGGTTCAATATCTACAAATCAATCAATGTGATACATCACATTAATAAAAGAAAGTATAAGAACCTCATGATCTTCTCAATAGATGAAGAAAAAGCACTTGACAAAATACAGCATCCTTTCTTGCTAAAAACGCTCAAGAATGTAGGGATAGAAGGATCATACCTCAAGATCATAAAGGCCATATACAAAAGACCCACAGATAATATCATCTTCAATGGGGAGAAACAGAGCTTTCCCCCTAAGGTCAGGAACATGACAGGGATGTCCACTCTCACCACGACTCTCACCCCTGCTATTCAACATAGTGTTGGAATTCCTACCCTCAGCAATCAGACAACACAAAGAAATAAAAGGCATCCAAATCAGCAAGAAGGAAGTCAAACGTTCACTCTTTGCAGATGACATGATACTCTTATGTGGAAAACCCAAAATATTCCACCAAAAAACTGCTAGAACTGATACATGAATTCAGCAATGTCACAGGATATGAAATCAATGTACAGAAACCGGTTACATTTCTATACACCAATAATGAAGTAGTGGAAAGAGAAATCAAGGAATCGATCCCATTTACAATTGCACCAAAAACCATAAAACACCTAGGAATAAATCTAACCAAAGAGGTGAAAAATGTATACACTGAAAGCTATAGAGAGCTTATGAGAGAAATTGAAGGAGACACCAAAAAATGGAAAAATATTCCATGCTCATGGATTGGAAGAACAAATACTGTTAAAATGTCACTACTACCCAAAGCAATCTACATATTCAATGCAATATCTATCAAAATAACACCAGCATTCTTCACAGAGCTAGAACAAACAATTCTAAAATTTGTATGGAACCAGAAGAGACCCCAAATAGCGAAAGTAATGTTGGAAAAGGAAAACCAAAACTGGAGGCATCACCATTCCGGACTTCAAACTTTATTACAAAGCTGTAATCATCAAGACAGTATGGTACTGGCACAAAAACAGACACATAGATTAATGGAACAGAATAGAGAACCCAGAAATGGACCTACAAACATATGGCCAACTACTCTTTGACAAAGCAGAAGAGAATATCAATGGAAAAGACAGTCTCTTCAGCAAATGGTGTTGGGAACATGCAACATGCAGAAGACTGAACCTGGAGCCACTTTCTTACACCATACACAAAAAGAAACAAAATGGATGAAAGACTTAAATGTAAGACAGGAAGCCATCAAAATCCTAGAAAAGAAAACAGGCAACAACCTCTTTGACCCCATGTCTCCAGAGGCAAGGGAAACAAAAGCAAAAATGAACTATTGGGACCTCATCAAGATAAAAAGCTTCTGCACAGCAAAGACAACAATCAGCCAAACTAAAAGGCAACCGACAATGGGAGAAGATATTTGCAAATGACATATCAGATAAAGGGTTAGTATCCAAAATCTATAAAGAACTTATCAAACTCAACACCCAAAAAACAAATAATCCAGTGAAGAAATGGGCAAACGACATGACTAGACACTTTTCCAAAGAAGACATCCAGATGGCAAACCGACACATGAAAAAATGCTCAACATCACTCATCATCAGGGAAATACAAATCAAAACCACAATGAGATACCACCTCACACCAGTCAGAATGACTAACATTAACAACTCAGACAACAGATGTTGGTGAGGATGAGGAGAAAGAGGAACCCTTTTGCACTGCTGGTGGGAATGCAAACTGGTACAACCACTCTGAGAAACAGTATGGAGGTTCCTCAAAAAATTAAAAATAGAACTGCCCTACAACTCAGCAATTGCACTACTACTATCCTTATTCAAAGGATACAAAAATGCTGATTCAAAGAAGTACATGCACCCCAATGTTTTATAGCAGCACTATCGACAATGGCCAAAGTATGGAAAGAGCCCAAATGTCCATCGATGGATGAATGGATAAAGAGGACGTGGTATATATATATGTATGTATATATATATACACACACACAATGGAGTATTACTCAGCAATTAAAAAGAATGAAATCTTGCCATTTGCAACTACATGAATGGAACTAGAGGATATTATGCTAAGCAAACTTAGAGGAAGACAAATATCATATGACTTCAGTCATATGAGGAATTTAAGACACAAAACAGATGAACATAGGCGAAGGGAAGCAAAAATAAAACAGGGAGACAAACCATAAGAGACTCTTAAATACAGGGAACAAACTGAGGGTTGCTGGTGGGGTGTTGGGTGGGGGGGGATGGGCTAAACGGGAGATGGGCATTAAGGAGGATGCTTGTTGGGTTGAGCATTGGGTGTTATATGTAGGTGATGAATCACTAAATTCTATTGCTGAAATCATTAATATGTTAAAAAAACAAAAATAAATTTTTAATGTGCAAATAAGTCATTGGACTGATTGATAGTTTGCCAAAGCCTTTTTCCACACTTTCTGCTGTCAGTGAAATCTTTCCTAACTTGTATGTGTGTGGTTGAGTTTTAGGATGCATATGCAGAATTTTAGTTTATCAAAATACTTATCATCTCTAAACACTTTGAAAGTAATAAATTCCAGAAGGAAGATGTGAGCTTTAATGTCAGATAGATAAATGATGATACTTTGGTCAAGGACAGAGTACTATAGGAGCATACAGGAGGTGAGTGGGAAAATCAGGAAAGGCACCATGGAGGGGGTTTAGGCTCCTGAAATGGGCTCTTGAAGAGTGAATAGGCTTTCTTCACTCATACTTACTGAATGCCTACTATGTGGTAGGCACTAGAGATACAGCAGTGAACAAAAAGGCCAAAATCCCTGTTTCACTTGGAGCTTAATATGCTAGAAGGAAAGACAGAAGAACAAAGAAGTAAAATATGTAGTATTTTTTTAGATTTTTATTTTTATTTATTTTGAGAGAGATACAGAGAGCAAGCGGGTAGGAGCAGGAAGAGAGAGAGAGACGGAATCCCAAGCAGGCTCCGTGCGCTGTCAGCACAGAGCCTGAAGTGGGGCTTGAACTCAAAAACTGTGATGAGATGATGACCTGAGCCAAAATCAAAGTCAGATGCTTAACCATCTGAGCCACCCAGGTGCCCCAAATATATTAGCATTTTTTTTATTGTGATAAGAGCTAAAGAGAAAAATAACAAAGCAGTAAAAGCAATAGGAAGTACCAGAAGTTGGGGAAAAAATTGCAATTTTATAGAGGTTGCCTGAGGCCTCGCTTAAAAGGTGATGTTGGAGTAAACACATAGAAGTGGTGCCAGCACACCTGCAAAAAGGAAGAGGAGGTATCTAGGCTCTATAGCCCCCGTTAGGCTTCTGTGAGAAAGGCAGAAGCTGCCTGAGAAGCCTGTGGAGTCTGGCTCTCTGTTTCCAAGCAACTGACTCAGAATGCATAGGCCTCTTTCTGGCTATGAGCCAGTTAACTCCTCCCAATTATTTGTTCGATCAATCCTCTCAAATCTAAGTAAGTGAAGGGAAAAGATATTTTAAAAGTTTGAAATCTGAATTTAATTACTCTTAATCCTTTCCAAATTTAAATTCAGAAGTAAAATGTCCTTCTATGCATAGACTTACATTTGACCTCTATTTTTCAAAATAGTGGCTAAAGGAATACTTTTATATCTAACGATGCTGTATTTTGCTAGGCATCCCTCCCAAATTTAATGCAGCTTTATAACTTAAAAGATAGATGTTTTTCAGTTCCAAGATATTAAACAAAAACAAGCCATTTTCAGGTACTCTGCCATATGATGATCAATGTTACAGTCTATGTTTATGGAAGGGAACTGTAATTTGAGTTCCATGGACTCCCAGAAAAGGTTTCAGAGACACATTGTGTAGAGACTCCTAATACAGACATTTGAGGGCTTGTGGAAAATTAGAGTGTGCACTGAGTAGGGTGGAAGGTAAGGAGGGAGATGGAACCATACTATGAAGAACTTTGAATTTCATCAGGTGGGTAGTGGAGAGCCAAATGAATTCAAAGGAGCCTTAAGATTGGACTTAATTTTTAGAAAGCTTACTGTGGCAATGTTGCAGTTATTGGGCTGCAGCAGGAAGAGATCGGTATTAGGGACACCCCCTGGGAAGCAGTTGTAATAGATCTGCATAAATGTTACACTTTTATGAAAACTTCCCTGATCTTCCATCCCTACCAAATTCTCTGATAAATAGCAGTGACAACTTTTCACCCTGTGTCGCCATTTTGCCCTGAAAATATATGTAGCATAGCCCGTGAAGAAACTCCAGGTGGACCTAAATGGACAATTCCTAGACTCTGCCATCCAAGAACAGATACAGAGAGTTTACTCAAACAATGGCATAGAAAAATTCCAAAGCCTGTCATCTGGCTTAAGGCCCTGTCACATTGACACATTAAAATTAACCATCACAGTATGTAGGTATATATGTATGTGTGTGTGTGCATATATATACATATGCATATGTATACATATAGATCTATATATGTATATAAATATGTGCCTTATGTTATATATACACAGTATTTATATTATAATACATACAATAGCCAAATAAAAACCTTTCTTTTTTATGTACCATTGTACACAAACTCTCCGGTATTCATCTAAAGGTAACCACTGGAATTGCTTTATTGCTATTGCTATTTGACCATATCTCTCCTACCAAGAGCTCACACAAAATTTATGAGATTTAGAGAAAACAGAGGATCAGCTCTTTACGGGGTCTTCTCTGAGCAAATACTCATGGAGGGCTTCCCTCTGCAATGTGGTAAATGGAACTTCAAATGGAGTCCGGGCAAGTTCTTGAAAATCTGTTGCATAGGAACCAGTTCATATCTAACCATAGTGGCTTGCTGCCTTGGCAGTTTCTTTTATGGCACAAGCAAATATGAGAGAATGCTTCCAAACCAGGTTTTCACTTTCTTTCATTTGCTATTGCCTCAAAGTTATATCCTTGATTTTTCCAAATCAACAAACATTTGGCATGTTTTGGGGATCCATTTAGGGCATTGGGGAGCTGGTGGACATTATTCTGAAATTCTACCACTTTGTGATATCTTTTTAAATTTTTTTTAATGTTTTATTTATTGAGAGACAGAGAGAGACAGAGCATGAGCGGGGGATGGGCAGAGAGAGAGGGAGATAGATTCTAAAGCAGGCTCTAGGCCCTGAGCTGTCAGCACAGAGCCCTACGCGCGGCTCGGACCCATAAACCATGAGATCATGACCTAAGCCGAAGCTGGACGCTTAACCAATTGAGCCACCTAGGCACCCCTACTTTGTGATATCTTTAATGCAAGTGGGTGGGATCCACCAGGAAGGAGCTGTTTAGAGGATGGTGAGTCAGGTTTTGCACTTGTCCTGTCAAGATGCCGATAGGATCCAGAAAGTATTTGAATATGAAGGTCTGAAGCTTGAGAAGGAAATAAAGCTGAAGATGGACATATAGAAACCTCACTGAGGCAATAGTTGAAAACACAGCAGGAAAACCCCCTTAAAAACATTCAAATATGTTTTTAAATGAAGAAATAAATTTTCTCAGAGAGAAGGATAAACATCTGGTACTTAGCAGCCTCAGTGTCACCAAGAACTGGTTAGAAATTTAGAGTCTCAGGCCCCACTCTGGACTTAATGAATTAGAATTTGTGCTTCAGCAAGATGCCTCATCATTTATAAGTACATTCAACTTGGAGAAGTGCTGAAGTACACCAAGAAGAAGGGCAAGGACAGGAGCTGGAGGAACCTCTGCATTTATAAGGCCAACACACAGGAGACCAGAGAGGGGGACCATGAGGAATCAGAAGCTGAAAATGACAGAAGGGACATTGTCAACAAGCAGGTGGATGGAACATTTGTCTAAACAGAATTCTACTTAGGTAATGGGGTGGGATGAGGATGAAAGTAACCAATGTCTTTTAGGTTTTAGTGTTTTTGTTTTTAGCAACTCCAGATTTTCTAGACAATATTAACAGCATTCCCTTTCTCTGCTCCTCTGACTTCCATGTCCTGAAAGGAGAAAAGATCCAGACATCTGGACTCTTCTTACCTCTTAGGATGGCAAATTGCTTTTTGTATGTGAGTGACTTGGGCTAAGTGAAGAGAATTTTGAAATGGGAGTAAATGGCCCTGCAAATAATCTTTATGGTTTAATGGTAACAGGCAAAAAGGAAAAAAAAAAAAAAAAAGGAATAGGCTGGATTGGACCTGAGGAGCAACAGCTCAGTAGGGGAGTAACGTCACAGCTGGAGATGAGATTGCCCAGGACTGAAGGTTCTAGGCATCAGAGCCATCTGCATAGTCTCTGTGGCATCACGGCAGTGCTGAGCTCTGCTGGGGGGCATGGCTGCGTGTGTGGAGGTCAGCGCCAGAGCTGGCTACCTTCAAATGCTTCACCCTCAACAAAGGCTGGGAACCAAGCCACTCCTTTTTTCCTGAATTACAGAAGTCCAGGGGCTTCTTGTGCTTCCAAAGTGGGGCAAAGAAGGAGGGTAGGGAAAGTGCCGATAATTGACTGACATCATATGTAATTAGGAAAAAGAACAAATGTGATGCCTTTTTTATTTCCTTTACCCTCTATTGCCAGAGTTGCTTCATTTCAGAGAGATTTTATTGAAAATGGTGTCTAATAGATTACGATTATGTTTTCTTGAATTTCCCATTTCCTGACTCTGTCAGATATTTATTAAAGGAAAAACAATCATAAGGGTAGAAAACGCAGATGAGCCTGGAGACTCAGTTCTAACACCATCTCTATTTTGTAATAGCCATATGACATTGGGCAAGTCATTGACTTTCTCTGGGCCTCAGTTTCCACTTCTGTAATATGAAGAGCTGAGATGAGATGATTCCTCACTGTTTTCCAGCTCTGGCCCCCACAATCAATGATGTGTAACAAAGACAGTATATATTAAAATGTCCAAAAGTCATGAAGATTAAGAACATGAATCACAAATACAGCAGCTACTAAATTTGTCAGTCAATTTAATCTTTTTGAAGTTTGTTACCGAACATTGTCCACAATATGGACAGCCAGGGAAAACAATTGGTAAGAGGGAGGCAGACTGAAAAGAGGTCACTAACTCCTAACACACAAGACGGAGATCCAGTCTTCCCAATCAGAGTGGCTTGACAGAGCCTCCTCTGGCTAAAACTTACCTCCTCCCACATGCTCACAACAGTGTCCTTGTATATTAGGCTGCCTGTTGCTCTTAAAGGCTGAACCTGCATGAAGAGCCCCCTGTGTTGTCAATCTTCACATCTGCCCTATAGGTTTTAGCTAAAAAACTTGACCTAACGTTTCCCCTTTCCTCCCCCATCCCACTCTTTAGGTTCACCTATTATGTGCTAATAGCATCCTCGACTTACTATCACAGCAGTTATCATAGAGACTGGTTTGTCTGATTATTTAATGTCCATTTTTACTACACTGCCTGTTTTGTTACCCCTCTATTTCCAGCACGTGGCATATGGTATGCATTCAATAAATATTAATTGAAGGAAAAGTTAATTAATGTATTTCATCTTGCTTATGAGAAGATGAAGTCTCATTAAGGAAGTTAAATCGCTAACAAGTGAGATAACAAAATCATGGATGCGTTCTCACTGGCTCCACAGCATACCCATCGTCCACTTTGGGCGGCCTCCTCGTGTCTCTCCTGGACTTCAGCCTCCTGGCAGTAGCACTGGTGCGGGAGGAAGTGATGAGGGAGAAGCAGACGCAGAGCTGAGGGTATATTGCCGCACACCCGGTCCCTCCTCACTTGCCCTTTCTCCGCGTGCTTGCCAGTGCTCGGTATATACTTTATGAATATGAACTCGGAACCTGCTTGAAAGAAGTCTGCCTGTTTGCAGAAGGTCTTAGCATATATGGCCCTTGCCCTCATGTGGAGTAGCATAGTGAAATATTCAGAACCATGACCTCTCCTCTCTCATTCACCTTCATCTATATCTTGGATGCCAGTATGCAAACACTCAAATTAGAAATACATGGTATTTGTATTTCTCCAGCAGACTCGATGTGGGATCATCTCTCATCCTTAATGCAGCAATTTTATCTCTGGCCCAGATACTTGGGTTATATAATCTGAGGTCAGCCCTTGATCCACCATGCCAAGCTGTAGGTCCATTTCCAGAGCCCAGGTGTCCTTTGCTCCATTCCTTTGTCTTGCCCAGAGCTACACTCCTCAACATGTCCACTCCATCTGCTGTATCTGCCTACCTCCCCCACTCTTCCATGCCCACAGCTCCCTCTCACTGAATTATTTCCTTAAAATCCATTAGGCTTAATACCTCTGATTTAAGATAAGCAGAATAAACACAGTCCTGCCCAAATGGAAATTACTTCCATTTGAAGAACTATCTTTCTTCACCTTATAATGTCATCAAAGCAAGTTCTCAAAATCTGAATGGCTCAAAGTACTTTTTAATGAGTCTTTTACTTGTTTGTTCTATTTATCACAACGCAGAGAAAATGCATTCTCAAAAGACTTTCCTCAGCCTCTGGTCACAGTTTTTTGACAAAAAAAAAAAAAAAAAAAAGCAAGCCTAACTTTCCCCAAACCAGCTCACAGTGCAGAGAATGTGTGTGGAGTCTGAAAGTTTGCCCACATGGAACACACAGTTAAAGCCTGACTCGGCATCTTTCCTTCTTCTCCAGTTGCCACCAGCATTCTCCAGTTTTCTATCAGAGCGTGACTAAAATGGGTCTCCCCTACCAGGGTGATGCACTGAACCACAGCTGTGTGCTCCCTGCCTGGTCATCCGGTGCCCTCTGCAGGAGGACTCTATTTTGGCTTTGTTGTATCCAGAATGCTTTTACAGTCTTTACAAAGCCAGAGCTTGATCTTGTGACACTGTGCATATTACCTGTAATTACCCCCACAAATTCCCATCCGTTTAAAGTTGGAGATTTTTTTTCATGCTACTGAATTTCACACACACACAAAAAAATCTATCTACATTGAAAACCTCTGGTGCTTGAAAGAGTTTCAAATTTAGAGGGAAGGTCTGATACAGATATTAGTATTCCGATTTTAATTTACTTCAAAAATCTCTTGGCATATAAAACCAAATCCCTTTTTGTTTTTCCTTTGTTCTGGATCCCTACCATATATTTTAGTCTGTATTTTGATTTGATCCTTCATACTGCAAGGAAAACATTTCGAGCAGGCTGAGATGAAGAGCAGAAAGCATTGTCGTGAGAAATTTTCTGTTATTTACTGTAATGCCTTGAAAAGCCATTTCACCCCTCTGGGCTTTAGTGTTATCTTTTGTAAAATTAAAGGGTTGACCAGTATGATTCCCAAGTTTTCTTCTGGCTCTGAAAATTAATCACCTTATGCATACACCTGGGTCACCCTTCTCTGCTAATATTTATCGCCTTTCTAAAAGGTCATATAAATTAGTTTTATTTCCTACCTTATCTTTTGTGCCTTTTAATGGCCTCTGTTGCATTAGCTATATCCTTTAAACAGACATTGATGATTTTACACTAGATCTTTTGAGAAAAAAAATGACACACTCATTGTGGTCATGGTTTTAAATTTTAAGAGTGGTTTCTTTTCTTTTCTTTTCTTTTCTTTTTTTCTTTTTTTTTTTTTGTTTATGTATTTCGAGAGAGACAAGAGACAGAGACAGCATGAGTAGAGGAGGGACAGAGAGAGAGGGAAACAGAGAATCCCAAGCAGGCTCCACTGCCAGCACAGAGCCCAGCACAGGGCTTGAACCCATGAAACCACAAGATCATGACCTGAGCTGCAACTAAGAGTCGGATGCTTAACCAACTGAGCCACCCAGGTGCCCAAGAGTGTTTTCTTTCCAAATTATTTTTAAATTCAATGTTTCTTCACTCTGTAGATTCTTTGGTTTCCAGCATCAGTGTTTTAGCCAGGGATAATAGTTAATAATCTCTATCATCCAACAATAAACTTATTGAGTAAGTACCTACTATGAGTCAGGCATTCTGCTATGTGCTACAAATACAAAAACAGACAAACCCTGAACCTTGTAAACTAAGGCTAAGAGAAGATGTTCCTATATGTCTAGAAGTTAATGCGCTCCTGCCAACTCCTCACCATTCCTGCTGTGTCCCAAAACTGACTTCAGGGAAATCATACTGAAAAGCTACTGACATGAACAAATAATCTAAGGCAGAGGAACATGATCTTCATACACTGAATATGGCTTCTGCTGTGTACATGGTTGGCAAATGAACTTAATTCCTACTAATTGCCTCAGCTTCTCTATCTGTGAAACTAAAACAAAAAAAAATTGTAGACTTGGGACAGTGATTGGAATTCATGATTCTAAGATTTCACTTTCTTATAGGCCTGTGGTTTAGATATAAAGTTCAATAGTATAATGCCTTCAATACTTAAGACTCGGGACTTTACTTCTTCATAAAGACTAGCAGAAATGAAGCAAAATCCATGGAATCTTCCACTGTAAGAAAACTTCCATTGTAGGAAAGCTTCCATTGGAGGAAAACTAAATACCTATCCAGTCATTCTATTTATCTATGGCAGTAGACTAATGGGTCAAGGCCACAAGACCAGTGGAATAAAAACTCACTTTAAAACAGGGGCACCTACATTCAAAAGTAAATCTCATCTCTGGATGATTGTTATTATCTTTCAAAATAAATGTGAAATAAAGTTGAAAGAATTCTTCACCAGAAGACCTACACTATGAGAAATATTAAAGGAAGTCCTTTGGACAGAGAATGATACCAGTTGGAAATATGGATCTCCACAAAGGAATAAAGAGATTTACATGGATGCAAATTTCATTAACTGGTGTTCCAGCCTCAGCAGATCAGAGGCAGCAAGTGAAGAAATGGAGAGTAGAAGGTCTGGTAGAAACAGATACACTGATTATTCAGCTAATAACCCTACACCCAGGGAAGAAAACAAGAAAAAGAAAATTTATCAGAGGAGGAGAAAGAGGGGAGAAGAAGAAATAATTTAAAATTCTAATAATGCCAATGCATGTTGGCCATCTAGAAAAAAAAATCAAATCAGATTCAAGATACCCTTTGCGTAGGCAAGAAAGTGAGATATGTCTGTAAGAAATCTGTGTCTAAATTGAGTAAAATAAAATTTCATTTCTAGACTAGTAAAAATTATTTTATTTGGACCTTATACTACTTTCTGATAATGTCATGGCTACAGTTGGGTCCTGGTTGGCAGAAACTCTGCCTTCTGCCTCTGGAGGCCCCCTTCTGTTTTCCCTCTGGGTACGTGCTTTAAGCATGGCACACCCAGAACACATGTGTTCTGATTGAATCTTTGATGCATTCATTTATAAATTTTCAGCTAAAATTCAGTCCTCCTGCCAGGCTTATTTAGCTACCCCTTTTGAAAGGATTTAGCCACCCCTTTTGAAAGGTTAAGCTGAAGAAACCCTAGCACTTGTCTATTTTTAAATACTATGAAGTTTTAAAAGTGAAGTTAATTTTGCCTCTTGTCACATGGTTATGCTAAGGAGTCAGGAAGACTTTTTCTGATTGCTCTACAGCAAATATCCTTCTAGTCTCTTAGATATGCCCCCATTAGCTGTTGAACATTCTTTCGTGATTCCTACATTAGTAATCTTTATCCTCACTTTGAAACTATAGGCCTGAACACAAACCAGACTGCAAATCACGGTAGTCCAGAGGCCACTGCCCTAACATGTGGCTCCAGCCACAGAATCCCATTTAGCTGTCCCAGCCAGGAGTACCTGTTGGCCAGCGGTTGTATACTAAGAAAAATCGCTCCACATTCTTCCAGAGTCTAAATTGTACATTCCCATTCAGAACTGTTGGAAATTCACACAAGCAAAACAGATTTTGGTTGTAATTTTGCAGAACTGATTAAGGTTACACATGGCCAGGTTCATGGGTATTCAATCTGTGCAGCCACACAGGCCACCCCTCCCCCCCCACCCCCCGCACACAGAAGGGCCCTGGGCTTGCTTTAATGCTCTGCTGTCACTGTCATGAAGTACTTAGTAATTCTGGTTTTGAACTTGTGTTTTGTAAGTGATGTCAGCTGGCACAATGGAATGTGCGTGTGAGCAGAGGAGATCCACTCACCAAGCATGTCCATTACTCCTCACCTTCCCCTCCACATAGGGCATCACAGTGTCCCATGAACACAGAAGTCTGGGACCCACAATGTGAAGGACTTCAGCAAGACTCAAAGAAAGTGCAAGATAAGTGTGTTCTGTCTAAATGGGAGCACTGAGAGCCCTGGGAGGTCATCCTTTTCTTTTACCATAATTTCTTTTAATGCAGCTAGAAGCCACTGGTGTCCTAAGAAACACAAATGACCAAGAAATCCTATAATATCCTTTCTTACTCATGTTACTTAGCCAACCACTTACTGTGCATATTTGGCATAGAAGAAAAAGGAAAAATGACAATCCATAAGCGCCTTTTCCTTTCAGTTCTTATTTACTCATCAGCAAGCCAAAGGCTGAGGGTGTTGGTTGAATGTGCATGAATCATGAAGTGAAATAAAAACAATTGAAGTACCTTTGTTCAGTATTTCCACTCTTATGGGAAGAACAAAATACATATGCATGTATGAGGTACAAAATATACATTGTGTAATTTCAGTACAAGTTATATTTGCACTTGATACAATTACATTTGTTCTGATGGTTGCACTTACAATTTGCATTGCACAATATAAAGAGGAATGATAAAATTCATTTTGGTAATTAAGATCTTAAATTGTTCTTTACTTTAGAACGACAACTTAAATAGCAAATTAAAAAACACCATGACAAGTCAAGCGAGAGATTGCAGAATAAAGGAAAAGGCATTTTTGTACCTTTAATGGCACCCTTTTCCTGATTCTTAGACCCACATTTTCATTTAGCTTGGGCACTGCAAATTATGTAGCCAGCCTCGACAGGAAAAGCAGAAAATGATGGGAAAGTCAAACTTGAACCAGTGACAGGAAAATATTTAAATGACTATTTCTTCAGGAAGTTACCAAAAAAAAAAAGTGTTATAGTTACTCATTCCGAGGGAATGGTATACTAAAAAGTTCCCCATTATCTTCATCATTTAAACAGAGCACCTTTATTTCCAATGCATTTGTCAATCCGAAGTCTGCAGTAACAACGAGCGCTACACTAGGGGGCAGCAGCTACCGCCTGCCAGCCCTCTGGGGCTCCACAGCCCAGGATTCCTGATTCCTTACTTGAAGAGACTGAGGGAATGAAGAGATACTGACCACCTAAGAAGTCTGTTGTTTATCTCTATGTTGGTTTGCTCTGCTGCATTGTTTCTGAAAGACGATGGGCTTCTTACTCCAAGGACTTGAGGTGTTTCTTTGCCAAAAATGAAGTAGCAGTGAACGTGTTTTTATCTGTTCACACTCTGTGACTCATTTCTAAAGTGAAAAGTAACAGTCTGAAAGATCATTTTAAACTTAGTTTCTCTGTACAACTTGGTAGTAATTGGACATTTTTATCTACTATGGATTTGATCAAAAGGAAAAATTCATTTCACTGAGCCCATGTAGCAGCTAGCAAGTGATAACAGTTTGTAATCATGAAGCGTGTACAGATTTCAGAGGCAAACTGCCAAGCCAAAAGTTTAGAAAACCACTTACAAAATCTACACTCAGTCACTCAACTTGGCTGGAATTGTTGAGGAATCAGAATGTCCTGAACAGAACAAGAACCTAAAAGTCCATCTTTTAAAGGAAATAATTTGCAAAGATCACTATATTTGACAACAAATGGGAAGCCATTCAGTTAGCATTAAGGTGAGAAAAGCATTGCCCTACAGATGAGCTGGCTCAAACATAGCTTGCAGTATTGTATTCACTGGCTGCCACAAGATTTTCTAAATGAAAATTTTGTAAAAAGTGGATTGAAAGTTCTATGAAACAATAGGTTAAGAAACCACTGTTGTGAATTTGACTCTCTGGAAAGACTTAATTTTTAAAGAGCTCCTTTTATCCCAGCTTATCACAAATGTCCAGGGCAGTGCTTCTCAATAGAGGCAGTTCTATCCAGTAGGGGCATTTAGAACTTTGCAGGGGTATTTCTGGTGGTCCCAGGGAATGGAGGCACTACGTCCTTTTAGTATAGTTGGAGAGTCAGGGACAATAACTCCTACAATGCATATGTCCTGCCTTAATTTTACAGATGAAAATCTTCTGTTTCTTAGAAACTAAGTCTGTTTTACGTATGAGCACAAATCACTTGTAGCATGGTTTTAATAAAATTCAGTGTTCTGGAATATAAGTACCAGGTAAGTCAAGGGAAAATTGTGCTTTATTTAATTCAGAACTTGACCAAGAGTTGTAACCATCTCTGAGGATCATGGCACCAGCAGCACCTGGTAGGCCCGAGTCACCAATAGAACACACTAGCAACAGTCCTCCTTTGTAGCTCTTGATTCATGGTGGTTCTAAGTGCTTGTTTAAATATACCTTTTTCAGGCACCTGGGTGGCTCAGTCGGTTAAGTGACTGAATCTTGATTTCAGCTCATGTCTCATGGTTCCTGAGTTCAAGCCCCACCTCGGGCTCTGCACTGACAGTGCAGAGCCTGCTTAGGATTCCCCCCCCTCTCTCTGCCCCTCCCCTTCTTGTGTGCGTGTGCGCTCTCTCTCTCTCTCAAATGTAAATAAACATTTAAAAAATGCAAACTGGTGCAGCCACTCTGGAAAACAGTGTGGAGGTTCCTCAAAAAATTAAAAATAGACCTACCCTATGACCCAGCAATAGCACTGCTAGGAATTTACCCAAGGGATACAGGAGTACTGATGCATAGGGGCACTTGTACCCCAATGTCTATAGCAGCACTCTCAACAATAGCCAAATTGTGGAAAAAGCCTAAATGTCCATCAACTGATGAATGGATAAAGAAATTGTGGTTTATATACACAATGGAGTACTACGTGGCAATGAGAAAGAATGAAATGTGGCCCTTTGTAGCAACATGGATGGAACTGGAGAGTGTGATGCTAAGTGAAATAAGCCATACAAAGACAGATACCATATGTTTTCACTCTTATGTGGATCCTGAGAAACTTAACAGAAACCCATGGGGGAGGGGAGGGAAAAAAAAAGAGGTTAAAGTGGGAGAGAGCCAAAGCATAAGAGACTCTTAAAAACTGAGAACAAACTGAGGGTTGATGGGGGGTGGGAGGGAGGGGAGGTTAAGTGATGGGCATTGAAGAGGGCATCTTTTGGGATGAGCACTGGGTATTGTATGGAAACCAATTTGACAATAAATTTCATATATTAAAAAATAAATAAATAAATAAATAAATAAGATCCAAATAGAAATTTAAAAAAATTAAAAATAAATAAATAAATATAAAAATGTCATCTCTAAAAAGAAAAACCAAGTTGAAGATTTTCCTGCATCACTTAAATTCCAGCGTACTCATAATCAGTGTAGGCATATGACAACCTCATTATGTTTTTCAGTATAGCTGTATCTGTGCATTTCCATATTTAAATATATATTTCTTTCCTTTCATTTTTCCTTTGTATTGCAGTTAAGGCATTGTGTGTGTGTGTGTGTGTGTGTGTGTGTGTGTGTGTGAGTGTGTGTGTGTGTATAATTTTAATTATGTGTCTTATAGACTATATTTTCTATGGATTTCATTTCAGAGTAGTAAAGGAAAAAAACAAAATATTTGTCATAAAAGGGGCTTTTGGTCTCATACGTTCAAAAGCCAAGGCTCTAGGGGTTTTCCTCCCACATGCAGCTACCTCACCATTCCTTTTCCCCACCCTATTCCTGCCACTTGCACAGAAGGAAATGGGCAGTAACAAGAAATGGTTAGTAGCTAGCCTGTGATGAAAATTTTATTCTATTAAAATTAACTAAATAGGCAGTTGAAAGTTGAGCATTCTTATATGATATGGATATAAATATAGCATTGTCAAAAGTACATATTGTTTCATTCAGGAAGTATTACTAAATACTGTACTAGGTGTAAAGCATTTTGCTAATAAACAGACTGTGTCCAAATAGCCCCCAAATCATTGCTACCCTAAGGAAAATCTCTTTCTGGAAACAAATCAATTGGGCTTTAAAAAATTTTTTTTGAATGTGTATTTATTTTTGAGAGAGAGACAGAGTGGGAGCAGGGAGGGGCAGAGAGAGAAGGGGACACAATCCAAAGCAGGTTCCAGGCTGTCTAGCTGTCAGCACAGAGCCCAACAGGGCTCAAACTCACAGACGGTGAGATCATAAAAACCTGAGCCGAAGTCAGATGCTTAACTGACTGAGCCACCTAGGTGTCCCCCAACAGGGATTTAAAAAGGATATTACAATAGGTTGCAAAGCAATTGATTGGGTAAAATTTTTAACTGGATATTTTGGACGCATTTTAATATGTATCCATCCATTATAGGCAGGTTAGGTCCCAATAAACCAAATCAGAACAGAATTGCAAGAAAAAAAATCAAGCTGAATCTTAAAAAATACCACATGATAAGAGATAGAGCAAATTTTTAAAAAAGTTAAAATATGATAAATAAAAGGGTGAGCCTCTTATTATATTTGACCCAAATATACATTTTTTTTAAGAATTAGAATTACATGACTGTGAGATTAGCGTATTTTTTAAAGCTCTTTTGTATGGCTGCAACAAAACTCTTTATAGTAAATTTAGTAATAGAAAGAAATAGTCCTTTGTAATTATTAGAAGCAAATGTTATTAAGGAGCTTTCTTCTTTCCTCTGGCTGATTGATAAAATCAAGTGTGGAATAGACAAAGGCAACAGGCTATCTGACTAGGAGCAAGTCACCTGACTTCTCAGTGCCTAGGGTTCCTTATATTGTAGCACCGTATTAAATGAATTAGTACATATTATGTGCTTAGAACAGTGCCCAACATTTATAGTAAGAGGCACCTAGCAGACAGCATTATCATTATCTCTTTTCCAAAACCAGAAACAAAGGCTGTTAGTGGAAACAACTGCTTAATTTAGGAAGGGCCATCTTGACCTGGCTAGACAGTAACGTGACATGACTTGCTTAGAACTTCAGGGCTCCAGATGTGAGAGATGCCAAAGAATCCAAATGTAATTGAGTGTTTGACAGCTGGGGAATCCTAGGGTGTTCCTGACTAGCTGTATTCAGTTGTTCTAGTTAGAAAAATAGAATATCTGTGCAGATTTCAATTTCAAGTTTGTTATCCAGCAACAGATTGAAGTTCCTGAAGAAATTTTGAATTATCTCATAAGTGAAGCAACTTCCTGATAGGTGGCTGTAGACTCTGAGCCCAGTGAACCCGAGAACTCATGATCCTCTGACCCAGAAAAAAGAAAAAGAAAAAAAAAAACCTCACGTGAGAAGTGATTAGGTGGCAAGACACCAGGAAAACTAGTTTTACAACCTATCAGGTGGCTAAAGGTTGGTGGAATTGTGGGGTGGGGGGAGCAGGAAAGGCAGAGCCACTGCACGTCACAGGGGGCATCTTCTCAGAATACACTGAATGGGGATGGGTTCTGGGTCTCTGGGCAGCTCTGCAGCCCCAGAAAGGGCCAAATGCAGCTGGGGCATGCCCATTAACACCGGCTGGAAGCTGCGTCCGTCTTCCCACAGCATTGCATAACTACCAAACCACCCAGGAAGAAATGCAAAGATTTTAGATTATGTCATTTAGTCCTCAGAACTATCCTATCTCCCTAAATCTGTCCCCTTTAGGGACAGGGAAGGGAAACATAGATTTAGACAAGTAACACTTAAGGTCACAATGCTGATAACGGACACTCACACCAGGCTGCCTCACTCTAAATCCCACGCTCCCGACCTCTATGCTAGACTACCTCCATGAAACCAGTTATGATAAATGTTTAGTGTTTTAACACTCAGGAGGCTCCAAACCCTCGTGGGCCTCTCCATGACAGCACCATACTCTCCATCATGTAGATAAGGAAACAGACAAAACGATGTGTAACTGATTTTCCCAAATTTACACAATTAGCTAGTGGAGGCATCCCTGGTCTTTAAATCTAAGTAGAATTTACAGGTAGAGTGTTCAGAAAGAATGGGATAAGCTATGTTGAGCACCCCACGGAAGAGGAAAGATTCTGAGGTCAGGACCTCAGTCTATTCTTGTCTTTGCTATCTCCCCAGACAATGCTTTTACATGAATAGAATTAGAATTATCATCTAATTCTGCATCCTGATGACTGTATCTGTACATTTGAGGGCTCTACTCCCTTTCTCTAGATGGTATGTAGGACTTGTATAATCTGGTAATGTCTTTTCTGTTGAAGATGAGTTTTCAAGAGAACACTTTTAGATTTAAGCAATATCCTTAAAGTAACATGTCAATACCCTATGTAAATCCCCCCTAGATTAAGAAGCAAATACTAATCGTCCTGAATGCCAAGAGCTAGAGGACCACCACAAGATGAGAACCTTCCTTCCCTCTGGAGGACAAACATCTCTGAATTTTGGAGAAAATGGCATTTCCAGGCTTACTCCATTACTTTTATCTAATAACCTGTTACTTATTACGGATTTCAGAAGGCCTGGTGAAGGGAAGGTGGCTGAATCAATAGGACATTGTTCTGTGTGAGAAAGGAAATAACCTGTATAGATCTCTGTCAAAGATTACTCCCATGAGCTGGTCTTGAGACGCTGTGCTGCTGGGTCTCAAAACGCTGGCAGGCATCCTGAGCAAGTTTTGTGAGCTTGGTGATACCTGCAATCATTTGGAGGAGGCCTCAAGACTCAAGGTAGAAGCGAGTTACTGGGATCAGTTACCTCACACCCATTGTACCACATTTTCCCCACTACAGAGGTACTGAATCTGTTCATCTAGAGAGCTGGCTTTTGTTTTTGTTTTTTCAGTTATAAAATAAAATGTTTAATCAATTAATCCCTGTAGGTTCAATTATAAAATTTATTTAACTTTCTCTAGTTAATTTGTTTTCAATTTATAATAAAAATAGAGGATATTGTTGTCATGAGATAAAACTTCCTCAAGAATATTTTTGGGGCACCTGGGTGGCTCGGTCAGTTGAGTGTCCGACTCTTGGTTTGGGCTCAGGTCATGATCTCAAGGTTCAGGGGATAGAGCCCCATGTCAGGCTCCATGCTGACAGTTCAGAGCATGCTTGAGATTCTTCCTCTCCCTCTCTCTCTGCTCCTCCCTGGCACACACACACACGGGCATTCACTCTTTCTCACTCAAACTAAATAAACTTAAAAAAAATTTTTTTCACTCCATGAAATAAAAGGTAACACTACTTTTTCCTCAACTACAGAATAAGCTGTCAGTACCACCAAATTTTACCTATTTCTGATAGTAGAAACAAAAAGTTTAGAAGGGCCATTAATTTTATGAGTGAATGAGTGATGGGTGAATGAATGAATTTTTAAAATACTTACTGAATGTGAGGCATGGTACTAGGTACTGGGAATACCCAGATTAATAATTAAATAAAGCCCAATAAGCCACACTGGACATCAATACAATCAATATAATTTCATGAGCAGGATTAAGAAAAGTAAGTATGGGGTGCCTGGCTGGCTCAGTCGATAGAGCATGAGACTCTTGATCTCAGGGTCATGAGTTTGAGCCCCATGGTGGGGGAGGGGTTACTTAAAAAAGAAGAAGGAGGAGGAGGAGGAAGGAGGAGGAGGAGGAAGAGGAGGAGAAGGAGAAATGCAAGTATATCAGAAGTATCCTAAATGGAGACTTTGGGGAAAAATTCAAAAATACTAATTAGCAGCCTTTTTTTTTTTTTTCCCTATTCTGGCTTAATCACTTTGTCTTCTGTGTGAGCTGGAGTGCACATATTCTCCCACTGTGAGAGGAGAGGGGTATCATACACTCCAAACCACCCAAACGTGCCTTGGGCGGAAACTGTTATTGTTAAGACAAATCACATACAATTTATTGTAGACCTAGACCAAAATTGAATGAAAAAGATTCCTGAAACATGGCCTTGGATGCCTGATAATAGTGCTTTGGAGCTTGACAGACGTAAAGATGAGCAATTCACATTTACCTCTGCCAAAATACATATTTCCTAACAGCCAGAAAGATAAAATGACTGAAGCCATGAATGTGAGGAGGGGAATTTTGAGTATTAAAAATTTGAGATGTCTTGCAGACTGATGCCAAATCCTGTGAGGAAAACCAGCACATCAGGGTTCTGACCACAGCCAACTCTCCAGGACAGGAAACCTAGCCTCCATAGGCAGGCGTCAGAGTTTACTGGTGATAAAGGGATAAAACCACACTGACTTTCAAAGTGGCCACGACCATGACAAACCAACTCATCAAGCCTGATAACCAGTTCCCTGAAATTGGGCAACCTGGGGATTTCTAGCCAGGTCAACTGTACAAGAATGAGCCCTCACTGACATGAAAATGAGGCGCACCAAACAAGGAGGGTGCTCCAAACTACCACTCAGACAAATGGAATTGGGTAGTTTGGAGTGGCCCGGGCCTAATTTCTCAATCAGGAAAAGGTCAAGATGGTTATCTTTCTCTAAATTCAGGTAGGAAGTGCAGTCAGTCTGATTTCACAACAGAGAAGGCAAGCCCTCTGATCTGAGGTTATCTCCTATCATCCTCCTCCTTGCTCACTCTCTATGAGGCATGCTGGCCTCCTTGCTGTCCCTCAGACATGCTGCACGGGTTCCTAACTCAAGTCCCTTGTACTTGCTGCTCCCTGCCCCTGAATGCTCTCCCTCCAAGTTTCTTCGTGGCTCCCTCTCTCAGTTCCTTCAAGCCTTTGCTGGAATTTTACCTTCTCAATGAGGTCTATTGTATTCATTTAATTTGGCTTCTATAACAAATTACCAAAAACATAGTGACTTAAAACAACACAAATTTATTATCTTACCATTTTGTTGGTTGGAAGCTCAGTATGAGTAGCACTCAACTCAAATCATGGTGTTGGTGGTCTGTGCTCCTTCTGAAGGTTCTAGGGGAGGATCCATTTCTTACTCATTTGGGTTGTTGACAGAATTTAGGTCCTTGTGATTGTAGAAGTCCCTGTTTCCTTGCTGGCTTTCAGTTAAGGGCCTTTTCCCCACTTCTAGAGGCTTCTCACATCCTTTAGCATGGCCCCCTGCCTCCATCTTCAAAGCCAGCAATGACAGGTTAAGCCCCTCTCCTACTTCAAGGCTTTCCTTTTTCTTCTTTTTTCTCTTTTCTTTCACTGAACCAGAAAAGACTCTCCACTTTTAATATTTTATGTGATTAGATTGGGCATACCTGGGTAATCCAGGATAATCTCATCATATTACATCTGCAAAGCTTCTTTTGCAATGAAAGGTAACATACTCACAGGATTCAGGGATTAGGGCATGAATATCTTTGGGGGGGGGGATATTAACCATGTTTAAAATCATGACAATTTAGTAGAGTTATCCAGGAAGAGAACAAATAACTTTGTTTAAAAACCTAATTCAGGATTATCCACCTTTTCCTGTGATCAGTTTACCTAAAACAAAATGCAACATGTACCTCAAGTATTATATGTGTCAGTGACCATCCTTCCTAAGCCCAAGGCCTCTAATGAAAACTCCTCTGATCCCAGCAGTTGATGCTGGGGGGGCAGCTATGCTAGATATGTGTGACCTTTTCTCATAGTCAGAGCCGACTGGAGTAGGGAGGACACTTTACCCAAAGGGCCACCAGTCTAATGATTCTTTGACTTGAGCAAACAAGATCTAAAAATAATGGACAAACAATGAGATAACTAATATTTTCCAAAATTTGTTGCTGCGTGCCAGGCTTGTATAGCTCCCTATTGACCTCTACTCTGTGAGCACAATTTGCCCATATGTAATGCATACATGTGTGTCAATACTCACAATACCCTATGATGAAGGCACTCCTACTAAACCCAACAGATGAACCCAGATAGTCAATCTCCAAAGCCCACACTCCTCTTATTGCCTTCTAACTGGGATGGAATGATCCCAGAGAAGTCAAATATATATTTTTTTTTAATGAAAACTTCCTTCTTCCTTCCTTTCTTAATGACAGGAAGTATATATGTGTATATTTTAAAATGTATGTAAAGGTAATATTTTAAATATTATTTTAAATAAAGATATCCTAAATGTCATTCAAATGTTATGAATGACATTAATTCAGTAATACTGGCATTTGGATTAAAGCAGAACTACACTTAAAAAGTCACTGTTTTAGATGCTGGAGAGGATGTGGAGAAACGGGAACCCTCTTGCACTGTTGGTGGGAATGCAAATTGGTGCAGCCGCTCTGGAAAGCAGTGTGGAGGTTCCTCAGAAAATTAAAAATAGACCTACCCTATGACCCAGCAATAGCACTGCTAGGAATTTACCCAAGGGATACAGGAGTACTGATGCATAGGGGCACTTGTACCCCAATGTTTATAGCAGCACTCTCAACAATAGCCAAATTATGGAAAGAGCCTAAATGTCCATCAACTGATGAATGGATAAAGAAATTGTGGTTTATATACACAATGGAATACTATGTGGCAATGAGAAAAAATGAAATATGGACCTTTGTAGCAACGTGGATGGAACTGGAGAATGTGATGCTAAGTGAAGTAAGCCATACAGAGAAAGACAGATACCATATGGTTTCACTCTTATGTGGATCCTGATAAACTTAACAGAAACCCATGGGGGAGGGGAAGGAAAAAAAAAAAAGAGGTTAGAGTGGGAGAGAGCCAAAGCATAAGAGACTCTTAAAAACTGAGAACAAACTGAGGGTTGATGGGGGTGGGAGGGAGGGCAAGGTGGGTGATGGTATTGAGGAGGGCACCTTTTGGGATGAGCACTGGGTGTTGTATGGAAACCAATTTGACAGTAAATTTCATATATTAAAAAATAAATTAAAAAAAAGTCACTGTTTTATACAAATGTCATAGATTTCTCTGGACTATAAAATTATAATAAAATTGATAAATGAATACACATGATCATTTCTCTAGAGATGGATTCTACTTAAGCTAGGTAGACACAAAATGAAATGGCTAATATTTACCCAATTTGGAAAGGTATTTAAGAAAGGTGTATTTAAGGATACTCATTAATTCTTAATTTGGGTTATAAATGTTGAGCGAGAAAACCTTATCACAAATCAGCGGGTACATGATATCTACATGACTTACCACTGGTGATATTAGCCTTAATCACTTGGGTAAAGTGGTGTTTGCCAGGTTTCTTCATTGTAAAGTTACGTATTTTTTTCTTTCCAAACTCTAACTTTGGATGTGAATCACTAAGTCCGGTCCACATCCAAGGAATGTTTTGTTTACTATTTATTTTGAAAACATTTCAAACTTCTGAGAAGGATACAAAAGCAGTGTGATAAACCCACACGTACATTTCATCTAGATTCATCACTGATAGCATTTTCCATATATACCTTATTAATTTCTTTCTCTTGCTCCATCTACAAAATACATATTACTGCTATTCAAATTATTATTCTTTTCACTGAACCATTCGCGGGTAAATCGTAGACAACGTAATCCTCTATCCCAAGAATTTCAGCATGTAGTCTAAGAACAAGGAGTGCTTCCATAACCCATAGTCAAGGAATTCTTTCATGATCAATGTAATGATCAATTTCAGGAACTTTAACATTAATGAAATACTGTTGTCGAATATGCAGCCCAACATTTCTGCTTTTGTCTGTGACAGAGTATCTGGTACTAGCTCTCTTGTCTTAGCTATAAGATTAGACACAATGTCTGAGGCAAGTATTTTCAGACATTGGAGAATAAGCAACACAAGGCAGAGCAGGCAATGCAAGACTGAAATCCATCCCTGAAGGCAGGGAAATATAAGAGGTGAACCTCATGAAGAACATGATTCCCTGCCTGGGGAAAATTTCCTGATTGCAGTGTAGTGATCTGGAATCCAAGCAGAGGTCCCTCTGAGCTGCAGAGGAAAAGATCAGAGTTTGGGACAAATGAAGCACTGGAATCTGAAAGGCAAGGCCCCTGAGAGGCAGGAGCTTTGCAATTTATATAAATATAATCATGAGTTTATACTGATACTTCAAATTCCGATCCAGTAGCATTAGGCTTTCCCTGGTCTTCTCCTATTTCATATCTCTGGCTCTCTTCTAGAAACTCAGCGTGAGAGCAGACTGGCAAGGTGAGTCACCATTGTCACTGTCAAGCCTTCTAGCTGAGGAAAAGCTTGCCAGCAGTAAAGTGAGCAGAAGGAGGGACGTGGAGGAACAACACTGTGTGAAACTCTGAGAACTAATAACATAAAACTAAAAAAATAATGGATTTGGTGAGAGACTGCACCCAACATCAACAGAAATTTAGGGGGTAGACAATAGCATACTTGCCTCCTGAGAGCTCCAACCATTATATTCTGTAACCAAAATGCCAAGTTATTTAACTGTAGTTTTATTTTTAAATCAATTAAATAATGACCTCTCACTGCAGCCTCTTCATTCCTAAGCTCTTTATTTTGATTCATTTCTTGGTTGTCTGGTGTCCATCTTTCAGTAGTTCTTTCGAGGAGGGCTCATGGGTTTGTTTTCCCTTGAGTCAATGATTCTCAACCTTGGCTGCCTATTGCAATGACCTTGAGAGGATCTGAGAAACTACTGACTTGGGCTATTATCCCAGACCAATTCAATCAGGTTCTCTAAGAGTATGATCCATGCAACAGTATTTTTTTAAAATCTCAGATGGTTCTAATGTGCAGAAAAGTGAATATTTCCAATCTCAGAGAAATTACATTAACATGCTCTCCTGGGAGAGGTGGGGGAGAAAAAAGACCAAAGGAAGCTGTAAATAAGGGTCAAGGGAATCACCTGGGTTGAGTGAGAATCACTACTTTATTCCTTCAGACTTGAGAATTTGTTGTCTCTATACTATAGACTCCTTGGGTGGGCCTTTAACAATTGTATCACACTTTTGTTTCCTCAGGATCTAAGATGTATGGGAATCACCTAAAAATCTGGCCACATACAGACTCTGATTCAGTAGATATGAAATGGCACTGAGATTCTGCATTGCTCATAAGCTCCTAAGTGATACCAATGCTGCTGGTTCATGAATCACATTTCTGAATAGCAAAGGTATAAGCCTTACTCCTGTGTCTTCTGTACAGAATATTGCTATGGAAGAATCTAGAGTTATCTCAACTTAACTTTTCCCCCCCTTTTGGGTGGCTGGATTCTTCTTCCTGGATGTCCATGTGATTCTCTTTTCAATCTTTGAAATCCAGATTTAGTTCTGTCACACGTATTAACAAAGTAGAGAATAAAGATTCCCACACTGACATTGCATTTGTTTCTGAGCTTTTGTTTGTTTTAGTGCCTGTGAGGCCCAAAACCACATCAGTTCCAACTCTTCCTGAGGACTTCCCATAGGATTGGCACAATACCTGGCCTGCATAGTAACTGAGATTTCTGTTTCCCCTTTCACACATTCATTCCTACAATAAAATAATCATCAGTTGAGGTAACTGGAGTTAGTTTGTTCCTTGCGACCAAATGAAATTTCTTAAAACAATTAGACCATAGATTTTAAAATATACAATATAAAAATAAAGATTGCATGAAATCCTATGTCAAAAAACAACATAAATGCAAAAAAAAAAAAAAAGTACTTACAATAATGGCTGGTAAGAAGGGGGTCAAGGGCAGAGAAGTTTTCCTAATTTCAATGTGTTTCTTAAAGGTCATGATTAATTGACAATAAATGAGAAAAAAGATAATAAAGTTATAGTGTCAAAAAAGAAAGGGAAGAGAGACTAAAGATTAAAATGTGATGCTAAAGGATTCTGAAAGACTTATAACCAATTAAAAGCTGAAAACTGAGAAATAAGAAAATCTTAAAGAAATAATAAGGCAAGATTTTAAACCAGGAGGATTATAAAAACTCGTAAGACAAAAGTACAACATGGGCTATAAAATAAGCTGAAGGAAGATTAGAGAAAGAAAATAAAATTCAAAAGGAAACGAGAAGGTTAAAGTAGTTTCTAAAATTAAAATAAAAATGAAGTCAGTTCTAAAATAATTGTAAATGGATAAAACTGAAAATAAGAAAAGACTGAAAGCCAACAGCTTAATAAGGAAGATATAAAATAGGATATGAGATACTTGTTTACAACATGAGAGTGGGATTAAAGAGAAATATAATTAGATGATTTACATAAATATACCACCAGAATATTTAAAAAATTAAAAGGTGGCAAGTTAGAGGAAAAGAGAAGAGAAAAACTGTTTTGAAATGTAACAAGGAGTAAGAAGTCTTGGTGCTTATTGTCTTTCCCCAAGAAACACTTGCTGGTGAAGTAGTGGTGTCTTCAGGTGGAACCTTTAGGGGATAGAGAGCAATGTGAGACCTTGGTCACGGAGGCTTCCCTTTGCTCCCCTCAGCAAGTGCCAAAGGCGAGCCTCACCAGCAGTAATCAGAGAAGACAGATAGGAGGTATTAATACAGCAAACTCACAGCTGGATGGCACCAACCTGACCCAGGAGAAACTCCCTCGCCTGCCAGCTACGTTCCCTCCTGGATTATCTCCTCCAAATTTAGCCCACGTTCAGAGTCAGGGGAAACTACTTTCTCTAGATGAACCACCTACAAAGCATCAGGTGTCGGCAGCAGTCTTACACCTCTAGACAATTGTTTAGGAACTGTGGTACAGCCCCCTGATAAAAAAAGGCATTTATTTAATATATGTTTAGTGGGCATCTGCCCTGTCCCTAGTAGTTTGCTAGGTTCCAGGAATACAATGATGAGTTAGTAACAGAACGCCCTTAACAGAGATCCAGACTCACTGCACGGAAAGGATGGCAGAGTTTTAAAAAATAGTTTTGATGTGCTACCGCTGATGCAAATAGAAGGGCTGGCTCTGAGTAGGAGGGCCACCTTACCCTCTGCAGTGGTAGGAAGGGAAGTGAGGGTGTGGGAGGGTGTGGGTAGGTAGGTAGGAAGAGTAGAGAGTTTGGGGATATTATGCTGGATCGGCTGAATTCTCTTGATGAAGTGGGGGTTTTCCTGAGAGTCTGGAGGCAAGCAGAGGCCTTGAGGTAAATGGGAGACAGAGGTCTGGGAGGGTCATTAAAGAAACTCAAGAAGGAGCTAAGAACAAGTAAACAGTCTGACACACAGCAGCCAGGGCCAAGCGCCAAATGGAGGCTGGAGGTGGTGCCAGCATGAGTGACGGGGGTGTGGGTGACCAGCTGTGGGAGACACACACAATTACTTACAAGAAAATGTGAAGAGTCCCAGTGTGACAGGGTAATTTATTGAGACATTAATCTGTGTCTACTGTCATTGCATTTTCCCCTCTACCTATGTTCAAGAATGACTTCGGGGCTATTTGTGTCAGGGACGTTTGGGGTTAAATGCTTGAAGGAAAGCCTCCTGCCAGGCTTCTTCTAAAACAGAGGTCTTGAAGTGACCTTCTCCAGACTAATACTTGTACAGGTATGCCTCATTTGTAATGAACAGTGTTTCTGAAGTTTTTAAAAAATAGTTGGAAACATTTCAAAGTAGATTTTACCTTAAAATGTAGATTCCAGCCTCTCCTGGAAAAACCGGATGACCTGGCGATGCTAGGCAGCATTTTCATCTGATAACAATTAGTTGGAACTGAGCAATGTCTGCCTCTTTTAAGAGGTTACAACCCCCAGTTCCCTGGGGTCCCTTCGGTTCCCTATGGTCTTACACTTAGCCAACACGACTAATGTAGGTTAACTGCCTGTCTCTAGAACCTCTCTCAAGTTGGAGGTATGTTAGGAGGAAGAAGTAGAGGAAGAAGCATTCAGGCCTGTGGGGTCGCAGTTCTGCAGTTTCCTTAGTGTGTCAAAGACACAGAGGAGAATGGGGACCCAATGCTCCTAAGGTGTAGCTCACCCATCCTTGGCAAAGATTCCTACCTAGAAAGACCCAGAGAAGCTAGGGATACCAGGCAGCATGCAGGGACATGACAGTTATCTAGGACAGTCTGAAAATAAAGGGGTTCTTCCTCTGTAATCATGGTATCCCAGGTCCTTGTGAAATCCTGAAGTGGGTAGGAGTAGGAGAGCTCACAGTGACAGGATTGTTTTCCACCAGCCTTTGGGGAGGTAGCTTGAAGTTTCAACTAATGACAGAAAACAAGAACACACATCACTTCTTGCACACACACACACGTTTGTAAAATAAGATTTTAAACACCCAAGTGGAGATTTAAAGAAAGGGCTAAGAGAACAGAAAGCAAAGGAGTGGGTGAGGTTAGGTTTTGACTACCATAGTTTTGGAAGTTTTCACAGAGGAGATTTAATTTGAGCTGTGTGTTGAAGCATGAGTAGGAGGCCTCCAAATAAAGGCTATTCTACTCAAAGACAAACATTTGAGAGTAGAAAGCATATTCGGGGACCTGTGGTAGTTGAGTGCAGCTAGGGCACTAGATGCCCATTTCTGGTTGGGGGAAACAGGAGAGGAGCTAGAATAAAGGGGGGTGAAATGAGAAGGGAAGGTTTAAGCCTTCATGCCTGCTTCCTGTAGTGGGGAGTCCCTGGTACAGGATTTCCTGGCAGTGTGGCCTGTGCATGGGGAAAGGAAGACTGGACAAAGGCCACTGAGCAGATTCTTGCAATAATGCAGGTGAGAGATGATAAAGCTTGGAACTAGAACAGTGATTGTGGGAATGGAGAGGAGGATTTGGATTTCAACAGCCATTTATTGAGTGCTTACTGTGTGCCAGGTATTGTGCTTGGTGCTGAGCACACACTGATAAATAGATGATACTAGCTCTTGCCTTGAAGACGCTCATTCACCAAGGAACAAAGTTTACCACACCTGGAAGAGCCAGTGAAGAGCTAAAGCATCCGGAATCATCAAGCCCTAGTCATATGTGTTGTGTATTCCATCATGGGTGGAATTCAGAGGCTCTCACTCAGTTCTACACAGGTTCAAGAGCGATCTGAGAGCTGAAATACACCCTGTTTTGAAATTTACTCCTTCTACTACAGGGCTATTGTAGCTTGTTCTCTTTGACTCAGGAGATGGAGAAGTTATCAGAATATATTTTAATTTCAAAGAAGGTATTTCAGTTAAGCAAATAATTTTTTAACACAATAAATTGCAATCATTTAGAATAAGATTAAATTGACATTAATTATCTTGTTAGGGGAACTCAATTAATGCTTTAATGCTGTATCTTAATGCTTTAATAACATATGTTATCATTTTGTTGTGACAACAAAATTCAATCAGCTTCCAGACCACACTCTTTTCCCATTTGCAATTATAGGACATTAACTGCCTTTGACTCCTTGCTGACATCTCCATGGCACACAGTACCTGGAACATAGCAGGTGCTTAGTAAGTGTTGAGAAAATGGATTCATAATATGAAAAGACACTTTGAGAGGGCCTGTGCTATGGTCTTTGGTGAGACAATCAAGCTAAAGCACTTGCCAGAGATGTTCACTCATTCATCCAGCAAATATTTATTGAGAATTGATACATGTTTATTTATAAAAGGCAAATAGTTACCTATTTACTGCCAGGTACCATTCTTGGCAATGGACAAACAGGAATGAACAAAACAAAGTCCCTGTTCATTCTAATGAGACAGACAAGCAATAAACAAATTACGTGTGTGTGTGTGTGTGTGTGTGTGTGTGTGTGTGTGTTGTGTGTAGACATATATACCAGTATGCACACACACTATGTCAGGGGTGATACACACTGTGAAAAAAAAAGTAGAATAAAAGTAAAGAATGATAGGGGGAACTGGTATTTTATATATTGCCTTTGGGCTGCTCAGATAGGGCCTCTCTCAAGAAGTGGCATTTGAACAGAGATCTATAAAAAGGTGGGGGTTGGGGGGCTGGAATTAGCTATCCAGACATCTGGGGCTGAATGTTGCAGGCAGATGGATGAGCAAGTACAAATATTCTGGGTAAGGATCAAACTTACCCTCTTAGAAGACTAGACAAGTATGGATCCAAAGGGGGTGGGAGAAGGGGAAAAGAAATAGGAGAAAGGATATGGGCACTGATGAGACAGGAGATGTAGTCCTTTCACCTGGCAAGTGCCAAGTGAAAAAGAATCAGGTGCAGAGGGATATTGATCACTAGTTGTAGCAATAATAATCGATTGGCAAGTGCCTGACAACTTGTGAGGCTTTATTACAGGTTTTGAGCACCATGATGGGTGATTAATTTGTCAGTATGGATCACTGCTATATCCCCAATGCTTGGCACATAGTAAGAGCTCAATATAAATTTGTTGAGTGCATATTTGAAGTCTATCTTTGCTTTGTAAACTTTCTGGATATTATTAATAACTAAGCTGTCCAGGACATTATTCATACGTATTATTAAAAAGCGAACAACAATGAAGTCGTCTTGTGCTTTGTGAATGCCTGTTAGCTTATAGCAGTCTGTCTCCAGGATGGCATTCACTGTACCCTTTCCACCTGACGGTACACAACCGCTCTATGATGTCTTTGCAAATACTGGCACCTGACCTGTCCAAATATTACTGGCAACGTTGGAGATCGCTTTCCATCACAAGACCAAAAACATATTTGCAGGAGGTAATGGTGCTTCCCTACTTTTGTTACACTGCTGGGTATTCTCGGTTATCTAAAGGGCATCATGAATTCCAAATTCCTCCACGCTAATTACTCATATTAGATCATTTACAAGCATGCATGTTTCTAGGAGTTTTACAAAAATCAAATATGGTGATCACTTCGAAAAGTGAGTGTGAGATTTGATCATTTTTTCTTAATCGACTTGCAAATGTTTTTTAATTAAAAAAAAAAAACATCTTTCAGCCACTGACTACATTAATTTCCTTCACTTTACTGCACCATGCAGAATCCGTTACTGCCACAAAATCACTTACTTTAAACCTTTCATAGAAAGTCCCAATAAATTTTATCATAATTAACTAAGTCCCCTAGTTAATCAGTGGGAATTCAATGTGTAAAACTGAGACTACTGAAAGCTACAACGACTCCACCAGCCGGTAACATCGACACCGGGTTTGCGCAGGTCTCCCACCGACCGCCCGGGGTTTCTCCGGGAGGACGTGGCCCTGGGACCAGGGCAGGACGGGGTCTGGCCCCAGACCCGGCGCCGCCGGGTGTGTCAGCCACCTCCCTCCCCCATCCCCGTCCCCCTCTCCCGACCTGTCACTTCCCCCGGCCAGCCCAGGCTTGAAGTCTCCGCCCCAAGGCCCTCCCTAGGCGGCTGTCGACCTTCCTCTAACCCGCGCCCAGAAGGGCTGCACGGAAACTGCTGTGTCAGAACGGTTCGAGGAGCCCGGAGTCAGAGCCAGCTTTAATTCGGGAGGAATGACTACCTAGGGCCGGCCCGCTCAGACTCAGCAGGGAAGACTGTGTCGCAGCTGTTGGGAGGGTGCGTCCTCAACCCCACCCGGCCGCCCCGCCCGCGGCCCCGCGAGCCCTCCACCCCGCCAGCCAGCTGGCCGCCCGCTCCCGGAGGCCGCGTCTAGGCGGTGGTGGGCGCGGGGTCCAGAGCGCACGCGCGGAAAGTCGCGAGCAGGCGCCTCCCCGCCCCCGCCCCGCCCCCTCTCACGTGCCGCGCAGCGTGCGCCCGGGCATGTGCGGACACACGTGACAGCGCCGCGTCCGGCTCCTGCTCCTTTACCCCGCACGGCTGTACTTTGAACCCCGGCGTGGGAGGGAGACGGGGGGTGGGGAAGGAAAGCCGGCCGGGAGGGGACCGGAGGGGGAGGCCGGCCTCCGGGAGAATGATATCATCGTCAGATTTATCGCTAGGCAACCTAAGAATGCTTCTCTCTTTCCAATCCCAGGGCTCCTTGAAGATCTCAAGGCTGATGATATTATTCCCCCCTCCCCTCCCCGCTTTAATTCTCCACCAAGAAGCGCTCGTAGGGAGATTTAAGGAGCTAGAGTTGGCTTACCAGTGTTTAAATGAGTACGTTTCAAACACAGACCTCAGAAATGGCTCCTTCATCGCGCCCACATTGCTCTCCAGGGATGCAGGCGTATAGTCCGGTTTCTTCACCTGTTGGGTCACGTGCGGATCACCCAGCTGCGTTATAGCTCCGCAGATGAGTTTCGTTCAACATATACATACTCGAAAACCAAGCCCTGCTTAAGGTAGTATGGAAAGAGAAGCCAGTGTCTTTAAAATGTCGTATTATAAAGGAATTTTCTGATTACCCTAAGTAACTGAAAGTCTGCAGGAACAGGATCCAGGGTGGAGTTCACCTGTGAAAACTACTTTTCTTTTTCTTTTTAATTGTTTTTTTCTTTTTAGGGTTTATTCAGTTTTCAGAGACAGAGCGTGAGCGGGGGAGGGGCAGAGAGAGAGGGAGACACAGAATCTGAAACAGGCTCCAGCCTGGGAGCCGTCAGCACAGAGCCGGTGGTGGGCCGGCAGAACTCAGGACTGCGAGATCATGACCTGAGCTGAAGTCGCAGGCTTAACCGACTGAGCCACCCAGGCGCCCCATGGAAACTAATTTTCTAAACGCAATACTGAACCTGTAAAGCTGCATATAGAATCAAAGTTTATTACAGGGCTGTGTGGTGGATACTGAACACCTCGTTGTGAAACATTTGATATTCTAGGTATACACATGTGCATAGCAATATGTAAAAGGCTTCAAATTGAAACTGTAGCTAAAGTTTACAACATCCTAAAAATACCCCATGTAAAAACTGTAGCAAATCGCCCTCTTTCCTACTTCCTCAAATCTAAATGTTCCTTTTGTCCAGATTCGTAGTTTGCTTTGATTCCTTCTTCCATGGAGAATCTTTAGAGTTAAACCAGACCACGTAGGTAGGAGGCGTAGAGGCAAAGGTGGAGCGCTCACCAGCTCATGTGGGGACTTCCAAACAAAGGAGGGCACATTTCTGGATGTCTCCAAATTTAGTAGACAGCAAAACTGTATGGTTCTTTGTAGAGGACCTTGACTATTGTGTCTCCAGAATTTCTCTATCTTCAATTATTGCATGCTCTATTCCATGTTTTGGAAAGGGATTGTCTGGCCATCTTTCCTTCTCCACCACCAACTATATATTCTTGCCTGTTAGGACCTCACGTGGACTAGCTCCACTCATGTCATGAGCAAAAGTCAGGCTTTCCCCTCCTCATTACTATTGCCATGGGGTGATAGCATAAAGAGCAGTGGACTCAGAACCAAAAAATCTGGTTCCAGTCCTCATTCGGCTACTTAGTGAGCTACATGACCTTGGACTAGTTGTTTGCCTCAGCTTCCTCCTGGAGGTTTTGAAAAATAGACCTAAGGAATCCTTGTTTCCCTTTAGGACTGCTCTCTATCTCTCTCATTTCCCCCTCTCCGGTGCTGAGTGGAGAACATGGATCATCACGCCCTTACGTGAAGGGAAAGAAGTCACCCTTAGTTTCTTCTGTAAGAAAGATCAACGGTTGAGGTGAGACAGAGCTGCTTGTGAGGTACTAGGTCTTTACCCCTCTGCTGCATTAGAGATTATCATGCTATGAATGTTCTCTTTTGCAGTAGGAAATGTTATGACCACTCAGTCCCAGCTCATGGTTCAGGTCCTCAAGAGGAGATGATGGTGAGAGAGTACAGCAGTCAGGTTCTAAAGAGACTAAGAAATTAGGAAATCCTTGCTCAGACCTTAGTCAAATATAGCCAATTAAACTCCTGGTACTCAGCACAGGACCAGAGTATATCAGAACCTTCTTGGAGAGAGCCCCATGGACTCACTCACCTGCTCATTCTGTGAAAACCAGCTACTACTACTCTAGGCTGTCTCAGACTTACTCAGATGAAGGTAGCAACCCTCACCCCCTAGTATTCACCTCTTTATAGCACCTACTATGTTGCATTAAGTTCTTATAGTGTTGGTCTGTCACTCCCACTAGACTTTGAGATCTTCAGAGATTATTAATCTTTGATTGTCCTGCACTATCACAGCACCTTACATGTAGTAGGGTCAAACCAGATGCCTGTATCCCCAGGCCCACCGTTTGCTCAATCTATAGGCTCACTGAGATAAGGAGTGTGTTGCAATCAGTAGGAAGTCTGAAACCTCTTACCAGAAGCTCTCCAATGGGTGTGTCTAAGTTCAGAGGCAGCATCTGGGCCCACACACCTCCCTGCCAGTTCCCCAGAATGTTTTTGCTGGATGTGCCACTCAAGATTTCTAAAACCCAGAGGTGGGGGTGATTACACAGCAGAAGCAGGGCCAGGGTCATCCGTGAATCAAAATGCTGAATCAGTTTTTACTAATGACCCTTGGTGCTCTACTCCTATCAGTCTGAGAGAAAGAAATGTTCATCAGATAAAATAATTTGTTTCTGGCATGGAAATGTCATTATTTTGTGGTTAGCTTTGGAATAAAGCCATTAGCAAGCTGCTTTTTTACTTAATAAGATGATCAAAAAATATATAAAATATCTGAGGGCTTTTGCATAAGTGTTCTGATAGGAACATTGCCAAGAATGTGAAAAGTAAAAGAAATGAAGAAAAAAGCGTTAGGGGAGAAACATGTTACTGATTCTATACGCTCACACAGTTTAGAAAAGTGATCCTAGGTACTTCTGTTAGAGCCTATTTATTCTAATTTTAGGCACATTTCAAATGGGTGTGGTTTTTGTCGAATGGTTTCCCAGGTCTCAGTAAGTCAGAGATAGCAAATTAGATAAGAGTTAGAGGCAAGGACTCTGACACATCAAGAAGTGACAGCTGGCAGCCTGATCGTGAGTAAAGAGATTGACAAACCTATAAAAAGCAGATATAAGAACTCAGAAAGTATTTAGTGCAGATGCTAATACTCCCAGATGACATGCATAGTGCAAAAGTGGTATTTATAAGGGTGACCCTGAATTATGGAGAATGGATAACTATGGATAGGGTATTTATTTATAAGACATGTATAAGACAGTATAGAGGACCTGTGTAATATCTTTTAGGAAGCTTTTCACTAAAATGTTAAGGAAAAAAAGAAAAGATAAATGAATAAACTTAAATATAGAATCTTCAGTTTTCTGAATCATTGTTTCATGGGACACGTGTCATTCCTTGAGGCCAGATAAATTGGGCATCACTAAGTTCATAATTTTAAAATATCAACTTTGAAAAAGGTATAGTTTTACATTTGTTTGGAGTTTTCAATATGGTAATCACTGAAGTAGGGAAAGAAACCCAATTTTAAGACAAATGTCCAACTCCTTTCTAGGAGCCTATTTTTAAGCACACGCTGCACATGCTTTTTAGTATAAATCTCATCCTAATCACAAGAAATATGTGATAATTTTCCTTGTCAATCTCCTATTAAATTATGTGAAAAACTAGAACTTACATTGGACTTTAACATGCACTGTATATCCATTTTGAACTTACAAAGCACAGAACAATAAGTATTGATCTGAGGGTCCAATAGATTTTGTTTAACGAGAAAAACATCAGATTGAAGTAAAATACTATTATCACAATAGTACAGCCAGGTTTTGGCATTATAACAGCCTTAATTGGCTCACGAGGCCTCTGTTCATTTCTCTTTAAAGGAAAAGGCCTTAGTCTGTTTGCCCAGCCTTGTCTTCCAACGATCTCAACCAGCAATCACCTTCCATGGAGAGGTTCAAAATTGACCTGTGACATATTCAGAAATTGGCTGAGGCCTTCTTTTACATACTTTTGAACCAATCTCAGTTGATGAGCAATAACCAAACTTATGGCCTGCATGGCCAATAACAGTGAACTAAATGAAAAATAATTTTCACAATGATAGGAACTAAAACTCCAGTCATACTTTAAATAGCTATTAAAATGTAGTTTCTAGTGCCTTAGCTCTTTGTCGGGGGAGAGGCCACTTATCAATTCAATATGATGTTTGCTGAGAAATACATATGTACATAAAATTAAGTGGCATAATACTATATGTATAAAAGCATTACTAACTCAAGATTCATGTCTGTCTTAGACTGAAAAATCACATATACTACAAAATATTTTGGGTAAAATTTCACCACTGCAGGTACAGGACCATCCTTGGTAAATTATTACTGGAGTTATTACTCTAGTGTTTTAATTCATAAAATAAATCAATTATGAAAATAATAATTTTCAGATGCCATATAGACAATATTATTGTGCAGTCTGTCCTCACTAACTTTATATTACCATATAAGTATATAGACATTTGGACTAAATAACTGACCTATAAAATCTGGCCCAACCCTAAGGTTTTTACTCTATTATACCAAAATTATACAAATGCAAAAACATTTTACTGTTCTCTGATTTACTCTGAATCATTTTTGGTTCTGAAAGTAGTATGATTACAATAGGACATTAAAATGTAGCTCAAAATATTTAAAATCCTACTTTATCCCATTATTCTGGTATAGACAATATCTTTCTAAAGTTCGATAAATTATGGTGCTCAAAAATCCTACCTGGTTTCCTAATGGTCATTTTTATTTCCTTTGTTCTTGTGGTTTATTTATGATGGTTCACCAATGCTACCCAGTCAATTTCAGTTTATGTGGTTAAAGATACTTCCAGTGGGAGGTAGTTTACTGACTGGGGGGATACAATAGTTCAGGCCTCTTGTGATACCTCCAGCTAGCAGTTTGATCTTAGGAGGATATATGATATCTTTAGGCTTCATTTCCCTCATATTATAAAATGCAGGGGGCTGGACAGACTGATCTCTGAGATTCCTTTGACTCCACATTCAATGACTTGGAGTTTCTTTGCTGTAAGTCAGCAGAGGGAGCACTTTTTCTACATCTCATAAATTTTGACTATTCTTTCAACACCTTTCAAAAATCAAAGGGTTTGTGAAGAACATTACTGAAACTAAAAATTGACAATCCTTCACACAGTTTATAGTAAATCACAAATTTGATTATGAATTTGAGACAAGTCTAAAGATAATTATTTCTTTTCCTTGAATTCTATGATGAAGTTCCACAGTAAAATTATTTTATAAAGATTGAAGAGCTAAAAATATATGGAGAAATTAAGCTCTCCTACATGACAGTGTGTTTATACTGGAGAAACACCAGGCCTATCTGGTGTCAAGATGAGAAATGAAAAATTCATCAATCATAAAAACATTAGCAAATTGGGTCTAACATCAACAGACCACGCAAGTGATTGATAGGTTTTTCTTTTGCACTTTTCATTGAGATACACTGGAAATAAGTAGGTAGACACAGCCAGAGCCTGGAGGCTTGCAAGAAATTGGAAACGTGTGTTATCAAGCCAATGACAAAGTTCTTTATCTTAGAACATTAATAGCTTTCATCCCTCAATTCATAGATATCTTAAAACTAATTGAGCAGTATGTCTTTTTAATTATTAGACAATCTCATGTCGTATATTAAAGTTTTTATTCCTTAGTAAGAATTTTAAAATCACAAAATAGTGTGGCAATATTTTTTAGGTAATAGAATTTATGGAGTGCTGAAAATACTAGAATATAAAGATAATTTCTAGTTTATCTTCACATACTAAAACTTTCTAAACCAGCTGGTTTCTTGCAGACAGTATTTATTTTTTTTAATAATTTAAGACAGCATAAGCTTGTACCAAGCATAAGCATTGTAACAAAAGTGCAACTTTTCAGCAAATCCTCCCCAAAAGATATTTAACTCAAAATATCATTAGCACATAGTTTCTCCCTACAAAAATAGCATGTCAGACATCATTAATTGGATGTATTAACAACTATGTACATAAGAGCCACCTTGTAGGCTAAGAGTTTAACGTTGTTTAAACACAGCGTTTGAGGCAAACAGTAGCAACAGCAGCAGCAAATGCACCAAACTGACTAAAAGACCCAGATATTTTCTTCACTTATAGTCAGACTGTTGTGTCTCACCCCTTACATAACATTCAAGTGAGATTTCTCACAGTGCTACCTTGGCAACAAACTAAAAATATCTAGACAAGGTCTTGGTTTAAGCCTTATTAAAAAAAGCTTTTCTTTGTGATTATCTGGTATCTGGTTTGGTCTCCAGAAAATACATAGACTTGGAGATAGGAAGGCCACACAGGGCTTCATTCCACATCTTTACAGCATTTCCACTCAAAACTGACCAGTTTAATGCTTTTCTCCACTTTTGTTATTTAACAGAAAGAATATAGGATAAATCATCTTGGACTTGTTTTCTTTTTTGTTTTTAAGTTCAGTGCACATTCCTTTTTTTTTTTTTACAGCAATATTATAAAAACTTAGGAACCTGGTGGATTAAATAATGACAAGGTGGGAATAGATGCAATATATATATCTATATATATCTATATATATCCACATATGTGTTTGTATATATCTATAGATAGATACAGATATATATATATATATATATATATATATATATATATATATGAAATTAAGACAAGTCAATTGATTCACGGTCAATTTCTCAATAAAGTGCTAGTAAATGTACCAAGAATGATTCCGGCCTTCCTCATCCATCTCCTTCCCTGACTTAGTTCTGACAATGGCCCAACTCCGTGTCTCTTTAAACAAGAGCAAGTTACTAAGGGATACCATTCAAACCACTTCAGAATAGGTTGCAACGCAAGTGACTGCATCCTCACTTCTTCCTCTTTGAAAAATATATACCTTTTAAAAAGCTGAACATTATAAAATACTGAAGAGTAAATTCAGTTCTAAAAGGTCCTCACTGTTTGTGGAAAGCCTCCTGAAGCAGGCAGGGCACACATGAGGCAGGCAGATTAACAACTGCCTACCTGCCGTTCAGGTCAACTCCTGGGCCACCTTGCTCCTCCCCTGGTTCAATTAGCTCACCCACACAGCAGACCCTTCTCACTTCCTCCAGAATTAGGTTCTGTATTTTAAAAAACAATGGAACATGGCCTAAAGGAAGGCAAAACTTATTTGGGGGGAAATTCTTTAAAGAATAAAGTATCAATACCGCAGAGGATCTTTTAGAGCCGGTGGGGAAAGAAAAGGATGTTAGTGTGCGGAGGGTGGGGTGGTGAGGGATGAGCAAAACAGGAACTCCAAATGTACACAAAACACCTGTGTTGTTGTTGTTTTAAAAGCCTGTCGTGCATCTATTACACTTCCTCCCTTAAAAACGTTAAGGGTGTTTTAACTTATTAATATTATTATTCCGCGTGAACCCTCGTCCTGTCTAAGAAAGAGGGCGAGGATTCAGGGGGTCTCCTTTCCTGGCTGCGAGGGATCTTCCTGAGCAGAGCTCTCCGGGTTCCCGGGCTCACGGGCGCCAGCGAAGGACAGGTGGGTGCGGCCGTGCGGGTGCGGGGGGTGCAGCGCCCCAGGGGGCGCCACCTCGTGCGGCAGGAGGGTCGCGGCGGCGGCGCCGGCCTTCTCGGGAGGGGGCGACAACACCGAGGACAGGCAGGGGAAGGCGGCGGCGGCGGCGGCTGCGGCGGCGGCGGCGGCGGCGGCTGCTGGCGCGGGGATGCCGGGGTACAGTAGTGGGAACGGGGCGGCGGCCGCCGCCGGATACAGGTACTTCTCCAGGCCGCTCTTGTCCAGGAAGGGCTGCACGTAGGCGGCGGCCGCCGAAGGCGAGAGGAAGTAGAAGGGCAGGCAGAAGGGGGCCGCGGCGGCCGCGGCGGCCGCGGGCTGCGCGAAGGGCGCGCCCCCGCCTCCGCCGAAAGCCACCAGCGAGCTGAGCAGGGCGGCGTCGGGTCTCAGCAGCGCTGCCGCGGCGGCCGGGTCGGGCCCCAGGAGCGCGGCCGCCGCCGCCGCCGCGCCGCCCCCCAGGCCGCCGCCGCCGCGGGAATCCAGCTTCATCCTCTTGGGCGCCGGCGAGTCCTCCCCGGGGGGCTCCTGCTTGATAGTGACGCGGCTCGCCCCGGCGCCTTTGCCCTTCTCGCGGTCCGGCCGAGCCTCGGCCTCGCCGCCGTAGCCGCTGTCGGTGTCCGTGTCGTTCTCGGCGGCGAGCTCGGCGCTGGGCTGAGTCCGCTGGATGACCGGGACGCAGTGGGCGAGGGGCTCAAGCTTCTGCCCGGCGCGCTCCAGGCAGGGGGCGGCCGCAGACCCTGCGGGGGCGGCGGCCGAGGGCGCGCCAGTGCCTTTGCTCAGAGGAACCTGTTGAGTCAACAGCTGAGGGGTGGGCAAGAACTGGGTGGCCACGGCGTGCAAGTGGTTGATCAGCTGGACACACCGCTGCTCCCTGGGCGTCCAGCTCTCAAACCGGGAGAGGTATTGCAAGACTTCTTTGGCGCATGTTTGAAATCCGGAGTGGAACGCATCCAAGTCGGACTGAATGGGCGATTTCAGAGATCGCTCCCCTAGGATGAGGAAGGGGTGGGGGTGGGGGCAGAGGAATGGAGGCAAGAAGAAAAATACCGACGTTAAAACATCTGCTTATCACGTGGGCCCTACATTGACTAAAGTGATCTCGGTTTTTCCTCTGTATTCGGGTGATATAATCCACTGGTTGCCGGGGGGGGGGGGGGAGCAGGGGGGCGCTCTACTCCCAGCTGAAAAACCAAAGTGGAGAGCGCAACCGCCACTTTAAATAAAAATCTGAGTTCTGCTGAAAGCCTCTAGGATGCTTCGGGAAATGGGCACTTTCCAATGAAGGGAAAGTATAAGCAATTTAACAAATGAGACTGCGCCCATGGGCCCAAGGAAGGAGGAGGGGGTGGGGGAAGAGTCCTAACACTGCCCCTCTGTGGGCTACCCGGCTTCATCAGGGTGGGTTGGCCTCCCTGAACTGACTTACCATTCTGTAAAGCAATTATCTTCTGATGCTGCTGCTCGGTTAAGGCTGTTAAAGCTTTTAAGTGTTTCAAAGTTAATTCCAATACTACCGCTTTCTCCAGATGCCCCAGAGTCTGCAGTGGTGCAAAAAAGAAAGGGGGCACTTTGGTTACTTAAAAACACACATTTGGCTCAATCGGCTCTCCACTCAGCACAGCAACTTAAGCAAACACTTTGAAAGAAGTACTATTCCTATACTTCTTGAGCTTTCCAGAAGACGAGTTATAAATGATTTCTTGCCTTCAGTTGTGAGCACCTACTCTTGAGTTTGTGGGAAACTCTACACTACAGCCCAAGTCGTAAGGCATATGATATTTACATTTATGCTTGTATCTCTGGGAGTAGTACCAAGCTATTAACACGCCCTTGGAGAGCAGCAAAGAATGAAAATGTACATCTTACTGTCAACTTCAGATGTTCAGGCAGTAAATCTTTCAGCTGAGCAATGCATTCATTAATTCGATCTCTTCTTTTCTTTTCTATTAATCTGTGCGGTAATTTGTAGGTATCCTTAATATACGACAATCATGGAAAAGAGAAAACAATAAGCTAAACATTTATTGGATAAAACAATACCCCTCCCCAAAACCCCCATATTATGTGATAAACTATGCCAAGAAAGCTTTTCCTTTGGACTGTTCTGAAATGCAATTTGAATTCAGGTATGATGTTTAATCTCCCCCTGAGAGTATCCAGCAAACCACTTAAAATTCACAGTTGGGGAAGCTCAAGGGCTGGAATATATTTGCGGGCAGAGCTTCGCTGTGAAATCAATGGCCCTAATTAACTATCCAGGCAGGTTATGGGGAAACATCGGAAACTTACACTTACCTTGCTATCGTCTCGCTTCATGCTCCTTTTGGGCTTACACATATACAAAGAGGAATAGTCCAGTCTGCAAAACAGAAATCAGCATCAGGCACCCATTCGGGGAGGGGCACTGCCCTTGCCCGCTCCATACCACTTTCTGGAGAAGGAAAAAAAAAAAAAAATCTAGACAGATATTCGCAACGGTGCGTGCACCTTACCCTATAAAATCTCTATGTTCCAGTAACTGTCTCTCTTGCAAATGAGGAATTCCTTCGTCCATGTTCAACCGCTGTCCGTTTCCTCTGTTTCGATTTTTGGGGTTCTGTTTTATAATCTGTGGGACGATAGCTTTGGGAGATCTTGGGGGGATCTGTGCGTCTCCAGTCTCTCTCTCTCTCCCTTCTTCAGTGCAGTGTTGAAAGTGTGAAGCAGTTGGTTCCCCCCCCCTCCCACCGCGCTCGCTCTCTCGCACACACGCACACACACGCACGCACACTCGCGCCGGCCCCACTGCGCTGGTAGTTTGCTCTCACTCCGGGCAGTGTTTGGCCACAGGGCACGCGCGTCGCCGGCCAGACCAGCACCCAGCTCACGTGCGGAACGTACCATCCGCGGTCCAGCCCGGAGGGGGGCGGGGGAGGAGGGACCGGGCCGGGGCGGGGGGGTGTCGGGAGCAGGCTGCGAGGGAGGGCGAACGGCAGGAGGGGGCGGGGACACCTGATCAGGGCCACCGGAAAGGAAAAACAACTTCAGCCAAGCTATTCATCTTCCCAAAGGCGTTGCAGTCAGCTGGGGGAGGGGGAGGAGACGCCGGGGGTGCGGGGCAGCCAGGGCTTCCTGGGCTTGGAAATGCTACTCCTTCAATTCGCCCGTCATTACGGTGCAGGAACGTGAACGTGGCTTTTTGCTTCGCCACCGACTGCGCTGTTGGTTTGGACCAGAGAAAGGAAAGAGAAAGAGAATTCGCGGTGGGTAAACTTCAGTCCCGAAGGAAAATTTGGAGACTTGTTTGCTCACCGCTCAGTGGCTTGGGGGGCGGGGGGGGGGGGAGCGCGGGCTGGCCCAGGTTGGAGGTTGCCCCCTAATGGGGCAACTTGAAATCTGCTCCCTGAAGGATTTAAGATAAATGGAAATGTAGTCACTGGGTCAGAATGTCGCAATCCAAGTGTCTTTCGGCGACACGGTGTCCCTGGGCCACCTAAACTTCCCGCAGCAGCCGGAATTGCGGTGCCACTAATCACAGAAGCAGATGACGACGTTTGGGGCCTCTGGTGCTCCCAGAGGAACGCGGCGGTAGAGAGGGGGGAGGAGAGGACGAGAGGGGCTACCGCGGAAAAGCAATGCAGCTTTATCACTCGCCAGCTAAACTCCGTCGCCCCTCATCGCCTCGGGTGGTGCTGCGTGCTTCTCCTCCCCACGTCCCCCCCCCCCCCCGGGATAAGCGACGCTGGGAGTGTGCAGAACCCACGTTTACTACCGCTGGCACCTCCAAAGCCTCCCTCCTTAATCCTGTCTCAAACGGGTACCAGCACAGGGCCAGCAACGTGATCCGACCTGCCGCTGCTGCCACATCACTGCGCGGGGAACCCGTGCGCGCGCGCGCGCTCGCCCTGGAGCGGCGGCGCCCGGTGCTGGGAAGCACAAGCCAGCACGAGCCGGGTTACCTATCCCCAGAGCCATCCCGGGAGCATGACTCACTGCTATCGAGAGTTACCGAGAGGTGCCCGGAGATGCGCACTGCCCGCGCCGCCCGACGCAGCGGGCGGCCAGGGGCCTTGGAGGCCAGGGGCAAGCTCGTCCTACGGGACTCCCAGGGCTGCCGCCCCGCTGCTGCCGCTACTCGGCTCTGCTGGGGGTGGATAGAGAGAATATATGTTGATCTCTCTTATATAAGTAGAAAGACATAAAACCAAAGGTCTTTCCTTCCTGCAGCAAGCGTAAGATTCACATTCTGGGTTATCCCCGAAACCTTCATCACTGCCAACGGCACGTGAACCAAGGGGAGAAGTACGGCGAAAGCGCACGCACCCGGGCGCAGCAGGGACCGGGGCCGTAGCTACGTGTCCCCCCACCCCCACCCCTACCCCCGGCCCCGGCCCGCCCCGCAGAGCGCGGGTTCCGGGGACGGATCTGGGTCGCGGGAAGCGGCGGCTGGGAGGAGGTCACGTGTCTGCAGGAGTCGCGTCTCCTCCCAGCCTCCAGGAGCCGCCCGGGCCGCGGCCGCCGCGCGCGCTGCTGCAGTCTCCAGAGTCCTGGGCGGAGACGCGCCGCGTCTGGCTTCGTGACTCCCGCGGCTGCGGCGGCGGCGGCCCAGGCTCACCCCGGCAAGAGGAGACGCTCGCGGTCTGTCCACTTCATCTGTGTAGAGAGCCCTTTAAGGTCTCTCGACTTCCTCAAATAGGCGGACGTAGTTTGCATCAAACAGACAAATTTTATAATAATAACACTTAAATAATGTTTAAATACTGCCTTTATCTTAAACCTCCATCCAATCTCTCTCTTGTTTCCAAGTCATTGGGTAGTTAATTCTCTTTAATGGGGAGGGCAATTTGATGCACCAAGAGCGGCGTATCCCTGCAGTGCTATCCTCTTGTTCTAAATTGGCCAAAAAACGGGGGTTGGGGAGTGGTTGGGGAGGATGCCTTTAAGATGAAACCTCCCCTTATAGGTTTGTAAATGTTTGAAGTAGGAAGAGGGTATAAATATTTGCTCCACAGCTAAATTTTCACTTGAAAAGCATAGCTAGAGTATTTAGTGAAAATAAAATAAAGACTGGATCACTTCATCTTGGCCTTGTTGGTAGAGCAGACAAGACACAAGGCAGACGTCTGACTAGGGCAAACCTTAGGGACTAATTCTGGGGAGGACTCTAAAGCAACTTAGAACAGGAGGAAAAGGGTGGGGGTGGGGGGTGGGGGAGAACAGGAGGGAAAGGGAAAGAAGACTAGTGGATCATGGGTGTGTTAATTTTGGATGTACACTTCTCATAATTTGAAGACCTAGAAGCCAGTTGCTGCAAATGAAGCCTTTTGTGTTATTACTTTGATCTCCTCTCCCCATCATCCTGTCCCAAGCTTCCCTACTTCTGTACACATTTTTGTTTTCTCTTCCATTCCTTTCTCTTTCTGATACCCAGCCCAAACTGTGAATGCAGTCATTTCTAATTTTTGGTTTCCTTTGTTATTCTCTGTTTTCCGTTTCTTCTGTCTTTCCTTTCCATGCCCACCATTTTACTCATTTCCCTGTTTCTTTTCTTTTCCCTTATGTCTTCCTCTTCCTACCTTTTCCCCACGAAATGTCTGTTTTTTCTCCTTCTTTACAGTTTTTCTTTTATCTCTTATTGGCCTTTTTTTTTTCTTTAACCATTCACCTTGATAACTCTTCTTGCTTATTCACTTCCTTTAAAACCTGAGTCCTACTCCTCTTCTCAGATTCTCACCTTCTGGAATATGAGACATAGTTTAATATTTGCTGCAAGGAGGGTATAACAATAGCTAACAACTATGTGGCATTTACAATTAAAGAACCAGAAACTACACTAAGGGCTTTTAATGTATGAACTCATTAATTTTTCCCACAACCTTGTCAGGTAGATACTATTATTGTCTCCATTCTACAGATGAGAAAATAGATATGTAGAGAGATTTCAAAAATGTGCCTATGCTCCCAGACCCAGGATATAAGCACAAGTGGGCTCCAGAGTCTGTGCTCTTAACTATTATTACCCCTTGTTGGGGGAATAGGACCAATAGGGAATGTTGACTGGCTGTTTAAAGGATGTTTTAAAAAATTTACCAGCGTCAGGGTGCCTGGGTAGCTCCGTGGGTTAAGCTAAGCCTCCGACTCTTGTTTTCGGCTCGGGTCATGATCTCACGGTTTGGGAGTTCGAGACTGGCATCGGGCTCTGCATTCACAGTGCAGAGCCTGCTTGGGATTTGCTGTCTCTCCTTCTCTCTGTGCCCCTCTCCTGCTCTCTCTCAAAAATAAATCAATAAAAACTTTAAGAAAGTTAACAAAAAAATTTACCAGTGTCAGTATGCACATTTGTTGGAGTGGGGGTGGGGACAGTGTTGGAAGAGAGATAGGGAAGGGAGAGATGTTAGCTTTGGGATTGAGAAAGCAAGGTATGAGGAAAAGAAGGATGGCAGTCTGTGTTCAGTGAGTGATTCATTTGGCACGTAACTCCAAATTTATTGATTTAAACCCAAATATCCTAATTAATTGTTATAATTTCAGACTGATGGACACAAAGAAGTACAGTATAGACAAGGCTAATGGTGACCAGCTGTTCACCATTTCCACTGAGCAAACCAAGCCAAACTCTAATGTGAAGACTTCAGGTTAGTAATAGCAAAAGTTCACCTGTGGTGAGGTTAGAAAGGACAAAAAAAAAAAAAAAAAGTCCCCTAACAAAGGAACAAAAGACTAGAATGCCCTCTTTGGGTATGTTTAAAAATAGGTTGAGTCTTATCTTTTTAGGAAGATTTAATGCTGTCCTGCTGAAAACCAAGGAGATACAAGATGAGCTCGAAACCCCTTTGAGCCTATAATTAAAGAATTTTGTGATGGCTTGCTTTCAGTTAAAGATACCCATCCTTGTCCTTTTAATAGGTGGAGGGGAGGCTGCTTGCATTGCTTTCCTTTGGTTAAGTAGGGAATCACTACCTATGGAGACGCTAATGAAAGGGAACACTTACCCCAGTTCCCACCCTTCCCCCTACCCCCATGTAAGTATTCAAAGGGCTACACTCATTATATTCACCTTGTGACTTTGGAAGGTCTTATCATGCTTACTTGCAAAGTCTTGGATTTCCAACAGAAACTAAACTCTCCTGAGAGAATTAAAGTTTCCATAGAGAAGAGAGGTTTTCTGCCTTTAGGGTTCTGTAAGACCTACCACTCTCCTGGAAGATGACTATGGTGTTATGGGACTCCCAGTTTGATTCAAACTAAGCATCCATCTCCAATAGCTTTAAAGACCCCAGATCTGCCCAAGGGTATGAGCCTTCTTGCCTGATGGGCTGTGAAAATGCCCCATTAGGTGGGCAGATGCCTTTCTTAATCACCTCTGTTTTTGGTGGTGGGCAAAAATGTATAGTCACTCTGTATCATTTTCCATCAAAAAGAGAAATACGTCCCACCAAACAGAGTTCATAAACATTGGAAAGTTTAGGGTTGATGTTAAAATGAAGGAGGCGGGGGAGCAGACAGAGTGGGATGATAGATTAGGCATAAGTGAAAGCTTCCCCTGGAGTCCTTTCTCTGGGCTTGCACATTGCTCTTAGCTACAAAAAGTTAGTGTTGTCAGGCACAGCACGGAAAGAAGGCCACCTCATAGAAGGATCTTAAAAGGGAGGGAAACCCCAGTGCTACTCACCAGAAGCTAAATATAACTTTTAAATATTGATAATGCGCTTTTGTGAAGGTACCGGATTTCATATCCCAGAATAGAAGGTTGGGTTTTGCAGTTCGGAACTGAGCGAATTAGCAAGAACAGCACAAGAGTCTGTTTAATTTGTAAAAGAACTTACTGTAGACTACCAATTAATGTGTCTGTGGTTGTAAATATACACACGAATCACGTTTTATATGTGTGTTAACACTGCTTGAGGAGTTTGTAAACTATTAGTCTTTGCATAGCACCAAGGAGCAGATAATATGAAGTGGAGGAAATGAATTTTATTGCTGCTGAAATGATTTGTGTTTCTGTATTCATGTGATTATCACAAACATTCGTGTAGGTGTTACTGAATTTAATATATGCTTCAGATTCCCCAAGTTCTTGCATACAAAAAACAGCTAGGAGAGAGACAACTAAAGCCTACAAGTACAGGGGGGAGCTCCCTGGCTCTCCTCTCCCTAAGTATCTGGCTCGTCTCTCCAGGTGCCCCTGTGCTTACAATACCTATTAGGCCTGGAAAACTGGAGCGAGGAGCACATGACAAGTCCTTAAGAATTTCCACAAAGTGATTCCTACCTTCCTCTGGATTCTCCTGGACTAGCTGGATAGTGGAATCCAGAGAGGCTACATGAACATGGGGTCTGTTGACTCATTTCCCCCCCTTGTTACTGTTGATGAAAACTGTACAAAGTTCTCAAAGAGATTCATATTTATGCATTGTGGGACACAAATAGGAATAGGATATACTAAACAACCATTTATCTCATCTGTCCATTATAGGTGTGATCCTTGAATACTGATTTCATATGGTGTCTGCCCAGTGCAGAGAGCTATATGCTAAGAGACTCTGGTACTTTATAAAGGCAACAGAAAGACTAGCTAAGGACGATTTAATCTGCACTTAGAACTACTGGTAAATGTTATTCAATAGTTAACTTAAAGCAATAATGTGTATCTAATTACCCAAAAAGTAATAAGGTTCTGATATTAACTTATAATCCTCATTGACAAGGAAACTGATGGAAATCTAGTTTAGATGTGAGTATCAGTTAAGAGCTGCATTTGATTCAAAGAAACAGCTTAAACATATTAGGGGTTTCTTTTTATGTCACATAAATGAAGCATGGAGGAAAAGAGTCCAGAGGTAACATGAAGTTGTAACAGTGCTGTGAGCAGCCCAGACTTCTGCTTTTCTGCTCCACTCTCCACCAGCTTCCATCCATCCTCAGGATTTCCTCATGGTCATAATATGGCTGCTGGTGCTCCTGCAGGGGTGGATAAAATGGTGCCTCATAACTGAGAAAACCTCCTATAAAGAGCTTTTCTTATAATTTCCACCCAATAACTTCTGCTTATATCTATGTCAAATCCTATTACAGGAGTGCTAGAAATAGAGTTTTCTAGTTGAGGCTCCCCCACCAATGTAGGGGTTCTTCTAGTACAGAGGGAGCAGAGAATGGATATTCAGTTGGCACAAGTCATCTCTGAGGTGGTCTGATTAAAATAAATGGCTTGTTCAGGTCCTCTTTTTTTTTTTTTTTTTTCATCAGTGGATCTTTTTTTCTCTTCTATGCCATATGTGTTGGCAATGCCCCTTTATTGTATGAGGGTACTTAATACCAATTTCAGAAAATTTTCAGCCTTTCCATCTGCAATTGTATAAGCTTAACTAACTCCTTAAGCACATGCTTTTTAACATCTGTATTCTTAAGTCCTAATAATTACAGAAATCTGCTTAGGGAGGGAATTTAACGGTGTTTGCTCTTCTTCCCGTAGAATGCAAATTGTGCATGCATGTTTTCTGGGAAATGGTTGTCTTCCCTTTTATGTAGTGGCATCTGTCCTCTGGTTGTTCTGTCTCCATAGCTCTGCCTTCTGCCCCTGGCATTTTGGTGGAAGAAGACAACCCCCAGCAGAAATGCACTCTCTGATAGTTTCCACCTGCATGGAGCCAGGATTTTACTCTTCATCTACTTCGAACCATACTGTTGTAGGCCACAATAGCTTCAGCGTAGATGAGGGAGGAGAGAAGAGGGAGGTGAGTGCAATAGAATGGGAACAGAGGCACCAATCTCAAAGGCTGGAATTGAAAAGTGAACCCTGTAAGAGAATGCATCTCTGGAGCACTTTCGTATGCCCAGGTATTCAGACACTTGTCCTACGAACCTTATTTAGTTCTCTGGACTCTTTGATCTAGGCACTATGAACTCCACTTTGCAGATGGACAAACTCAAGTTTAGAGACTTTAGGTAACTTGTCATTGCCACGTAGTAAATAGGGAATCTAAGGCCTGAGGTTCCTGTTGTCACTATCTGGTCTAGGGTTCTAACAACCACCTTCTCCTCTCAGCCCTCAGGGGGATACCCCACCCAAACCTTCTACCTTTCTTGGTAAAGCCCCCCCCCCCCCAGGTCACAGGAGCCATCAGCAGAGGCTGGTTATAGTTGCTGAGACAAGGGGAAGAGGGTGGGGTGAGGCATTCTTGATCTTGTGCAGTGGTGTCCTGACATTTGAGTTGGAATTCTGGGTGTATCTCCCCGCAGACAGATGTGTGGATGAGAGTTGTGGTTAGTCCACTGGAATATTTACTGTGCTTATAGATGCTGTGCATTGTGATGGGCACTGAGGATTCAATATTGAACCTTGCCTTCAACGACCTTCCAATCCAATCGATCAAAATTTCTCTAAGAGGAGAGATCACTAAGGAAGCTAAGTGGTTATCCTAAAGCCATTTCTTGTTCCCAAGGTAGTACTCAGATGCCTCCTCTTTGGTGCATTTGAGATACACGTACAGCTATGCTTCTCTAGTAACACACTTTAGAAATCACTACAGAAAGTGTAGTCAGTGGCCTCAGTCTATGGATAAGCCCCTGTTCTCCTGTAATCAAAACATTCCTGTATGCAAAGAAAATGCTGTCTGCCCTGCTCCTGTAAACTGTCTAGACCATCATTACCCTCCCCTGGTTTGGCCAAACTCCCTGATGTTTGTGGGAATGCTCCTTCAACAGCATCCGCCGCAAGTACATACAACTTCACTTTACGTGCTCTTGATCTGCAGTCTGTGATTCTGTCATCTTCTATCACCTGTATTGTGACCTTCTCTCCTTTTGGCTTAGTGTTTGAACTTTCTCTCTTTGAACTTTGCCCTGTGGATTAACATTTGGTTTTCATCCTTGGTGCTCCACACCTCTGAAGTCCCTGATAAGTAGCTCCTGTTCCATCCCAGTCCTCAACCCTCACCCTGACCCCAGCTGCTGGGTCATTGCCCCAAAGATTCCCTTTTAGGTTGAAATTTGGACACAGCCTGGCTTAATTAATTTCATCTGCCCCAGAGCCGGCTAGAGCAGTTTTGAAAAAGATGATAACTCATTACAGTGGCTCATAACCTCCAGGGTACAGATTTTTACATCCCGCAAAAGGGCACATCTTTTTCACCATCATGCTGTCAATTTCTTTTGTTCATTTTTGGTCTCGGCCTTTCAATCTGGAAAGGGGCCAGGCTGGGCTAGCAACTTGGGGAGGTCTGATGTCCACATCCCTTCCCAGCTACATGGACCAGATGGCAAAGTTAGCAAGATTACCTGACCGTAAAACCAAAACCTTAGTGGTCATTTTTGGCCCCTTCATCTCTCTCACTCCCTCCATTTAGTTAATAACAATGTCCTATAGACTCCGCTTCTTAAATATACATTGAATCCATCCTTTTCCCCATCCTCACTGCCTGCACTGTGGACCAAGCCCCCCTAATCTCTCACCCCAACTACTGCAAGAACTTACCTTCCTAACAGTTGGAGCTTAGTAAGGAAAACAGAAACCACTTCAGATATTTCAGGTAGGAGGGACTTAACAGGGGGAATTAGAAGCGTACATAACCTTTGGATACATAAGCTGGGGTAATCAAGCCTGGGAGAAACTGCTGCTGACCTCCAGCAAATGTTGACAGAAGTTTAATGAAAACCTGGATGCCACTGAGCTCAGCTGCCTGCCTTGCTGAGGAGGCTGACCTGCAGGAGCTTGCCTGGCAGACTCTGTGAGCCTCACATGCACACAGCCTCCACTGAAGGATTCCACTGTGTCTTTTCCACTTTCCACATCTTGCACAAGGGCCTCTTATTGGCACAGTCTAAGCTGGAACCCTGCAGGCAAGGGATAGTGGAAAATGTCATTCCCAAGCTTCTTGCCTGGGATGAGAGCCAGGTGTAGAAGGCAGTGGTACTGGTGCTGAGTTGACAACTGACATCTCACACTCCATACACACTAGGTACGCCCACTTTCCCCCTCCACCACACCTAATTCACTTTTAAGTTATGACCAGAGTGATCTTTCTGTCCATGCCATTCCCTTGATCAAAACCCTTTGGGGGCACCTGGGTGGCTCAGTCAGTTAAGCGTCCAACTCTTGATTTTGGCTCAGGTCATGATCTCACAGTTCAAGAGATTGAGTCTCTCATTGGGCTCTGTGCTGAGCAGGAGCCTACTTGGGATTCTCTCTCTCTCTCTCTCTCTCTCTCTCTCTCTCTCTCTCTCTGTCTCTCTTTCTCTCTCTCTCACTCTCTCTGTCAAAATAAATAACATTAAAAAATCAAAATTTCAGTTTCTCCAGCAAGCTCTCTCTGAGCTCCTGGATTAGACTTGTCTCCTTCTGTAAGTTCCTTTGTACCTTGTAATTGTCTTTGATAACATTTATACTGTTGGAAAGACTCATAAGACTTTTCAATGTTTGTATTCCACATTCCACACTAGTTTGTAAGCCCCTCCAGGGACAGACACCTGAATTGTTTACTGCTGTGTCTCCAATGCCCAGGACAGAACTGAACACAGAATAGAAACTCAACTGTTTTTTGAATGACCTCCTGCAAGTGCTCCACCAAATCATCTATGAACTGAAGCCTTGTTCCAGCAGAGGGCTTGAGTGACAAGTCACAACCCAGCCACATAGCATTTGAAGAGTCCTCAGACCTGCTGGAAGTGAGGATATAGTGTTGGCTCCTACCTTCCCTTCCCCCCCACTAGGACTTTCATATAGTGATGTGGCTCTTATGGGCAGGAGCACCTTCACTCCACTTGGGGCACTGTGAATTTCTTTCTTGGCCTCAGTAGGCATGTGAAGACTAGGAAGCAGACAATATGAAGGACCATAAAGTGCTCCTGATGTAGCAGGAAACCCAGGAGCCTGGCAGGGCTTTGAGTGGCATGGCAGGCAGTTCTGTTGGGGGTAGAACTCTGGAACTGCTGCCGGTCACTGTGCCAGGGTGGACACGTTCTGTGACCAGAAGGCAATCAGCTCTGCCAGTGTGCTCCCTAATGGCTGTGGTGAGTTGGCGTTTCCCAGTCTCAGAATCGTACTTCCTTTCACAGCATGCATGACCAAGGCAGAGAGACTTTAGGGGTTGAAGCTGGTCCAGCTGAATTCCACAGGTGCTCCAGCGACCATGGATCGGCGAGGTGACATTAAGGGGATGGTTCTCAGAGGCCAGAGGTGGGGAGGGGGTGCAGAGTTCGGCGTGACAAGCCATATTTACAGGTCTGCTGGGCTGAGTGGATCCAAGGAGGGGGTCCCGGGGCAGTGCCAAAGAGCTTGGTTACCAGGAGTGCAGAAAGAAACAAGCACTGTGCCAGGATGTAGGAGTCAAGCCTCAGACTGTGGAACAAAGTAGGAGTGTTGAGATCCAGGAAGCCGCTCCATCAGAATGCCAAGCTGGTAGGCACAGAGGAGACAAGAAGTGAGAGGTCAGTGCAGACAAAGGAGAGCTGGGACAAGACAGGGGAGATAGAGACCAGCTTGGGATGAGACCCTACTGATGTGGGGGAATTCTCTTTGGGGTGGTCAGTCTTGCCCCTGATAGGCTGGAAATATGGGGAGGACAACTTCGACCCTCATCCACAAATCAACTTTGCATTATTCCTGGCACTTAAGACTTGTGAAAACAGAGGTCCCATTTTTCTAATAATGTATTTGGACAGAAAGTGTTGATTTTCTTAAGCATGCAGTTGCAAGATAAGCCTGCACTTATGGAACATAGCCCTGGTGGTAGCAAGCCATCAGTAGGCCTGGGTCTGAGTTCACACCTGCTCAGCACTCCTGCATTGTCGGTGGTCATCCAACAGATACAGTTCTGAGTCTGTTGTGATTTTGGATAGCTATGCTGATGATTGTTCTGGAACCTGTGTTTTTATTATATTTTTGAAATTCTGCTCTCTCGATGTGCTGAAGGTAATGAAATAGACACATCCCATATTTCTGTCCCGTTTCATATTATTTCATGTTCCTGCTTACAGTGGCAGAGTGATGTGGGTTCTGGCTCTAAGTTAAGAAGACCTGGGTTCAAATGCTGTTTCCCTCTGACTAGCTGTGTGACCTTAGGCAAGTTATTAATGAGTCAGTTTCTGCAAGTGCAAAGCAGGGATAGTGTCTACCTCTGACTGGTTGTTGTATGGGCTCGTGACAGTGCAGAACACCTGAGGCACAGCAGGCGAGTGGTAAGTGGTAGCTATTGTTTCTCCGATGATTGATCAGCTGCCTGATCCAAGTGGTGGATATCATGGACTGTGGTTTGAAACTAATTGACAGTTTAAGTAACATATTTCAAGTTCAAGAGGTAAATGTATTGCTTTCAATTATCCTTTACTAATAGGCGAAGAATAATAAAACAGAGGGCAGACCTGTGAATGTGATTTTCCATGAATGAGATATGGTTATATTTCATGTGCCAGCTGGAAATGGGTAATACCAGCCACAACCCTATGATTTTAAAACATATCCTTCAGCCAGCTCTCCTGAGAGGCTAGTCAGTTCCACATTTGTGCACGAATAGGAGGAGATGCTGTCAGCCCTTGCTCTGTGATAAGTTAAGGCCTATTCAGGTTTTAAATGAATGACAGGGATGAATTAAGTTTCAAATGTTGTTATCAGGCCATGGGAGACATGTTGACTTATTTCCTCTCTGTGCCATCTATCCTAACAGAAAGTGCTTTTATTGTAGTTACTTGATGCCATGCTCTGCTCTGTTTTAGTGTTTTACAAATATTTTTTACATATTTATTTTGAGAAAGTGAGAGAGCAAGCACAGGGGAGGGGCAGAGAGGGGGGACAGAGAATCCCAGGCAGGCTCCACCCCATCAGCACAGAGTTGGTCTCAGGGCTCAGTCTCACAAACCGTGAGATTATGACCTGAGCTGAAGTCAAGAGTCGGACACTTAACCAACCAGGCGCCCCATGTTTTGCAAATATTAACTCATTTAATTGCCCCCAAACTCTTTATGTTAGGTACTGTGATAATGTCATTCATAAAAGGAGGAAACTGAGGTACAAGAGGAAGTAATTTGTCCAAGTCAGGCCGAGCCAGGATTCCAAGCAGGCACTGTGACTGCAGGGCCGATGCCCATGATCTCTTACTTTACTGCCTTTACCCGGTGGCTTCCCCAATATCCAAAGAAAAGTTGAACATTTCCATTTACCATCCATGATTCTGTTTAGAGAAGAGAGGGTTCGCCATACGGAAGGAACATCTGAAACTCTGACCAGAAGGTTAAGCTTTGTGACTGCCTGTTTGCCTGAGTGCAAAAGGCAAGGTATTGAACTTCTACGAGCCTCAGTGTCCTCATTTATTCAGTGAGGAAATTATGTATCCGTTGTGAGGGTGATTAAAATTATGCCTGCCACCAAGGAGATACCCAAGTAATGTTAGTGCCCACCTTGAATACTAAGTACCTAAATATATCCACGTGTGCAATTATTGGTGGTTTCTTTTCTACTGAAAAATAAATTCTTGATTCCTTTGACTTTTCATTTTTTTAAAAAATAGGATAAATTCTGATCACTCAGTTAATCATTGTGGATCATCTTTTATATGGAAGGCATTTTCTGGATTGATGCTAATAGAACTTTTTGTGATGATGGAAAAGTCCTATAATCTGTGCTGCTTAATATGGTAACCACTAGTTGTGTGTGGTTATTGAACACTTGAAATGTGGTTAGTTTAATTAAGGCCCTAAATTTCTCATTTTATTTACTTTTAACTAATTTAAGTTTAAATTGATACATGTGGTCAGTGGCGGTCATATTGCACAGTGAAAGTCTAGATGTTTTAATCTGGTCCAAATACTAGCTGATCAGCAGATAATTCTTTTAAGAAAGCCAAGACAGGTTTTTAGTTTGTTCTTTTCCTAAGGTGTCTATGATGCTCAGTATCTATGTAGGAAGGAAAAAAAGTATCAATTATCAAGCATAAATTCAGGCAAATAAAGAGAAACTGTAGCCATCAACCTCACTGGGTTTTATGATACTTGACAGATCCATTTTAATTTTACTGGAACCCAAATGACATAACTTATCAACATTTTAAAATACTGATCATGAATTTGCTATGAATATTTAATGACTTCCCATAAATGGATAGTAATATAATAATTTTAATACTGCATATCATATCATATGTATGTTAGGTTTGGATATAAGCAGTTGTGTACTGGCAAATGTTTAACTGGTCCTCTGGGAGAAATGTGTGTGTGTGTGTGTGTGTGTGTGTGTGTGTGTGTAGTTTATTATACATTTTATTATTGTAAAGGATGTGTAGCACAGCAACCATTTAAACATAATAATAAAATATACATTGCTCCTAAAAATTCCATATAGCCAATTGATTCTCGCTGAACACTTTTATTGATTTTTGCCATATCTTTTATCCCTTGCCAGCCTATGGTTGTGATTAATTCATAAGTATAATTCTGACATGAATGTTAGGTATTTTTATTTATGTTGAGGAAAGTGAAATTGAAACAATAAAGACATTTGTTTGAACCTCACTCATTCATCAGTGATAGGAGCAACTTCCTCCCTAAATCAGGTAATAATTTTCACATACTAGAAAAAGATTTCCTCAATTTTTTGTGCTATTCACAATATCATGACTATAGACATGACACACTTTTAAGTCCAATCTATGTGATTAAAATTTCTCTATTACTTTCTTGAGTCTAACAATTGACAAAATAATAAATCAAGCTCTAATTTGTAGCATTTGCCAATTTCCACGGCATCAGTACTCCCACTGCGATCAACTGTACATTAGTCATAAAGCAGCACTGAAAATGGAGTTGGTAAGCTACAGGAGACATAACTATCTCAAGAGCATAGGTAATAGAAAAATGTATTAAAGTTATTAGGAAGTGACAAGTTTTTGAATATTAACCACCTTTGTTGTTAATATAATCTATTTAGTCATAAGTTTACATAACTTAATTTTTAATAATGGCTAGTCCCAGAATTCATCCTGTCATCAACAATTTATTGAGGGGCCACTCTGTGCCAGGACTAAGTGCTAGGACTATAAATATCAATAAAGCCTGTCAATATTTGTGCCTTCCAGGATGTGCTGTTGCTCTCTTCTGTATCAGCCTTTCCTCCCCGAATGATCTCATCTAGGCTTATGGCTCTAATATCATCGTTATGCTGATGACTCCTGAATTTATTTTCAGCTGCAAGCTCCAGACCTGTAAATCCAACAGCCTACTTGATGGCTCCCCTGGGATATCTAATGGTTATCCTAAAGTTGACATGGCCATTCCAGCTTGACACATCTTAAGGTTCACCTTCTGCCCCAGGGCCATCTACTCTTCCTCTGTTCTTCACCATATGCTCTGTCAATGGCACCACCATACACCAGTGGTTTGAGCCCCAAATTTAAGACCCAGCCTTGGTCCTTATCCTTCATATTTTCAACACCCAGTCCATCAACAATTTCTGTCTTTTCTATACCAATATCTTTCCTGAATCTGGACAGTTTTCAGCATCTTCACTGCTATCTTCCTCATCAAACCCACTGTCTCTCATGGGGACTATGGAGAGACGCCTACTGGGTCTTCTTGCCTCTACTTTTCCATACACAGAGTATGAAGAATCAACTCTGAAAAATATAACCCAGCTCATGTCGCTTTTTTTGTTTAAAATCTCTCTAGCAGTTATTTATTTTAATTAGAATAAGGTCCAATGTCTTGCCATGTTTGTGGTAGGCAGAATAATGGGTCCCCAAAGATGTTCATGTCCCAATCCCTGGGATCTGTGACTAAATGTTTCCTTACATGGCAAAAGGATGTGAGTCAGTTAAGGACTTTGAGATAGGTAGGTTATTCACATGGGCCCAGTGTAATCACAAGAGTTCTTGAAAATGGAAGAAGGAGGTGGAAGAGAGTCAGAGGGAGATGTAACTACAGAATAATCAGGGAGATGCAACATTGCTGGCTTTGAAGACAAAGGGAGGGGGACAAAAGCCAAGGAATAAGAGCAGCCTGTAAAAACCAGACAAGGCAAGGGGAGGGATCCTTCTCTAGGGCCCCCAGAAAGGAATGCAGGTCTGCCAACCCCTAGGCTGTAGCCCAGTGAGACCCATGCCAGACTTCTGACTTAGAGAACCGTAAGATAATAAAATCATGTCGTCTGAACCACGAAATTTGTGACAATTTGTTACAGCTGCAACAGGAAACCGATGCAATAGCAAGACCCTCCCAGATCTGCTTCTGTCAGTCTCTATGATCTCATCACCTGTCAGTCTCCCCACTGGTCACTGTGCTCTGGTCATCTGCATTTTTGTTTTGTCTGCACAACAAGGTGGACCCTTCCTTAGGGCTTCTGTACCAGCTCTTCCTTCGCCTATAACTTTCTTCCTGAGATCTTCACAGAGCTGGCTATTCATCATTTGGATTTCTGAAACCTCCTCAAAAAAGCACCATCCTCTAGTCGCTTCCAATCTGTGTTTTATTTTCTGAATAGCTTTTTATCAGGATCTGAAATTGTCTTTATCTTTCGTTTATTGTCTCTGTACCTCCCTTCCCACCAGACACATACTGTCAAAAGATAAACGTCATAAAATCAGGGACCTAGTCTATCATGTTCACTCAGTAAGCACTCAATGAATACTTCTTGAAAAAAATGAATGAAAACACGGTGCCTTGCCTCAGGGTACACACATTCTGTGAGAGAGAAGATGAAAAAAGCAGTGATAATGGAACAGTGTAGTGGCTGCTTTGAAAGCAGTTCCTGTGAGATGCTATGGGCACCCACGGGAAAAGGACCTTGGTAGGCTTTCCAGAGGAATGACTACTGGGAAGATTCCTGGGGAGAAACTAGGAAAGCAAAAGCCGGGTAAAAAGGAGCAGGTGGATTGTCAGGCAGAGGATGTGGCAGGGGGAGCAAGGGCAGGCACAAAGGTGTAAAAGGAAAGGTAACATGGGAACTGCAGGTGGTTTGGTTACCTTGGGAGCCTAAAGTGAAAGGTAAGAAAACGCCTTACTGCAGAAGACTTGACGCGAGCTACCAAGAGATTTTTAATTCATCCAGGTGGCAATTAGGGGGCCTTGAAAGTTTGTAAGCAGTGTCAGTTTTGCATCATAGAAAATTCATTCTGATGATACTGTCTATTGAGAATCAATTGAAGCAGAGGACACCAATTGGGAGGATGTGGTCATTGTCAAGAAAAGACCCTAGGGCAATGGCAGTGAAGATGGAGAATGGTGGGGTGATGTGAGGAATATTTTAGAGGTAGGTTCCATGGGAATCTACTGCTTCTCTAGAGCTCCAGCCTTTCAGTTGACAATATATAGAAAATTGTGTCAAGGCAAGTCAGGTGCAGGAAGGGCACCTCAGAGACCTGCAGAGAGGCTTTGGTAATTTAAGTGCCCACAATCTGCTGTGCATTTTGATGGTTAGAAATAAATAGGTGACAGAGTTGCATGTGAAACAAATAGTTGGATTTTTGTTACTTATCTTAACACAAAGACTTGCTGGTTTAAACAAATACTAAAATAAGATCAATTTCATTCAGTAAGATATTTAGAATGCAGAATTTTGCTATGGGATACTATAGCACAAAAAACAAATACTGGCCACCATGATCTAAGGCAGGCACAAATGAATTTAATGGAGTAAAAGACCCCAAAGAGGTTTTAAGTGCCTGAAGTAGGCAAACTTTTAAGAGATCTTGTTACTGCAGTTCTAGTAGCAATATCCAGTTCTTCCTGGTCCTTCATTATGTAGTAAGGAGGTGGAGAATGGTCTTGGCTCTCACTAGCCTGTAAAAATTGTAACATATAACATATAAATTATGTCTGTATTGGACTGTGAGCCTGTAAAGAACAGAGCTCACTTTTCCCATTTATTCTGTAGCAAATACACAACAAGAGGAGGCAGTGAATAGGATACAACTTGTATCAATTATTGCAATGGGGGCAGATACAAGCTCCAGAAGGTAGAGGCTTTGCTGTTTTTGTTTACTGCTGGCCTTCACCATAGATCCTGAGCTCAGTAAATATTTGTTAAAGGAATGGTTTTATAGAATGGGGCAAGTGTCTGACAGGTGAAATGGATCTAAATCTCTCCATTTCTACAGTCTGTGATTATATTATTCAGGGTCCAAATTCCTATTAAAAATAATGTTGGTCACTCTTCCTCTGTGCTAATGTAGTAAAACAAACTATTCATTTTTAAGTTCACTTTTTCAGGTTATGAAACATAATGATAAACTTGCTGTATATAATCACTTCTCTAATGCCATATTTATATCTTTTTAACTAATATTCCAATTAATTGAATAATACAACAAATTTAAATGATTATCTTACTATATTATTAGAGAAAAAAAAAAGAATTCTAATAATGTGAGACTCCAACTACCCAAATCCCCATTTATGAATTGCATATAGTCTTTTTTTTCCTGTTTATTGAGAAAAACTAGAATTTACACGTCTGTCAAATTCTTGTCGTGTCTACATTTTGGTAATAGGAATATCTCAGACTTCATCAACCAGATAACACCACTGTATTATTCAGGAGTTACCCCACTGCAAGTGACGGAAACCAAATTAGCTGATGCAGCGAAGGAGATTATTGGTTTGCATAAGCAACTGAAGGGAGGGCATGGTGAGTGTGGATGTGAACATCATTGGACCTCATTCTCTCCATCTCTAAAGTCTCTCTGCAAATTAGCTTTATTCTCTCAAGCCAGTTTCTTCCCTGAGGCTAAAACTCAGGTGTGTAGGGGGGCAGGTGGGTGGGGAGGGCTGCTATAGCATAGGCACATCTTTAGATTTGTAACCAGAAAGAAGGTTAATCCTTCGGTTTCAGTTCAAGAAAGACTGGGAAAGGACTCTGACTGGCTCCTTTGAGGACATTTGATTAGTTTCTATGTCCTAGAAGGACCGGTGAGGGGCTCTGACCCATTAGCCTCAGTAACAGCTCTGCCCTTATGGTTGGAGAGGAGGTGGGATCTATATCTAAGAACAGGTGAAAAACAGTGGTGCCCACTACACTCATGACATTAGCATTCATACCCTGATGACTATGAGCTCTCACGTAGCAGATAGCAGGAAGTTCCATCTTGTACAGAGCCTCTGTGCACTGAGGATTCTGGGAATGCTCAGGATGCCTCTAAGTACCCAAGACGTGGTCTTGGCATTCACTCCCTGCTGTGGGATCCTACGGTCTGGACTTGTTCATGAAACTCATATTAGTGGGAACAGCGCCGCCACCATAGTCCTGGATTGGGTACTGGTGGAGATGAGTACTCACTCCCTGAAGATAAAACTGAAATGCTGCCTCAGGCCCCTCTGCCCTGAGTTAGCTCCTTCTAACTACTGCTACTCCAGAGTACACAGACTACCTTGGTGGACACACTGGGATGGGATGGATTCGGGTATCACTTTCCATTGCATATGCAGATGTATGATTGTACTAGTTACCTGTGCTCTAACTTAGCTCTAGCTCTAACTAGAGTTCATTAGCTCTAACTTCGCGACTTCCTGGGGCCCCCTCAGTCTCATTCCCACCTCTGTTGGGGCCGTTTCCATTTAAGAGGTGTAGGCGACCTTGATGCTGGTAGATTGCACCACCCAGGAGGGATTCTTTGATATGAGTTGACTTAGTTGTCTGCATAATTCCTCAAAGTACAGATTCGCCTTAATTTTGGTACTAATAGGAAACTCACTGTCTCTACACACAACTACTAACTTTTAAAACCATGTGGAGAGTTAGGACAAATGTACTGTTTCTAAGTTTTTAAAATAACAGTTTTATTTAGATATAATTTACACACTGCAAAATCAGTGTATAATTAATTTATGGTGTGTAGTCTTTAGTATATTCACAGAGTTGTGCAACTATCACCACAATCAAATTTAGACCATTTTCATCGTCTGAAAAAGAAACCCCTTGGCCCATTATCAGTGCCCCCTACTCCCCACTGCCCCCTACTTCCCTCCCCTCTAGCCCTAGGCAACCACCCATCTTCTTCCTGTCCCTATGGATTTGCCTATTCTGGACATCTCATATAAATGGGATCATACAATATGTTGCCCTTTGTGTCTGGCTTCTTTTACCTAGCATAATGTTTTCAAGACTGCTTCTTGTGTATCAACACTTCACTCCCTTTTATGGCTGAATAATATTCCACTATGTGGTTATTTATCTCTTCATCGGTTGATGGACATTTGAGCTATTTCCGCTTTTGGCCATTATGAATAATGCTGCTGTGAACATTCATGTAGGTATATTTATGTTAACACATACTTTCAGTTCTTTTGGTTGTATACCTAAGACTTGAATTGCTGGTGCTTATGGTAATTGAACTGCCAGACTGCTTTCCAAAGTGGCTGCACTATTTTGCATTCCCACCAGAAGTATATGAGGGTCACAATTTGTCCACACTATAAGGGATATTTTAGCAGAAGACATAAATGTCAGAGTGAGGCATGTGAATTCATGATCTCTATTTACTGGCAATCAGCTCAATAAACTTTAAATGTTTCAGATCGATTGATTTGACCTCAAGAGTAGTATTTAAAATACATACGTCTCATAAACTAGAAGTCTAAATAATATTACAAGAGTAAAACTTCAGTGTGAAGTGCAAGTTTATCCTACAAGTTCTAAAACGTGATTGATAGTGAGGATTAATGTCCTGCAAGAAGATTTTGGGTGGGTAGGATTCAACAATCTTTCCAAGGATGCTCTTCGACACGTAGACAAATTAGTCAATACAACTGGATAGGTGGAGATAGGGGTTTTGCAGAATTCCATTTTCTGGAAATATATATGTCTGAGCCTTAGTTCAGCCAAGAAATCCTGTAATGTGTGTAATAAAGCAATAAACAATGTAGCTGGATATGAAAAAGATAAAGCAATATTTACACATGACAAAAAAAGTGTGGAGGTGCTATTCAAATACTACTTAATGCAACCTCATAAACTCTTCATGACCAAAGACAAGCTATAAGTGATGGAACACTTCTTTTTTCTCCCCATTCTTCCTCAGCAAGCCTGACAGTGGAAGGCTTTTAAGGCAGCAAGTGCTTGCCTCTCAATGATCTGTCCCCTTCCATCATGAGGTAAAGTTCTGCACAGCCATGGACCCTATGGGTAGATGGTTAGGTTGCTGTAATTTGTGGGCTTACTGGAAGGCTCTCAAAATGTATCTAAGGGGGTGGGGTGCATTCATACCTGTCTTTCACTGATAGAATCTTCTTTTTAGAAGCATTGTATCTAAGAGAACTTTTTGGAGCTTTAGAATACATCTTACTGTTTATATAATGAAACATTCTTCATTTCATAATTGGTACATTTATTTTATGGTTTGGAATTCTGTTATGTGAATTTCTGTCAAGGGAGGGACTCGAAAATCTTACCTGAGGGTAATAGCCCATAACTTAACACTGTGCACTTCTTAAGGACCTCTGTGATCTGGCCCTGGTTATTTTTCCATTCTCCGACCACTCTCCTTGTTACTCATGGAGTGTCAGGGTCTGTCAGTGGTTTTATGTATCTCAGCCTTACCTTGAGGCTATTCTGGACTCACCTGACTTCTTCCCCAGATTCTAATTAGGTGCAATGGCCTAGGTTTATGCTGCTGGGAAGTGAATACGGTTGAGATGCTACCTAGCTTGTGTTTTTGTTCTGAGCACTGATGGAGAGGAGACCTTAAGTCGATCTGAATGAAATGTAGGCAGTGAATAATTCTGTTGAATGTGTTGGAACTGACATTGTGAGATAAATATGAATATTGTGGGCTTGTGTGTTTATTAAAAATTGCCCAGCATGATATGCTGCTCTACAGACTGGATGTAAGTGGAAAATGCAGGGGTCGGAGAAAGCTATAGTTTCTCTACTTAAGGTTTTGCACTTTTGACATCTTGCATTCTATAACACTTAACTCAATTCCACCTTGTTTCAAGCATGGTTTTCTAAAACTGTGCCTGCATCAAAGGAAAACATGAACTCAAGAGATTGTAACATCAATTTTTCTTTTTGAGAAAAACTTACTTTATCATTATGAGATTCTCTCAGTTGTGCTATGTGACATTTCCATTCAGAAATGTCTTGAAAATAAATGAGGATTTTACAGAAATCACAGTGGACAAAATGCTATGTCTACCTGATCATTACTGGCTAATCTTAGTGCAATTACAGTTCTTATCTCATTTCATTGTTACACACTCAGACCTGCTGGGTGCCCCATGCAAGTGCCTGCCTGCACATCTTTTTTTTTTTTTTTTTTTTTTTTTTAATCAGAACTGCTCTTTGTTCTTCATCAAGGTTTGCAATTAGCAAAACTTCAAGCCATCTTGGACTAAAGAAATTTTTTTTGACATTTATTTATTTTTGAGAGACAGCACAAGCGGGGAAGGGACACAGAGAGAGACACACACAGAATCTCAAGCAGGCTCCAGGCTTCTAGCTGTCAGCACAGAGCCTGATGCGGAGCTCGAACTCACAGACCAAGAGATCATGACCTGAGCTGAAGTCAGACACTTAACCAACTGAGCCACCCAGGTACCCTAAGCCATCTTGGATTTTAAAGCAATGGGAGATATTTCTTCCCCAACGTTTGTCTTATGTGGAGAAGCACTTACTATAAATTGATGAATACAGGGCTTACTCCCCTGATGTGTAAAAACTATTTTCAAATCAGCTATAGATGTGACACAGTTTATAAATCCCACTTCCAAAGTCCTGTGTCTATTTGTTTGTGTATCTGCATTTGTGAACCTCCAGTAAAAATATACTCATTCATAATTCTCATGGTTGGAAATCTTATTGCTTTGAATTTTTTAGCCATTTTCTGTGTGGTAATTAGTGACCAACCTGGTGATTCAGAGGTACTATGACAATAGAGATTATTTTCTAAATCATCAAAGAAAGATCAAACTTCACCCTTAGTGATTTCAATATTGAACTCATTTTATTTTAGCATGAAAAATAGGCTTCACAGAGACCCAACACCAGACTTGAAGCCCAGCTTCACCTTTTTCTTGCTCTAACCTTGGACAAGTTTCTTAACATCTCTTAGCCTCATTTTCCTCATCTCTCTTTTGTTGATAATCACATACAACTCGTAAGTTTCACATGAAAATTGAACAAGCCAGTAAATGTACTTGTCTGGCACATAAAATTGTCCCCTCAATACATGTTGCTGGCTACAACAAGTCAGCAACAGCAATGGTAACAACGATAATACTTTGGAAATAGTACTCCATGTGGGACTTATGTTGTAATCTTTTTAACAAATAATGTGATAACTCATTAGTCAATTACCGTACCATTACAAAGGTAATAGATATAGCTATGCCTATATGCAGTCCATATGTACTGCAACGGAAGTTTTTAAAAAGAGGTTTTTGAATTTAAATCCCCCTGTATTTGGATACATATACTCTCAAGGTCATTACTTCTCCCATCTTCTCAAGTGTAGGAAGAAACATGGGCACATAACTATGCTATATGGTATACTGTCTCAGACTGGAAGACAATTCCGGCCGACTGAGCACTGTCTTAACCTGGGGCATCCATGGTTTATAGCTGCTTCTTGATTGTGTCAGGAAGGGCTCAAGGACAAACTTGTATTAGCCATAAGAAAAAAAGCACTTTGGAGAGAGAAAAAAGTGGATTTAACTCTGGGGTGCTTTGTTTTGCCCACCCAACTCAGACACATTATACTTGATACAAACTGTTACAGCAACATCACACAGTCACACAGTTAAATACCCTAATGCTGAACAACACATTTCAGTGAGTGCTTTTGATAATGTCTATGTGACGCCCTCCCCAAAATGGCAACCTCATACTTAATAAAGTTAGTCTATTTATCAGTTATAGTTTTCCATACTGATGCTATAAAACTGGTTTATTAGTTTTTTCACTTAAGCTAATTCATTTTCCCAGGAATGACTAAGTTATTTCTTTGCCCTATACATATACTTTAAATATACTTCAAAAAGCCTTGTTTACAAGTGTCCTTTAAAAAATAAAAACCAAATGAAAAGTCCTATTTTTTTCTTTTTGTGCAAATCTCTGTACGATTTTAATTTGGAGAGTCCTCTGCATCATTATAATGCACTTACCTACTAAAAAATGCATTATGGGAGATCTTTGAGACCTCAGAGCTGAGAATACTTTGTAATAAATAAGCATAAAGTCCAATATTATGAGTGCTGGTGGATTTGGGAAGACACATAAGGCTGTTGTTGTTGTTGTGGTTGTTGTTGTTGTTGTTTAGATCCCTCTTAAAACCTAGGAACAGGCAGTCATCATTGGGATTTGTGATGTATTCTGCATGAGGATAATTTTGCCTCTGGGAAAGTCAGAGCCAGGCCAAAATCACTCCTGGGATTTTGAAGCCTGAAGTCACTTGTTTGGCTCTGGTCACTAGAGAACCCAAGAATGCTATTCATTGGCCAGTGTGAACAGTGGTTGAGAAATTATTTGTTCTAACAATCATTTCCAGAAGTTTCTGAGATACAGAAAAACTACATTGCTTTTCAGGCACTGGAAAGGCAAATCTTAGTGGGGTTTTCAGGTGGAACTTAGAAATAAAGGATCTAGTAATTATTTTAAGAATCCCATGACTGTTCTTTCTCTCAGAGAACTCTTAAGTGCCCTGTTAGTCTTTTGAACAGGTTTTTTTTTGGAAAAATAATCATGTTATAATGCCAGTATGAGATCAGCTTTTGTTAAAATACCCAAGCAAAACCATCAAACATTACTGAATCTTTTTGGAGATGCTAGAAAAGAGCAAGGAGGAAAAATGAAGGGAATAAAGTTCATTCTGGGATATTTAGATCAGTATTGGCATTATTTCCTTCTTAGATCTCTTCTCAATCATGAAAAAATAGTCACACACACATTGTGTTACTTTTTCTCTTGCTGTTAACCCACATGACTGCTTTTTAAAATCCTCAACTGGGTCTCAAAGCTTCTGTCTGGAGATACTTTTTCATATAAATGTTTCACTATCACAATTAAAAAAAATTTTTTTTAATATTTATTTTTTTAAGAGACAGAGAGAGACATAGCATGAGGGGAGAGGGGCAGAGAGAGAGGGAGACACAGAATCTGAAGCAGGCTTCAGGCTCTGAGCTGTCAGCACAGAGCCTGATGTGGGTCTCGAACCCACAAACCATGAGACCATGACCTGAGCCGAAGTTGGACACTTAACCAACTAAGCCACGCAGGGGCCCCATCAGCACATACTTTTTAAATGCTTGGTGCATGTCAGGCAGTATTGAAAGTTCTCAAGACCCCTCTGTGAACAAACAGACGAAGCTCCTTTGTCCCCTTACAGCTTGCAGTTTAGCTCACACCAAGCATCGAACTTGTCTGGGCATGACAACATCCAGCCTTCAGCATGCTTACAGTGCCCCTCTGGCCCCAGGGTATCTATTATAAATTCCTTATAGTATGACTGCCAATTCAAATAACATATTGCACTCATAGCTACGAAAATAAACATTTTTTAAAAATTGTGTCTGTACCTGATCTAATCTTCCTTGTATGCGCCTGTCTGGTAGAAGATGGAAAAAAAAAAGAAAAAAAAAAAAAAAAGCTAGGTTTTTTTTCTTTTTTTTTTTTCCCCCACCCAGTGCAGCAATTTAACCATTGTTTCTGGGAGATGCTTTGTTTCTAAGACTGAAGGAAAGAGGGAAGAGGAAGAGGTGCTGCATCAGATAATACTTTCTTTTAAATTTTTTGTTTTAACGTTTATTTTGAGAGAGAGAGAGAGAGACAGAGCACAAGCAGGGAAGGAGCAGAGAGAGAGGAAGACACAGAATCTGAAGCAGGTTCAACACCCCCAGCTATCAGCAGAGAGCCCAACACAGGCCTTGAATCCATGGACCACGAAATCATGACCCGAGCTGAAGTTGGACGCTTAACCAACTGAGCCACCCAGGTGCCCCATATAATACTTTTGAATCCTGGCAGACTATTTTCTCAATATTTTCTGCTACTCGAAATTTAACGTCTGCAGACACAATATACTTTTAAATCTGATCTGCGTTATTAACATTTCCCCCATTGTTTTCTTAAGTCTAGACAGTCGACCACACAATAAGTCAAGCCCTGATTGAAGCATTTGCAATCTCCATGGTGTAAATGCTGCCACCACAGCTGATCTCAAGCTACCAGTGTGATGTCACTGAATGTAGAAAAGATATGCAGTAGCTCCCCATTATGTAATATTTCCAGCAAATGGAGACGTAGCCATAAATAACTTCCAGATTGCAAATAATAAACATGTAGTAAAATAATTAGGAAGTGATGAGTTTTGAGTATTTGTTACCTTTTTTAAAAATATAATTTACTTAATAATAAATTTAAATAATTTATTAATAATGGCTATGTTGGACAACTGGCTTGCAAGCTTTCTAAGAATTTAACAATTGACTCTCACAAGACACTATGGTAGACCCAAACCATAGTAATCATAAATGATCTCTTTTTTTTTTAATAAATGGTCTCTTGAATTCCTTTATCACTCCCCTTCAGTCCAACAGCAAACTATGTTGACTCTACAATGTATCTTGGATCACTCACCTCCCTACTATCATCAGATTATTCATCACATCGCCTCTCAGTTGTGTTCCTGCAATAGCCCCCTAAATGCTCCCTTTGCCTCCACTACTAATGCGTCTATAGTCTGTTCCCTACACAGAAGCCAGATCATATTTTTAAAATGTGCATCACATCACATCACTCCCCATCTTAAACTTTTCAACGTTTCCCCGTTGTCCTTCAAAGAAAACTCAAACTTTTACCAGGCCCAGTAAAACCCTGTATCATCTATCTACCTGTAGCTTCCCTTATAGCTTCATCTTGCCCATTGTCCTGCTCAAGCACTATGTGCCGCCACACTGGCTTTCTGCTTTTCCTAAAACATATCTACTTCATAGGAATCTCAGGACATTGGCTTTTGTTCCCTTTTCTAGGAATGCTCTTTCCTCACAACATTCCAGGGCTGACTCCTTCTCATTAGGTTTCAGTGAAATATCCTTGTGGTGGTTAATTTTATTTGTCAACTTGACTGGACTATAGGATACCCAGACATCTGGTTAAATATTATTTCTGGGTGTGTATGTGGGTGTTTCCAAAGAGATCAGCTTTTGAAACGGTTGACTGGGCAAAGTATATTGCCTTTCCCAAGGTGAGTAAGCATTATCCAATCCATGAAGGGCCTGAATGGAGCAAAAAAAGCAAAGTAAGTTGAATTGGCTTTCTAATCTGTTTAGATTTAATGATATTAATGACTTTATTTCTAGTAGTAAAGAGAGCACTGGTAGTTCATGGAGTGAACTTGTAATAGAGATCTGCAAAATATCTGCACTGAATACTCCTAATCAACCACTTGTAAGAAGCAAGCAGTTGAATGATTGTGTATGTGGTACTTTTTAACATTTTTTGGAAAACTATTGAATATAGTGACATTGGTGGTGGGCATCTCCTAATGTCTCTGAAAAGTAGCAAAAGAAGAGGATGAGCTCAGAGATTTGGAATTCCCAGCTCAAGCACTGTATAAATGACCTGAAGGCTTCTGTTTGAGCCCTGAAGGAGATCGTTATCTCCAGTAGATGCAGGGCTGAGATTGCTGAAAATCCAATGCAGAATCTCATCCTGTGACTGGCGCAATTACAATGCTGAACTGCCACCTTTGGAAGGTGTGTACTGTAAAAGTGAGGGCATTGACTGGGAAATAAGCAGATCATATAAGTTGGGATGGGGACACAGGGGAAGACCCTGATGAAATTGGGGACAGTGAACCCCTAAATTCTGATGAGTCCTCTTTGCTAGTGTAAGAGATCTCCCTACCCTACGTGAAAGTGGTCTCCCTACCCCATTGGAAGTAACTTCCTTGCTCCCAGCAGAAATGGCGTCTTCACCCCAAGAGACAACAGCATCCTCCAGGGGTACTGGCCTTTCCACTTCCAGCTGAGGGGATTAACTGTGTGATGTCTGAGAAACTATAATGGCATTTCCTGAAGCAATTGCCATGCAAGACATTGCTGCTTCTCCTCAGGACCCACCTCAACCACTCCTTTTTGTTTCTAGACCTATAACTAGACTCAAGTCTCAGTAGGGCCCTAAAGGTGAGGTACAAAATGAGACCCATAAGGAAGTACTCTACAATCCCAAAGAACTATTTGAATTTTCTAATTTAGGGGCACCTGGTGGCTCAGTTGGTTAAGTGTCTGACTTCAGCTCATGTCATGATCTCACTGTCCATGAGTTTGAGCCCCGCGCCAGGCTCTGTGCTGACAGCTCAGAGCCTGGAGCCTACTTCAGATTCTGTGCCTCCCTCTCTCTCTTTGCCCCTCCCCATCTAGCTCTCTCTCTCTCTCTCTCTCTCTCTCTCTCAAAAATAAATAAACATTTAAAAAATTTTGAATTTTCGGGGCGCTTAGGTGGCTCAGTCGGTTAAGCGCCCGACTTCGCCTCAGGTCATGATCTCAGGGTCCATGAGTTTGACACCCGCATCGGGCTCTGTGCTGACAGAGCCTGGAGCCTGTTTCAGATTCTGTGTCTCCTTCTCTCTCTGACCCTCCCCCGTTCATGCTCTGTCTCTCCATGTCTCAAAAATAAATAAACGTTAAAAAAAAATTTTTTTTTAATTTTGAATTTTCTAATTTATATAGACAGAAATCCAGGGAACATATGTGTGAATGGGTACTAAGAGTGTAGAATAATGGAGAAAGGCAAATAAGGTTGGATCAAGCCAGGTTTATTGAGGTGGGCTCACTAACAGAGACTCTGCATTTAATGTTGTAGTCGGGGAGTTAGAAAGGGCTCTGACAATTTGTTTGGTTAGTTGGCTCACACACAGATCAAAAAGTGGCCCACAGTGAACTGAAATTGCCCAACCTGCCTTGGTTTAATGTAGAGGAAAGGACTGAAAGGCTTAGGGAGGTTGGAATGTTAGGGAGTTTGGATCTGTCATTTAAGACCTCCTTCCCCACATTGGGAGGGTCCAGAAGACCTACTTTATGCCCAGTACTGTGAGAAATACATTTGTGAGGGGAGTCCTGACATCCCTCAAGAGCTCTGTAATTACTCCCTGTAGGTGAGACCTCACAGTGGGAACTGCAACCACCAAATTGGGAAACCTGAATAGGATGGGGGTAATTGGATCCCAGGGTGGCTGGGCCAAGTGGCGGCACTCAATAGCAAGGGCAAGGTGAGCATGGCTACTGTAATGGACAGTGAAATCAAACACATTCAGAACAGTGACTCATGCAGACCTATGGAGTCCGCTAGTTGATCACGATATTCCAAGAAATCAAATAAATAGGAAGCCTACTAAATTCTCATTTGGTCAGTGTAAACAGAAAAGTCCTAGGTCAAGTGAACCAGAGTCTAACCTGAACCATAAAAACAGTCATGGTCCCTTAATCAATTCCCAGACTGGAGACAAAGCCCCTTGCATGAAGGAGAGGCTGGTTTCCCTTGAGGAATGTTATGGACTGAATGTTAGCAGCTACGACCGTGTGACAATTTGCAGAAATGAGAAACGTTACTACAATAAGCATTTCCTCCTTAATTTTTTATGAATACATTTGTATGTGTGTATGTGTCAAATATTTTTGCTTTCTTTCCTCTTATTCCCTTATTGTGTAATATAAGATGTATTGACTTTATATCATACTATTTAATTAAGTATTATGAATTTTACATCACAGTATTTAAGGTACAAGATATCAAGGAGAAGAATAATATCATTCAAAAACTTTACCTCCTCTCAGAAGAGGTTAGAGTGTTCTCAGTGGTAGGCAGGATAGTTACATGTTAGGTGGAATTATAATCTTGTTATTTTCTTTATTGGGAAATTAAGTATGGTTTAAGAAGAGGTGAGTGCTGCCAGGTTGACAAGAAACGGACTTGCATTAGTTAAGTTTGTGTCAACTTGACTGGGCCTTGGGATGCCCCGATATCTAGTTAGCCATTATTTCTGGCTGTGTCTGTGAAGGTGTTTCCAAAAGAGATTTGCATTTGAACTGGTTGACTGAGTGAAGCAGATGGCCCTCCCCAATGTGAGTGGGCATCATCCAATCCTTTCAGGACCTGAATGGAATGAAAAGCTAGAGGAATTCCATCTTTGCCTGACTGCTGGAGCCGGGACATCAATTATTCTCCTGCTTTTGGCTCCTGGTTCTCAGGCCTTCAGACTTGGACTGGCTTTCTGGCTCTCAGGCCTTTGAACTATACCATTGGCTTTTCTGGGTCTCTGGCTTGCAGATGGCAGATCATGAGATTTCTCAGCCTTCATAATTGCATGAGCCAATACCTAATCATAAATATCTATCTATCTATCTATCTATCTATCTATCTATCTATCATCTACCATATGTCATTTCCCCTACTGGTTCTGTTTCTTTGGACAACTCTGACTAATACAATGTTGTAGGAGAGTCTTACCTAGCTTTTTTAATCTAAAGTACCCCAACTCCCCACATCACCTCTCTGTCACATTACATTATTCTCACAAATTCAGGCAAATTCCTTAGCCTTTTTATGCCTCAGTTTTATTATTTGTTAAATAGAAGTATCTGTAATACTGCCCTCATAGGGTTGTAAAAATAAAATGAATCAATATGTGTAAACTATTTTGAATGTTACCTGGATCATATTAAATAGTATATAAGTTTACTGCTGATACTATTATCATTGTTATTATTATTGTTATTAAGATGTTTGTTGTACTAAGTACTTTGTGCATTTATTTGTCTGTGCATTTTTTTTCCTGTTTCCTCCACTGGAGAGCAGTGACCTTGAATGATTTGTGCAGTACTGTGTTCCATCACCTAGAATAGTGCCTGGTATTTTTTGAATGAATGTGTGTATAAATGTGTAAACACAAGAACTGGTAGTGACACCATTCTGAGCTTTGATTTATTTTTAGAAAAAGTTATCAAAGAGGCTTGTCATCAGCATGATTGTAAAAACATTGCCTTTCATGTAGATGGGGGAATTCCTTGACTCCTGTAACATACCACAGGACTTCTATGAATTCTGAGTCCTGGTCCTTCCTGAGCGCCAAGTAGCTGATGTCTCTGTGGTCTCAATTGTCAGTAATGCTATGGCTGAACTCTGCTTCAGTAGTGAAGTCTAAGTTGTGAGAGTTAGTAGTTTCTACCCATAGCGATGAATGAGCCCAGACACAAAATGATGATCTTGGGATTTTGGAAGCAGCCTGATGCTTGGGAGTCCAGGTGCCTTGGACACCTTTGTTCTCCTTAATGAGGAAGCTCAGTGAAGATTACCTTTAGTGGAAGAACTCAGAATTGTCTCAGGAAGACTTACAACCTTTGCTTTTTTAGTGGTTGTATTTAGAGCAGATACGTCATCTATGGCAAAACCTTATCTTGAGCTCATCTATCTTAAACATGAGCAGTTGTTCAAAGAAGGTGATTTAGAAAGGCCCATTCCCATATGTTTCATTTTTCATTTAGATCCCTGATATGTCAAAATATGGAAGGGTTCCTGAAGATTTTCTGCACCTCACCCTCTGTTGATGTGGAAAACCAAGCTTCTTCATTCTGCTATGGGCTTTTGGAGGATAGATTGCTTGTCTTTCTTACCATTGCATATTTTATATCCGAAATCCTAGAAAGCAAGGCCTTGGTGAAGTTCTGTGCAGTTCCAGAGGCCAGACATTCTGAATAATCTCCCTTCCTTTCTTCACCAATTCCTCCCAAGGAAGCACTGAGCAAAAAGAGGGCAGGCTTTTTCAAAGCCAGGTCTGGCTTCAGGTCCTGACACAAGTTAAATGACTGGTTAAAGGTAGCTACTTACCCTCTCTGAGTTTTCCAATCTGTAAAATAGAAATAAAATGGGTTCCTATGAGGATTAACTGAGATTACATAGCTCAGAACCTGGTACCTACCATGAGTGAAATTACTGGAAGCTGTAGATATGACTCTTGTAGAGTGCTTTTTGTTTGCATATTATCAGCAAGAAGATTAAGGGATAGAAGTATGTCTACAGCAGAGTAGGATTGGATCTAGTAACAGATTCATTGCTGGTCTTGGGCCAGAAGTAGGGTTGGGCCTAGAGGCTGGGGCACTGTGATGCGAGGTGTGCAGTGAGGAAGTTGGGCATGACGGTATAACAGAGAAAACAATCTATGGAACCTAGGTTAGATGGGAAATTTTACTGGGTATTATATCTGGATCTCTATCAAATTACTCTTCACTAAATATCTACTCTTTAGAGAAAAAAAAGTGCTAAACCATGTTCTAAGAACATGAATTGGAAGAACTTGGCAGTTGACTGATTTTAAACTAATGACCAGTGTATTCATCATATAAAGCAAAGCCACTGGGTAACATCTGTTTCTTATATTGGGTAGAGCGAGTGAACCATGAGTTAGAGTTACTGGTCTGGATTGGGGAAGGTGAAACAGTAGATAAAGGGCTGAAAATTAAAGAAGAAGTAATCATGAATATGAAAGAGAGGACCACAGAAGAAAAGGACGGAAGCAGGTACCTGAAATAGAGGGGATAGTATTGTGTTGTGGGAAGAGAAACAAAATGAGAGATAAGCCTTTGACAATATAAAAAGGCCCAGGCTTTATCCTTAAATGGCTGGAGCTTACAACTTTAAGACCTCAAAAGGAATAAAAATCCACTTAAGCAAGTGTGCTCTGGCACAATAATAGACTGATGCCCCTTGAATGGTTTTGTAATATGTGTGTAGGCGAGAGAGTAATTTGGCAGAAGGGGGAAGAGTTCATCTGAAAGAGGAAATTTGAGGTTAGAAGAACATGAAGGCAAATCATTCATGATGAATGCAAAGGAAAGAGCAAGATTTAATAATGAATCAGGGGGACAAAGAATAAAGCTAACATTAGTGACTATGTACCACACATGAAACCCACTATGGCAAGCTTTTTACATCTCCCATCACATGGAATCAGAGCAACCTCTGAGATGATGGTTGGCTCCACTGAACGGGGTAAGTGGGTGACTACGGTGATGGGGCAAGGAGGAAGGGGATTTGAGGTTTGCATCTAGGGGTCTCTGAGACAAAAGCTCATGTGTTTGACCATTGAGCAATTGTGCCCAAAGGGCTGAGGAAGTGAGGAAGATTGGGAAGGAAAGGTACAAAGAACTTTGATGTTGAAGAATCTTCTAATGAAAGTAAGACACAGCAAAGAATAAAAAGAGGAAAGCATTTATAAAGGAATAAGGAGATTAGTATTTATTGAGCATGTTGAAGACTCAGCCACGTATATATAATCTCTTATCACCCGAGAACCCTTTGAAATATGCATGATTTCCATTTACACAGATGAGGAGCTAGAAATACAGAAAAGCCGTTGTTCATCACTTAGTTGGTAAATACCAGAGCCAGGATTAGAACCGCTGTCAGCAGCACTAGAAAGCCCACAGCATTTCCACTCAAGCAGCTGCCTTGGGAAAGGAAGTGCTCACAGTGGGTGTGAGAGAGCAGAAATGGCATCTCCTTCGAATGGTGGGCTAGAAATGCAAATAAAACATGACTAGAAAGCCAAAAAAAGGAAATGAGAAAGGGAGGACCATAGGGTGATGATTAGGCTCACACCACCTGTTTTTCCTTTGGCCAAAGAGGTCCCTCTGAAAGGCTTTGAGTGAAAAACAAAGCAACCCAGTGGCTCAGAAAGGCCAACAGAAACTCTTCCATCGGTGGTCACATGAAATGTTCAATGGTGCTGAAACATGTGATTTGGAGAAACCCCAAGCTGTGACAAGAAAGAGATTCTGGACAATTGGCATACTGCTGGCTGCAACAGGTGCTTCACAGAAAACAATAATTTTAAAAAGGCATAGATACAGGGTAGCTCAGGAAGACGCCCTAACGGTGGTTGGCAGGAAGTATGGTTATGATATAGGATAGAGAGACACCTAGGTGGGTATGAAAAACAACCCTCTGAAGCTGGTAGAGGTTTTATTATCACCACTTTGCATATAAGGAAACTGCAGCCCGTAGAGTGTGAGGACTGGCCTGTGGTAGCTGACTTTTAGAGTCTTGATGCCTGACTTTGACTCTAGTGTGCTTACTGCTGCGCCATTATCACTGAACGAAATACGTTTCCAATGGCGAACTTGGGGTATCAGATAATGGGGGAAATATTTTTGAGCAGGGCTCTTTGTGCTATTCAGGTAGATCATTTGAGAAATTCTCTAGTTTTTAATAAAACAACCCCTACTTTCCAGATGAGGATGACATTCGGCTCAGTCTTGCTAGTGCAGGTTTTGGTTGTGCTAGTGTTTTCCAGGTGCAGCTTTATATAGAACCTTAACCTTGTATTGGCTAATAATTAACAAAGGTGAATGCTGACTTCACAAAGTGATTGCGGGATTTTACTGCGAGCCCTTTTGTTTGCTGCTGTCCAGGATACAATGATCCTCTGGAAAGCAGTTCTTTGATGACCAGCTCAATGTCATTCATGGAGGTAAGCTGACTGCTGGGAAATACACCCTCACTACCAGACCCTGGAGTCCTTGTTTCACACCTAAGTGTGTCTGAGCAAAATCGAGTGAATTAACTTTGGCCCATTCAGAATGGAATCAACTTATTTTGGCCCACAAAAATTCATATTGAATATACTCACAATTATCAATACCATGCTGATACTCTTGAGCTGTTCAGATTACTAATTTTGCTTTTCCTTTAAGGAAATCTGGAGAATGCCACCTCTCACCTCCGATTTCTGGACTAGGGTGAATAGAAGACACTAGAAATCAGGGTCACCGTGACTTTGAAGTTCACTGCTGAATGTCTCTAGACACTTCATGGCTATCTATTCCCCTGCTCCATTCCACTTGGATAAAATGAATATTCCCCAATTATTGATAAGACTAAGTGGTTCAGTAACAGCATGGCAACCCCACATCACAAGACAAAAATCAATGCCTTTGATTACTATGGAAGGCTCTTCATGAAGAAAACAGCTATTTCCTGAGTGCAGATGGGCAATGAGCTTATTTCGCCTTTTAACACATTTTATTCAGGATCCAAGGCATTTTTACAAGAAAGAGCACACAAATCTCATTATCTACCTTCTGATCTGTGATAAGGTCATCTTAAAGGGGTAGATCATATTTTTTCTTTGCTCAAAATGTCACATCCAGGACAACTAGAAATAGAGAATAGGTTTTGTTTTAGAAGGTGGAAAACACGTTTGTTTTAATACAACAGAAGAAACAAGAAGGATATTAATTAGTAGCTCGATGTGGGAGATCTCTAGAATCTTCCCCACCTTGCTGTCCTTCCTTCCTTTCTTCTCTCCTTCTTCCCTCCCTTACTTCTTTTTTTTTTCCTTCTTTCTTTTCTTTCCTTCTCTCTCTTTCCTCCCTTTTTCTGACTTCCTTATTTCTTTTTTAATTCTCCCCTATTTGTACATCCTTCTCCCTTCTGCTCTGGGTCTCCTCCTCCCTAGGATGTGGCCATGTGTGAGCCCACCCTGCCCAGGTTCTGGAAACAGACATAAGCTTCCTGGCCACATCTGACAGCCTCAGACAAGAGGGTCATGATAAAGAAGGTTTGGCAGCTTGGTCATAGCTCCTTCAGGTTCGGAGCGACAGAGGCATCACAAGGTCTGCAGGAAGCCCTTCTAACTGTGCTCCCTGACTCTGAAAGGCACTTTTTTATGACCAGAACAGATAAGGTCCTGGCTAAAGGAGGCTGAATTGGTGGTTTCCAAACAAACAGAGCTGAGGAATCCTGGCAGGGAGGACTGCCCTAAAAGCTGACGATTGGAACATGGTCTTTGTATCTTCAACTCTGATTTGCCCACAGCCACACAGTAGCCTCTTTAAAGCCAAGGGTTGTGAGATATTCTCATGCCATGGGCATGATATTGACCCCCCATCCTGGCCCCCACTTCTGCCAGTGTGATCCAGTGTGATCAAGCTCAGAGGCATAGAGGAAGGTATCTGGGGCCATTTCAACAGATAGGAGCAAGGATAGATTATCAGGAACTAGTTTGGGCCACACTCTCCTATGCCCTATTGCCTTAAAAAAAAGTTTATTTATTTGGAGAGAGAGAGAGAGAGAGAGAGAGAGAGAGAGAGAGAGAGAGAGAGAATCTCAAGCAGGCTCTGTACTGTGAGTATAGAGCCTGACAGGGGGCTCCTTCTCACAAACCGTGAGATCATGACCTGAGCCGAAATCAAGAGTCAGACGCTTGATCAACTAAGCCACTCAGGTGCCCTGCTCTACTGCCTTTAATAAAGACTTCTCATGGACACAGCTGCCAGGTGACTATCTAGGGGTCAGGAAAAGCGATTCTGCCCCACTGCTCTACCTAACCCCAGGCCAGATCATACTGGATGGGAAAGGGAAGTGGTGCTAACTAGAGTGCAGAACCAATCCATGGGGTGTGACAGACAGACTGACAGAGGACAATAGGCCTGAAAGGTACGACCCTGCTGGGACATGCCCTGGCTTGGGGCAGGGGTCTTGTAGGACAGCAGAGAAGTCCCAAAGCTAACTCTGCGTCCAATGACCCTACTGCCTTAGAGTCTCTGCTTTCAGGTAGGAATTTTGCTAATACTGTAAACAATGTGTGTTTCAAATGAGGAAACTGGCCTAGGCAGCACAGAAACCTAGGCAACGTGACCAGGCTAGAGATTGGCCACCAGAGGAAGACTGGGGGATTATGGTGTCCCAGGTGTCAAGATGGTTGTATGCCCTCCGGCAGGGATCCCTTGGGGCAGGTGGAACAGTGCAGGGGCTCATGCCCAGCTGAGCCACCTTTAGCTCTGTCTGTCTGGATGGTTTCAGTTGCTGTTCCAGGGTGGTTCATGTTTGAAGAAGCAGGGTCCATTCTGTACCCATTCATGAGGATGGTCATGTCTACAAACACAGAAAGGGCTAATATGTGGAAACAGGAATAGACACAGTCTGTAAGTATTCCCGTCCAGACGACAGAATCCCAGATGGAGGCAGAATTTACAAAGAGACAGATGGTTCAATGTGAAAAACACATTTTCTAAACCTGCCCGCAGCACAGATGCTTCCCTGAGTGGTATTCTCAGTACCCAGCACAGTGCCTGGAACACAGTAACTGTTCACTGAATGGACTGCCCCTGCTCACGATTGCTTGCTAGAGAACAGATCCCTCTGTCAGGGTCTAAGTGATGAAGGGAGGTGGCTATGAGATATGTCCCCTGATGAATATTTGTAGAGGATTCTCTAGCTCTGAGTGAAGCCCTTCCCTGCAGCACTGCCAGGAAATCTCACTACAGAGGTTTGAGACGTGTGGAAGGGTTGGGAAGCTGAAACTAGGTCTGGCCTGGGATGGAACAAGAAGTGATGGAGGATCCAGGCAGCAGAGGGGAGGGGGAATTCTATTTTGAAAGAGAGAATGCAACAACTTAGCACGTGTCTTGGTCTGAGACAGTCCATACTCAATATTTGATCAAGGTAAAGAAAACAGAAAAATTATTTTGTGTACCAATGGACACTTGTTTTATATTCCTCGTTTACCTTTGCCCCTCCAATGATCTTTCACTTTCAGGTGTGCTTTCACTTTATTTTTTAAGTCAGTTTACTTTGTCCGCAGACTCAAGTAATCACTGTAATCTAAACACATAAATAACATCAGTGCATTAGATTGTAAGAGAAATTACTCCATTTTACAATAGCTGCTGGAACAAACGCATCTTTACATTAGGTGTTGTCAGTCATTTTGAGAAATTACGCAAGCAGCAATATTCAGCATAAACAATATAAACACAGAGTGGTTTATTTTGTTTCCTTGATGAAAAAGGGAATGTGTGAATTCTTCCTTTATAGGTACAACTGCTCTGTGGCAGCTCTTGAACTGTCTTTCTTCCTTATTTATAACCTGCCATCACCCTGCTTCCTGCTCACTTACTACCTCCACTGCTGCCACCCAGGTCAGAGCCATCCTCAACTCTCGTCTTACTGCAAGACCCTCGTGAAGGTGTCTCTGTTCCTGCCCTTCCCTTCTTCAACCTATTCCCAACACGGCAGCCTGAGTGAGCATTCTAAACTTAAAGTCATCTCCTGTCACTCCTCTGCCTAAAACCTTGCCATGGCTCCCATTTACTCACAGTAAATATTCAAAGTCTTGAACAAGCCCTTCATGATCCATTCACACCCCCTTCCCTCTAATCCCCTCTCCTGTTTCTCTTCCCTTCCAGCCACATGGCCTCCATGCAGCTCCTTGAACCCATCAAGTTCCTTGTGCCTTAAGGCCTCTGCTTTCACTTGACCTAGAACAGACCCCTCCACCCCCTGCTCAATGACCCTGATCTCTCTTAATCTGCAATCTTTCCTTCTCAGCACTTACCACTTCTTAACATACTTTATGATTTACTTATTTACTGTATTTTTCATTTATTATTAGTGTCCCACTAATAGCATGTAAACTACACAAGGAGCACATTTGTTTTATTCTTTTGTAAGTACTAGAACAGTATTTGGCATGTGGTAGGTATATACTGTTGAATGAATGAGTGAATAAATGCATGTTTTTGGTGCGTATTAGTTTGCCCACACCTTTTTCATCCTTCTGTGTAACAGACACTGGCCCTTTCTTTCTTTCTTTCTTTCTTTCTTTCTTTCTTTCTTTCTTTCTTTCTTTTTAAGTTTATTTATTTTGAGAGAGAGAGAGAGAGAGAGAGAGAGAGAGAGAGAGATTGAGAAAGAGAATCCCAAGCAGCCTCCGCACTGTCAGCATGGAGCCAGATGCTCACCAGTCCTTTCATTCATTACTTCATTCGTTCTTTGAGCACCCGTTGGTATCCCATTTGTTTATCTTGGATGCAAACAACATCAAAAGATCCTTTTTCTTTTAACTTGAGAAAAATCACATCCACATTCTTCCATATAGCTGTTCTTTCTTTCTATGATTATTCCAGTTCAATAGGGCTTCATGAGAACCTCTCAGCCAGGTCCTGCTTTTAGGCAAGTAGAAAATCCAAAGTTTCTAGCCCCCTTGCTATTCTCATCCTCAGTCAATGGTCGCAGCTGAATTCCTCCTGCTGTGAAACTTGTGGTTCTCCTGCTTTAGCTTAAGCCCTGAGTTTCTTATTTATTCTCTGTAGACAGGGATAACTGGTAACCAGGCACCTCTTTCCCAAAAACCCTTCATGGAGCTGAAAAAAGTAAAGCAAATCCCTCAGCATTCTGGTCTATGGATGAAACAGCTCCAATATCATTAATTTTTCATAGGGAATATGTTTTTTTTCTGAAAACATGTTACTTTAATGAATAGGTTTCAAAAGGTGGTACATATTTTGCTCTATGCAACAGTTCACTAAAGCTTAGCTTAAAGTGGTGAACAAGGGTATTACTCAGAAATCAAAATGAATGAAATCTTGCCATTTGCAACTACATGGATGGAACTAGAGGGTATTATGCTGAGCGAAATTAGTCAGAAAAAGACAAATATCATATGACTTCACTCATATGAGGACTTTAAGATACAAAACAGATGAACATAAGGGAAGGGAAGCAAAAATAGTATGAAAACAGGGAGGGGGGACAAAACATAAGAGACTCTTAAAGACAGAGAACAAACAGAGGGTTGCTGGAGTGGTTATGGGAGGGGAGGATGGGCTAAATGGGTAAGGAGCATTAAGGAATCTACTCCTGAAATCACTGTTGCGCTAATGCTAACTAACTTGGATGTAAATTAAAACATAAAAAATAAATAAATTATTAATAAAATCAGGTAAAAAAAAAAATAAATAAAATGATAAAACATTTAAATTAAAAAAAAAAAGTGGTGAACAAGGATTGCCTTATGAGGCAACCACTGTATAACCAGAGTTTTGCTTGGTTTAAATAGTAAAATATTCATGACAGTAGAAGAAATCTTATGAAGATACTACAAAAATTATCTGAGAGCTTGGGAAGATGAGTTAATGTTATTTGAAAAAAATTATACACAGTAACATCCAAATGAAGTTAAGGGAGTAGGAGGATGTTTAACTAGAGTGAACAAAGGAGGTTAGAAGAAGAGGATTAGGCAGAAGCAAATACTGTGTGCTTCAGTGTGTGTGTGTGTGTGTGTGTGTGTGTGTGTGTGTGAGAGAGAGAGAGAGAGGGAGACAGACAGACAGATATATAGACAGACAGAGGGAGAGAGGGAAAGAGAGAGAGAGAGAGACTGCTAACCAATAGAACAAGAAATCCTGAGGCCTGGACCCTTTGGAACTTAGAATGTAAATACGGTCATGGCATCACAGCATGGAGACACTGAGAGCAGTCTTTTCTTAATAGAGGGCAAGTTTAGACCTGAATGGACTAAAGGTTAAGTGTGGGGAGGAGAGTGACACATAGTATTGTTCTTAAGAAGGGGATTAGTACCTTCTCTATGGCAAATTGTAACCAACTGTTAAGGTAATCTGAAATGGCTCTGAAGCCCTTGGCCAGAGCAGGTAGAATTGGGTGAATATTAAGCACAAAAATAAGTGAGAGAAAGTTTTTCCATTCATAGTGACAAAGCTTGACTTTAAGTGGGAATCTCTGTTACTCACAGATTTATATTTCTTTAAATGCAGATATGCTATATATCATCTCTTATAACATTGATAAATCGTTGTGCCTAACATCCAACAAATATAATTGAACTCCCTTGTGCTCAGCACTAAGACCATCAGGGTGAACAAAACCAGTCTCTGCTTTCAAGAAACTCAGAGGACAGAGAAATATTCAAATCATAGTGTATATCATTTAAGCAGTTGTTTTAACGAAGAGTTATATTTTTAAAGAAATAAAAAACAGAAGCAGGTGGCCTAAGCATGAATGGGGCTACTCTCATTCCTCCGGTCTGTACACAGCCCAGTGAGTAGGTCACTCAGTTGAAAGTCATGGCAATGCCACCTACCAAGAATAGGTACTTGAACTGCAGACAGTGACTGAAAAGAATTAATCACTTTCTAGAGTAGTGTTCCTCCAAGTGTGGTCCAGAGACCAACCTGCATGTGAATCATGGCACAAGCTTGCAGACACAGATTCTTGAGATCCTTCTCAAGAAATTACTATCATATTTACCGTAATGGGTTCTAGCATCTTTTTAAAAGATGCTTTTAAAGCATCTCCAAGTGGTTCTTAGGCATTGTTTCAGAATCATGCTTTTTAGGTTTAACACAGAATGATTTTTTTATATACCTAAACCTATGACAGGATGGCAGACGTCAAGATATCCTAAATTTATATTGGCTCATCTTCCAGTGACATTCCATTATTGATTTAATTCAGCTCATTGTCAAATATCAGCCCAAACTGCCTTTCTAGGATATGGAGGCCTAACCGGTCCTTTGCTATATTGCATTTGTGTTCTTTGTTGACTTTTCTTTTCACTTTAGGTATATCCTTTTACACTTGTCACTTTAAATTTCATCTTATTAGGTGTGTTCCTATTAAATCTATAGAGTTTTTAAGAGTCAAAACTATTTTGAATGGATCTCTCTTTTTTTTAAAGATTATGTTCACATTTAATTTTTTTTTAATGTTTACTCATTTTTGAAAGACAGAAAGAGACAGAGCACAAGCAGGGGTGGAGCAGAGAGAAAGGGGTTGACAGCATCTGAAGCAGGCTCCAGGCTCAGAGCTGTCAGCACCAGAGCCCGATGCGGGGCTCGAACTCACGAACCACAAGATCATGACCTGAGATGAAGTCGGACGATTAACCGACTGAGCCACCCAGGCGCCCCGATCTCTTTTTTTTTTACTAAAGTTTATTTATTTATTTTGAGGAGGGGAGGAGCAGAGAGAGAGAAGGAGACAGAATCTCAAGCAAGCTCAGTCCCTGATGCGGGCTCCATCTCACGAACCATGAGATCATGACCTGAGCCAAAATCAAGAGTCGGACGCTTAACTTCCTGAGCCATCCAGGCACCCCAAATTGACCTCTTTTCTCTGCAGTATTTATTAACAGCCCCATGTGATTTAGACCAAGTCACATATTTACTAGACCCACATACGATTTTTCTTTCATTTGTGAGGATAAAGACCAGCAAATCCCTTTGTAACTCTCCTCCCTGGACGGATTTCGGTGGAATACCACTGTATCCATTAGTCACCCTTAGCCATGAATAACTTTGGCCTTAACTCCTTTGACATTCTCACAAAGAGAAATGACTCTTTTCTTTGTATTTAGTTTATTGCCTGGTTTATACAAAAATTCCCTTAAAAATATTTAGAGCAAGGGAGAGAATATAAAGAAGAGTTGAGTATTTTTATTTGAAAGATCCTTAACTTCCAGTTGGAATAAAAATGGTAGGTGTACTTTCTTTGTATCTTAAAAGTAAGAAGTGATTTAGAAAAGCTCTGGGAGATGAGATAAGCTCCCAGAAATCTTGGGCCCTGATCTGCATCTACAGAGAGCTGGAGAGTTCACTGCCCTTCTTGGTCTGACCAAGTCCTCTGGCCTTCAGAATGCCTTGTAAACCTGCCCCTTCTAGATTTTGAGAATAAGAGCTGTAAAGCTGACATTTTAATGCACTGTATTTTAACTGCCTCTTTGTTATATGTATCCTAATTTAATATTTTCAATTTTGTACTTATGGCCTGAAGCAATCTAATCATCCAGGATACAATTTAATAAATTGAAAAAAATTTAAAAATGTACAGTAATGAATGGGACTAATTGCCGTTGTGCCTCACACAGTGGAATGCAACCAGAAGATGTTTAATAAATATTAATTTATGATCATGACAGTTAGCCCTAGAGGCAGGGAACATGGTTTTCCTTTTTTTCTGAGTTACCATCCAATCAGAGAAAAGGAATTTTTATTCTTCAGTTTCACAATCCACAAAAGGAAATAGTTCTTGTTCCTCATTATCAACCCAGGAGAGAGAAAGAAATGCAGAGGGATTACCTTAATAATTGTCTTTGTGTTTGAAGGTGGCAGCTGGCCAGGTGTTCTCAGGCTCAACTGAAGAATTAGAATGAAATGTGTTTGAATTGGGAAGATAAAGGTTAGATGATGAAATCCTGGAGTGCCCCTTCTGGACACCTTTTAAACTAGAGCTTTGCTTGCTTCAGGGGGCCAAGGCAGATGACCCCTCGTACAGCCTTGTCACTCTAAATCGATTTAAGAAAATGGTTACTGTCCAGAGGTAATAAACTGCAGAAGGTAGGTCTTAATAATTATGTAATCCAGGAGGAAAACACTGCCTATTTAAGTGACCCAATGAGAAGTTTAACAACCAAGAAATACAGTTGAGGGTAACTGTTAAAATTACCAGCAAAAACCTGGCTGATCATGCATCTTTGACCCAGTAATCCCTAGACTCTAGAGCAAACTATAGGCCAGCTGGCCATGTCTAGGCTGCTTTTTATTTTTGTACCTCTTATGGGCTAAAGATGGTTTTTATATTTTTTATATGATTGGAACAAAGTCAGAAAAGATGACATTTCATGACCCATTAAAAGTGGAAAAAATTTAAGGTTGATTGCACATATATAAAGTTTGATTTGAACATAGACGTGCTCATTCATTTGTGCATTGTTTACAACTGCTTCTGCACTACCTCAGCAGAGGTGAGTGGCTGAAACAAAGACCATAGGAGCTGCTCTTTTTCTAACAACCAAAAATAAGGTTGAAGGTATAGCAAATATTTGCTATCTGGCCCTTTGCAGGAAACGTTTGCTCACCCCTGATCTAGAGAATCTATCCAAACGAAGTGGCCCACAAAACATGTAATAAGCTCATCATCGCAGTGTTATCTATAATAGAAAAATTGTAAAAACATAAATGTTCCCCAAATATATATGTATTAATAGTAAATTGTGGCATATCCACTCAACAGAAATTTTCAAAACCACTAAAAATAAAGGCAATGATTATCTACCAATATCAAAAAAATAAAAGGGTTCTGTCAGTTAATGTGGATAAAAACCAGAACACCAACTTGTGTATACCTGTATGATTCTAGCCTTTAATTTGTCCATTAATTAAGTTATCCAATAAATGTGTATTGGGGGCTAGAATATTATTGAGACATATGCCTTATACATGAGAGGGAAAAAAACAAGCTAGAAAGTGTTTATAGTGATTGAGTAAAAGTGATCAATTTTGTTATTTTTCTTGTCTCTCTCTTTTTTTTTTTCTGTATGATGTTTATGTTACTTACATATTAAAAATCTCAGAAAAGATTGAGGGAAACATCAGAGTGCTTGACAGGGTGAAAACCAGCTCTCTGCGAGACTGAAACTGCCCGGTGGGGCTCGCAGAGGACCCCTGACACTAGGGACTGTGGCTTGTTCTGCTCCAGCAATTTCTGCCTGTATCTCCTCTTTTACCACTTTTCTCTTTATAAAAGAAAAGAGCAGGACCCCCTTTAAAAACTTCTCTGTTTTCTACCTCCACCAACTCAGGGAGCCAGGAAGTATGAAAGCCTGTCCTTCCGTTCAATAAAGATAAAACAAGCATATTTACGAACCGTTGTGCCATTTGAGCAAACCCAACTCTTTCTCTGAGGAGATTTAATTGGTATTCTGTGTCCTTCACAATGACCTATGCACTCACACCAGAGCAAGGCTGAAGTGAGAGTTTTTCTGAAGTGGAATTGGTTTTGGAGCCTGGATACTGTATACTTGGTTTCTTTCTCCCTCTCCCTAGTCAGGAAAATGACCATTAATTATATTACATTTCAGTGTTTCAAGTAATATATAGCATCACCATTTATTAATATTTCTTTTTCAATATTTCAAGACATATAGGGATGAAATTAATAGCAAAGGCAACATATTAGGATTAAATATGTGACTAGCACTGAACAATGAAAGGCATTAAGAAATTGTTATGTGCATAAGGCATCCATAAAAAAGATTAAGAAAAAGAGTTTAAAAAATACCAGAATGATCCAAAGAGTGAGCCACTCAGCCCAGTGTCCTGAGGCTGTCAAGGGCAGTGATGACCCAGTGGGGATAGTAGGCAATCATTGATAGTTGTTTCACATGAATGAAGTAACATTGACATCAGGGAAGGTCCTCTTTCATTGCCTTTGGATACAGTTCTTAGGCTGATCAGAGATATCTACGTAGGGAATGGAAGACTGAATTAAATCTAATAAGTATTTATTGGGCACCAACGATATTGGGGTGAAGAAATAACTGAAGATAGTGTTGTATTCTGGGAAGCAGGGAGTTGGCGGCCTGGAGGGAGAGGGACATCAAACTACCATGGCTGTGATTCAGATACGAGGATACAGTAACAGTAGAAAAAAGGAACAAGAGGCAAGAGGAAAACACGAGATACATTTTCAAAGGACAAATCTATATGACTCAGTGATTGATTAGATAGGGGGCATTATGTAGACATTTGCCTGAGAGCAGAATTTGTGCCCTAGACATGTTACAATGGCTAACACAGCCCCTGCCATTCATGTAGCAAATGTGATTTGAATGAAATTTGTTGAAGATGATTGTCATGTTGGGAGAAATATAGTATCATTAACAAGATTAAAAGATAAAGAAAGCAAGCCAGATTTTTTTTAAGAGAAAGATTATGAGCCTTGTTTTGAAAAAAATAATTTAAGGTAATGGTGGGTCATCCAACATCAACTATCTAGTTAGCTGATTGGAATTATGGCATTCCAGGGGAACTCTTGAAAAGCATTGCTATGTTCAGCAAGCATTTCTTTAGTTTTGAAACTCCTGAAGAATTGATGCTAATCTCTACTAACCAATTTTGCTCTTTGTTTCAACCTTTTAAAAGCATTTGGAAGGCTCTCAGTTAATATGCAAATTAAGGCTGTCTATTAAAATTGCCTGAATTTGGAGTAATAACAATCAGTTGTAATGGGGGTTATTTTTGAAATATATTGAGATTTTTCTCATGGATTTTCCTTTTTCTTCCAGAAGCACCATTTGCCTTGAGAAAGGATTTAGGAAGGTTATGGTAGAAATATGAAAGGCTAGGAAGGGTTAGTATTTAGGGGACATCTGAATGGCTCAGTCCATAGCGCGTGCAACTCTTGATCTAGAGTTCAGTCCCCACAGTGGATGGAGAGCTTACTTAAATATACACACACACACAATTTTAAAAATATTAATTAAATAAAAAGAAAAAACAACAAAGAAAAATAAATACCAAGGGTTAAGAAATATAGGGAGGGTTAGTATGTAGCCTCTGACATCAAAATAGGATTTTCAAAAAGATAACAATCATTAATTTTGCCTGAAAAGAACGTTTTCTAAATTTCTTTAACTGATAAGAATAAGCCATGAGAATTCAAATCATAGATTTTCTAACACAGTGAGTAATGTATAACCCTTCCCTTCAAGGCAGCTAAGCTATGAAGTTGGCTGATAAAGGAGACAGGAGGATATGATGTAGACAAAATAGAAAGGATGAATCCTGCCCCTTCTGGTCCAAGAGAGGTATGACAGGAGTTTGAAGAGATCAAATATCCAATTCTCAACTCTATCTCCCATGTGAGGTTGAAAGCTCAGCAAGTAAGGTTTTAGAAATGTTCAGATGGGTATGTGGAAGGTTGAAAAACATTTGGACTAATGCCTTACTTTTCTGGTGGTGTGCAAGAGGCTGTGGTTCCCCCCTGCCCCCAAAAGTTCCAGCCTTTGGCTTGACGCATATCCAAGATGGCAGGAGGGAGATAGCAGCTGCATGAGGGCAGCAGCACAATGTGGGTCAAGAGTGAACAACTGGTTCCTCCTACCCACATATGTGACCTAAAAGGCAACGCGTACTCTGTGAGGAGTGCCAGGGGTGCAGAAAGATTTTGTAGACTTACAGACAGAAAGGAGAGGTTAAAGGCTGTGAAGAATTAGAGGCAAATGACCTACACCACCAACTTCAGTGCTGGGAACTAAGTTTTCATCTTCAAAGGTCAGATAGAACTTGTCACCAGTCCAAGGAGCAGCCCCCCTGCATCTCCCCTAAGCTTCAATAAGGATGCAGAAGCCTCAGTCCCCTTCCCTATACCCAGAAGCTTTCCTAGAGAGAAACAGAGGAGGGAGCCAACCTTTGAATGCCTGAGCACTTACCTGAAGTCATCCAAGCAGAAGCTGGGTTTTCTGAAGAGAGGGTCCAAACGATTGGACAGGATTAACATCTGCAGATGAAACAAAATATGTACCCACCGGCCACGCCCTATATTCTCCAACTCCCCCAAAACATGGGGGCTTATGAGGCAATCTGAGAATCTGAAGAGTAAAAGGAAGAAGCTTCTAGTAAAAATAAAGAAGCTACAACTGAGTGTCTACGATGTGAGTGACTATTCAGCACTTCTACACAATGTTAAAATTAGGAGTCAAATGAGGATTGACTGCAATAAATTATTCTTAGTGTAACTCAATAGGTATAGGATAAAGCTGAACTAAGAAACTTGTCTTCAAAATGCGTGGCATTATTTCCATTTGCTGAAAGTAAGAACTGTCCTAAGCTATTATTAGACCATCTTCCTCCAATGATATTAAAGCCGACTTCAGAAGATAGTGCTATTTTAAGAGTCTTCATGTATTTACTAAGATCCAAACAATTGGATTGATTACCACTATTGAAATACTTGCAAAGTAACGAAGCACTGTAAAAAAATCTATACAAACATCCCTGAGTTGTATGCTTCACCTCTTATTCTTTAATCATCTATTGTCATTACTCTAATTTTTCCATGCGGTCTATGATTTGCTAATTCCAAGTCAGCTAGAGGAAATTTGCTTCAATTCAGTATCTGATATTTTATGTTTTGGAATTCATTGAATGGATGCTTATTGAGCAGTTCCTCTTTTGAGGTAGGTGTTTTCTCCCTGTTTTAGCCCCACTTCTTAGTCAAATGGCGGAGACTGAGGGAGTGCTAGCTTTGCCCATCCAATGACAGAAGTAATAGTAAACGTTTAAGTGCTCATCATTTGCCAAGCATTGTATGCAATTTAATTACTTTGTGTAACTTACCACATTTCATCATCACAGTGACTCTACAAGTAGCTATTATTTTTAACCTTTTACACATAAGGAAACTCAGATGTAGATAAGGTATCTTGTAAAAGTCCTACAGCTAGTAAGGGACAGAGATGAGATTCAAACCCATTGGCTTAATTTACAAGCTCCTGTTTTAACAATGTCACTGTATTCTAGTTTGGTTTTTCTATTTCTCTATCAGAACACTGTAGATTATACTATTGTTCCTTAGTTGCTGTGGTACATTACTGGGCTTCATTTATTGATTTATTCCACATTTACTGAGTATTTCCTAGGTATATACTATTGTAGTAGGTGCTAGGTGGGGACTGGAACACAGGTAAGTTTTGGGGTTAGTAGAGGACATGGATTTGTTAACAACTATTACACAAACAGTAAAATTAGGACTAACCTGAGGTTCCAGGAATGAACCATGGGAACAACAATGAAAGTGATTTGACTTCTTTCTGGGGAGATCAAGGAAAGCTTCCTGAAGGAGTGGAATCCAAAGTGTAGTCTGGAGACCACTGGAAGTCCCTGGAACCCTTTCAGGGAGCTTACAAAGTCAAAACTGTTTTTCTTAATTTTGCTAAGATATTATTTGCCCTTGTTATGTGTGCAATGGAATCTCGCCAGGGGCAACTTGATGTGTGCTTTCCCAACACAGTGAATGCATCAGCAGTCATGAGAATCCCACTGTCTTCTGCCAATCCAGAGATTTACAAAAATATTTGAGGTAATGCTCCTGCTTTCACTACTTTTTTTTTGTTTTGGAAACCATAGTTATTTTTTTTTCAAATATTTATGTTATCATATGGGTTTGTGGTCTTGTTTTTAAATGGATTAATAACTAAATATTTTAAAGATCTCAATTTTAACTTTTAATACAGTAAATATCAGTAGATATGATCTATATAAACACAATATATTTGGGCTTCTTAATTGGGGGGGTATAAAGAAGTGCTAAAATCAAACTTCTGGGGATTGTGGACACAGAGGAAAGAACACTGGAGTTTGACATCAGAAGGTTCTCGCTCTGGCCTCACCTCTGCCGCTCACGCACCTGTTTGCTCGGAGCCATCTAAATACACCTGGTCTGGTTTCTCACTGAAACAAGAGGATAACCACCCCTACCCACCCTCTGGGTGTAGATCAAATGAGATAACATACATAAAATTGCCCAAGTCAGAAGAGTCACTCATTACATTTGGTGGGTGATAGATCCTGCCTGTTTTGGTGTGAAGTATATACATTCACCTTAGAAATTTTTAAATGTGTGTGAAAATAACTCAGGTGTATGGTAAAAAATCTAAACATTTCAGAGGTTTTTTTCTGTTGTTGTTGTTTTGTTTTTGTTTTTGTTTTTGGTGGGAAAAAGGTCTCCTGGCCTTTAGCTCATCACTTCCACTCCCTGGAGGTAAATATATGTCCTATTCCCTTGCTGCTTTCACCTTTCTGGGTAGTGACCATCACTACTCTAAGTAGGAGTAGATTACTCCTCCATTTCTTGATTAGCAATTTTAGATGGTGTCTAAAAGGTCCATGTTATAGAGAAAGACAGATACCATATGTTTTCACTCTTATGTGGATCCTGAGAAACTTAACAGAAGCCCATGGGGAAGGGGAAGGAAAAAAAAAAAGAGGTTAGAGTGGGAGAGAGCCAAAGCATAAGAGACTCTTAAAAACTGAGAACAAACTGAGGGTTGATGGGGGGTGGGAGGGAGAGGAGGGTAGGTGATGGGCATTGAAGACGGCATCTTTTGGGATGAGCACTGGGTGTTGTATGGAAACCAATTTGACAATAAATTTCATATATCAAAATAAATAAATAAATAAATAAATAAATAAATAAATAAATGGTCCATGTTGTGAAAGATGCAGATACAGTTTATTTGTATTATCCCTGATATATCATCTTACAGATTTAAAAATTTTTTTAATTTATTTTTGAGAGAGAGAGAGTGAAAGGGGGTGGGGCAGAGAGAGAGAGGGAGACACAGAATCTGAAGCAGCTCCAGGCTTTGAGCTGCCAGCACAGAGCTGGATGTGGGCTCCATCCCATGAACTGTGAGATCATGTCCTGAGCTGAAGTCAGACACTTCACCGAGCCACCCAGGTGCTCCACTCATATATCATTTTAAATATGAATAAGATAATTAGGCCTCTACTTGCTGCCCCACTACATTTTCTTCCTTTATTACTCTAATATCTCTTTAGACAGTCTCTTGACCCTACCCTATAAAACAACAGGATATAGCTTTATTAACTTGCCCTCCATCTTCACTTCTCTTCTGCTTCCCTATTTCTGACAGTGTACCCTTCTCACTGTCATTACATTTTATGCGGTATCAAATTATTTTTCCTGTATCTTGTCTATGTGTTCATTGAACTATCAGTATGTTTGCATCGTTATGACTTTGCAAATACTGTTCACTGCGTGTTCTTCTCTACAGGCTCAAAGCCAGGTGAGATCTTTGTGCCACTTGAAGGAGAAGGCTTCCAGCCTCAAAGGCAAATAAATGCATTTTTCATTTTACTTATACATTCTGTAATCCTTGATTGCTTGTTCATACTTAGACAGTGGGACAGGATATAATGACTGCAAGGCTTCTGGGTGATGTTCAGCTTCCGGAATTGGGGAGACTTTAGCCCCTAGTGAGCTGTCATCATAGGAATCTCTATTTGTTTCATCTCTGTAGAGGATGGGGCCAAATGTCAGGTTGGCATGTAAATGTTATTCTACATTGAAGAGCGCAGATGGAGACAGAGAAGAGCATGCAACTGCTCTATGAAGAGAGGTTTAATTAAGTCCCCAGTTTTCAAGTCACCTCTGAACTTTGCCCTTTGTCTTTCCTAGGGCTATACTTGGAACGCTGACTCTGGAACTCTCTTTTTGAGAATAATCAAGACTGCTTCTCCTGTCAACATGCTTCCTTCCTCTTCCCCATGTTCAGATATTGTTGATCTCTTTAACATGCTTATAATTCCCTTCCCTTTCTCTTTACTTTTACAGGCTTTTTTTTTTTTCTACCCTTTTTACTCCTTTATGGCCATTTTGGTAGGGTTTTGGGAAGGAGGATCGATAAATCACATGCTCAATCATTATATCAGAAGCCTGTGGTAATTTCTCTTAAAAAAATGTTTTAAGGATTGATGCACTAGCTATTGTATCCTCAAATTTTTTGTTTCAGGAGATTTGGAAGTGAAATCGCAGTACATTAAAATATATTATCCTGATTATTTTTCTTATTTCTTTTCATTATTATGTTGACTGTGGTTCATGTAGGGGTATGACTAAACTTAAGTGATGTCTTCAAGGATGAATGAAGAAATGAAGATTTATGTGATACCATAAAACTGGTTGACAAGGAAAAATTCATTTGCAGCTATCTCAAAAACTCAAATGAAATACGCAATTCATGTGATTTCCATATTAAGTTTACAAATTTCTTTTAGTGGAACATTCTAGAACATGGACAGGCTCTCATGGTTAAAAGCATCCTAGGGAGGAAATGGCCAGGCTTTCACTGGTCAGCAAGAAAATAAATTCACCTTGTTTACAACCTAGTAAAGATGAAGTAGAAATAAATCAGGGTACTTCCTTGCGGTACCCATGAAAAATGTTAAACATTATTTGAAGGTCAAATTCATGCTTTTAGGGAATCATCACTACCTTATTATGCACATCTGATCTTTAAATACCATCTTGGTTAAATATTGATTGTTCTTCAGGTTCCACTTAACCTACAAATACTGACCACATCTACTTATTTTTTCCCCATTTTTTAACAGCTTTATTGAAGTATGATTGACATACAATAACCTGCCCATACTTATAGTATACAATTTAATAAGCTTGACATATGTATATACCTATGAAATCATCACCACAATCAAGATAACAAATTCATCACCCTCCAAAATTTTCTTCTGTCCCTTTGTAATCCATTCCTTCTATCTCTCCCCATCTCTGCCACCATCTCCAGGAAACCAGTGGTCTGTCTTCTACTGCTCCAGATTAGTTTTCATTTTCTAGGATTTCATGGCACCATCTGTGCTTTTTCTGTCTGGCTTTTTTCTCACGGAGTAACTATTCTGCAGTTCTGTCGTGTGGTGCTTTCCACTTTAAGGCTATTACAAATAAAGTTGCTAAGAACATTTGCATACATGCTTTTGTGTGGATACAGGCTTTCATTTCTTTTGGGCTGGGTCATATGGCAGGTTTATATTTAACTTTTCAAGAAGCTTGTACTATCTTGTGCTGCTGCTATTTTGGATGCCTACGAGCAGTGGGTGAGAGTTCCAGTTCCTCCACATTCTCACCATTACTTGGAATGCTCAGGTTCTTGAATTTTAGCCATTCTAATGGGTATGTAATGGTAGCTCATTGGCTCAGGTCATGATCTCCTGTTTCATGGGATCCAGCCCCACATCAAGTTCTATGCTCACAGTGTGGAGCCTGCTTGGAATTCTCTCTCTCTTACATTGTGGTTGTAATTTACTAGTTTAAATTAATAAGATTAATTTTAGTTACTTAATTGATTATAATTATTTAATTAATTATTTGATTAATTTATTTCCCAAATGACTAATGGTATACTTACTTAAAAAAATTTATTTATTTATGTATTTATGTATGTATGTATTTATTTATTTATTTATTTTGAGGGAGAGAGAGAGAGAGAGAGAGCAAGCAGGGAAGGGGCAGAGAGAGAAAGAAAGAGAGAGAATTCCAAGCAGGCTCCACGCTGTGAGCATAGAGCTTGATATGGGGCTGGATCCTATGAAACAAGAGATCATGACCTGAGCCAAAATCAAGAGCTGGATACTTAACCTACTGAGCCACCCAGGTGCCCCTACTTATTTACTTCTTATACTTATGGTACTTATAGGTGCTTATTTGCCATCCATGTACCTTCTTTTTTGACATGTCTATCCAAATCTTTTACCTATTTATTTTTATTATTTTTATTATTTTTATTATTAAAAAAATTTTTTAATGTTTATCATTTTTGAGAGACAGAGAGAGATAGAGTGTGAGTGGGGCAGGGGCAGAGAGGGAGACAGAATCTGAAGTAGGGTCTGAGCTGTCATCAGAGTGCTGCACGGGGCTCGAACTTACTAACTGGGAGATCATGACCTGAGCTGAAGTCGGACGCTTAACTGACTGAGCCATCCAGGCTCCCCTTACCCATTTTCATTGGGTTATTTTTTTATTCTTATTTTTGAATTTGAGAATTCTTTATATATTCTGGGCACAAGTCTTTTATTAGTATGTGATTTGTAAACATTTTCTCCTAATCTATGGCTTGTCTTTTCATTCTCTTACCATTTTATTTTTTGTGATCTTTATGGGAATGTTTTTAAAAGCAGTAATGACAATCATACTGATAAGTAGTATAGCCCGTCCAGCTGTCTTAGACAACTATACAGAAAGGCTGAGGTGATGCCTCAGACTTTGAAACATAATTTCAAAGATGCAGTTTACTTGAACCGTTAGTTATTATGCGAAATACAATTTGATATAAATCACAGAGCTTATTTCTCAAAATTAAAAAATTACCAAAGCTGTAATTTCATGGCTGCTTTAAGTGAATCATATTCTGAGCATAAAAATGTATTTTTAATTTCTTAAATTGTAAAATATGCTTCAGATGTAGAAATTCTTTTAGTTTTTGGTTTCTTTCTCTCTCTTCAGTTAGGTATTTTAACCTGCATTACTCTAATGAAATAACTTATTCAGTCTCTCTGTCTTTCAATTTATAGATAGAAGATTCATAATCATTAGATTGTTTGTAGAATATTGGGTTATATGAATCACATTTGGTAAATGGAAGGGAGTCTATGAATGATGGGCCTATCCCTTTTATGAGGCTCTCTAAATTCTTATATTTGTATCAAAGTTCTGCTAAATTTAATCCTGAAATGAAGACAAACTCTAGACAAGGATGTTCAAGTAGTATATTTAAAGCCAGCATCCTGGATTTGGTTATGTCCCTTTCCTCATGCAGTTGGAAGGAAGCTGAACATCGCTGGACAACTCAACTCAGTATCTTCATTATCAAAATTCTTCTTTATTGCTTCTATTCTTGTGTTCTTGGGTGCTTGTGCCACATAAAAGTAGATATTCGTCCAAAAATACTTGAGGTTGAATGATCTAAATATTCTTTGGAAGTAGCTACTTTATCCTCTATTATGGAAACACTTAACCCCTGAGTTGGTTAAGTCAGATACTTGGGCGTTATTTTCTTTCCGTCCTTATCCCCAATTCTACTGCTTTGTTCAAATCACCATCGTCTCTCTGATGGATTCGTACAGCAGCCTCCTTCCTGATATCCCTGCCTCCATTCTTTCCCTCTGTCAGTCCATTATCCACACTATAACCGGGTGGTGTCTTCAAAATATGACTCTAAACACATTTCTTGCCTGCTCAAATCTTGGCCATAGCTTTTCATTACCTTAAGAATAAAGCCCGAATTTCTTAGTGTGACTTTACAAAGCTATTCATGTTGGATTTTATCCTTACAAGAATGAGAATATAAGAACGGGGGAGATAGAATTTTTTTTAAGTTCAAAATATAAAATTAGCAAAGCCGAGAGACTGAATGGATATGGGGTTGTGGCAAGGATCCAATGAGATAATTTAAGTAAAAGGGCTTTGTGAAGCATAAAACATTATGTTAATGTCATCATCATGTTAGTATTTTTCTTGTCTCTCAGAGAATCTCTGAGAATTACGGAACCCAGATTTTATTTTTAAGTGGCTTGCTATTCGAGCCTATGCTCTTGAAACCCTGGCATATTTGATTGGTTGCTACATGTCTCTAGAAACTCAGATAAATGCCATACTGTTGGATACCTTTGTCTCAATTCTCAACCCTTACAGGTGCTCAGCCTTGAGCAGTCATGGTACCCAGTAGACAGCTGGGATTGTCCTGGAGGAGGGGCTGTGAAAGTGATAGAAGCTTCCCAGGGATCACACATGACTTAAACCCACACCACACCACCTGTAGTTTCTCTTCTTATCAAGAAGCCCCTTGTTTTCTTCTCTTCTCACCTGGAAGAGCTGACTAGGCTCCTTAGGGACCATAAGTCTTGGGGCAGTGGGTTCTAGTCATAAATCTTTTGGTCATAAGAAACAGAAATCCCCAAAACTGGGAACAAGAAAGATTAAGAACTGGAAGTCGTCTCTCCAAATCTGAAGTGCCACATGGTTTCTCTGGCTATCTGCTGTGCTCTTCTGCTTCGGCCAGCTTTCTACTTCCTCATCTTGCACAAGACCCAATGTGGTGCCATCCAGTTCTATATATATCCTGAATATCAGGGCAGGTCATCTGTGACATGCATTGTTGCCGGATCTTTTTGCTCACTTCTCAATTCCAGGCTTTCCAGAGAAGAACCTGATTGGTCTAAATTATAATTATAAAAAGATGCCAAATCTTAGTTCACTGGCTGACTTATGGATCAAATATCTTAGGCCAGCTATTTAGCAGATGTTTAATTATTTGAGGCCATGCAATGCAAGGTCGCAGGCTTTGATGTTCACTCGGTAGGCTCTATGAGACCTCCTGCGGAAAATGATGCAGTGAGGGCAAGAATAGACATCTCTAATACATGAGAAACACTGAAGTGTGGTAGTTAAGAGCAGGGACGGTGGAGTTTAAACCTGTCTCTAGCTGGTAACTTTGGGCAAGTAGCTTTACTTTTCTTTGCCTCAGTTTCCTCATCCAAAGAATAGAAATAATAGAAATATTGTTGTGGTAAAGATGAAATACGTGTGCATTTGTGCAAGTACATGTGTGCATAGTATATGTTAAGTGTTATCTAAGTGTGAACAATCATGATAAGGACAAAAATCTCAAGTACAGAATGGGGCAAATTAGGAAGGGCTGTCTTTGCTTGGCTGATGGAGTAATGACTGCCCAGATATAGGGTGAAGTCCAGCTTAAGTGGGAGGAGTGGGGAAGGAAAGCAAATTAATGAGCACGGTAAAAATGGAATCTGAATTCCTCAGATGAGGGGCGCCTGGGTGGCTCAGTTGGTTAAGTGTCTGACTCTTGGTTTCGGCTCAGGTCATGATCTCACGGTTTTATGGGTTCGGGCCTCGCGTCGCTGCCAGCGCAGAGCTTGCTTGGGATTCCTCCTCTTTCCCTCTCTCTCTGCCTCTTCCCCACTCGTGCTGTCTCTGTCTCTCTCAAACAAATACATAAACTTAAAAAAATTATGAATTCCTCAGTTGAAATATTTGGGACAGAAATATGGAGGGGTTAGGGAGAGAGGAGAGGAAAAAGGAACAGAGTCATCTGGCTCAGATGTAGGCAAAAGTCTCAGCTGCTGAAACACAAGAAGCTCAGATGCGCCCTGAGTTCACAGCCTCTGCCGCGGTCTCTTCTCCTGCAAGTGTGGCCTCTGGTCTGTTCCCTCAGTGGGAGCAGCTGGTCTGGGGTAAAAACCTGAAAGCCTTCTTACAAGTTTAAAGATATTAGGTTCTCCAAAGATATGATATTAGTGTAGATATCTGGGCTAGATTAATTCATTGAATCATTCAGTCATCAAATATTTATTTGGCATTTGCTGTGGGCCAGACTCTGTGCTGGGGATGCAGCAATAAACAAGTCTATGTCAAGAGCTCACAGACACAATGGCTTATAGTGGAGGAGGGAACACGACATCACGTGAAGAACCGGTGATGGCATAGGGACTTCTAAAGCAGCAACACAGGTGCTCTAGGAAAGGGCTTGAGGGGCAGAGCTGACTGACTAAGGCCAGAGGATCAAGGCAGGCCTCCTGGGAGATAGCTGGGGGAGTGGGGGAAAGAATGGTCTGGGTACAGAGAATGGAATGTTTGTTCAAAAGCCCTGCAGCAAGAAGGAAACGGTGCTTGGGGTCCCTGAGTGGCTCAGTCGGTTGAGTGTCCAACTTTGACTCAGGTCGTTGAGCTCTGTGCTGACAGCTCAGAGCCTGGAGCCTGCTTCCAATTCTGTGTGTCTCTCTCTCTTTGCCCCTTCCCCACTCATGCTCTGTCTCTCTGTCTTAAAAATAAGTAAACATAAAAAAAATAAACAAATGTACCAAATTGCTCTTAAAAATTAAACAAGAAGAAGAAGAAGAAGGAAGCAGTGCTTGAGGAAGGACAGAACCCTCGTATGGCTGGAGACAGGACAGAGAGGAGAGGGTAAGAGCGAACGGGCCAGCCAGGAGTCATGCTGAGGGTTTTGTACTTTTATACTGGGGACCATGGGAAGGGGTGGAAGAGATTAAGCTTGTAACATGTGGACTGGATTTCACTCATGCCGCTGGGTTACCCTTCCTATTTTTCTGGGGGACAGGAGTCAGGCACTGTGGCATGGGGAGTGGCAGCAGGTGACACAGGACCACCAAGACAGAGGAGTATTCAAAAGCGAGGGGGACTCCATGTCAAGAGCAACCTCCTCTACTCCACGATGTTCCTTAAACCGTCACCAGTAAACAAAAAATGCCCTCCGCATGGGCGTTTTTTTCAGTTTCTCATGACTGCACCCATATGGCATCAGAAATACTGGCTTTACCATATGGCCCCAGTTCTCAATGGCTCTAAGACACCCTACAAAATGGTGCCAGCAAACTATATGGAAGTCATCAAGAACAAGCGGACTAAGTTTCCTCCTTCTTGGTTTAGGGCTACCTGTTGAAGAAGGCAACAGCTCCAATCTAGGTGTACCCTCCCTCTGTGAGATCTTGACCCCGCCCCCCCCCCACACACACACATGGTTTTGCAGTCTCTGCTCACACCTAGCTCTTGGGTGACTGAAACCTTCAGATAGGCTGGGTCCTGACTTTAGCCAGGTTTTTATTATTTGCGAGTTTGTTTTTTGCAGTGCCATGGTAAAACATTCACTGAGGCCCTTGCCGAGGACACCGTCTGTCCTGGGGTGAGGACGTGTTTCTGATGGCACAGCAGAAGCCTTCTGCCCTCCAAGCTCCTGGCTCTCCCACAGCCCTCTTGCAGCCAGAGAACTTGGTAAGATTAAGGATGTAGTTGAAAAAAGTTGGTGAATTTCTATTTCATCTTCTTTCTCCACTTCTTCTCCTGGAGGTGTGAACAAATAATGAAACTGCTAAAAAAGAAAGGCAGCAGGCAAGAAGGAGGCTGCACAATTGGCCCTTGAAGATACAGAATGTAGATCATTAGCCGTGAATCTGAGTTGGAGGTGCTGAATATTCATTCACACGATTGTGCACGTAGCGGCGAAATGTCTTTTCTTGACACGATGAACAGAGTGTCCCGACACCTTTAGACACTAGGGTGCTTGCAGAACCTAGTCAGAGGTGACAACGAGGGAAGGGACTTTTTGCTTCACCTCCCACACTAGCCCCAAAAGCCCCACCATTTGTACCTCACGTACATAATCTCATCCTACAGAATGTAAACCCAACCACTAAATTTAAGAAACTCGATTGTTTTCTCACTTAACTGTCCCCTGGGCTTTCTGGGCACACAGCGTATATCCCCCCTACCACCCCAACCTAAAATTTAGCTTAACGTTCACAGTTTAATAAACACTTTTAGTCCAGAGATACAGTCTGGAGTGAAACAAACATTATTTTAAGATACGTACAAACTTGAAAGGTGCCTTGAGATCTTTTGAGAGGAATGGAGAGGACATCAGATTTTTGTCTTTTCATCTTCTCAAGAATCACACCACATCCTGCACATAGTTAGTGACTCAACAACAGTTGGGTTCAGCTCCAGGCTAAGACGTGGAGTAAATCTTGTTTGCAGGAATTGAACATACGGAGGTTAAGAGTAACAGTGAGAGCTACGTGGCAGGGTTTATAGCTCTGGAAGGGAAGAACTAAACATCTCCAAGGGGGAAACAACCCCTATTGGCTACCAGTCCATTGAGATGTACCCACGATAATGCTTGCCAGGATGGCTGTACTCCAGGGAAGATACCGTATTGTTCAAGGACCAGGAACAAGCTTCACAGAAAGCAGAATGATTTTCTGACACTGCACAGAATCTCACACGAGTGTTACTTTTGTTTAAAGGGGATCTATTTTCTTTATCACTTTGGTCATATCAGTAAGAAAGACTGTGATCTCTGTGGAAATCTTTTTCCTTTCTTAGAGTTTGGTACTCTTTTTGTTGTTGTTGTTGTTGTTGTTGTTGTTCCTTTTCCAAAGAAACTGTTCTCCATATAGTTCAGAAAACTCATTTTATCCACTTCTTTACCTGAATTCTGCGTTATCTTCTCTCTGAAGACAAGATAGCGCAAAACTTATGTTGTAAAATAGAATTATTATTTGGGACCAAAGTCCTACTCCAACATTTCTGACTGTGGAAAGGAGATCAATAACGATGGTAACCCCCTTACTCTGTCTTATTGTTATAATTTTTTCCTTGATGGTGGCTTAAAAAGAAGGTGTGGTAAGAATGTGTTTTAAAACCACAATTTCTCTTAGTTCTACAGGTTTCCAAAAGGCAATTAGGGAGGTAATCTGGCAGTCTTATCTCAACATGTATGATTGTGACAACAGAGACTTCAATTACGGATCAAAGTTTAGTTACTTTTTTTTTCTTTTTGCTCTGTAGGATGATCAGAGCCAGACTTGTCCAGTGAGATAATGGCCCAAAGGAAAATACAAAGTAAACTAAACCTGTCTCATTAATGCCTCTCATTGGAACACCTGTAAGTGGAGGGTAACACTGTGCAATTTTTAGAAATACAAAATCAAAGACTGAGTTTTAAGAAACCAGAACTTACATGTAAAAATAAATATGTCCCTTTTAAAATAGTCACTTTGGAAGGCATTCCACTCACATAGTGTTGCTGTTGCAACAAGTAGTTTTGTTAATTATTTTTTGAGAATTGTTTTTAAACCCTGTGTGGTACATTAGTTTTAATATTCTATATGGCAGCTGATAGCAGTCTCCAAACAACAGCTGTTTGGAGTTGAGTAAAGCATGTGGCAGGATGGGAGGAGTTGAGTACAAAGAGTGAGCTAACCTGATTTTGAATCCCAACACGGCCATCAGGTCATCAGCAAGGAGTGACACCACAGGCAGGTGACACAATCTGAGCCTCATCTGTAAAAATGAGGAAGTGGAATCATTCATTCATTCATTCATTCATTCATTTTTCATCCAAGAGAGGCTTATTGAGCATTCACTGTAGGAAACTCCATACAGGAGTGGAGGGATGAGGTAATTGCCTCTGACTCTAAATTTCTGTCCTAAGTTGGTGATAAATCTTTGGCAAAATAAAATTAACAGGCTAGGTTTATACAATGATTAAGTAATAAGGATAATTATCTTGATTGGTTTTTAAAACATCTTTGATTGAACGTCCCAAATAAAAGTTCCAAATGTTTGAGCAACTATAGCTTTACTAAGTAAAAGTTTAACTCTTTTAATTCACAAGGGTGAAGGATCAGAGTTATTTCAGATGCATTAGTTGGTGCCTGGACTTTATTCTTCTTTTTTGATTTGAGACAACAGCTTACATTCCTAGTCATGTATCAAGATCATCTATAGAGCCTTTGAAAACTACAAATGCTGTATGCCAAATTCACTTCCTGAATTAGAATCTCTAGAGAAAGGTTTAGGTCATAGGTATTTAAAAAGAACAACAGTGTGGGTTATTCTGATACACAGATGGGATTCAGAACCACTAACTGATTATAACCCCTTTACTTTCAGAAATTGTTACCTTTACCTTAGTATATTATACCTATCTTTTTCCCCCATAAAACTTTCTTTAAAAATATTATCTTAGAAGTATCTTATTTAAAAAAATATTTTATTTGTTTATTTTTAGAGAGAGAGGGAGAGACAGAGAGCATGGGAGCAAGGGGAGATGGGAAGAGGGAAAGAGAGAGAAAGAATCTCTCGTTATGGGGCTCAATCCCGTAACCCTGGGATCGTGACCTGAGCTGAAGTCAAGAGTTGGGTGCTCAACCGACTGAGCCACCCAAATGCCCCATTTAAGCAGCATCTTATAATTGAAACTAAATTCAATTAGTATATGAGCATCTGGTCCAGAGAGAATTTCTCCATCTACTAAGTTGTGATTTTTTTTAAATTGAGCATCCACTACATATCTGATTGTGTGTTTGTTGTTTAGGAGACTATAAAATAAATTTAAGACCCAATCTCTATCCTAAATGGCCAAGGTTAGAAATTGGGGAGGATGTTGATGGTATTATGAAAGGGGTGTTCAGAATACTTAGATCTATTCCAAATCAAAGCCACCCTCCCTTATGAGTTTCCTAAGGGATATGAATGCATAAAGAAGGTGCTAAGTTGCTAGCTGGACTTTGGACCCAGACACCATCATAGGCTGCAATATGATTCTGAGCTGGATCACAAAGCCTAGGCTAGCCACCCATCCAGGGCCTCGTCACAACTCCTGGTCAGCATCCCAAATTATACTGTACTCTAGATGACCATGTGGAAGGAAGAAACTGAAATAAAGGAACCTGTCTTCAAATAGGAGCATCAGGGGACTATGAGCTTCCCAAAGAAATAGCCCCCACCTCAGCCTGCTACCTTCACTTGTGAATGAAAACTTGGGGAGAGGAACAACAAACAAGCTTGTCCTTCTAATCGGCCCATAACAATTTCCTGGGGGTGTTGGCCGAGGACTAGGGGGGAACAAGGAAGATTGCTGCTCCGTAGCCTGCAAAAAGCAATCTGCATGAGCAAAGATGAAGGTATCCCCTTTCTGGATTTGCAAAGCACTGTGCATATTTATAAATTGCTGTTATTTATTACACTCTCTTCTGTAACCCATCTTGTTCGTTATTTAGTGCTAACATGGTTCTTAGCACAAAGTAGGTAACCAATAATGCTTTATGAGTGAAGACTGTCATGTAAAGCAAATGCAGACTGTAGGATCTTGTAAATAACAACTTACAAAATTACATAATACATATAATGTTGTAGAAGTTCAAAAAAAGAAATAGTTGAATGGCATGGAGAGGGAGGAAAATCTTCACAGGGAGTGTGGGCTTAAGACAGACCTTTACATAGAGTAAACCTTGTGTTTACAGAGCAAACATCTGACCTGTGACCAGGGATGTGAACTCTTCCTTTGGATGCTGGAGAATAGTGACAAGTCAGCTGGGACTTTGAGAGGGAATAGAAGCTGCACACCTGGCCAAAGACCATCAACGGTCAAAACATAGAACATTTAGTGGCTTTGTTTGTTTTTCTTCTAGATGGGCATCCACAGAAGAAAGAGCATTATAAATATTAGTAAATAAAATGGAAATATTTTATCTCATAAAGAGGAAGAGAGCAAAAATGAAATGCAGCCTATAGAATGATGGAAGTGAGTTTCTCTTAAAAACTGTTTCTTTTTTTTAAATTTGTTTTTGTTGTCTGGTTGGTGATATCACAATGTAATGTGCCCATTAGAGGACAACACAAAAATAGGAAGATGGGACAAATATCATGTATGTCTCACTGCCCCCAAAGGAATTGCTTTGAACATTTCAATGAGTTTTTTCTAGGTGCCAGTTTCATTCTTATTAAACCCCAAGCAACTTGCTTCAATAAATGTTTCACATTTTTCCCTTTTCTCTTATGTTGTTTCCCCTACTCTCTCTAAACAGGATGTACAAAAAGATAAAATTATTTTGATTTGAAATATGGAATGTTAGGCTTTTAGTAACAAGATTTAAAATAATGCATGAATTTTGAAATACATGATATTGAGAAAAAATGCTCTTTCTCACCACTTACGTGATGTATGAAATGTATATTGCAGATGACTTATGGACAAAAAATATGACTAAGTGAAAAATAGATGTTGCAAATGATTGACAGGCATGGGAGTCATGAATTACAGCAAGACCTTGGTTCTTGGTATTCAGCGGAGCTGAGGGAGGGCCGTCCTCCAGGACCAGCAATATAGTTGGGTATTTAGTCAGTCACCGCCCCCCCCCCCCCAATACCTTGTCCTGGTCTGATTATACCCTTACTACCTTGGGGCAGAGGGGCAAAAAAAGCGAAACTAGGAGGGTTAGTCTCCAAGACCTAGGTGTAGGGAAGGAGCTGCTGGATGAGTGACAGGATTTCATGAATCAACAGGTCCAACCTGATACATTTCAGAGTTACCTCATGGATAAATAACCACAAGGCATGAATGATCACTCTGCTATGCCACACATTTCCCAACTACACATTCTGTGTGCCCCAGATTGTGACACACTGTAGTAGTCACTTGGCCCTTTGTGCCTTGCTACACCTGACACACAATCCCCTTCTCACACATGTACACTTTGTTATACTTTTCTGGTATGTGTCTCTCTCCAGTTGAATGGGTTCCTACCTTTTTACCATCATGCCTACTGGGTTACTTGGCAATTTTAGACACTCAATAAATGTTGGTGGAATGAACGCAAGAATGAATGTTGTACAGGCAGCTCACTACTGAGAAAGAGGCACCAAGAAGAAATAAATTGATATAGTTACAGTTAGCCTTTGGGAAGGGAATTGCCTTAAGGTATGACAAGGGTGTTGAGCTTAGTCTGGGTGTGTCCTTGACAGGTTTATAGAGTGAGACTTAAGCATGAGGGTACATCCCACACATACTAAATGCCTAGAGTCCAGCCCAAATATAACTAAATCCGGAATTTGGGGAAAAAAACCCCAACATGTCTTAAATACTCTTCAGGTGATTCTGACCTTCATTCTTGACTAAACACCAGCATGCAAGTATCTGTTAACATGTTACTTAATTTTAAGATTTAGGCTAATTAAAGAGCAACAAAAGCTTTAGGTGTAATTAACTAATTGAGCACGATGCTTTATTTGTACAAATAAGCTAAAGGAGGTATAGATTGTAAAATAGCACTTGGCATTTCCCCACATGCCAAATTGTGAAAGTGTCATAAATGGGCACTTTATAAAATGTCTATCCTACCCTACAATGGCTTCATACTTTTCTACACAGTTTGACAGGGAAAAAAATGTGTTATTTTAACATTCCTGTCTTTTTGGAAATGAACGCACTTCTCACTTGCCATTTCTATATGTTTTTCTTACACTACTGTAGGTCTGTTATTTCAGAGATGGGGTATTCATGGGCAATGCTGAAGTTCACCTAGGTGGGTACATAGTTAGGATACCTTCAGTTTCAAGGGAAATAACTCACTTTTAAACAAAAGGGATATCTTTTGACTTGTTTATTTATTTAGCTATTCAACAGATACTGATTGAGCACCTAGTACGCGCCGAGAATTGATGGTGCAGTGGCAAATAAGACAATCTCTGCCTTAGGACACTCAGGGAACTTGCTTCAGGCACAGTTGTTTTCTGAGGCTCAGAGAATGTTGTCAAATTCTGTCTCTCTCTTCTCTCATCTCTGTTTCTCCTTGTTCATTGGTCTTGTTCTTACCTGTTACAGAAAGATTCCCTCCGACTTGAGTGAAAGATACCCTACAACTGACAACCTCCATTCCAAAAAAAAAAAAAAAAAAAGGGGGCGCCTGGGTGGCGCAGTCGGTTAACCGTCCGACTTCAGCCAGGTCACAATCTCGCGGTCCGTGAGTTCGAGCCCCGCGTCAGGGTTTGGGCTGATGGCTCAGAGCCTGTTTCCGATTCTGTGTCTCCCTCTCTCTCTGCCCCTCCCCCGTTCATGCTCTGTCTCTCTCTGTCCCAAAAATAAATAAAAAACGTTGAAAAAAAAAATTTAAAAAAAAAAAAAAAAAAAAAAGAGCCAGAGGATTGCACCCCACCCCAGCATTCTTGTCTCATGCTTCATGGAAGGATTCTCACTTACTGTTTTGCCTTCGTCTTTCATGTTCCTGACCCTTAATGCCAGCGTAGGAGCAGAGGTACTACGATTGGTTAGACTAGGGCCAGAGGCCAATTCCTGTGGTCAGGGGATGGGCAGAAGTCCCACAAGACCATACTGGGATGGGTGAGAGGCCATTCCCCAACATCAAAAGGGATTTTAGGCCACAAAACCAGTGTCATCCACCATACCATGATCTTATAGGGAGTAGAACATTTGAGAAGTATAAACTTTTTTCTATCATGATTTACCTCATCTCACTTAATGTTAGATTATCAAAACATTGTTTCTGAAGTGCCAGAAATTCAGTAGCTTCTGTGAAATAATTTGAAATCAATTGGGGAAGTCAAGTGTGAGTTTCCTTCCTAATCTGATGTTACCTTCACAAGGTGCATAGCACAAGATTATAAATAAAACGGTAGCCCTTTTATGATTGACTGGGGTGAGTGTCAGATATTTGAGTACAGTCACTTCCTTGAGGCAGTGGGTAGGGTCAAAGTTCAGAGGAGAGAGCTTGAAGGCAGTAGAAGAGAAGGGGCTGAATCATCTTTTTCTGGAGATCATTCTGGAAAAGTCCCAATTACTGATTTGGGTGAGAGTACAGTGGGTGGTGGTGAGGAAAAACAAAATTTTATTGTGAAGCCAAGCACTAATTTGGTAGCAAAACTTGAGAGATATCAGACAGTGAGTGTAAGAGAAGGACAGTGAGGGTTACTCTTCTGTGGAGAACGTGAGAGGGGAAACCATGAGGACATGCCAAAGAGAAATTGCAAAGAAAGATAGTGCATAGGAAAGGAAAAGTGAATAAGAAAATATGGCAGAGCTAGGATAAGAGCTAACAATTATTGCTTAGTTATCCATGCCAGGGAACGGTTCTCATGTTTTCATCACATAGTTACTAAGACTTAGAGCTGAGATTGGAACTCAGGCAGTCTGAGTCCAGTGTTTGCATTCAGAGCTATATAAAGGTGAGAGAATTCATAGAAGAACTGTAGGAGAAAGAGAACATGGCTGGCATGGATTTGTCTTATGGCCAAAGATGTCTTTAAAGGTGGTGATGACTGGATATGGAACCAAACGCAGGGAGTCATAAGTCTACAGAAACCTGCATATTCTGAAAAGGATAAAAGATGTTGGTCTGTCATAGAGTCAGACAATGACTCAGTTATTCTAACTAAGGAGGAAGATTTGTGGTCAGAATGAAAATTATAGTTTGCTTGTAACAACATAGGATATTTAAAATGACTTTGTGGTGGTTTTTTAAAATACTTTTTAATATTTATTTATTTTTGAGAGACAGAAAGAGACAGAGCACGAGTAGGGTAGGGACAGAGAGAGAGAGGGAAACACAGAATCCAAAGCGGGCTCCAGGCTCCAAGCTGTCAGCACAGAGCCCGATTCAGGGCTCTAACCCACAAAACTGTGAGATCATGACCTGAGCTGAAGTCGGATGCTTAACTGACCAAGCCACCCAGGCACCCCGACTTTGTGGTGTTTTAAATGTTATTATTAGGGTTGTGATTTTGAGCCCCATGTTGGGTGTAAACATTACTTAAAAATAAAAAAATTAAATTAAAAAAAAAGGAAAGCATGGTTTCTGCCCTCATAGTGCTTATGGCCTAGACTCTAGACAGCATCTGTCCATGCTACTCTGGGATTTGGCAGGGATTTTTGTGTACGAAGCACTGTATGCCCTGGTGATACTGTGATTTATAAGAAATATATATTTGATTTTTGTCTCATTTCTGGCACAAAGCTCCTAAAATCCTCAGAGTTTCCTAAGGGATGAGAGTGATAAAGATGTCTTTTTTTATATTAATGAGATGATATTGGGACTAAACCTAAGGATGTGGACTAGCTGCCAGAAGAAGCAGCCATGTGATTAGAGGTTTGGAAGTTTCAGTCCCACCCCCTGACCTCCAGGGATGAGAGGGACTGGAGGTTGAATCAATCACCAGTAATCAATGAATTAATCAGCCATGGCTATGTAATGAAGCCTCCACAAAACCCCAAAGGGATAGGATTCGTTGGTGAACTGGAATCTTTCTCATGCCACCGAGCCAGGCCCCAGACTCTGTGAGGACAGAAGCTCCTTTGCTATGGATCTTGCCCTGTGGATCACTTCACCTGGCTGTTGACTAGTATCCTTTCATATCATTTGTAGTAAACCAGTAATCTAGTGAATAAAGTAGTTTCCTGAGTTCTGTAGCCACTCTGGCCAATTAATCAAATCCAAGGGGAGGATCACAGAATCCTCTGTTCATAGCCAATAAGTCAGAAGCACAGGTAACAGCATCTGAAGTTGGGCCAGTCTTAGTCTTAGTGGGGCTGAGCCCTTAACCTCTGGAATCAATCAATGCTGTCTCTGGGTAAATACAGTCAGAATTGGATTGAAATGTGGCATACCCAGCTGGTGTTGGAGAACTGCTCGGTGGTATGGGGAAAAACCTACACATTGGAATTGGGAGCATAGCCCTTAACACATATGTTTAACATGTATGTTAACATCAATGTACTAATTCAATTTCTTTATGCAATAAAACTCATCAAGCTGTACATTAAATGTGTATCAACAAATCTAACAAAATCCAATTCATATAGCTAAAATATATCGAAAGAACGCCGGTCTTAGAGTAAGAAGGAAAAAATATAGCCTTGAGCAAATCATTTAACCACTCTGAAGAAATTCTGACTTCACCGGATTTTGATGAGATTTAGAGATAATATGTGACAGAACTTTGTAACCCATAAAGATACAGATACACATTTCAGACATTATTATTATTTTTTGTAATTTTACAGAAAATTATGTTTTTATTCTTTTAGAGAAAATTTTCAGAAAATGATGTAGTTTTATGAAATGTATTTATAATTAGATATAGTGATAAAATATGCTGTGAGATAGGATGTGGAAGTAGAATGGCTCTCTATCTAAAATCTGCATCATTTAGAAGAAGAATATTTGATATTACATTCATTGTATATGTATCCTGGAAGAGGCCAGAAGACATGAATTCTCTGAAATGCCTTCTTTCCATCCCTGCAAATTTAACTGCATTCCCTTCAGTTCTACATTCTTTCCTCGTATCTCAGCCTATGAAGGGAATTTCCATCTGACTAAGTCTCTTGCCTCAAGGAAGTTATCTGATCAATTAACCAAAAAAAAAAAAAAAAAAAAAAAAAAAAATGAGGCAAACTTTTCTTCAACTTTATATTTTCTCTTTAGCTACAGATTTTTCTTTTTCCTTCCCTTCACAGCTAAGCTTTTCTGTAGATTTATTTCTACATGGGTTTCCCCTTTGTCCCTTCCCACTCACTAAAATCTTGAAACTACTATATGGGGCTGCTCTTGGCAAAGGCAATCAATGGCCATCTTGCCACTAGAGTCTATGTACATTTTATGTTTACCTTGCTTGATTCTTTATAGAGTTCAAGGAGGGAATGAGTTTGGGGTACCTTTGGGACACTCAAATGGAGATGTGAGTAGGTATTTACATTTGCAGACCTAGAACTAAGCACAGAAGTCTGGGCTCCTTACATTTGGGAATCTTCAGTGAACCCATAGAACGTATTAAGGAGACAGAATACCAACATTTAGGAGTTCAGCAAAAGAAATCCAGTCCATGAAGAAACTTGAGAAGGTGAGTGTGGTGGTTTTAAAATATGTCTTTGATACTATTTGATACTTTGATACTCTTCCTTTTAATAGAAGGCTCTTAATTCCTCTCCCCTTGAGTGTGGGCTGGACTTAGTGAATCTCTCCGAAAGAATGTAACTCAAGAGTTACTACGTGACTTTTGTTGCTGGGTCATGAAAAGGGTAGCTTTTACCTTGTTCCTTCAGTTTCTGAATCTCTTGTTCTGGTTGAAGCCAGTCACCGTGTTGTGAGGATATTCAAACAGCCCTGTGGAGAGGCCAGTGAGTGGAGAGGCCACAGGGGGAGGAACAAACTTGGCAGCTGGAGGAGTGAGCCACATTGAAACCAGAACCTTCTGCTTCCGTCAAAACTTCAGATGATCCCAGACCCCAGTCTTCAAGGCTTCCAACTGAGACCCCAGATAACATGAGGAAACAAACCATCCCTGCTGTTCCTTATTTTAATATTAGACCAACAGAAACTATGAAATAATAAATAATTATTGTTGTTTCAAACCACTAAGTTTTGGGGTGATTTATTATGCAGCAATAAATAATTAATACAGAGGAGCCAGAAAGGCAGGAGAGAAATTAAGAGAGTTTGATAAGAGAATTTGAATTTTAAAAACTCCAACTGTCTAATATCCAAAATATATAGGGAAGTTATGCTACTCTAAATACTAAAAAAAATCTGATTTAAAAATGGGCAGAAGATCTGAATAGACATCTTCCCAAAGAAGACACACAGAGATGGCAAATAGAACCATGAAAAGATGCTCAACATCACTAATCATCAGGGGAATGCAAATCGAAACCACCAGGAGATATCACTTTAACACCTGTTAGGATGGCTATTATCAAAAAGACAATAAATAACAAGTGTTGGCAAGGATGTGGAGAAAAAGGCATCCTTGTGCACTGTTGGTGGGAATGTAAATTGGTGCAGCCACTGTGGAAAACAGTATGGTTTCTCAAAAAATTAAAGATAGAAATAGCATATACTCCAGTAATTTCACTACTGGGTATTTACCCAAAGAAAACAAAAACACTAATTCAAAAAGATACATGCACTCCTCTTTATTGCAGCATTGTTTACAATAACTAAGATATGAGAGCAACCTAAGTGTCCATGGTTAGATGAATGGATAAAGAAGATGTGGTATATATATTACATTATAAGGGTATATTACTCAGCCAAAAAAAGAGAATGAAATCTTGCCATTTGTGACAACATGGATAGGCCTAGAGGATATTCTGTTGCCAACTCCATAATCCTTTTTTAAATTCAATAATCAAAGATTAGTTTTGCCTTTACAATTTTTTTATACAAATAGAATTATGCAGGGCATATTATTTTGTATCTGGTTTCTTTCTTTCAGTACACTCCTAGTGAAATTCATTCAGGTCATTGCTTACATAGTAGTTCATTCCCTCTTTTTTAAAAAGAGTTTAATTGAAGTATAATTAACATACAGTGAATAGTTCATTCCTTCTTATTGTCAAGTGGTATTCCATTGTATGAATGCACCACAACCATTCTCCCTGTACTCTGATGTAAAATACACTTAGTTATTTCTTCTTGACCATAGGCAGTGACAACATCAGAATTACATGGACAAAATTATATGTAGAAAAATTTGATATCATTATAAATAACATCAAAGAGGTGGAATGCATTAGAAAATGATAGTTATCATCTCTCCAGACTCTCTATAGAATGAGAAAGTTAGAAGTCTTCTGTTGACCATAAAGAGTATACTGCCCATATAACACTTAACCTGAAAATATAAACTGCAATGAAAAAAATCACAGATGGGTCAATTTTTTGAAAAAAAAAAAAAAATGAACCAAAAGATATACTGAAAATTAATGACAAAGAAAAAAAGAGAATAGAAAAAAATGGGAGTTTTTAAAATTTCTTGTACACATAACAAATACACATGCACACACATACATATCAGCAATACCTGTAGTCATTTTATGTAGGGGCCAATGGTACTGCATATCACACATGAGTTTTCAGTTGCTCTCTGGGGAGTATTTGATACTTTTTTAAAATCAAATCTAATAGAAACTTAAAAAAAAAGAAATAAAGGGGTGCCTGTGTGGCTCAGTCAGTAAAGCGTCTGACTCTTGATCTTGGCTCAGGTCATGATCTCAGGGTTTGTGGGTTCAAGCCTGGAATTGGGCTCTGCAACAACAGTACAGAGCCTGTTTGGGATTCTGTCTCTCCCTCTCTCTGCCCCTCCCCCACTCATGTGCTGGTGTATGTGCTTTCTCTCTCTCTCTCAAAATAAATAAATAAACTTTAAAAATCTAAGTGAATTCTTTGATATATTTAACTACACATTAAAGACATTCAATGCAGGGGCGCCTGGGTGATGCAGCCGGTTAAGTGTCCTCCTCTTGATCTCAGCTCAGGTCATGATCTCACGGTTTGCAACTTTGAACCCCCATCAGGCTCTGCGGGATGGTGCAGTACCTGCTTGGGATTCTCTCTCTCCTTCTCTCTGCCTCTCCCCTGCTTGTGTGTGCATGTGCTCTCTCTCTCCCTCAAAATAAATAAACTTTAAAAAAAAAGATATTTCTAGTTGGATTTCCTAAGGACATTTTGTTAATGATACTAGTTACAAAAAGAGTTATCATCTTCCCACTTCTGAACTTCTGAGGCATAAATACTTCACAATAATGTGGAATTGGGGACACAGCAAAGATACTAAGCTTAATTTTGTAACTTTCCCCAGAGGATCAAAATAACGTGTGTCAACTTCTGTCCTGCAATTTCTACTTTACACTCTGTTAGTTTTGAGTTCTAAGAGCAGCCAGGAGAGTATCTGAAGACACTTTGTTTCTACTTTGCCTTTCTTCCCAGTAATATAAATATCTGAAAAGGTTATTGCTTAACCTATAAAACAGAGACATTCAAATTTATGAATACTAAAAACACCCTGTTCATTTCTGTTAAACGATGTGATGAGCTGGAAATGGTGATTTTTCTCAGTGGAAAGGACATGTCAAATAAAGGAAGAACTTTCCTTGTCGCATTCTTAACGACCCTCTGATTCCATTGTAGCCTTGATTATTCTTTATCACTAACCTTTTGACCACTTTTCTCACCCTCTTCTTTGCTTCTACTTCCCCATATTGGTAAGTCAAAATGCCATTCTCACCACCATCATCTCATGGTTATAGACCAGGCCTCCTCAAACACAGATTCAACCAAACAGTTGGGGATTTGAGCAGGCATATGGTTCCCTGTATCGCTGTTTCCTTCACTGGAAGCTGGAAATTGAAGTCTGTGGTTGTAATCAGACTAGAAGGATTACAATTCATCTAGGCTATTATTCACTGCTGCTGGTTTCATTTGTAACTTGTCTCTGTGAAGCGATTAAAAGGAAGCCGTTATTATAAGAATTTATGTACAACTGGCTTATGAATGTAAGCCACACTGGTTCTGAAACTTGTAAGACAAACCTACAGGAATATCCTATTATTTTAACTATTCTAACTTACATCTAATTTAAAGTTTTGAAGAAGATCTTATTTCTAAGACAGCATAGCCATATGGTCAGCAAATAGAGCCTGTGTCTAGTCACAAGTTAATAATAGAAATAACAGTTTCCATTGACTATTGTATATATCATGGTGGTGAATCAAGATATTTTTGTAAAGTACTCAAATAGCCTTAGGTTCAACGCTAACAGCTAATTCCATGATGTATAAAATACTACCTATGACCATTAAACTGTTTAAAATCACAAATGAGGGACACCTGAGTGGTTGTCGGTTAAGCATCTGACTTTGGTCAGGTCATGATGTCACAGTTTGTGAGTTTGAGCCCCGCATCAGGCTCTGTGCTGACAGCCTAGAGCCTGGAACTTGCTTCGTATTCTGTGTCTCCCTCTCTGTGCCCTTCCCCCACTTGTGCTCTGTCTCTCTCTCTCAAAAATAAACATTAAAAATTTTTTTTAAAACATCACAAATGATTTACACAGTCCACTTGTTTGCCTGTAGGAAATAATAAAATAAGTAATCCACAAGAGTTACCATTTGGCTCCCCTCACCTCCATCCCTAACTAACTAGGTGAGTGGCTTAATAATCTGGTTACTTGATAATTTTGATATTCATTTTTTCATATTTAAAGGGGAAACTATAATTATAAGGTGGTTGTGAGGAGTAACTGGCAAGTATGTAAAGCACCTGTCATGTACTTGACATAGAGCAGGTACTGAGTAATTGGTATCTATATTATTCATAACAACAAATAATTAATTCTGTGTAATCAATTAGCTTCTTAAAAAACATTTACCATGTTTATGTAGAAAAACCATGTACAGTTTTGTCATTTGGGTTGTTCTCAGGTACCTTGGTGTAACACCACCTTTTTTTTGGTCTGTTCTCACTAGAGATGCTAGCCGTGTAGACGTCCCAAAGTTGACAATGACCTTGCCTCAGCCCCTGAGTTCCTCTTGTGAGAGAGCACTGTTTCTACTGTTTCTGGGCTGTGTGGTGTGGATTCTGCTTTGGGGGCTACTGCCTTTATTCCTTGGATCATATTTTTCTCACTGATCCAGAAGGAAGGTATAAGAAAGCACTGAGGTTTATAAAATAAGTATGAATATATTTTATACTTCAAAGGTGCCTTTTTTGGGACTTGACAGTTTACAAGGAGAGTTGATGATGATTAGTTTATAATTCTAAGAAAACAAAGTGGGGAGTTAGACTTTCTTTAGACTAGCTGATAGGGAGCAATCTAGGAGTAGGCTTTATCTATCCTAGCAGCATACCAACATCATTTATTTTTTTTTAATACAGCTTTCCGAATGTTACGATGACCATCCCAAAGTAGATATAAATACTCCAAAGTGGTGGGAACATTTCTTAGCGGTTTCACTGAAATTTTCTCTAAGTGCTACTGAGTAGAGATATGCAGGAATAAGAATCATCTGTTTTATTGATTTGTTCTGTGACTTTGGGCTGGGACTGAATCTATCTTGAACATTCTTATGTTGTAGCACAGGGTAGATGCTTTAAAAATACCCCAAATGGAGGGCGCCTGGGTGGCTCAGTTGGTTAAGCTACCGACTTCCACTCAGGTCATGATCTCATGGTGGGAGAGTTCAAGCCCCGCATTGGGCTCTGTGCTGACAGCTCAGAGCCTGGAGCCTGCTTCTGATTCTGTGTCTCCCCCTCTCTCTACCCCTCCCCTGCTCACGCTCTGTGTGTCAGTAATAAATAAAACATTTTTTAAAAATACCCCAAATGGAGACGGAGTTGAACTGTCCGTGACCAAGCTCCCTAGCCACTGATGTGGAAATTAGTGAAGACTGATTGGGAAGTCCATATAGATGACTGAAAGAAGTTTTAAAACCAAATGCATTCGGGAGAGTGTATTAGTCCAGCATCTCCATAAACAGTGCTTTTAAAAGCACCTACTTCAACGGGAAAAGTGCCTTTGTCAGCCAGATTGCAGAACTTACAAAGAAAGAGAAGAGCCTGTTTCTTTGTTGGAAAATAAGAACAATTTAACTTCTGGAAATGACTTCACAGCTTGGAGCCTAGCAATGCCTAGTTTGGATTAAACTGCCTATTAATTAAACTCAAATGATTAAACATTCATCACCTTGCATTGCACCTCTCAGAAAATAAAAACAAAACCAAAAAAAAAAAAAAATCCTGGGGTTTTGAGTGAGGAAAACAGTCACACCACAGACACACACACACACACACACACACACACACACACGCAGCCTGTCTAAAGTGCACAGGGTTTACAAGGCCAAGGGACCCGCGCTGACTGCCGAGGGCGATTGACAAACCCTGCTCGCGGGCCCAGCAGGCGCTGCGTCCCGGCGCGTTGGCAGTTGGCGACCCCCCTTGACTCCCCCTCTGCGGCGGGGCTCCCGGTGGCCTTTGGAGGCTCGGCGAGTCGGCTCCAAATGTTTTCCATATTTGTTCAGCCTCCGTAATTCGAATACCAGGGCAGGCTCAGCCCGCCCAGCGCCGCGCTCCGGGGCCCAGCGCGCTGCACACGCACCCACCCACCCACGCAGCGGCCATGGGCAAGGACAAGCAGCCCCGCGGCCAGCGCAGGCAGGGGGGGCCGGCCGCGGACGCCGCCGGACCCGACGACATGGGGCCGAAGACGGGCAAAAGGGCCCCCAAGGAGTGCGGGGAGGAGGAGGCCCGGACGTGCTGCGGCTGCCGGTTCCCGCTGCTGCTCGCGCTGCTGCAGCTGGCCCTGGGCATCGCCGTGACCGTGCTGGGCTTTCTCATGGCGAGCATCAGCTCCTCCCTGCTAGTCAGAGACACTCCATTTTGGGCTGGGATCATTGTAAGCATCAAGTCTGTTTTGCCTAAGCGCGTTTGCCAAACAGGAATGCACAGCAGCATGGTCGAGTCCAGACTAACCCAACTGCATGCGCCCTTCCCCAGCTCCACTCCTCTAACTCGCGCTCTGCTTGGTGACTGGTGCCTGCCACACTTGGTGTGCCTGGGGGCAAGGCTGGGCGCGGTGAGACTCGTGCCCCTCTTCCGCTTCTTGCTCCGACGGGCCTGCCTTTGACGTTCTGGAGCTGGCGAGGCGAGTCAGAGGCTGCTTATTTTGGTTAAGTTGGACATTCTCGATAACAACAGCAGATTCACTTCGGCTTTTTCCTCATCCTGGTCCCCCGGACCCCACCCTTGTCTCTAGATAAGTAACAGAAAGCGAAGTAAGTTCATCTCGTAAAAGCAGGTTTGGAGAAAGCCTGCGTTTGGGGTTGCCACGCTGGGTCGTATTGATTTAATTACTTTTATATTTTTACATTTGAGATTTCATGAGTAAGTTTTATAAAGAAATGTTTTAAGGCAGGATCTGTGAATACAGCAAGCACAGCCTTACTCTACTGGAGTCTAAATAGGATAAACCCAGGGGCTGGCTGCCGCAGAAGTATATTTGGGACTCTGCTAATGGACGTACTGTTCTAAGCAGAACACTGGTCAGCTGTTGTGACTGAGTGTTGGAACGCACAGCATACTTGGCTTAATTAAATGGATTCTTTGATGTGAAATGGGTGCCATTTACTGAGCACCTAGTGCTGCCTGTCCTGCAAGGGGCCTTCCGTACTTTATTTCTAATCCCCACGTCATCCTTCTGAGACACTTACTATCATTTCATTTCTCAGATGAGAAAACCGAGGGCAGACTCACCCGGAGTCACGAGTTGGCAAATCAGCCAAGTTGATTCCTTCTTGCACCAGACCACACCTGCATTTTCCTCAGGGAGCCACGCTGCCACATTTAGTTTGTGATTTTAATATTGTTAGAGTGCCTTGAGGCTTACTCAGATCTCTTTCACGTGCAGTCTTTTCTTTCATCCGTGAAACAACACTTTGAGGTGGGAACTGTTTCCCTTCTTTGGACAGGAGGAAGCAGGCTAAGAGAAGCGAAGTGACAATCTCTAGGCCCAGAGATTAAAAGTGGCACAGCCAGGCAACCCTAGAATGGATACTTCTGGCTCCTAGTTTCATACCGCGTCATGACTGCTATTACTGACCACAGGAACTAGAACTCATAAAACTACCCTCAAAATAATTTTGTATCAGGGACAGATGTCAAAAACACCTAATAAATATGCATCGATGCAGGTATTTCCTAATTAAGATTATTTGAACTCACAAATTCTTGCAGAGTAATTTAAAACTTCTAATTTGTGTACTACAAATTCCCATGAAATTATCATGATTGGAGTTTTCTAAATCAAGTAATTTTAAAAATAGCTTTTCGCTAAGCTATACTGGGTATTTTAGTCACCTAAGTGACTGTCAACCAACTCAGGGGAAAAAGTCTGTCCTTTAAGGCTAGGCGAATTAAAAGAAAGAAGGAATGAGGCTCCTTCATTCAGTGGTTTTGATGTCATTTGTGAGTGTGTTTTCTATCCTTTCTCTATTTCAACTTTAAAAAGCTCAGCACTAAAAAACCAAATTAGACGCGAAAAAAGCGTCCCGATGTTTAAGGCATGGCCATGCGAATCGTGCAATTCTGAAGTTTCATGGGCTCTTATTAGAAGCATCACATGCTCCTAATTGCCTTGGAAGCTCCCTGGGTGTGATACAAAGAACGTTGTATACGGCCAGGTCTCTGTTCTTTCCAGTTTTCCGGTTTATAATCTAGGATCCATTTGAAGTTTGCTCGTAGTGTGTAGGCCTGATGATACCTGTAATCTTAGGCTTTCTTTCAACAGAGAATCTATAGAGAAAAAAGCAGTCAGTGGAGATGCCCTGAGACAAGTTGAGGAGGGTCTCCTGGAGTTAGGCGAGGAGAAACTCTCATCCCGGCTGGGCCAGAGTCCCGGGCTCCCACAGACACCGTGCTTATGAGCCTCATCTCCCTGTGTGTGGCTGGTCACGGGCACTCGTCCAGACTTTCAGGGAAGGGAAAAGACAGGGAGGCAAAAGTGTAAACACTGCTCCTGGTACTGAGCCCCAACTTGGCCATTATTTTCTAAATAACTTGGGGCAAGTTATTTAATCTCTCTAGGCTTCCATTTCTTCATTGAAATCAGAATGGTAACAATAATTCCTACCTCTTAGGGTTGTTGTGAGAATTAAATAAATGAATACAAGTCCTAATACTTAGAGCAGTGCTGGCTAGTGGTAAGCATTCAGGAGTGAATTAGCTCTTTTTATTAGCAATCAGAGAAGCAATCACTGGTAGTGGGAATCACTTTTCAAATTAGAAGCGGCTCTATTTTATCTCCAGTCTTGTGGAACAGTTATTTTAGACTTGCTACATTTCCTAGACCAGTTGAACCCTGAAGGAGATGTCAATTTGATTCTCAAAATTTCTCTGTTCATAGCCAAGTTACTGTGAGCAATCTTATGGTATTAGATTAGTCAGTACTTTCTAGATCTCTCTGGAGGTTTATAACAATTAACCTGGAGGAAAAAGAGCTCCTCAGGGTCATTTTCCCTAGGGATATGGAGTGACTGTGGTCTGGGATATCCTCCAGGAAATACTGAAACATTTGCACACTTTAGGATATCTGCTAGACCAAAGCAATACAGGTCAATCCCTGGGGCTGAGGCAAAGTCAAACCCACTTCTATAATTTAGGCTGCATTCAAGCAGGGCACCCAGACTGTACACCCACCCCATCAACAGCTTTAATGCTTCACTCTTCTGTTTCTCTTTATACTGGTTGCGTCTCCTCTTACCATATAGTACTTACTTCATTTTACAAAGGTTACTATCGTATTCCTTTAGGATTTGGCGACTGCCATTCTCATCGTAGAATCTGGGTAGGTAAGTGAATCCATTCAGGTGACTTCTCATTGACCAATGTCTGGGTAACTTGATGAATATTCAGTGAACTTCTGGTTATAAACTGAAGTCTGTCGATCTAGGGTCAGAGATTTATGTCCAGTGGAATTTTAGGAAAACAAATAGGTCATTTCTTACCTACCCATAAATGTGACTTTCCTCATCCTCCATCAGAGAGATGACTGAAGTCTTTTTACTTCAGTTACAAAAGATTCCTGTAAAGGAAAAAAATGGAATGGAGCCACTATTGAGACTATGTAACCTGTAAAAGTGCCATTCTTCTCTCAAAATTCTTTATAAATGGTTGGAGGGTTGTAAGTCACACCACAATGAGAATACAAAGTGAAACAGGGTCTTTGAGGATGAACTTGGCTAAAGGCAGGGAATCCTAGGAAATAAAAGTTTGCTCTGCATTTTATTCTACTAATGGCTTGAGTAGTTGGGTCAAATAGGCATTCAGGTGTGTTCATCATTCCAGAATCCTTATTGATAAAAAAGAAAAAAAACCACATATGCATTGAAGGGATCTAAGAACTTTGAGGCCTTTACTTAACTTCTTACTCAAATGAACATAATTTGGCTTCAGTGAAGTGTAACATATTTGAACTTTGGCTTATTTTTCTTCATTCAGTAACATTTGTTGGAGGTGTCTGCTGTGCTAGGCATTGGTCTAAAAATAATAAATCATATACCAGGAGGAGATCTCTAGAGATCCTGATGGACATGTGCCCTTATCACATCTGACAGTAATGAATACTTCCGATTAGAAAATTTAACCTACACAAATATTTTTAAAGCCCATTTACCTTTCAAAGTATTTCACTTATGGTGATTTATTTGCTTTGGCATCTCTACGCCGAAGTCAATTTAAGAGCAAACTCTTGCCTCTCATCCCCAATGGGGATGCATAGTATTTGTTAGTCTCTTGGCCCTTGTAGGGAATATTCCCAAGGAAAGTGGGAATTTGCATTATTGTGGTTTTTAGCTTTCCTCACACCTTCTCCATTGTACCCATACCACACTCAGAATAAAAACCCTGAGATATATACCACATTAATCACATTGGAAAGTTTAAGGAAAGGGCTTAAAATGGAGGGAAGAATATTTCTTTTCTTTAATGTCATTCATAAAGCTCAGCGTATGAATCTGGAATGATTAAAAGTCCTGTCAAGAATTTCAATAGCAGTTTTCATATGTTAACTTACTCTAAGGAATTCAAAATGCAGGTGTATTCGGATTTTTAAAATCTATTTTTAACCCTTGCTTAATGGAATGGAAAATTAGGTGGTTATTTATTTTAAAACAGAATAGATCCTGAAATGTACAAGTAGATATATGACATATAGCAAGTAAGGAACAGATAATATTATCCGTAATTTATAAGTAGAAAAACTGAGACATGGTGATTTGGCTAAATGATTTGATCATGGTTATAGGAGAAACTGAAGGTGAGGAAGGTTTGGCATTTGGATTTTGGACAGACCCTGAAAAAAATCAAGAAACTAAAAATGGTGTCAGTTTTCCATTTAAGTATATTGACATTTGAGAAATTTAATCTGAAATTATGTTTTTAAGAAAACATTACAGGGGCGCCTGGGTGGCTCAGTCGGTTAAGCACCGACTTCAGCTCAGGTCACGATCTCACGGTCTGTGAGTTCGAGCCCCGCATCGGGCTCTGGGCTGATGGCTAGAGCCTGGAGCCTGCTTCCGGTTCTGTGTCTCCCTCTCTCTCTGCCCCTCCCCATTCATGCTCTGTCTCTCTCTGTCTCAAAAATAAATAAACGTTAAAAAAAAATTAAAAAAAAAAAAAGAAAGAAACCATTACATAATAATACATTGTTTTTCACATTGGAACTTGATATGCTTCCAAGATCTAATGTTGTACCTCTGGCACCACTGGGAAATAATTTTTATTATAGCAACTGTCATAGGATTGTTAGAAACTGAGGAATGATAATTACATGGCCTAACTCTGTTTCCACTGAGTGTATATAATAAATAATGGTAGGAAAATTATCTTCTAGGTATGTGAAGTTCTCCTAGTAAGTATGAAAAATGGAATACCACTGAATTAATTTGGCAAAAGAAATTAATTTAAGTATATGAAAATAATGGAATATTTGAGAATTTGGTGACCTGTTTCCTGAAAGGATCTTAGAATAAAGAATAAAGAAGGTTAAGATTGGACAGAATCATTAGGAGAAATATATTTTCAAGGCTGCAGCTAGCCTCATACTAAGCCACACATGCGAAGGCCAAGGAGGTGCGTATTTAATGAGGAAGTTATCCCTGGATCTTCTTTCTTTTTTTAAAATAAGGAGGAGAAGTGATCGGTCCTGATATTTTTAAATCCTGTAGTGTGGATATATTCAACTTAGAAATTTAACCTCTGGAAACTTTTGAGGTATCAGTCATCATTTGGTTTTATTTTTTATGGCAGAAATACTAGTGCATAGGATTTGGGGGGTAATCAAATAAAAATAAAGCAGTTTATTCTCTTTAAGTATGGCGCATGTCCATGGGACTCCTACGTAGCATATCCCTAGACACAAGACGGGTACCCATTCAGTGTTGAATTGAACTCTGTCTATACCACACTTCCCATTATCATAGTTTCTGCTTAAACTTGTGAAAACACATTTTTTAAACCATGGTTTGAGGTATGATATATAGCTGTGTTTTACAATACCAATTTAAGTTTATTGATAACACTTTGAAGAACGATGAGGTAATAATAAGGAATGTGTTATTCCTGCATTTTGGGCTCCTAGGTTCCAGAAATATCCAGGATACACTAACTTAGCATTACTGAGATGTTTAATTCTGTGTTATAAAATAACTACAGGATTAAAAAAAGAGGAAAAAGAGGTCGTTTGACTTATTTCACATTTCTTTAAGTAGAATAAATGACGACAAATTAGGATTGACGTGGCTGAATGCTGATGTCTTCCTTATACACAGAAAGCAATGGCATAGGTTTCCCCAATTTAGTCCAAGAGTTTTGTAGTTTGCCAGTATGATAATCCACTTTGAATTTGTTCTGAGTAAGTGGATGTTTTCTAGTTTTTCTCTTGCCTTTAGCCTTGTCTGTGCATTTCTACAAAGGGTATTCTATAACTGGGTCCACCTACCAGTGTTTCACCCTAAAGGGTTAGCATCAACATTAAAGGCTCTGTGAAGAGCTCACTATACATATATCTGTGTTGCTGGAGGAAAGGAATGGAATCTAGTCATTAAACTTTAATTAGATATCATTTTGTTGCAAACTACAGTTCATTTTTAGGGCCTAGATCCTGGCAAACTAGAGAAATGCTGATCAAAAGGGCCCATCAGAATCTAGACCTGGAGGGGACCTCATGATGTCATATTTTAACTCTAGTTATTTCTCGCTGTGAATATTTAAATCCAGGTTTGTTACTATGAGTTCATAAGCTCAAGGTGAATTTTTTTTTTTTAAAGTGGATGTTGGTAACAGTGTTTATAATACAAACTATATAAAAGCCTATTTCAGAGGCACATCCTCTTTCAGATGTTTTGGATGCCACCTCACATCTCAGTGTATTGAGATAAAACTTGGCAGGAGTAGCAGATGCCTGAGCAATGCAGCTCACTGGATCACCCTGGTTAATTTTAACGTTTATTTATTTCTGAGACAGAGAGAGACAGAGCATGAACGGGGGAGGGGCAGAGAGAGAGGGAGACACAGAATCGGAAGCAGGCTCCAGGCTCTGAGCCATCAGCCCAGAGCCCGACGTGGGGCTCGAACTCGCGGACCGCGAGATCGTGACCTGAGCTGAAGTCGGACGCTTAACCGACTGAGCCACCCAGGCGCCCCCACCCTGGTTAATTTTAACATTCATATGTGTATACCTACATGTATGGCAATAACCAAAACACATTGTTCTTTCTGTCTTAGTCTGCTCCAGCAGCCTCTGTTCAGGTCTCTCTTCCTGGCTTGCAGACGGCAGCTTTCTCACTGTCTGCTTCCATAAGCTTCCCTCTGTGCCTGTGCCTGTGCCTGGAGAGAGAAAAAGATCTTTCTCTCTCTCTCTCTCTCTCTCTTCCTCTTATAAGACCACCAGTCCTATTGGATTAGGACCTCACCCTTATGACTTCACGTAACCTTAATTACTTCCTAAAAGCCCTAGCTCCAAATTCAGTCCCCTTGGGGCTTAAACATAGGAATTTGGGGAGGACATAATTCAGCGGATAGCACTTTCAGTGAAGGATCAAAGTTCATACAAGTACCTCAGTGTTTTTTAATCTCATTTGCCAGCTTATTCATAATGGCCCTATGACTTCCACTGGAACAGACAGAAGTGTGAATGTTTCTGATGAGAATTCTGAGCCAGTAAACTGCTATGTGGTGGTGCAACAGGGTGGTGTGGCTCTGTGCGCATGCCAGGAGTGAGACATATGGAGGAGGTTGTTTTTTCTGCGTTTACAGATTGCTGCTTTTGTCAAATTTCTGTAGAAGTCAAGTGCAGTAGATTCAGCCAGTGCCTACAATTCTCAGGGTAGCTTAAGCATTTCATTTGCCACCAGCTCTTTAAAGCTTAGGAATCACTGTTTAGTAAATTTCTGCCTTACTTTTCTGTCCCAGGAGTGACTCGGTAGCAGGATCTAGCGAAAAGACACCTTGGCTTCAGAGGCAAGGAAATGAGGGTGGTTGGCGGAGCATTGGTCATTGTCCTCTGATGGGCAGTGAACTCATGCTCAGTGTTTCTAGAACCCAAGGGAAGTCACCTCTCAGGTCTTTATACTATGCAGCTGTTGTTTTCATTTTTTTTTTCTTTTTTTAAAAGTTTTAAAAATGTTTATTTATTTTTGAAAGAGACAGAGACAGAGACAGAGTGTGAGCTGGGGAGAGGCAGAGAGAGAGGGAGACACAGAATCCAAAGCAGGCTCCAGGCTCTGAGCTGTCAGCACAGAGCCTGACATGGGGCTGGAACCCATGATCCATGAGATCGGCATGACCTGAGACAAGTTGGACGCTCAATCAACTGAGCCACCCAGGTGCCCCTGTTGTTTTCATTTTTGACGATCGTTCTGAAAATTACCAGATTATCAGTGTTTGTTCTATGGAACAGGTCAGAATAAAACCAGGGAGATGTTTCCACCTTGGGTCTCCTGATGTAACAGTCTAGGAGCCTGTGTCTCCTTAGTAGATCCACCCCACCCAGGGGGGGATACCTTGACATACCTTCTCATAGGATCCTATGTGTCTAGCTTAGAAATCCTAAACTAGGCTCTGCTTTTCTTTATCAAGTGCTGCACAACCCAAACCATCCCAGAGGGAAAGACGAGAGTAGACTACCTCGAACTGTCCGGTATGCCTCCTTTCAATAGTTGGTCCAATCCCAGGCCCAGATGAGGAGCACACACAAGGCACGGTCCTTGTTCCGGGGCCCCCCTGCAATATCTCAGCTTTGATCTTGGAGCCTATTTGAAGTTGACACCATTCTAACCTTGCTAGAGCCACGTCCCCTGCCTCACAGCCATGGGCGTGTTCAAGCGCTGTGTTCCCTGGGTGCCGGCAAAAAGCCAGTAAGTGACTGGACACTGGAAAGCAAAGTGTTTGCTCACAAACAGCATTCTCAGATGCTGCTGAAGTTCTGGTGGGGCCTGCTTCTATTGTTGCAGAGATGAGCAGCTCTCCGCCCTGGCTGGGAGAGGCTGCGAGAAACATCAAGGATGCTGTTTTAGTGGCATCCCACTCAACTGTTGTTTTGAAAGTGTTTGATTCAGCATTCATTGTAACGAGCCAGTAAAAAACCCTTTAGGATAGGTTATTACCAAGGCCTCTCTCTTGTGCGGAAGATAATGACAGGTGACAAGAAAAGAGGGGGTATTGCTAATGTGCTAACTAGACCCTGACTAGGGAGAGAATTTTGGCTGTATTACTAGGGGCAAAAAAAAAATAACACCAGCTTCTTTCTAAAGTATCAGGTGTGGCACGCCTATCAGGCCGTTAGGCTCAGGCTGAATCTTATCTCACATTTAGCTGTGCCAGGAACGCTATGAAGGAAGGAGGCCTTTTCCAAGATAAGGGAAATAGCAGTTCAGTCTTCATCATTTCTGTTGGAGAGCAGAACGAGCTGCTCACTTAGGGAGAATCCGGAGTTTCCATCCCTCTCTCAGGGAAAGGGTGGAGTGTCTAAGACAATGAAAAAGCAGATCGGGTCTCCATAAGGTGAAGACATTGTAATTGATGGAAAATACTTTCTCCAGGACTGCATATAGATGAATGGCAGAATCCAACCATTTTACTTTACAGGTTACACGTTCACTAAGTTTATGCGTTTCTCTCCTGCAGTCAGCTAGTCAGATTCTGGAACAGAAGGATCAAACCCACGCAGGCTGGCTTTGCTTCATAGTCTTTTCGTGAACAAGTAGTTCGGGACGCCTATTAAAGCGTTTTGATCTGAGTTAAGGGCTCTGAGACCAAATAGATTTTTTTTTAGATGAACATAGGGTGACCGTAACTATTGTGTTAGAGAACCCTCAATAAATAATTCTCATTCAGTCGCCGAATCTAGTGCGTCACAAATTTTTCCACCTCGAGACCTCCCTGAGGCCTCGCTCCCCTTCTGCCTGTCCTCACACACATCACAAAAAGCTCAGTGTCTAGCTAACCCATGTTGCCATGGAAGGGAACAGGAGAAATGCTAGTGAGGCTGCAGGCTGCTTGGGGACACTGACCTCTTCATTTTGAAAAGGACAAAACACTTTACAAAGGATAAATAATATTACTATATATCACTTAATGTTACATTATAGCCTGTTTTTTTTTTTTTAACGTGCTCTCAATTAGAAAACCCACTTGATAATATTTTTTGGAGGTTGAACAGAATGGTCTCATTTACACTCTTGTTACAATGTTACATAATTGAATTTATATTGATTTACTGCATAATTTCTATATACTGTATCATTTCATAACTTTTTATTTATTGTACTATTTCAGATATATGAACCCAGAGATGTCAATATAGAATTATTTCTGCAATCATTTCTAAAGTGGGACCTAATTTGAGAACCTACCTAATTATGGCTGAGTAATAAAATCCAGCCTATAACTATACCACAGGAGTAGGCAAAATTCACATTTATAAGATTCCTTTCCCTTCTGAGGACTTGAAAAATCCCAGAGTGAAACAAATGAAGTATATAGGTTGTTAACTTTTCCCACAAATATGTAGCAGTTCTGTCCCTCCTGTTGATTAATGGGAGATGCTAGAACACAAACTTTGTTTCTCTTACATTCTTTGAAAATGGTTAGTTTTGCAAACGCAGGTGTATATTGAATATATTGGCAATTCATTTCTGATAAACCAAGAAAGTGAGTTAGGTGGTGGGTAAGAACAGAAACAAAAGCCTATATAAGAAAGATACTTCCTAATAAAGGCTTCACCTCTTAGGCTGCCTTGGTCTTTCCATATGCCAGGGACAGTGCCAGCAGGAGCTCAGTGTCCAGGAGAGGACACACGTACAACCAGCTACAATACAGTTTAAAAACCCTAGTGCAAGAGTGGTACCCTGATGAAGATAGCACAGTGGAGGCTGTGATGAACCCTGCCCAGAGAGGATCAGAAAAGTCAAGGAGAGGGGGTCTGAAATTGCAGAATGGGCATCAGCTTTGGAATGAAACAAATGTGGGTAGAATCCTAGCTCTATCAATTGGTAACGATTTCCAAAAATTTTTTATTTTACTCCTTATTTTCATTTTTGTGTGGGTTTAAATAAGTACAAGAGGCTCTATGCAATTCTATGATTATTTTTTAATTACAAAAACTTTCACACATATAATGGCATATAGAGTATAGTAAGACAATCACCTGCTTATACCTAGATTTATCATTTTAATATTTTCTCATTAATTGTCTTAGTTTTTTTTAAGAAATAAAACATTACAATACATTGACATCACCTGTTTGTTTTCTTAGTCATATTCTCCGACCCCACCCTCCTTCTCCTGAGTTATCTACTCTCCTGAATTTGATGTTTATCACGCCTATGTGTGTTTTCATACTTTCATATATGTATATAACCACAATCAATAATTGTGTTTTATGTTTTAAATTTTATATAAATGGTGACACGACATCATTTTTGCTCAATATTGTTTTTGAGATTAATTTATAATAGTACATAGATACCATTCATTCACTTTTGCTATGCTATATTTCATTATATGAATATACAACAATTTATTTATTCTCCTGTTGATGAGATATTAGGTTATTTTCAAAACTGATTTTTTTTTTTTGCAATTACAAAGTGTTGCAATGGACATTCTTTTCCATGGCTCCCTATGCACGTATTTCAAAGATTCTTTAGGGCACATTCCTAGGAATTGAATTATTGGATTATAAGATATAGACATCTTCAACTTACTAGCTATCACCAATCAGGGCCACAAAGCCACAAGTGTATGAATTTATACTCCCACCAGCAGTAAATTAGAATTCCCACCAATCTACAACTTGTCAACATTAGTTACTGTCAGACCATTAAAATTTTTACCTATCTTATTTGTGTGCAATATCTTGGGTTTTGTTTTGTTTTGTTTTAAGTAGGCTTCACATCCAGCATGGAGCTCACTGTGGGGCTTGAACTCATGACCATGAGATCAAGACCTGAGCTGAGATCAAGAGGTGGTTGTTCAACTGACTAAGCCACCTAGGCACCCCCATGCAATACCTTGTTTTAATTTATGTTTTTCTGATTACTACGGTAGTTGAATGTATTTTAATGTTTACTGGCCATTTTATTTGTTTTCTAGTGTTTATTTACTCAACAAATATTTTCTATGAGTTGTCTCTTACTCATTGATTTATAGAATTTCTTTTCTTTGTTATTTAACCTTTGTGTTTTAGCTACTGGCAATATCTTCTCTTTTTGGTATCATGTCTTTTATCCTTGTTTATGGTGCCTTTGTTGTGAATAAGGTTTAATTTTAACATACCTATATTTATCAATATTTTTTTATGGTATGTGCTTTGATATATGTTAAGTCTCTCTCTACTCCAGGTCACAAAGACATTTTTCTAGACTGTGTTCCAAAAATGTTGAAGGTTTGCTTTCGTATTTATATCTTTAACCTATGTGTTCTAACTTTTTTGCATGAGATGTGAGGTAGTGTCCAGTTTTTCTCATACAAGTGATTAATTGTTTCAGTACTATGTAGTGAATAATTGATCCTTTCCAAACTGAAATGCTATGGCCATTTATCATCTATCAAGTTCCCATATTAGATTGAGAATTGTGTCCGTAAGTCTCTTTAATTTCGTCATTTTATTTGTCATTCACTATGCCGATACCACAATGTTTAAATTAACAGCACTACAGTGCACCTTGTGATGAAGATGGTAGCATAAGCAGCTCACCTGTACCCATCCCCAGTCCCATCTTATTTTTCAAAATTGTCTTGGTGAGACTAAGCCACATTCTCTTCCATATACATGTCAGAACTGGCTTCTTTTGAAGTTTCAAGAAAAATCCTTTTGGTATTTTCATTTGATTGATTCATGTACTTTCTCTACGTGAGCAAAGAATCTCTCTCCATTTATCTGATGTTCTACAGTTTAGCTACAGTGTGTCCAAATGTGGATTTTCTTTCTGTTTTTCCTGTTGGAGACTTGTTATGTTTCCTGGATCTAAGATTTTTGCGTTTTCATCAATTCTGAAAAACATTTCTGAATATTTTAAATATTTGAAAAAATTTATTTATTTATTTATTTATTTATTTATTTATTTCAAATAATCTCTCTCTCTCTCTCTCTCTCTCTCTCTCTAGTCTCTCCATTTGAAACTACTATTAGAGATATGTTTGGACCTCCTATTTTGTCTTCATGTTTCTTACCCTCTCTGCTGCATTTCCTGTCTATCTCCTGTTCTGTATTTTGGGTTATTCCTTCAGATCTATCTTCTAGTTCACTATTCCCCTTTTCAGTTGAGTTTAATCTACTACATAGAGTTTTTAATTCCAATGATTTTTTTTTCATTCTAGAACTTGTCTTTTGTTTTCATTGATGTTTTATTTTTTAATATATCCCTGGTGTTTTTTAAAGTGCCCTGTTCTTTATTCACGTTTTCAGTTTCTTCTTTCATGGTTTCAGTTATTTTGAGTGTGCTGTTTTGTTTTTTGTTTTTAATTTAATTTTGAGAAAGAGAGAGAGAGCACGAGTGGGGGAGAGGCAGAGAGAAGGGGGCACAGAGGATACAAAGTGGCTCCGCACTGACAGCGGTGAGCCTGATGTGGGGCTCGAACTCACGAACCTTGAGATCATGACCTCAGCTGAAGTCAGTCGCTCAACCGATTGCACCACCCAGGTGCCCCAAATGTACTTTTTCTATAGGCTTGCTTTAGTTCCATTATTTGAAATTCACAAAGTTTAATTCTTAGAGAGAGAGTGTGTATCTTTGTGTGCACACATAAACTTAATGCATACAGTGCCGGCCTTCACTAATGAATTGATTGTTTATGGGATTGCTATAGTTGGTTTGTGAGTTCATTTTCCAAGAGGCTTTCTTTATACGTAATAATTTGCGGTGGCCTATTTGAGGGTGTAACCCTTCAAGATGGTTTCTCTTTCCAGGTGTCCCAGTGCTATTATGAGCCACTTTTTTTTTCTCAACCTATTTATTATGGAAAGTTTCAAGCATACAAAAAAAGTAGATCAAATATTATAATGGACACCTGTGTTCCCATCACCCAGCTTCAATAATTATTAACTCATGATCAATCTTGCTTCATTTATATGCTCTGAAACTCCACACCCACACACCACATATTGGTTTATTTTGAAGTAAATCCCAGATATTATATCATTTCATCCATAGATACTTCATATGTAAGTCAAAAGATGAAGACTAAAAATAATCAAAATACTAATCATCCCTAACAAGTTAACAATTTCTTAATAGAATCAAATCAGTGGTCAAATATCCACGATTAACTCATGAATATTTCTTCAGTGTCAGAATCAGGATCCCAATAAGATCTATACATTGCAATTAGTTTATATATTTCTTATGTTTCCTTTATTCAAAGACTTACCCTTTCTCTCTCTTTTATATCATGTCTCTCTCTCTCACCCCTCCCCTTCCTCTTTCTGTCCTCCTCACAATTTTTTGTTGAAAAAAATCAAGTTTTTTTTTTTTTCAGGACTGCTTTCATGTTACTTTCTCAAAACCTCCACCTCCACCTCCACCATCAGCCAAGACAACAGTTTTCTTGATGACCTCCAGTGCTAGTGGGTTCATTATTTTTGAGTCATGTAAGGGCGTAGCCATTTGAGGGGCCTACCTTTACGCCACGGTCTTAGCTCCATCTCTTAGCCTGTGGAAGCTCAGAGCATTTTAATGTATTTCACAGCTAGAAGAGTTTCATATAAGTTAGGCTTTAATATTATGCAGAAATAAAACCTCCTGATGTTTAAACAAGTCTTTGGATCAACTTGCAGATTTCTTAACCTCTCTCAGTCACAATTTTCTATAAGACGGAGCAGTATTTTTTACTTATTGCATTGTTTTACGGAATAAATGAGCAAATATATACAGTAAGTAATGAACGAAACATACTCTGTCTGGGTAGAGGAGATTTTTGAGCAGGGTTTGAAGAATGAATATTACTGGATGCAAAATAATTAAAGGAGAAGTACTATACCAAGGGGGATGGAAAAGTAAAAGGGCATTTTAGGTGAAAGGCACAATTCATGTCCTAAACCTAGTTTTCATCCACAACCAACTTTATTGCTTCACGATTCTGTTGTTTGTGCTCGTTTAGTTTTTTGAGGATGTAATTGCAAAAATTCCCAGTAGTTACTATCAAATATGAATGTTAACGTAGATACACAAATCTGTTAGAATACTAAAATAAGACCCAAACCAAAGGGATTCTACTTGAATGTTTCCATGATAAGTCATACATTAGGATAGCTGTTGGATTTGTCTTCTGTTTTCTCTGTGTTGATACAACACTCAGTTGTGAGATTCACTGGTCTAAAATGAGCTATTTGCAATAATCTTTAGGCAAGGTTTTTGGAACTTATGAATTGTAGCAATTTCATGCTGGCACATCTCTCAAAGATTTCCCTAGCTTTCCAGCCTTAAATTGGCAGGGACATCAAGGAAAGCACACTATATCCATAGGATTTGGGGGATTCATGCTCCCTTCATCCAGCTGCTGATCACAAATTTCAACTCCTTTTTATCAGTTCCGTCAGGATAGTTTTCTGTTATCTTACAAAGCAACAAATGAGCTACAAGTGAACATCTGCAAAGCACAATGTGTGCTGAGAAATAAGGCAGTCACTTGACAGGCACATTTTCCTTTCTGCTCTTTCTGTGCTGGCACAACAGATGTGGCTAAACTACACAGAAATGCAATTACAAGGCAGCACTGGCTAGGAAAATTAAAGATATATATATATATATATATATATATATATGTATTATATACAAATATATACAATATATGTAAATATACATAATTATATATATATGTACATATATATATTTTTTTTGCAATCAGATAGTTTGAAATCATTATAAAGGAAGCCACCACTTTGAATTATAAAGGATATATCCTACCATGGGAAAGATTTCAGCCTGGTATGTAACTGCTCTTTACTATTCCCTACTTCTTCACCAACCAATGAGAGCTTTTATCGCAACAGAGAAGGTGAATCTGTCTCATCACTGATGATTACATGAGCAATGATTGCCTTTAGAATGGCCTCATTACTTCTTAGAAATCTTGTTTCTACAAGTTATTTTCCAAAGAAATCTAGATTGAGCCAAGTTCTCGGTGATGAAAGGCCTGCTTTGTTTTTCAACTCAATCCATTACCACATAAATTATTTATTTTGATTCAATTTCAGTATCGTTGCACACCATATATGAAAAGTCTATACATATATTTACAGTAATTCAGACATGGACTTGTCAAGTATCAATTCCTCAGTCAAATATAATAATAAAGGGGAGGAAAAGACTGAGTGCATATTACAGATGGGCTAAACTCAGGTGTGATGGAGCAAGTGTCATTTGTCTTTAGACTCTGAAAAGAAATAATTTTCTGTGATAGAACTGGTTATCTAGAATTGCCTTTTCACAGAGAGATTTTGACCTGGATCATGACCTGAGCCGAAATCGAGTCAGACACTTAACTGACTGAGCCACCCAGGCACCCCATCTACTGAGCTTCTTTTAAAACTAATCTCTTAGGTTGTCTTTGCAAAGCAAATATTGCAAATTGTTCCCCCCAACCCCCACAGGAGGATGGGGAAATGCATCCATGACAGTGTGTGCTGTAACCCAAACTCTACCCAGGGTAAGCAGAATTTAGTCCTTGAATTACAAGAGTATTTCTTGACTAATGCTGTCCATTGACTATTTTTACTCTAAGGAAAAAACAAAAATGAAAAGCATAAAACAGTGAAACTCTGGGTTTGGAGATTCCTAAGGCAAATGAAAAGGCATTGAATCCCTTCCTGATGTATGATGAGCCAAAGAAAATTCTCCTTAGCAAAAGTTGCTAGACATAAAAAGTTGTTGCTAGCTATAGTTTTGTTTTAAGTGGAAAAGAAGCTACTACTTCACACTTGGTTTAATAAAAACCAAGAATTTTTTTTTTCAAATTTATAATAATGTTCTGGGTTTTAATGCCTGTACATTAATATTTGTAGTGTTTAGAGACAGATGGTTACAGCTTTCTCTCGCATCTTGATGTTCAATACTGCCATAAACTCTTTGGTTGATTTTGAATCTTTATATTTATATCACTTTTGGAATTTCCCATTAGTATCTGTGCACTAAGTTTGGCTAAAACAATTATACTTTATTTTTTATGTTTATTTATTTTTGAGACAGAGACAGAGACAGAGTGCGAGCAGGGGAGGGGCAGAGAGAGAGAGGGAGGCACAGCATCCGAAGCAGGCTCCAGGCTCTGAGCTGTCAGCACAGAGCCCTATGTGGGGCTTGACCACACAAACCGTGAGATCATGACCTGAGCTGAAGTTGGACGCTTGGCCGACTGAGCCACCCAGGTGCCCCCAATTATGCTTTTTCTTTCTTTCTTTTTTTTAAAAGGTGATACTAATCTTGGATCTGCTTTGGACAGAAAATATTTTTAGCTGGACAGTAGTTTTTCAGAAATTAAATGCTTGTCTTTGTAAAACCATAATAGTGTAATCAGAGAAACATATGCAGCTCAGCATGGTTACCAAGACTGGAATTTCCTGGGTAGTAGAGAATAGTTTTGATGCAGAAGGGAAAAGAAGCAGAAAGTGAACTTTAGAACTCTTAGGTATTTGCAAACTATTTATGTCAACACTATTGGAAAGATTTTTGAAAAGTGGGCCCTTGCTATGAGAGCTAAAGTAGCCCAAGTCACTAAATGAATAGATTTGTTTATTTATTTGACACATGTATATTGACTGCTACATACGTGCTGGGTATTGTGTTACGTCTTTCACCTCTCCTGTCGCACATAATCCTTACAACAGTTTCTGAAGTGGGCATTGTTGATCATCCCACAAATGATGATGGTACGGAAGCTCGAGGAAGTTAACCTGTCCAGGACAAAAAGCTAGAATGTGGTGGAGGTGGGTTTTGAACCCAGGTCTGTCAGATCTAGAGCTAGGATATATTGCCTCTGTCTCTGTCTTTACGCACGTGGACCATTTTGCTGTAAAACTTTATATAGTTACCCTCTGTTGCCCCTTTCCTGCAGGCATGTATAGGTTATCTTTTTTGGAGCCTGTTAGGTCTTAGATAACTTAGAGCAGATACATGTTGTTGGAATAACAGACCCAGCAAGGTTCTCATAAGAGAAAGCCGTGAGTCAATCGTCTTTTTTTTAAGGGGTCAGTGGGCATTATCAGTTCAGTTTTTGAGAGGGAACATACCGCTTTGAGGACTTATCTGCATTTTGCTAATTACTAAATGTCCCGTTTATGGGAAAAAGAAGCAATGATGTTAAGTCCTATGTTCTCCATAGCTCCTCTATGACTGACATAGGATGTATCTACTAAGGCATTTGTTTATGGTCACTGTGATTTTGGTCTCTTCTATTTACTGAAGTATCTCCAGATCCTCAAAGAGTACCTGGCACGTGGTAGGTACAGAACGAATATTTGTTAAATGAACGAAATGAGATTGTTTCTAAGATGTGATAGAGGGCTACATTTATATGTATTATTCATTTCAGCTCAAGTTTCAGAGTAAGTTATACTGGCACAGTTTGAGGTCCTATGAGATGGAGAAAAAACATTATCTACTGCAATTGCAGGCACATCACTCATGATCCTTAAAACAAATTATAAAGTGTTCTTTTCTCTATGTTATCCATGAAGAGGCTGAGTCTTCAAGACTGTGTCACCTTCTCCTGGCTTGGACAGTCATTTGCAATCTCAAAGACTTCTCCCCACTATGCCTCCGGAGTGGTACTTCACACCATTCAGCATGGAAGAGGAGCAGATAATGGAATGTTCTCTAAATATCTGCAGCTCTCACTTTGTTTACAGTGCTGTCCAGATTCCTCCATAGAGGTGGCCAGGCTGGGTGATGGTTAAGAGCCAGGCTCTGTACTCTGGTGCAGCCAGCAGCTCTATCTTTGCTCTGTGACCTTGAGCATAAAACCTTTTTGAGCCTTAGTTTCCTCATCTATGAAATGGGGCTGATGATAGTGACTACTTCATAGGATTTTCATGAAGACCAAATGGGATCATTTACGTAGAGTGCTTAATTTAATGCCTGGCACGTAAAAGTGCTCAAAATTAGCATTAAAATGTCTAACCATTTAGGCTTGGTAATTAGCTTTTCTTATGTAAATATAAAGATTATGGAATATATTCACCGGTATCCACTAATACAGAGTAGACTCTGTGGCAGTTGTAACCAACACAGTGTATGTGCTATCAGTTTTAAACGTGGTTAATTGGTAATTCATTTGTGAGCCCTTAAATACGCTCTAAATTTGATCTGCTCTAATAAACATATGAGTGACTTGCAATAATAATTATTATAATAATTACTGCCAGTGTTTCTCCCGTTATTTCTTAAGCATTATTGTAGGCGCCTTATTTACATTATCATTAATCTTTGAATTAACCATCAAAAGAAGGCATTGTTGTCTCTATTTCATAGATAAGGAAACTGAGGCTATGAAGAATGAGCTTTGTTCAAGATCATGTAGCTACTAAAATAATAGAGTCAAGCATCAACTCTAGCCCACATTTTCCCACTGTGCAGCATTTAATTACACGTACAGTTTCCTAGTTGATTGTAACAGAACTAAAAAGCAGTTACCACTTGTTGAATGAACTGTTAATTAATGTTTCATGCTTTCAAGAGTTTTTTTCACCTTTCTTACCTCATCTGTTTAGGAGGAGTATTTTTGAGTCCGTTTACCCCAAAATGTAATTTAAAATAATAACTAATAATAATAATAAATGTGGGGGCGCCTGGGTGGCGCAGTCGGTTGAGCGTCCGACTTCAGCCAGGTCACGATCTCACGGTCCGTGAGTTCGAGCCCCGCGTCAGGCTCTGGGCTGATGGCTCGGAGCCTGGAGCCTGTTTCCGATTCTGTGTCTCCCTCTCTCTCTGCCCCTCCCCCGTTCATGCTATGTCTCTCTCTGTCCCAAAAATAAATTAAAAAACGTTGAAAAAAAAAATAATAAATGTGGGGAGGGAATAACCTCACAGTTCCACCATATTTAAGTCCTATTTAGCACCAAAAACTTTATTGTCTTTAAAAACTAATACACAGGAGGAAAAAAAAAACACACAGTTGATTCAATGTCCCTTACATTTAGAAAGGATGGGGGGTTTCGATGAGTGAACAGTAAGGATGGATTTGTATGAGCTACTATTGACTGTTCATTTTCCCACCTGGCCAAAACTGATCAAACGACATTACCCATGGCAATTAATTTTCCTATGCCTCACTTCTTCAACAAAGTAGGGACTAAACTGTAAATTTCTAAAGGGCAAAGACCGTATCTTATTCTTCCTTACACTCCTAGTATCTACTTCAATAAAGGTTGTTGAGCTAACCTCAGTGGGGAGTAATACCTAGATTAGGACGACCATTAATAGAAAGATCTGAAAGATTACATTGTACCAGTTCTTACTCCATTTCCAGTCAGGAAATGAGTATTAGGATTGCTCTCTGGATCTCTCCCTCCCTTGCATCTTTTTATGTGATTCTGCAGGCTGGTTTCAGGGATTCCAAATAACTAGGAAAGAATAATGTGCCAAACTTTGCCCTTTAGTTACAGATGAATCCCACTTGGGAAGCAGATGCTTCTGTAAGAGAAGGGGCTGAGAAAAGGCAGAAAATGTGGTAGAGATGTAGGAGTGTGCTACAGCATTCCTGGTGGGCTTGTGGCAGCTGACTGCGCCCATCTCTTCCCAACTCTGTGTTCAGTGACTTCATGTTGATAGCAATGAAGGGTTTTCCCTTCAATTTTAAGGATTCCTACGATAGAAAAGACTAAACTTCCTTATGAGAAAATTATTGTTATTATATCTCATTATTACTTATAATAAACAGCTCTTCTATAGGAAACCCCACTTGTCAGTGTATCACTCTAGACCTCAAACTTTCAGATAAGCCCCAGACCAGGTGTTAGCATTTAGAAGACTGTGTTTTTAGCTTAAACTACCTGTTCTGAAAGTGTGGCTTCAGGACTAGCAGCAAAAGCAACACCAGCATTACCCAGGAATTTGTTAAAAATGCAAATTTTTGGTCTCCACTGCAGACCAATTGGATAAGAAATTCTGGGGACTGGGCCAGTTTTTACCAAGTCCTCTAAGTAATTCTGAACCACCGGCTTCGACTTTGTCTTACCATAAGGCCGTGGCAATGACAATCCAGTAAAAATGCTTAAGTTATGCTAAAATATTCTCTCCCATCCTTCTGAAGTCTTGATCCAATAAACATCTCTTAATAGATGCTCATGAAAGGTTCTTTTATATATTATTTAAATCTCGGACACACCATGTGTTAATCAACAATTCTCCTGGGTGAGACTGCATTCAGTTGACAGATTGCAATATGTTTATCATTTGTTGAAAGTGATTTCTAATATTTGACCTTAAATCCTATTAAATAGATGAAAATCCACAGAAATTCTCTTAAGAAATATCCAGAGAAATATTTACAGTTCTGCTACATCTCTTGTTGATCAATTGTCTGTGCAAACATGAGAAGAGAGTTCATCTTGTTACTATATTGACAGAATATAAAGGTGAAAGTTGATTAACTTACAGGAATAGAGTCACATTTCAGGTCCACAAATGAGAGGGTGGGGGTGGAAGGAGGAGAGAAACCTTGAAAGGCATTTGACAGGGGAAGGTTGTATTCCCCAGATAGCCCTGTCAAGCAGCTCTGTCGACAACTAAAAGAAGAAAACAAATAAATTGGATGCTGTGTGAATGTCACAAGACCAGAATATAAACACGTATGACATGGGGAGAAGTAAATACCAATAATTCACGTTCTCACAAAATGTTTTAGAGTGGGATCTTCTAGCTATGCCGGAATGAAAAGGAAAAAAAAAATGATGTCTAGGTAAATCTCCAAGACACTGGTCCAGCACTCACCTTTTATTCATAATGCCAACCCTTAAAAAGCACCACTGCAGGTACAATAGGGCCAAATAACAAAAACAGAAACAGTGTGTGACAGGACTCAGGACTCATCCATCTAGAAATGGATCTAACATTCAGAGAACATTTCATCTCTGTTTAACTTTCTAACCCACAAGAGAGAATGCAGCCTTCACTCTAAGCAGACAAAGAATATCTTTAGACAGAAGGTGGAATTTAGCACTTCGGTTTTCTCTTTACACTAAAGAGAAAACAAATTGTAGACACGTGCATCCAAAAATTGATTTAAGATGACAGTAGTTGTCTTTTGTTCCCATTGAAAAAAAACTCATTCCAAGCTTTTCTTATTAGCATAATTCTCCATCTGTACAAGAACTGACTGGACAAGTTCTTAAAGCCTCGCTGCCCTCTCTACACTACTTTCCCCAATGCTACCCCACTCTTATTTGGCTTTGTGCTCAGTGACACCACCTGTCCACCCCAGGCCTGGGTGTCTGGTCCAATGAGTGCCTTATTGAAAACCTTACATAACTGCTTTTTTCCTGTTCCATGAGGCTCACCTCACCAAATCTAATGGAAGCTCTGGCCCAGAATCCAGGAATGTTGTTCCAGATAGACCTGGCGGGTCTCTCATTAACATGAGCTCCTCCTCCCTTCCTGGGAAGTCAGAACACCCTGTCTTCCTGGAGCGTCCATGTCCTGCCAGCTCAGGAAACAAGACCCTTAGTCTGGCGTGAGAAATCTGATTACCTCCCCATGGCCACAAAGCTTTCAGTTTTAAGTTTCGATAAATGCTACTCTTCTAAAAGGTGCTGAACACCAATAAACCCTCTGATACAGAAGTATTGTTCTAACATGCAGATCTGTAAGAAAAAGAAGTCCCCCCTCCTGGAACCCACTGAGCCCTAGCACAAGGCTAAGAAATTAAAATGTGTTGAGTTTAACCAGGTTCCATAGCAAATGTGCTATACAAAGATCTCAAAATGAAATCCAAAAATCCAAGAGGGTAATCAGTTTCATAATATTTAGACATGTTATGAAGTAAAACCAAGATTATAAGAAGTATATTTAAGATGCTTTCTGTTCAAAAGAGTCAAAAATTCTGCATAATTGGGTAACTTGGCTCTTTTCTATTTTCACTAGACTCTTTCTGGATGGTCTAGCATTTCTAATGGCTTCAATTACTTCACATATGCTGATGACTAACAAGTGTTTATCTGCAGCTCAGACCTCCTTCCTGAGCTCTAGGCCCCTGCAGTGAGCTTTGAATCCATGTGGGCATCTTCGTTTTCCACTCCCATTCTGCTCTTCCTCTTGTATCTTGTGTCTCCTTAAATATCAACACCATCCACCTGGCAGCTCAAGTCAGGTGGCTGAGCACCTTCCTGACCCCTCCGACCCCAGCAGCCTTCACATCTGGTCTTTATTTAGGGCCCAAAGATTCGGCCTCCCTCGTGTCACTCAAACACACCCACTCTCTCTCCCCACTGCTAGCTGAGCTCAGGCACTCATCATTTCTCCGTAGATGCACAATGGCCTCCTAGCTGGTCTTCCCTTCCCAGTGCATTCTTCACAGCCTGAAGGACCATTCTCAAGGGCAAAGTAGATCATACCATCCCTCCGCTTCAAACGCCCTAGAAGGAAACAAAAGTCCTTTGTGACCTACCTCCTGGCCATCTCTGTAAGCACTTCTTGTGCCTTCTCTTATCCTCTGCACTGGAGCTATGGGAGTCCTCGATGTTTACTCTGCACTTCTGCATGCCTTTGTACCTACTGGTACTTTCTTGACCCTTCCTCACATCCATCTCCTAACTAGTTTCTGCTTATCCTTCCAAATCCATCTCCCTTCAGGAAGTTTCCCCCAGTTGCCTTTGGGTTAATCACCCCTCCTGTGTATTATGGAAGATGAGGTCCTAGTACTTAGATGGTATTCTAACTTCACTGTGCTCTCTTTCCCCACTGGACTGAGAGAGAGAGCTCCTTGAAGGCTGAGACTCTATCTTTTCACCTCTCAGTTCCCAGAGCTGTGCAAAGGGTCTGGCTAGTGTATGTCCTCAAAAGAGTTCTGTCAGTTGACCATGAGAAATGCCCTAGAATGAGGTCATATGTTCCCGGGCACCTTCTTGCTGGAAACTGGCCTAATGAAGCTACAAAGGAGTAGATACTACCAACGTGGGAAAATTTGTTCAAGCAAGGCACAGAGGCAGATTTTTAACATGCGGGTCCAGTTAGGCCTGATTGTTGGAATGTGTCTCTCATAAAGACAAAGAGAGGAGTCTTGGCAAGTGCCAGCTTCACAAGAGCCTCTAGGGACAAAGATAGCCACGTGGGAGAGAGCCCAACCCTGTGCATGCACCTGCAAACAAACACTAACAAGGGCGTATAGGCACGTGCTTCAGGATTTAACAATCTTCACAGAAGCAAGTTGAGGAGCCTCCATCTGGTTTGTTGCCAATGAACAAAAAAGGAGGTCTTTCTTCCATTGTTTCAGTTGTGTAAATTCTTAATGTGACAATACATAGTGAGTCCCTACAGGTCTTATCAAACTTCTACCTAACTTTTAAAAATGAACTTTGAGAAAGAAGTTCATCCCTGACTTGGAAATGTCAGTCATGTTGTGGTCTACACAAATAACTTCAGTATCATTACTCTGCATCTGCCGGTTCTCTGCTGAAAAGTTGCCTCCCTGGGTCCTACCTGCTTTGTTTTCTACCCAGATCTCTCCAGCCTGTGCCATGCTCCTGTATTTTAATGCTATATCCCTGTGCTGGGAATGTTACTTACTATTAATTTATCAGCCAGTCCAAATGATGGAAGAGCCGGCACTAAAGGAAGGTCTGGCTTTTGGCATCACGGCCCAGTAGAAACCTGAACAGCGCTCAATTTGAGAACCCACGGGGGCACAAGCAAGTTACTGATTATGTCAACAAGGAGAGACTAGGATAGAGGCATTACCCTAAAATGCTATGTTGATGTTGTAAGTAAACAGTTCTGCTACCCTGTGGTGTAAAGCTAGCCCTAGGGGTAGAAATTATTACCAAACCAGTCATTTAATGGCTTACCAGGTGACACTCAGCTACCCTTCAAACATCCGTCTCTAGGAAAACCGTGCTTAGCAGAAGATGCGCTTAGGGTTGCTTAGGGTTTCTATCCTAAAGTACAACTTAGCAACGTTTTAATGTTTCCAAAATTAAGGGTGAACAGATACACTTTGATTAGAAACTCTAAATCACATTTGCAAAACTTCAGGGCACTAAAAAAGAAAATCTGGTTTGACAAAGCAGTCGAGTATCTTTTGTCTCAAAGTTGTCATTCCTCTTCCCAGCGTCCTCTCAGCCAGACACGTGCCTTTCTTTCCTTCATGGACACTCAGGCACGTGGGGATCACTTCCTATTTCTCCCTTGCCAGTGTCCTCCTATCAGCATGCAATAGCCAAGACATACAGATTCTGCTAGGACCACAACTTTCCTCTCTGTCTCTTTCCCTGACTTTGTGTCATCTCAGCTCCTGCCCACCTGATATATTAATTCTGCTTAGATTAGTAAAATAATAATCCTGATGTGGGTTGGATGCCAACCCACCCAACACCACTGCTCATTTTCCTGAAACATGATGCCTTGAATCATGTCATTTGTCTGATTAAAAATTTTCACGGGAGTCCCACTGCTTATGAAATCAATCCTGTATCCCTAGATTTTTAACTTACCTTTCTGCTCTATGTCTTGTTATTTCGACTGCGGGTAAATGTTTACTACTCTCCCCCCACAATTGTGCCATCCTACCTCTGTGCTATCGCTTGTGCTATTTCACCCAAACCACCTGGTTTGAGTGCTGGTTTCATTATTTACTAGCTTTGTGCTTCTGTTTCCTCATTTATAACATGAGGATCATAACAGCACCTGCTTCATGGGGTTTTGTGATGATTGCAGAGGAAATCCATACAAAGCCCTTAGAAGATGGCCAGCACAAAGTAAGTAGTCAGTAAATGTTAGCGATCATCATTATTATTATCATCATCCTTTTCAAGGACCATTTCAAATCCACCTCTTTAGTGAAGTCTTTTTAAATTGCCCAACTCAATGTTGTTTTTTTCCTCTTTTTGTACTTCTCTGAATAGCATTTGACATGTGATGCCCTGCCTTAGAATAGCATGTCCACTTATCTTGGCCTAGACTGGACCGTACACTTATTGAGGCCGAGGAGGTTTTATTCATCATTGTACACGCGAAAGGACCTTGCATAGCACCTGGCACATCAAAAGGACTTAATAAATACTGGCTAAATTGAAACAAATTGATTTTACTATTTTAAAAAACTCTGTTCCTCGAGCCGAGAGAAAAATAACACATAAAGATAAGTAAATGAAATGAGCACCTGGATAACAAGGATGTTATTGGTGAAAGACACTGAGATTGATGTAATTAGAATGCACGACTTGCCCTGATAACATCCTTCCGTCCATGTTCTCCATTGCAGGTCTGCCTAGTGGCGTATCTTGGTTTGTTTATGCTTTGTGTCTCATATCAAGTTGACGAACGGACATGTATCCAGTTTGTTATGAAAGTAAGTTGTTATTTTTTTCTCTTTTATCGTCACGTGGGGAAAAAAACACAAGTACAAAATAAAAGAATGATTTTTAAAGGGTTGCATATCAGATTATACTAGAAGTTGCATTTTTAGGCAGGCCAAAAAAATGTTTTAGGAGGGCATTCATCCAGACCCCAAAGGTAATGCTGGTCTTTTTTTTAAAGTCGTAATTTCCATGCACTAAGTTGGCATAGATCACATAAAGTCTGTCCTTCAATGCCCTTACAAAGAATTTTGAAAATTCATCAGTTCAGCAAAACACTTGGCCAGGGAAAAGGTGTCTCTGTTACTGCCCACTTCCATATCTTGGGGTTTTTTAGAATATTTTAATAGGGAAGCAGTCTAAGTGTATTTCCTCTTGTAGGTGGGATCACTGAGACAAAAAAAGTACATTGGGTGCATCCAATGTGATCTGTGCCAAGAGCCTGAGGGTATTGGGGGGGGGGAGGTAGGTGGGTAGGATACGCATGGTTTAACGTGTGTGTGTGTGTATGTGTGTGTGTGTGTGTCTTTCACGTGCATGTGATTTTTTTCTCCATTAAAGACAGTGCATTCGGTCGGAGCCCATTCAAGTACACAGCATTTTCACTGCACAGTAGAATCTAGTCCAAAGGGAAACATAGACACACCCTTTTAGAGTTCAGGGAGATAAAAAACCCAACCCAGCAATCAGAGCTAGGAGAAATCAAATTCCTACATTTTCTTTCAACCACTTGTAGCAGACAACAAAATGTTTTCTGTAATATTCGTTTGTTGGGTATTTTTTTTTTTTGGTCCACTCACACTGTTTACTTTTTCTTCATAACCAAGCACATAACAATTAGATACTTCTTTGTTCACAAGAAGCATAATGCATAAGAGTAAGTCAATTCTATTATTTAGAAATTACAAAGAGGCAGAAAAGATGTTTTTTATTCTAGTATGGTTGAAGTGGTTGACATAAAAAAGCAAAGTGCTTATATTATATGTAAATATATTTAAATCATGTTGTAAAAGGGTAATAATGGAATAAAAGTGCTCACATTATATTAACTAGTCAAAAAAAAGCTGGCTACACAAAATCTATGGTGTGATCCTACAGAAATAAAAAAAAATAGCTCTCAGTGCATAGAAAAAATGGTTATCTGTGAGTAGTGGGAGGATAGCTGCATTTTGTAGTTTCTTCTTTAATTCTGAAATGTTCTCCAATAGTTAGACATAACTTTTCTAATTAAAAACATAATGGGGGTATCTGGGTGGCTCAGTCGGTTAAGTGCCCAACTTCCGCTCAGGTCATGATCTCACAGTTGGTGAGTTCAAGCCCCACATCAGGCTCTGTGCTGATAGTGCAGAGCCTGCTTGGAATTCTCTCTCCCTCTTTTTCTGCCCCTCCCCTGCTCTCTCTCTCTCTCTCAAAAAATAAATAAGTAAACTTAAAAAAAATAATGGATTCTTAAAAAAAAAAAAAAAAACCCGACAGATTTTGGTGGATATACCTACATTTGGAAATTTTAATTTTTCTGTCTGAGGGTGTTCCTTAAGAACACCTTAAAGTGTTCCTTAAAGAAGGCCAGAGAGAGCAGACATCAGTCCATGTTTACTGTTTTTGTAGAGGTCTCACTAAATACAATAAGGCTTAGTGATGAATTAAAAAAAACAAAAAACAAAAAACAAAAAAACCCCTGGAAGCCTAATAAGAAATGGCCTGTTAAATTACAGGGACCTCTTTCACTAGGTAAAAAGTGCTCTACACTACGTTCATCAGCTTATGTGAAATGCCCTCGTTTCCCCTCCAGATGACCCAGCAGAGGCCCCCAAAGCCACCTCAACATCTGCACTCGAAATAAGGAGCAAGGGCAAAAATAAAATAAAAAAGTCACTGCCAATGTCAGCCAGGTTGAGAATTCCCCACTAGGAAGATCTCATTAGCCACCTTTTTTTTTTTTTTTTCCACCTGTGACAGACATTGACAAATACGGAGGCACTTTTCTCTTCTCCTGAATGTGACCTTTAGTGATGCTTGCTGCCAGCTCTCTAAGGTGCCCGCTACGTTATCTTCAGGTCTAAAATGAGCTTCAGTCAATCTCCAGGTTTTCCAAAGGCACAACAGGTTACAGCAGACTTTCCTTGTGTTTCCACACCATTGGATGGGGGGTGGGGGGGAGGAACGAAATGGATCTTCATGATGTGTTTCTCACTTAGCCTTACGGCATTTTAGTGCCTGCATATACCCTGGCCTAAGCTTTGTTGAAGATTTTTTCTCTCCTGTTGGAAGACCCAGATGGCCAGGGCAACCAGTCAGGGGGTGCTAACTGCGTCTCTCTGCAGCCTGAGCACGCGCGCGCGCGCACACACACACACACACACACACACACACACTCCCTCCCTTTTTCTTGGAGACAATAGCCACGGGACTTGTCTTTTCATCTGAGGCTAGCGCAGTCCGCTCTCTGGCAGGCCCGCGACACCACCGGCGCATTCTTTCTTTCTCCCGGGGCTCTGCCCGCGGCCTTGGCGGGCCATTCGGCCTCCGATTGGGCCGCCTGCCTTTCCCCGTGGCCCTGTTTTCTCGGGGCTCACCTTGGTTATTTGCAGAAACGTGTCCGGTTCATGTGCTTGCAAACACTCCCGGGCACATTCCCCAGGAGGGCATTTAAGGCGCACTCGCCTGGTGCCCACAGCCAGGAGGCCCCTGGGCTGCTGCTGCCGCCCCCTCCTGCGCGGCGAGCGGCAGCCGGGCCTCACCACCCCTGCCACCCGGGAAGGTAATTAAATCGAAGCCGAACCGCCCTCCTTCCAAAGTCACCGAACGTTGAAGCCGCAGCCGGGTACCAATTAGAGGCAGCGAGCGAGTGGAGCCGCGCCTGGGCGCCGCTGTTACATAAGCTCCGGGGGCCTCGGCTCCCCCGCCCGCTGCCGAGCGCCAGACACACGGGCTGACACCGGCAAGACAAATGCGTCCCGAGCCAGGCTTTTATCAAGATATATTTGCTCGCATTCCCAAGGTCATCGTAAACACTTTCATTGATAGTTTATTCGTGCCGCGTAGGTAAAACAAGCCACTTGATTTTAAATTACAGATTCTAACCCAGAAGCTTGTTGCTGTCAGATGGATTAAAAGCCAGTGAAGGGGGGGGGGGAGGGGAGCGGTTGGGGAAATGCTACAGCGTTGCAGATGTAGCCCGCAGGCCTGGGGGATCAAGTATACATTTATGTCTTAGCATGGATACGAAATTTGATTCTGTGGTTCACTCCTGTTTACTTGGCCTGATGCTTTCACAGAGTGGGAGATGCAGGATCACAATGTGTGAGCTATGCACCAACGAAAGTGTATTCATATTCAAGGAGCTAAGGGGCAAGGCTTTTGTTTGGGCTCCCAGCATATTTAAGTTGCTCACTTAAAATTGAGCAATCCCTGTGTCTGTGTAAATGTTTACATCTTTTCTACAAGCCAAGCCTGCATTGTTACTCCCACATGACAGAGAATAAGACAAAGCCTGTAAAGTTGATACCCTAAGAGTCTTGAGAACTGGCAGCTCTTTCCATCTCCAGTAATTTGTTTATTGATTTCACAAATACTTAAACAGTGCTGCTATGTACTAGAGGCAGCTCTAAGCCCTTTACAGATATCAACTCTTTTGATCCTTATAATAAGCCTATGACCATAGGGCTATTATGATCATCATTCCAAGTTTAAAGGTGAAGTAACATAGGTGTGCAGGGGAATGATCAATTTGCTCCAGGCCCACAGCTAAGAAGGGGAGAATCAGGCTTGAAAGCGGGCAGTCTGGCTCCCCTATTTATGCTCATAACCATCACTCGGCTGTACACTTGTTAAATGTCTTGAGCAAATCTTCCAATATCTAAGCCAAAAGGAGATCTTTTAAAAATAGGCAAACTTTTGGGGTACATGGGTGGCTCAGTTGATTGGCTTTGATTAAGCCCTTTGACTTCAGCTCAGGTCATGGTCTCGTAGTTCGTGGGTTCAAGCCTCACTTCCAGCTCTGTGCTGACAGCTCAGAGCGTGGAGCCTGCTTCGGATTGTGTCTCCCTCTCTCTCTGCATCTTCTCTGCTTGTGCTCTTTCTTTCTCTCTCAAAAACAGAATAAACATTTTTAGAAAAACAGGCAAAATTCTCATTTCAGCAAATGGGTTTTCGTGATTGTGTGAGAGAATAATATTTTTGCAGCCATTCGAATTACTTACAGACTGAAGGAGGGATTATTGTCATTGCCTCAAGATAGTGTCCCAATGAATGTTATAGAAATCTGCTAAGGATGTGTGTGTGTATTGGAGGTGGGAGGGTTATTACAAGATTTCCTCAGTTCCAGCCATTGATGGCAATAAAATGTGCAGAGAAAACTCCAATTGGGGCCATTCTGCTAAGCAGATGACTCTCAGGTGGGAAATTACCCCTTTAATTTGGGCCTTCCCTCCTGGTAAAGTCACCAATGTACCCATGTTCCCAAAGCAAATAGCTCCCAGGTCCATGCTGCCTGCACTGGAAACACAGTTACAGTGGGTACACATGTACAGCACCACCAGCACAATTTAATTTGGCTCTTGGTATCAGGAGTTTGAAGTCAATCGTCAGGCCTGAATATTTCATAACAACCCAGAATATTTCAAATATTCTGCTCCAATGTTCCCACAAAAATAAAAACTCCTACATTTTAGCCTAAGCACTATAGTTTTTGCAGGAAATATGGCCACAAAAATTTAGGTGATGTGTTCAATTTCACAAATTAAGTATTTCCTTTTTAAATGTCTTAATGGTGCCCCTTGTATTTATCTGCTTCCCTTCCTCCAAGGGAGGACTAAACACATTGAATAGAAGTTATCCTTGTTGGAGCACTTGGGTGTCTCAGTCGGTTAAACGTCTGACTTTGACTCAGGTCATGATCCCTCAGTTCATGGGTTCGAGCCCCACTACATCAGGCTCTGTGCTGAGAGCTCAGAGCCTGGAGCCTGCTTTGGATTCTGTGTCTCCTTCTCTCTGCCCCTCACCCCCCTCATGTGCTCTCTCTCTCTCTCTCTCAAGAATAAATAAACATTTAAAAAAACCCTGAAAATTACAATAAAAGAAAGTTATCCTTGTTATGTCCCTGAGATATAAGATGTTTCAATAAACTGTTTCATGGATGAAAAAACTTGAGTTCCATCTGGCAATTCTTCAAGAGATTTGAAAAAGATTAGTGTATGCGTTTATGATATCTTTGATGAAGACATGCAAAGAATCCATGCACTCCTTGGCTTTGCAGCCATGTTAAGACAAAGTGGCTTTAACCAGTTCCACTCTCTTCCTGTGCCCTTAGTCAAGCTTTCAAGCAAACTAGACACATGGATAGGGCACCAGCACACACACACACACACACACACACACACACACCACATTCAAGAAGAAAAAAATACATTTTTAAGTTTTCTATATTTAAGACTTGAAAACACTTGAAATTGTCACCATGTGGGAATAACTCATTTGGAGGACTTTTGTACACATATTTTATAATCTTGGCTATATGTTTTTATTTTAAACTACATATCATTGGAAGTAGAGAGAGTGCATAATCTTTTCAGAGCTGCTTTAATCTAGCCCTGGACATGAGTAGAACTAATCTTACTTTGGGGAGTTCACATTCATGAGAACTGCCCTACAAACAACATTGGACTATGGTAATGTACATCTCACATTAGGAACTTGGTTCAGTACACTAGTCCCGACAGTTGGGGCTCTGTTCCTCATCTAGAGCCTCAGTAGGTGGGACCAGAAACATTTCCAGTAGGTGAGTACAATCCCAAGAACATTTCTTGTCATATAAAATGGTTTATATTGTGACTGTGTCAACAAGCACTCACAATTTTTGATCAACATATTTCAAGTGTAGGCTAAATGTCTTGTTCGGGGATTCCATGGTTCTTTAGCAGCAGAGCTGGAACTTGAACCAGACTTTTCCATCACAAGGCTATCAACACAGGCCAACGTGTTTAGAGCCTCGGCAGCTGAGGAGCCATTTAGAGTTAATTTTTGTACTCAGGAACTAGCTGGTTAGAGGTAGACTTGGGTTGACACTTGTAGGTGAGGAAGCTGACATCAAGTCGTCTACCTTCTGGAACCATAATTTTTTTTTCTAGCAACCTCTTACTGGGGCTCCTGGCATTTCTGGACACAGGTTGGCAACCACTATATTGACCACGGTCATTTTTATTAACCTGTGTTGCTAGTTGATCGATCCCTGCCAATTTTGGCCAATACAGTGTTTTCATTGCCTTCTAGCCTTTCATTTACCTTCTAGCCTTTCTGCAATCTTCATATGAGCAGCTTTTGAGGTCAAAACAATCATGGCATGTCTTTCAGGGATGGCTCTCATGTTTGGGATTCATCTAAAGTTTGCTACATCCATATACAAGTATCCACCATCAAGCTAATATTGTTGGCTTGGTGTATGCAAAGCACTCCGCATCCATATGGCAAATAAAAATACGATCAGGGCTTACGGATTGCTTCACTAACAAATCAACATGGAACCATTCCTAAGTCACGAGTACTCCATTACTGAAAAGACAACAGCCCCATCCTTCAGGGAACTTCCTGCCAGAGAAGAAAAAGACCAGCTTTTATTAATGAGTTTTGTCAATAGTCACCCGCTGTGCTTTGTAACTGGAAAGGTTTTCTTCTGCTTTCTTGCAGCTCTTGTACTTTCTGCTGAGTGCCCTGGGCTTGATGGTCTGCGTGTTGGCCGTGGCCTTCGCTGCCCACCACTATTCGCAGCTCACACAGTTTACCTGTGGAACAGCACTCGATGCCTGTCAGTGCAAACTGCCCTCCTTGGAGCCGCTCAGCAGGACCTTTGTGTACAGGGATGTGACTGACTGTACCAGCATCACCGGCACGTTCAAACTGTTCTTACTCATCCAAATGATTCTTAACTTGGTCTGCGGCCTTGTGTGCTTGGTGGCCTGTTTTGTCATGTGGAAACACAGGTACCAGGTCTTTTACGTGGGTGTCCGAATGTGCTCCCTAACAGCTTCCGAAGGCCAGCAGCAAAAGGTCTAACATACTCGCTCAAAGGCGGGAGAGAAAACAGCACACTGACTAGCTGGGGTCAAAAAAGGAAAAGGAAAAAGAGAAAGAAGAGGAAGAAAGGAAGAAAAAAAAACTTTTGACAATAACTAATATTCACTGTTGTAAATGAATATTTTTCTATTTTTCAGGAAATAAGAGCATTTCTTCAGGTTTCTATAGTATTTTTAAAAATTCTTACAGGGAAAATAAGATCCAAATTGACTTTAAGACATTAAAAGAACACTGAACGGGGAAGGAATGGCATACATTTATTTTTGCAGGTTGGAGTTTATTTCTTAGTACAGATTACCCCCACCCCCGCTTTCTGAACATAGAGCATTCCCATGAAAACTTCCGTGAACCGAAAAGGGGTAAAGCGAAGACACTGTTTTGTAGAAGCAGAAATCTTCAGATTTCTTTTGGTTGGCGAAAATGGGTGCTAATGTAGATATTTCCTAAAGCAAAACGGCATAGAGCAAACTTTCGGATAGCGGGGAAAACCTGTACTCATTTTATCCATTATTTATATAATCCTCTTTCCTGTTCAGTTTATAGTGTGCATTGGCATTTCAGGACCACTTGCTAAATTTTGCAGTCGTTTCCAGAACTTCCCACCTCCCCCCATTCCTTTCACTATGCCTTGTAGAAAGGGGGGAGAGCTGAGCAACTAGGTTGACTCTCTGGATTCTCCCTGGTTAGAGATGTCTTCAAGGCATGAAACAGCTTCAAGGGTCAGAGTAGAAAAGGAAGAGACTTTGCAAAGGCTAAATAATTATCAGCACCTGGGCTGGGGTGGAGGCCTTTTCTCTTCAGCTCCCTTAGTTTGGCTCTGTAAGTAGATCACTTACTAAATACTTTGGATGATTGTCTGCTTCTCAATAATTGAAAGTTGGTGGTAGTTGTATTCTTAATGATGTAGAAGGCTTAAAAATAATTACATTATGCTTCTATTCTACCATCTAAAACAAATCATTAAAACTAATTTCTACCTAATTGTTAATTATAATTATGCTCAGAAGCCTACTTAATGAGCCCTGTCTGTACTTATGTAGCACCATCGGCATTAGGAGAAATTACTCTCACAAGAGAGGAGGCTTAAAGATTCTTTCTTCTGAAAGCCAAGCTTTACAAAGGAGAAGAAAAAAATTTCTTTATTAATAGCTCAGGTTAAAAATATTCATTTAAACAAAAACAAGAGCATTTGTAATGGGAAATGTTTATACAAATAGCACATTTGTGATACGTTATAAAGTATCTCTCTTGGCAGCTAAGTACTTTTGAGGAAGACCTGGGTAATGCCTAAGTGTTCCATTCACAAAAGTGCATCTGATATGCAATCTTATTATTGATATTTGTATCCAGTCAACCTAGAGACTTAAACTAATGTCTTGATGTCCTTATTTGAGCATATGCCCATTGACTTGGAAGGTAATTTTTATTTTGTTTTGTTTTTAAGTTACTGTGACTTAAAAAAGCACAGGCACGCTGGGGTGGGAGTCTTTTCTCTCTTACTTGGTTCTGAACAATACCAATATTTTAAGGAAGGAGCTCAGAATGCAAATGCATGCAGCATAAATGTTATCAAGATCTTTCTCTCTTAGCATGCTCTATTGAAATCAGAAATTCAAGATAATAATTGAGATGAATTTGCCTCTCCACATTGCCTTTTGATATACTCTGCTAGTCATGAAATTCTACCCTAAAAGAAAATCATTTTCTTGTTTGCCTTAGAAAATAGTTGAACAATTCCATTGGTTGTGACGATAGTGTCAATTTCTACACAATATAAATATCCAAATAAAAGGAAAAACATTAAGTCAGTTAGTTGGAGAATTGTAAAAAGCTTTTATGTCCTCCAGATAAAACACCTGATTAACAGATGTTAAAACCTTTTTTTTTAATGTATTGACTTGCTTAAAAAATGGCCTTCCTACACACCAGCTCAGGCCAAGAACTCACACTTAGTAGATAAGACTCTGGAGCAGAGGTTGGATTACACGCAAAAACTATATCGAGAGAACACCAAGCATCCGGATGATGACCTAAAAAAAAAAAACAATAGCTGAATCCATTCTGATTTGGACAGTTTTTGACATAAAGAAGAAAATGACAGAGAATCTGAAATATTGTAGGCTGTTCTGTAAAGAGAGAGAAACTGATGATTTAATGCTAATTGCTATGAATCAGGCACCACTAGAAGCACACCCTGAATTCCTTTTTATAGCAAACACTACTGGTTTTATATTAGAAAATTAGAAGTCTACACATCACTAAGGTGCTCAATGTTTTACAAACAATTCACAGGGTATTTCACATGGTAGAATAACTTTAGTTTATGTGTTTCTTTTTCTAAATAATGCAACCAGAAAAGGATGAGACAATAAGTTTGATAATAATCAGGATATATATATATATCCTGATTTATATATTTTATAAATTTATATATATATATATATATATATATATATATATATATATAAAATTATGTATGTAATTAAATCATTCTTAAATCTCCAAAGGAAAAAAATAATCATAAGTGAAAGAAGGAACAAATAAATAAAGAAGGAAAGAAACCAAGAAAAGATTCCTGTGCTGTGAACTCACTGAGTATTGATACATGTAAGAATTGTGTTGCATGAATAACAAACTGCTTTATGCTGGATTTAAAGTATTTTGAGGTTGTGTTTTGCAAATATTGAAGTTACAATAACCGGCAACAGAAAAGGAACAGAGACACAGCTTTACACTTAGCAAAATGTTACATTTAAAATCTGACAAGGAGCCAAGATGGTGACTGTCTCTTCTAAACCATAAAACAGTAAGATTTGCGCAATCCTCCTCCTCTTCCACCTCCTTCAGGAGAATTAAATGAATCAAGACTTTGGAAAGAGTGGAAACTGCCGGGACTTGGCAGTACTTGAAATAGGAGGAATACAGCAGCCTAAATGTACAGACTTTGTAACCAAGCCCACCCGATCGGTCTGTGCCTTCACGTGACCACCATCTGTGCCTCCCTCGCTCTGTCCAAATTTGTGGAGGCAGCTCCTTGGAGCCAAGCCTAAAAATATAGCTACACCAGGCCCTAGAAACTGTAGTCAAGTAACAGGCCCGACTTTTTTCCCCTCTTTGAATTAAACGTCTGTCTATATGATCTCTTTGGAGGGGTTTCCAGCTGCAATAGCCATGTGTTCTGACAGCGAGAGCCCATTATGTGTGTGTTTTCTATTCATGGGCAGGACATCAGAATCTCTTAATATTCTTGTACTTCTCCTCTTGCATGCATTGTATCTGGAATATGTTTATAGATTTTTAGTAAAAGGTGGGGTAGAGGTTATCCAAGGAAGATTCTGAAGGACAACAGTGGAGCAGTTACTTAACCAGAAACAAACTGAGAAGTTGCCCTGAAAACCAATCCTATCCTGTCACGAAACAAACCTTCACATTTTCTAGTAATTACCTCTCAACTATTGCCATGGAGCCGTTAATTTCTGTAAATCATGCTGGCTATCAGTTTTTACTATACTCAGAAAACTCTGTCATGTTTTTAGATGTACACTGAGTATGCAGGACAGTGTTAAAAAGAGCTGATGGCCAAATATACTGACTTGTGGTGGAAACATTTGTTTCGATGAAGGCTCAGTGTTTCAGCCTGGGCAATGAATACCTTAATTCTTTTCTTCTGATTTTCTCGATTATCTTCTTGATTATCTCAAATGATTATCCCCTTCAGAAATATTGGTCTGCATTTTGGTGTTGTGATTTCATTTTCCTGCCATTGATGAAATAGTGAATAGAAAACAAAGTGCTTTCTCAAGGTATGAAGTGGTGATTTTTAAAGGAGATGCATATGTGCAGATTTTCTTTGTTAATAAAATTTTCATAATCTCTGAAAACACCGTGTTTGGATGTGCTTTGCAGTACGTTACACGTGAACTTGTGTACAGAAAAACCTCTCAGGTTAGTGTTTACTTCCAAAATTAGGTTTTGGAATAGATGAGAACTAATACTCATTTTGACTCCTTTATTCAGGGACTGTCTCTATTTTGGTACCTGCACCCACTGTGGAAGTCAAGGTTATAAATGCTCCCCAGGCCTGAGCTGAAAAAAGATCTTGCAAAAAGTACTTGGAATGCTGATTCTTAATTTATATCTATTAATGTCAAGTAAAGCTTGGCCTAGAGAAAGGAACACACGTTTGAGTGCTGCACATTCAATCATATCCTACATTTAATTATATGGAAAAACACACGGCCTAATTCCATTTCAAATCTGAATGCAGGGACTCCTTATGAACTCTGAGGCAATTTAAATAGTTGATTATACTGTAAAATGTGGTGGTTCCTTCTGTTTAATTTAGTTAGAAAGCCTTGTAGAATGTGAAAAGAAAGGAATAATGACTTAGCATACATTCTCTGAGGTGGATTTCCTATCCTTAATGTTAGGGCTGCAGGTCCCAGGGGGTGGAAATCTGACTGCCACTTTCTGGCTGTGTGACTTTAGACACACCATTTCATGTTTAGCTTCCCCGTTCGTACAGTGGAGAAAAACATAACCGCCTCACAGTATCATGGGGAAGGTTACACGAAATAGCACTTAGCAAAGTAACTGGCTCCAAGAGGCTTAGTAGACATTTGGATTCTTCCATCCTTAGCTGGGTTCTGCAAGCCTGTGATGCTTCTCATCGATGCAGGCTCCAGTCCCCATATCCAATTGGAAAAATGGCTCTGCTTTGCTAACCCCTTTGGTGACTCCCTCTTTTATAAACCAGGAACATTATCAAAGGAGCCTCCAGCAGAAATTCTGCTTTTTTTTTTTATTAGGCTTCACGCCCAGTGTGGACTCATGACCCTGAAATCAAGACCTGAGATGAGATCAAGAGTTGGATGCTGAACTGACTGAGCCACCAAGGCACCTCAGAAATTCCACTTTTAAAATAAGATAGCACCAACTCTTATTGATGATAGTGCACAGAATTATGGGCTGGCGGGATCCCTATTTGTTGGTTTATGCATCTGGATGTTTCCCAATTGTGGCCATCTTTTCTCGGTTCCTTCCTTCAGGAAGACCTAGAAGCTGAGGCATTTCTTCTGATTTTCATGTCACTTTGAATTATTTTGATAGAAGTGTGTTTAACCCCAACATTTTCAAATGAAGCTTCATTGAGCTCTGGTACATTATCAGTCCCCTGTATTTTAGGTTGTGATGTACAACCCCTCATTTATTTAAAAACCAACCACCAACCACCTTTGATATGCTTCACTCTGTGGGTCGCTGATTCTCATTCAAGAATCATAAAAACGTCTAGTTTTGAGCGTAGTCAGCAAATACCAACCGGAGCTTCATTCTCCATATTGGATATGAAAACACTCATATAAATCTTTAAATTTGTGGCAAGTTATTGAAATTATACGGCCAGAAATCTACTTTTTCCATTGATAGAGTCTATCTATCTTTATAGCTCATAATAAGTTATTATATTTATATTAAATTATTTTTTTTGTTTGACAGACTCATCTTTATGAAGTACAGGATTAATATTGGCTATTTTACTTTTAAAATTCAGACTGTAAGCAAATAAAAATGAAACTAATGTATGGGGGTGCCATCTTGAAGACAGCAACTCATTCTTTCATTTCTTTCCAACAAATATTTATCTATGTTTCTTGATCCCTTCCAAAGCATAGGATCTGAGAGGAAATCTCTTTTGTTGTTGTTTGGGAGGGTCACGAGAAAGATCCTTTAATCAGAGGCACACGGGACATATGCTCATCTGTTATTCTTGGGAAAAAGCAGATACAGGGCCATGATCCAGATTTCCACAGAGACATGAAGCCTTGTGTTCAACAAGGCGCTCTGACTGGGGCAGGAGGGATGTGGAGGCCTGGAGAGTCTTCTGTGGCACACCCTGCCCCTTCGACCCGGAAGTCGGCTGGAGAAGAAGGTGAGCCTCCCTGCTGCTGGCAGGAACTGTGGAGGAGGCTTGGCTAATGCCTGATGAGGGAGCTGGACGAGGAGATATCTGTGGGCAGTTTGGGGGTCTCTGAACCTGGAGATTTAGGACTATGTCTCTCTCTAGATGGGGTGCCCTGCATCTTCTTTCTACCCAGCCGCCTTTTCTCAGAAGCCCACACTGTGTTGTCTCTGCCCGGCCAGGTACGATTGTAGAGGGCAAGACGGTGACTCGCAAGGACCACAGGGGGCTGTGGCCAGAGAAGATGACTGCCATCTCGTGCAATCCACTCCCAACTGGTCTCCCTACATCTTCCTACACATGTTTTAATGGACTGTTGGTGACCCAGTCACCAAGAGGCTTGAAAGTGGTGTGCTGGCCACAGTGAATTAGCAGAGATACAGGAAATAGAGTCCGAAAATTATGTGACTAAAGTTGTCAATCGCCTCAGTGGATCATTTTTAATTCTCTTTCACTCAGGATAGAATTCATGTACTCTTACAAAATAACCAATGATCCATCAGGTATCCTTATGGGCACGAGTAGACTTTTAAGTATTTATTAATTTTTTTTTCTCAATTGCAACAAAAGTGACTATACAATTGAAAAGAGAGAGAAATTGTTTTAATATACAGAAGCTTAGGACCACGGACGCTGAACATGGCTATTAAACTAACGGCTGGGAACATACACTCAGGCAAATGCAGGGAGGAATGATACCATAAGTATGTTTGGGGTCTGGATGAAGTGACCACAAGTGAAACCCTGGATTCCAGTTGGCCTCGCCTGGGTTAGAGTAGGAGCAGCCATCTTGGTGCGACCCTCACACCCACCCACCATCAGATATTAAAATTGCTTTGGACAGGGTTGCCTGGGTTGCTCACTCAGTTAAGCATGTGACTTTGGCTCAGGTCATCATCTCACGGTTTGTGAGTTCGAGCCCTGCGACAGGCTGTGTGCTGACAGCTCAGAGCCTGGAGCCTGCTTTGGATTCTGTGTCTCCCTCTCTCTCTCTCCGCCCTTCTCCTACTGGCACTTTGTCTGTCTCTCTCTTTCAAAAATGAGTAAACATTTAAAAAAATTTTTTAAATAAAATTGCTTTGGACAGTTGGGGATAAAATGACCAACAAGGTCATTCTCTACTCTTCCAGAGAAGAGACTGCTGCCCCTCCCCCACCTCATCCTATAGCTTTCCCCCTCCCATCCCCTGTCCCATTTCTATGACACTCAATTGACTCAGGTATCCTAACTCAAATGCCCGGGGGTTAAAACCTTAAAATACAGAGATCCCTATAAATATTGTTTTCATTTGAATAGGATATTCCTAAAGATCAGGAAGCTTCAGTTCCAGATAAATGAGGCATGATGCCAGGGCAGGAAGACCTGCCCAGTAGTCTTTAAAACTCAGCCATGTAGGTAGCCACCTACTCTGTCTGACCAGCAGCATCATAGTTGCAGAGCTGGTGGGACTTGGAGAACATTTCCCATTAGCCTCGGCTCTGGCTGTGGCTTGGGAACCTGTGTGGGTCTGCAGCTGAACAGGCCGCTGGTTACAGCTGAGCAAATCTCTGCTCAAACTAGTTGCAGGGAAGCTTCCAGAAGTCTAAGGGAAGAGGTTTTCCTCCCACAATTTCAGAGGGCATTTTACTGTGGAAGGCACAATGAGTGGGGAAAAAAAAAAGGGTAAGAATTCATGCAGAACCTCTTTGCCCCCAGTGCCCAGCTCCCTGAGCATTACTTGTGACAACTCACCAGGGTTGACTTTTTGCAGACCCCCAGGCTTCTCTATTCATCCCACACAGAACACCCTCAGAGACTTGGCTTGGCTTCACATTGCTGCCCAGAAGAGGACGTGTCAGGCAATAAGCAATAAAAACGTTCATTTCTTGTTGAAAAAGTCCCAAATTATAACTAAACAGGGTGATTTTTTTTTTTTTTTAATTTCCAAAATGTGCTTTTCCCCTAGAGCCCTTGAGCACAGACTCGTGGTTTTGTCTCTCCTGGGTTTTACAGTCTATCTGCCTCAAGCCAAGAGACTTGGCTCTGCTCCCCCTGAGTCAGAGTCTCGGCTGGTAGCTGAACCCAGGAAGCTCTGGCCCCACATCTCTCCCTGGAACCACCAGACCACACAGCCTCCTGTGCTCAGTCCTTTGGCTGGGTATCCTGCCTCCTCTTTGTTTGGAAAGAGATGTCTTACGTAACCGTACAACCTACTAAATGCTCCATTGTCTTCTACTTGGGAGAGCTCAAAATAACCCATTAGTGACTTACAACTTATCGCAAAGATAGAATCTATTACCCACATCCTCACGGCCCCCATGGAGCAAGCCTCACCTATCTTACTTAGATCAATCATCAACAACGAGACTTAACGACTCTTGTCTTTGGGGGAACGCTAAGTTCAGCGCAAGGTACAGGAAATACAAAGCCTTGTTTATCTATAGGTCACAGCGCTTTGCTCGAGCACCACGTGAAAGTCATTTGTAATTCAAGATTGAGACAGGCATAAACAATTCTGATCTGATGATCTTTTTACTAATCTGATTTTGATAAACAGCTGATGAAAGTGGAAGGTGTCTGGTCACCAGAGGAGAGATACTCAGGCAGGGAAATCAGTTTCTCTTACCTCACCGGGCAGGGATTTATTTCGAGGCTCCTGTTAACAGTCCACAATGCCAAGAACTGTGATCACCACCCTGGACTGCAGGAGCCTTCTAAGCAGTATACAGAAACCCACTGGGTAAGGTCTTCTCCTCTGTCTTTATTTTCTATGAATCTCTGATTAGCCCAGTTGGGAATTCTAGTAATTACTTAAGCTGGCACCTCTAGAAAAAAATATACCTCTTAGGATTCAATTAAAAATGAAAAGAACCTCTGTCTGCATGGTGTTGCCAAGGAGTTTTCACTGTATAAGGCAGGGGTGTAGACAAGGATGAATAAAACACTCTGCATTAGGTGACATTTCCATCTGGTTTTGCTGCCAGAGCAGCTCTGGGGAGAGAAGCTGGAGAGAGTTGGGGGCCAGCCTTCTCCAGCCTACTCTCTTCCCCATGGATCTCTCCGTCTTTGAAGGATCCCTAAAGACTCTTACTTATTTCTTTCTGCAGCAGACATTTTTTTTTTTTTCATCTGGGACCAGCTACATGATTAGTTTCAGGTGGAGGCACATTTCTTTCCCTGCTCAGTGATATGTGAGTCTTCAGCAAAGCTTTCAGAAAGGGACCCTGAACTTGCTGAAGTACAGCCATCTCCATCCGCCATGTGGAGCATACCTGAGTAGCATGGAGAGAAAAGGTGAGAGCCCATCTCCCCTTGCTATGGCTGCCCCTGCCACGTCCCTTAAGGCCTCAGTATCGCGTACCAATCTGCCAAGTTCCATGCACGGATCTCAGAACAGCAGCAGCCAAACTGGCATGTAAGAAATTTTGCTACGCTGAGTTTTGTGGCACATGTGGCTCATGTCTCATCCTGTCCAGCTCACTGATTTAGAAAAAGCTGAAAGTACAAGGGAGCTTCCATTCTGTTCAAGAGTGATTTCTACAAGGAGCTCTAAAGCCCAAGCTTCTTGCAGAAGCTGCTTGCTTACATTACAGGACAAGGTATGGGAAACCACTCCAGCTTTGAAATAATAAGAATAAGAATAAATCTTTGGTATACCATTTCCAGGAAACAAGGTGGAGTTCAAGTCCATCTCAAATGAAAAAATTGGAAAGTTTCCATTTTATCTGAATACAATATGCATTCAAAAATGGGCAGGGACTCTTTATACTGTAAGAACAACATAGCTCATGAAAGTGTTATTACAAATCCATTTTTCTTTTAAATGCTAACTTGCTATGTAGGAAAGATTTAGAATAGACATTAAGGAGAAATTCCTAATGACAAATGTGTAAAGTATGGAGAAATTACCAACTTGTAGAATCCCTATCTCAATAGAATATTAAACAATTTTATCTAAAGGTTATTAATAAAATAGTACACAACTCTTTTCCTAGAATGGCTTCATTCAAACCCAACCTAAAAGCTATAAGAAAAAGAATTCTTCCAACTGGAATTCATGGGGACTTACCAAACCAACAGACTTCTAATTGTGTTGCTGTCTTTTCTAACATGTCCCTTTGCCTCTTCTATGTCTAGAAATACTTCTGGCTTAAGAATTTTGGAGACAGAGTCAAAAATAGGGAAGTTAAGGGAATGTAGAAAGTCAAATTGAAATATCAATTATCACTTCAAGTTAGCAATAAAAATAAAATTTAAATTAAAATTATTTAATAATGGACTACATATCTTAAGCACACACATGAAAATATTATGTAAAAACACAGTCCTCTTTAATTGGACTTGGGAAATCTCTGAATGATATTTTAAGGACCCTTTGAATTCAGTGTCGATATATATATTTGAGAGTCCATATATTAAGGCCTATAAGAGTCTGGTTTTGGAACCATACTTGAATCTTGAATTCTAATATGGCCTTGGGCAAACAACCTACTCTTTCTGTGCCTTCCTGTCTTAGTTTCTTTGTCTGAAGGATAATCATAGGGTATTTGTGAACAGTGAATGAATAAATGGATGGTTATCTGTAATGGATTTAGAAGAGTTCCTATGATCAATGCTATGTAAGTGGTTGGTTTTGAGTATAAACTGTCAGCAAATTAAAATTCAGTGGCATATCAGGAAACCAGGAAAACTGGTAGCCTCTAAAATTTCTAGAGTGAAGCACTTTGAAGAAACACACAAATTAATAGTCTTTGTATTCTAAAGCCTAAGTACAAAACAGCAATCCCTCTGCCTCATGTAAACATGGGAAGTACGATACAGATAATTTTCTTATATTTGTTCCTCTACCATGATCTCTACTCAGTTGACAAACTGGAGCAGGGCGTCAAAGTCCTGGTATCTGGGAGCCCTGAGGCTCACTGAACTGGGCCAGAGTAAGTCTTTTAAATTAAGGGCCCAGAACCATCCTGTGGGCCTCTTCCCTACTCTCATTGATGTGGGTGACTCCAGGTTGTAGCAATTACTTCACGTAGCCTTTAAGGGAGTGAGAAAGTAACAAAGAGGTTTGAGTAGTGGACAAGGCACACTGGGAAAGGCAAACCCACCATTTCTGCTTTGGAGACCCTGGCAGTTTATGAATTAAGTGTTTTTGCAGATACATTATGACTTCAAATCTAGCTGGTAGAGTCATTTTCTTCCTACCATCCACGAGCTGAACCCTTGCCCAGTGCAAGCGACTCAGGCTCCATGTAGGGGTTGGATTTTGGCAAAGTCCTGGTAGGGACCTCTGTGTGAAAATAAAGTGGTTGATAGCAAATTGGGATCCTTGAATTTTATGGATCCATGTCCAAATAGCCAAGGTCAGTACTGGAATCCAAGAGAAAAAGTTTGCAGAAGACTTTTCAAAGCTGCTCTCACCAGGCCCACACTGCCTGGGCCAGAGGCCCCTTGGGCTGGCCCCAGAAGTGGGCTCAAAATGCAAGCCTCCTCTGTCCAAACCTAAATGCAGAGTTCTATAAATTGACATCTTGGGTACTCTGAAGAGCTAAGATAGATGAGATTTAGATTCACAGCATGCCTGTGAATTAAAAATAGAAATTAAATACAGGCATGAGCAAACTATCCTGTTGGAAGAGAGGTGACTTTCTTGCCTTAAGGCGAAATGTAATGGGATCTCATCTGACCAGGAGCAGACACTCCAAGCCACATCCATTGCTTTGACAATCGTAGAACTCTGACGTCAAAAGAGAGACGTGGCCCACACCACACTTAACTCCAAACCACCTCCCCTTCTGCCCCAAGTTTATTCTCTTCCTCTGCTTTTTTTTTTTCATGCTGAGAAAGAAACACTGCAAGGACATGGGGGGGAGGGGGCACTGGGGGAGGAGGAGGGACCAAGGAGACATTAGCATAAAAGCCTTTGGATATCTGCCTGCAGAGCTTTGTATTCTTTCCTCCTATAACACAAAAGCAGTTCTGGATGAAAAAGAGTCAGAAGGTCAGAGTGACTAAACACATTATGTACTTCAAGGCAAGCACCAGGGTTGCGTGGAAACCTGGGATTTACTGAAGCTTCCTTACTCTTTTGTAAGAGGAATTAAGCGTCGGGTGGGTTTTTGAGTGAAATTATTAGATTTTTAAATGCTTTTTAGAGATCATATTTCTCTTCCGCCCTCAGATTATACTCCCATCCACGCTCGATGTCTGTGCATTTGTCTCCAAATGCAGTCATGGGCCTTGACATACAGCAAAAGGGAGAAATGTTCTTCTGCTCTTAAGTTTTAAATTCTGAGTCTTGTTATTTACAGTGAAAAGTTATTTATTACATTTGCTTTAGTTATAAGGAAAATATAAAAAGGGGAAAAATGTTTTACAATCTCTTTTAGTTTACTTCTAAACTTTTCCCTTAATATTTATTTCTCATCTTAAAGTCATTGTATTAGAGCTGGAAGGAATCCTTATCCAACTCCCTTATTTTATAAAAGAACAAACAGGCCAGATGAGGGTCAACTGAGTCCAGATGAGGGTCAGTGACTTGTTTAAGGTCATGTGACTGACTCCGTTTCTCTCTCTCTCTCTCTCTCTCTTTTTCCTTTTTAGTGTAAATATTTGGCTTTAAACTGGCACAAGCTTTTATTCCTAATTTCTTTCTTTACTCTGCCATATAAATTGAAATATTTTACTGTTTGGGATCTGCAATTACACATGCTCTTATTTCAACAAGTTGAAAATCCCTGCTCACTCTTCTTATGGAGGCTAGGAAAGGTGTGGGGCAGGGCACAAACCCCACATTCATATTGCTAGTGTGTTCCAGGACATTTCTTCTATGCTTCATTAGAATAAAATTAAATAAAATAAAATAAAAAGAAATTAAACAAAGTTTACTCATCCTCTCTCAACCTCAGTGACCCTGAAGGAATGGAAATAATAGAATGAAAAAGGTGATTCACAGTGACCCAAGAGTTTGAAGAAGAGTAAGTATAAGTGTGAGTAAGAAACACTGAGGGGATGGCCAAAGTAGCCTCTTTTTTTGAGAGCCTGCCTATGGTGGTGGTTGTATGACATTGGTGACTGGAATCCCCGAGGGAGCTTCCCATCTAGCTTGGTTAAAAACAGGCTCCGGAAACAATCAGATTACCTGGGGTACCAGTCTAGGTTTTGCTACCATTTACTAGCTATAGACTCTTGGACAAATTCCTTAACTTTGTTCACAAAAGGAGAGTACTATGACTTCATATCTGTAATGTGCTGGAAAAAGGGCCTGGAACATTCTAAGGCCATAATCTATGCTTATTGTTATCATTATGTATTACCAAACCTGCTTCCAAGCCTATCTGAAAATCTGGGCCAAAGATAGAAGAGGAGGGGAATTGTTTTATTATGTTTGACCAGGTACTAGGGAGAACAACACAGTTATGGCTTGAGTTGACAGTGGAAAATCCTTTTTCCTATACCTAAACCCAGCTTAGGTGTATGGTTATTAATGCATACATTCAAATGGTTATTAATGCATACTATCAAAATAGAGAGCAGTTCCCAGATACATCCTAGTGCTTTTAAAGAGCAGCAGGACTTGAGAGCCAGCCTTTCTGGCTGCATGAAAATTTCAGGGTAGAAGTAATGAGACAGACATTTCTTCATCAGATCATTAATCTTTCCAATGTTGTGTCAATCCTTTTGTCTTTTTTAAAAAAGTTTATTTATTTTGAGAGAGAGTGCACGTGAACATGCGCGCATGTGTGCATGAGGAAGGAACAGAGAGAGAGGGAGACAGAGGATCCCAAACAGGCTCTGTGCTGTCAGCGCAGAGCCTGACAGAGGGCTCCATCTCACGAACGGTGAGATCATGACCAGAGCTGAAATCAGGAGTCGTATGCTTAACCTACTGAGCCACACAGGCACCCCAATCTTTTTGCCTTTAGTAGGGTTGCAGTGGACCACTCAGGAGGTATCACATAATTACCAGCACTCAAGGGAAAAGTAGAGAGGGATTTTGAAGAGAATTTCCAAAGGCAATTAATTAACCTGATACCGATAAATTCTGAAGGCCATAGTAATCTGGAAAGAAAAACAGTGATCTGGGAGTCTCTGACAATGCTAATGGAATCATGCTGCACAAAAACTTTCCCCTGCTTCCGGATTTTTTTTATCTGCGTCTTTTGTCCAACCACCAACACTACAGGCAACACAGACACAATGACTGGGGAATCTGGCGAATTTCGTAAGTCCTTCCAAAGCGCTCAGGAATCATTCCTTCTCATTGCATTTCAGGGAGGAATCAAATATGCAAGCTTAAAGCTAAAAACATGGGACTTGGCATCTGTAGGTAAAACAGGAATAAGCACCATGACCTTGGTCATGTCACCAGAACAATTAGAAATAGTCTTCACCTGCCCAATTTGAGAAAAGGACTCGACTCCCACTTATCTTCTGCGCAGTGAGAGGCTAATGGGAAACGAGCTGTGGGGAAGGCTTCCATGGCCTCGGAGTAGGCTCCTCTGCTCGGTGCGATGCCCTTGGCAACACAACAGAAGGCTGCGGGGGCTGGGGGAGGCCAGACTGAGAAGAAAAGAATGGCATGAAATACGATGCAGCTGCTGAACTTTCTTTTCATTAACTTTAAATTATATCAGTTTTTAGACTTTTGGAAACTTACTGAAAGGGGGGAAAAAAGTAAGAAGACAATCTGCTTTTAACCTAACTTGAATTGAGCAATAATAAAAGTAATTTAGCCAAGGGCAGAAAGACAGGACCACTGCTGTCCCTGCTCCCCCTCTTCCAATCCCCTTTAGCTAGAAGTTTCCATTTCAGCTCTCCCCGTCTAAGACAAGGAATACACAGCTCCAGAAAGCAGGCTGTCCCTGCAGCTATCTCCTCTGCCTGGCCTTACAAGAGTGACTCAGCAAAGCAGCCCCTTCCAGGGCAGGAACAGGGCAGGGCATTTGTTAAAAGGCTGTAGAAGTGCGTACCATCTTTCCAGCTTGCTTATTCATGCTGTCCCGAAGCTATTAGAAATGGCCATAGCACCTGGATCATTAAATTATTTATGTACTCCATATTGCAAGAGTCTTTTGGGGAAGAAGTGACCAAGAAGAGAGACCAGCTGAGATTGGTGTGAGTGGGTGGGCATATATTGGGTGGAGGGGCAGGTATTAACATTCACCTCCAAATCCCCCAGTGTTCAAGATCCTAGCACTCTAAGCCCTTCCCTGATGTTCACCATGAGATACCTTTTGTTATACCTGGAGCCATGAATGTTCTGAGCTTCTCCAGAACACCTGTACCTCTTGGCCACAGGATAAAAAACAAGGAAGTGAAGAAGGGAAGGGAATGGAAAAAATTCAATACTCCAATGCACATTTATCAAATACCTACTTTGTGATAGTCCTCGTTTTAGGAGCTGGATGTATAGGGATCAGTAAATCTTACATTCATGTGGGAGAAACAGACAATGAAAGTATAAGTACATGAACAGAACATTTTAGGTAGTGGTGAGTATTCTGAAGAATAGTCTTATTGGAGGGAGTGAAGGGGCAGGGTGATACTGGGATGATAAGGGCAGTCATCTTTTGGGACATGCCATTTGATCTGGGACCTCAGTAATGGAAGCAGCAAGGCATGCAATGACCTGGGTAAAAAGCCAGTCAGAAGTGACAGCAAGGATTAATGCCCAGGGATAAAGTTAGGTGATCAGGAGAACAGAGAGAAGACAAAGGCAACTTAATAATGGTATTGGAGGGACAGGCTGTGACCAGATAGGTAAGCTGGGGTCAGATCACAGAGTGGCTTGTAGGCCACAGGAAGAGTTTGGGAGCCACTGGAGTGTTTGTAAGCAGTGGAGTGACATGATGTTTACCCCGTTTCCCATTTCCATATACGTAGGTACTTACATACAAACACAGGGAAGGTATGTGGCTAGGGTGGAAATTGAGTTTGGGTTGTGAAAATATTCTACATTTTTATAATTGTATGCCACTTCAGATTTGATATTTAGAAGGGCAAACAATTTCAGGGGGGTCTGCATGGTTCAGTTGAGTAGGCATCTGACCATTGATCTCAGCTCAGATCATGATCTCATGGTTTGTGGGATTAAGCCCCACATCAGGCTCTGCACTGACAGCTCAGAGCCTGCTTGGGATTCTCTTTCCCTCTCTCTCTCTCTGTGCCCCTCTCCCACTCATGCATGCACCCTCTCTCTTCCTCAAAATAAATAAATTAAAAAACAAAAAGAAGGATGAACAATGTCAGCAATGCAAAAGGAAGGGCTAGGTTGGAAAATAAGGCAAGTGTTTTCTTAAAGCCCTTTTATGAAATTAATACCCAAAATGAAACAGCATCATCCACACAGGTCATGCTGGACATTGACCTTTCAAAGCCAACTAACTCTTAAGACATTTTGAATTAACTAGAACAGAGACAGAGCAGGGAAGAGAAAGCTGGTTATCTTTCTGAGTCTGCAGGACTTACCCATTAGAGAAGGTGTGACTTGGTTTAAGAAACCAATAACCAGGGGCACCTGGGTGGCTCAGTCGGTTAAGCGTCCAACTTCGGCTCAGGTCATGGTCTCACAGTTTGTGGGTTTGAGCCCCACGTCGGGCTCTGTGCTGACAGCTCAGAGCCTGGAGCCTGCTTCAGATTCTATGTGTCTTTCTCTGCCCCTCCCCCGCTCATGCTCTCTGTCTCAAAAATTAAAAAAAAATTAAAAAAAACATTAAAAAATGTTAAAGAAACCAATAACCGGTAGTTTACAAGTGCGTGGTTTATCCATATTTGCACAGAGTACCAGGTCTCCCTCTGAGATCCAGACAAGAACCTTCAGTTTTAGCCACTTGTTTAACCACGATGGTCTCTCTTTGTTCCAGGACATTGGAACCGCCCTGGAAGATCCAGTCAATGAAAGAGCTTGGACAAATAAATGTTTTGGGGTGTTGACCTATGAAGCTCCTTCAAATATTCCTTTTCTATTTGGCTTACATTTTCTTCCTTTCTTTCTTTCTTTCCTTCTTTCCTTTCAAGAATTTTAAGAACAGGAAAGGAAAATATGAGGTAAAGGGGACATAATTTTTATTATGAACTCTGTGATTATGTCTAACATGGCTAAAATTACATAATATTATTTTTGTAAAAGGATGGAGTTTTAAACACCTAGTGATTAGAGGCATTCTTCAGACTACAAGTAAACAGAGACTGCATACCCACAAAATATGTACAAAAGTGAAACAAATACCTTTTTTTTAAACAAAGTTAACGTCTGTAGAAAATTGATGGACTTGAGCAGAGTAGCTACTAACAAAGAATAAATGAAAACATAAGTTACATGTAGATATGTTTTTATTCAGCTCATCATATTTATCCCTTGGTGACTTAAAGACATAATGGAAGACAAAATGTTTAAAAAGAGTAAAAAAACCAGAGGTCAAATACTAAATAAGATGGAGTATATATAAAATAGTAAGAGAAGCTACTATAATTAAGCAAACTACATAACTCTGAAAAATGTGGATACTTTCTGCCATCCAGTTTTACTTTGATAGTGATTCCAGAGCCCTAAATCAATTAGATTGAAACATTTTATTTTTACCTCAGAGACAGTTCCTTCATTTGAATAGACACTGGGAAGTTAGCTCAGTGATTAAAAATCTAAAGAATGAAAGTATGAGAGACTGAATATTGACTCCCAAGGATATCCACATTCTAATTCCTGGATCCTGTGAATGTCACTTTATACAGCAAAAAAGGTCTTTGCAGATATGTTTAAATTAAGAATTTTGAGATGGGGAGGTTATCCTGGGTTATCTGGGCAGACCCTAATTTAATCACATTTTTCTCATAAGAGTGACAGAGGGATATTGACACAGAAGAGGAGAAAGCAGCGTGACCACTGAGGCAGAGAACGGTGTGAAGGGGGGCCACAAGCCAAGGAATGCCAGTGGTCAGTAGAGCTGGAAGAGGCAAAGAATAGGTTTCTTCCTTGAGCGTCAGGAGGAATGCGGCCTTAGTGACACCTTGGTTTTGATGTGGTGAAACAGATTTCAGACCAAGGCTTCCGACCTTCAAAAAATGTAAATGGGTATTGTTAAGACAGCCGTGGAAAACTAATATACCAACCAAGCAAGATAAGGATATAGTCACCCTTACTATTTCCTTAATAGCACCTCTGTTTTCCTGAATTGCGGTTTTTATCAACCGTGCATTTACTTTCACATTTTCAAGGTTAATGATGTTTATATTCTGTTCTATCCCAGTACTAGAGGCGTCGTATGAGAATGGGGTCTGTAGCAGGTTGGGCACATTTGAACCTGGTCCTACTTAACATCAGCATATTAAGTTTGGGTAAGTAATCTCTCTATACCTGAATCCTCATCCATACTATAGAGACAGAAAAATGGCGCCCACCTCAGTGTTGTGGAGAATAAACAAGTCAGTGCGTGTTAAGTGCTTACGAGTGTGATCAGCACATCATCATCCTCTTCATCAGCATTCAAGAAGTATTGCTATTTTTATTACTATGTTTACATTTTTGTGATTTGAATATATTTATTCTAAAAATTGAAAACCAACAAATTGCATTTACATAAGTAGGACTAAGTATTGTTCACAGCAGTGCCAAATTGTGTGTTAGTGTGAAATATCCTTATATGCAGGCCCCATGTGATAACTTCTGGACTATTTGAAGGAAAATGTTCCTAGCATCAAGGTCAAGTGGATACTATTTTTTTTTTCTTATATATACATCATCAGTTTCTCAAAATTTGTCATATTTTACTTTACTTTGTATTGGACAATGGCTTTCTTATTCATTTTCTCATCTTTGATTAAAAAATTATTTTTCACAATACCTCAAAATGACCCAGTATTTTAATAAGTCAAAAAATTTGATAAAAATCTACTTTCTCTTCAGGGGTATTTCTCAGCTCTAATCTGGACTACTTCTTAAAGCTGTGAAATAATGGTCCAGCTGGGGTTTTATGGTAAATACTTGAACACTTTTTTTTTCTATTTGTCAGTAAAAATAAACCAAAAATAGCACATAAAGTACATTTTCCTGGAAAATTCTGTTGGTATGACAATCACATATTGGTAGTGGTTGCATGAGGCAGAGGGTCATCTTTGAAATCAGACACTCCTGAAGCCTAATCCTACCTATACCACGTCCTTTTTGTGGGAGTTGAGGCAAATGGTGAACTTTTCAGAGCCCTGGTGTCCTCATCTTCAGAATGATGACAACAGTACATTGCTGATAATTCTGTACATGACAGATTAAATGACGTAATCAGTGTCGAGCTCTACCTGTTACACGGTAAACTTTTACTAAATGGGAGCTATAAGCACTCTCAACAATAGCCAAATTATGGAAAGAGCCTAAATGTTCATCAACCGATGAATGGATAAAGAAATTGTGGTTTATACACACAACGGAGTACTACGTGGCAATGAGAAAGAATGAAATATGGCCTTTTGTAGCAACGTGGATGGAACTGGAGAGTGTGATGCTAAGTGAAATAAGCCATACAGAGAAAGAGATACCATATGTTTTCACTCTTATGTGGATCCTGAGAAACTTAACAGAAACCCATGGGGGAGGGGAAGGAAAAAAAAAAGAGTGGGAGAGAGCCAAAGCATAAGAGACTGTTAAAAAGTGAGAACAAACTGAGGGTTGATGGGGGGTGGGAGGGAGGGGAGGGTGGGTGATGGGTATTGAGGAGGGCACCTTTTGGGATGAGCACTGGGTGTTGTATGGAAACCAATTTGACAATAAACTTCATATATTGAAAAAAATAAAATAAATGGGAGCTATAATCATTATTAGTCAAGAACTATAGCTAATCACCCTCTTAGCACTTAACTCATTTGAAGAAAATTATTTATTTTTAACTTATAAATTCTGGAATATAAAACAGTAATAAAAAGCATGTAAAATGTAAATGTCCAGTTTAATCATTAACAAAAAAGTGTTTCACAGATAACAAACACAGATTTTTAAAAAATGCATCGCCAGAATCCAAAAGCCCTCACTCTCCTTTCCCCTTCTACTTCTCCCCCTTCAAAAACGTTCCCTTCCCCTATACAGGTAACTGCTATTTAATTTTAATTTTCAATTTTCTTAATTTATATGGCAAACACTTCCCCCTTTGTTCTTTTAGATTTACCACCTAAAGAGAACTACCTCTGGCAAGCCTTAGATACCTTATAAGTTGCCCAAGAAAGTTTGCTACATTGATTGCATATTTATTGAGAGATAATAGTGTGCAGAAACTGTACAGAAACTAATAAAGTATTATACTATTTACTCTCTAGCAGCTTGCAGTGATGAAAAATAAAGCCATGCTCCCAGCTCCCAGCTTTCTTAATGCCCTTTGTTCCACTTTTCTATTGAGTCTAACAATATTTACTAGAAACAAAAGTAATGCTAGCGGTTGCCCTTGTTAGAATAGTTTTCAGGGGCGCCTGGGTGGCTCAGTTGGATGAGCGTCCGACTTTGGCTTAGGTCACAATCTCACAGTTCGTGGGTTCAAGCCCCGTGTCGGGGTCTGTGCTGATGGCTCAGAGCCTGGATCCTGCTTCCGATTCTATGTCTCCCCCCCCCCCCCGCTTGTTTTCTCTCTCTCAAAAATAAACATTAAAAAAATTTTTTTTAATTGTTTTCAAAGACAACTCTGTACCCACTCCCATAACATGAAAAAAGGGAAAATGGGAAGGGGCTTAATATTTATTGAGTACCTGCTCCATGCCTAGCGATGTGCTAAAGATTTTCCACTGTACTTATTAATTGTTACACAATCTAATATGATAGATATTATTAATTCTATTTGAGTTGTAAGGAAGTTGAGGCAACAGCTAAGAGTCAGGACAATATAATGTTAAAAATGGAAAATGAAGAGACTTCCATGTCACTTCATCAGGAAAATATAATATGTAAATGCACCTAATAATAGAGTCTCAAGCTGCATGAAATAAAATCTGACAAAATTGAAAAAAAGACTAGACAACTCAATAACCAAGGTTAGAGATTTCAAAACCTTATTCTCAATAATTGATAGAAGTACTAGACAAGAGGCACCTGGGTGGCTCAGTTGGTTAAACATCCGACTCTGGCTCAGGTAAAAATCTCCTTGGGGCACCTGGGTGGCCCAGTTGGTTGGACAACCGACTTCAGCTCAGGTCATGATCTCACGGTTCGTGGGTTCGAGCCCCGCGTCAGGCTCTGTGCTGACAGCTCAGAGCCTGGAGCCTGTTTCAGATTCTGTGTCTCACTCTGTCTCTGCCCCTCCCCTGCTCATGCTCTGTGTCTCTCTGTCTCTCAATAATAAATAAACATTTAAAAAAATTTTTAAAAAAAGATCTCGTTGTTTTGTGAGTTCGAGCCCTGCATTGGGCTTTCTGCAGTCAGTGCAGAGGCTGCTTTGGGCTGTCCCCCTCTCTGCCCTTCCTCCACTCATGCTCTCTCTCTCTATACATATATATGTATGTATATACATACATATATATCAAAAATGAATAAACATTAAGAAAAGAAATACTAGACAAAAAATTAGCAAGAATATGGAAGACTTGACAACACTAACAACCAACTCAACCCAACTTACATATGAAGACATTCTGCCCAACAACTGCACAATGTACATTCTTTCAAGCACACATGGTTAGATCAGGATCATCCATATGCTGGAACCTAAAACAAGTCTCAATACCTTTGAAAGGGTTAAGGTCATACAAAGTATGCTCTCCAACAGAACTAGAAATCAATAACAAAGAGAAATCTGGAAAATTCCCAAATACTGGGAAATTTAAAAATGCAATTCGAAAATCAGAAAATAGTTTAATTGAATGAAAGTAAAATATAACACATCAAAATTTAAGAAGCTACTAATTTAGCTAATGTAGTGTTTTGAGGGGAATTTAAATATGTATATTGGAAAAGAAGAAAGGCTTCAAATCAACAACCTAAGCTTTCACTTTAAGAAATTAGGAAAGGAACCACAAAAGGCCCCAAATAGCCAAAGTAATTTTGAAGAAGAAGACCAAAGCAGGAGGCATCACAATCCCAGACTTTAGCCTCTACTACAAAGCTGTAATCATCAAGACAGCATGGTATTGGCACAAAAACAGACACATAGACCAATGGAATAGAATAGAAACCCCAGAACTAGACCCACAAACGTATGGCCAACTCATCTTTGACAAAGCAGGAAAGAACATCCAATGGAAAAAAGACAGTCTCTTTAACAAATGGTGCTGGGAGAACTGGACAGCAACATGCAGAAGGCTGAAACTAGACCACTTTCTCACACCATTCACAAAAATAAACTCAAAATGGATAAAGGACCTGAATGTGAGACAGGAAACCATCAAAACCTTAGAGAAGAAAGCAGGAAAAGACCTCTCTGACCTCAGCCGTAGCAATCTCTTACTCGGCACATCCCCAAAGGCAAGGGAATTAAAAGCAAAAGTGAATTACTGGGACCTTATGAAGATAAAAAGCTTCTGCACAGCAAAGGAAACAACCAACAAAACTAAAAGGCAACCAACGGAATGGGAAAAGATATTTGCAAATGACACATCGGACAAAGGGCTAGTATCCAAAATCTATAAAGAGCTCATCAAACTCCACACCAGAAAAACAAATAACCCAGTGAAGAAATGGGCAGAAAACATGAATAGACACTTCTCTAAAGAAGACATCCGGATGGCCAACAGGCACATGAAAAGATGTTCAACGTCGCTCCTTATCAGGGAAATACAAATCAAAACCACACTCAGATATCACCTCACGCCAGTCAGAGTGGCCAAAATGAAGAAATCAGGAGACTATAGATGCTGGAGAGGATGTGGAGAAATGGGAACCCTCTTGCACTGTTGGTGGGAATGCAAATTGGTGCAGCCGCTCTGGAAAGCAGTGTGGAGGTTCCTCAGAAAATTAAAAATAGACCTACCCTATGACCCAGCAATAGCACTGCTAGGAATTTATCCAAGGGATACAGGAGTACTGAGGCATAGGGGCACTTGTACCCCAATGTTTATAGCAGCACTCTCAACAATAGCCAAATTATGGAAAGAGCCTAACTGTCCATCAACTGATGAATGGATAAAGAAATTGTGGTTTATATACACAATGGAATACTATGTGGCAATGAGAAAGAATGAAATATGGCCTTTTGTAGCAACGTGGATGGAACTGGAGAGTGTGATGCTAAGTGAAATAAGCCATACAGAGAAAGGCAGATACCATATGTTTTCACTCTTATGTGGATCCTGAGAAACTTAACAGAAACCCATGGGGGAAGGGAAGGAAAAAAAAAAAAAGAGGTTAGAGTGGGAGAGAGCCAAAACATAAGAGACTGTTAAAAAGTGAGAACAAACTGAGGGTTGATGGGGGGTGGGAGGGAGGGGAGGGTGGGTGATGGGTATTGAGGAGGGCACCTTTTGGGATGAGCACTGGGTGTTGTATGGAAACAAATTTGACAATAAATTTCATATATTAAAAATAAATAAAGAAATAAAATTAAAAAAAAGAAATTAGGAAAAGAAAAGTGAACAAACCCCAAATAAATAGAAAAATGTAAGTAATAAATATTAGAGTAGAAGTCCATGAATAAAAAAAATACAAGGACAATAGAGAGAAGCAATGGAAACAATTTATTTTTATTTTTTTAATGTTTATCTTTATTTTTGAGACAGAGAGAGACAGAGCATGAGCGGGGGAGAGGCAGAGAGAGAGAGAGACACAGAATCCGAAGCAGGCTCCAGGCTCCGGGCTGTCAGCACAGCCTGACGCGGGGCTTGAACTCGTCAACTGGGAGATCATGACCTGAACTGAAGTCGGACGCTCAACAAACTGAGCCACTCAGATGCCCCTGGAAACAATTTTTTTTTAATGATCAGGAAAGTTGACAAACATTTATGGAGACTGGTGAAGGCAAAAAGAGAGAAGATGCAAATTACCAAAATTGGGATGAAATGGAGGATGTCACTACTAACCCCCTGGACACTGAGAAGGGTTATAAGGGAATATTGTGAATAACTGTATGCCAATAACTTAGCTTAGATGAGATAAACAAATTCCTAGAAAGTCACAAATTTCCAAAATTGACTCAGGAAGAAATAGAAAATTGGAACAGATCTATAAAAAATAAAAAAATGAAATTAGTAATTAATAATCTTCCCACACAGGCAAGCCCAGGCCAGAGAGTTTCACTGGTGAATTCTATCTAATATGTACAGAAATAATAGCAGTTTTTCACAAAATCTTTCAGAAAGTAGAGGAAGGAATACTCCCGGTTCATTTTACGAGTATTACCAGTATTACCCTGATACCAAAGTCAAAGACTCAAAAGAAAACTTCAGACCAATAATAACCTCCATGAGCACAAATGTAATCATCATTATTAACACTATTTTAGCATATTGAATCCAGTAATATATACAATTAAGATAAAGTAGGATTTAGCCTAAGAATACAAAGTTGGGGTTAAGATCTGAAAATAAACCTAAAATACAAACAGCCCCTGATCATCTCAACGGACACAGAAAAAGCATCTGACAAAACATGACATCCATTCATGATTAAAAGCTCTTAACAAATTAAGAACCTAATTTTTTCAATCTGTGGATGTGGTGATGCTTGCTATATCTCTTAATTTACTATAATCATTTAATTGTGTATTTACAGTAGGTAATTTTTTTTAAGTTTCTTTCTTTATTTAAGTAATCTCTACACCCAATGTGGGGCTCAAACTCACAACCCCGAGATCAATAGTAGCACACTCCTCCGACTGAGCCAGCCAGGCGCCCCAACAGTAGGTAAATTTTATTACATGTAAATCATACCTCAGTATAGCTATTGTAAAAAATGAAAAAGTTCTAACATGTTTAATTCTTATCAGTAGAAACCACTATAGGCAAGAAGAGTATCTTTATTATGTTGTCTTTGGAACATAATTCATCAAGATTCTCAATCAATTTTTAGTAATTTATTCAATGAACTTTAAAAAGTTAACCATGTTCCATGGACTATACAATCTATAGCCTGGAACTCAAGTTGCTACATGTTCTTGCCACAATTTATTCTGTTTTATCCACTCTGTTTCCACCAAAGCAGCTTTTGGTATCCACTTTTTCAAGTCTGTGCCTTTGCTCATGCTGTGCCCTTCATTCACGAGGTGGTACTTTTGACACTTATAGCTTTGTTCCTACACCAGGGTAGTTTGAAAGAGGGAAACTCATCATGTAAACAGGCCATTTTTTACTTGAGTAGTCACAAGCCAAAGAGTCCCTTTACTAGATGTAATTGGACAAGGTTAACTCACATTCATAGCATAAATCTTTTCCTTTTCCTCAGCAAAAGTTGAATATGAAGGATCTCATGTTACAGAATTTTTTCCAAAATGTGAGTTCCTTGGGCTAAATTTAGGGCTTCATTCATTAATTCTTCAACCAGCATTTATTAAGAGTCTGCTCTGTGCCAAACACTCTTCTTGGAGTTATTGGAGATACAGCAGTATACAAAACAAAGTTCCTGCCCTCATGGGGTTTACACTGTAGTTGAGGAAGAAAAGAAATAAACAAATAACTGCTGATTTTTAGTAGGTAAGGGCTTTGCAAAACCCTGAAAAGCGGGAAAGGGGGGAATTGGGAACAGTGGAGATGGCAGTTACCATTGTATGTGGAGTGGATGGCCAAAGCTTTTCTAACAAGATGACATTAAGTACATCAGAAAGAAATGAGGGAGGGAATCATGCAGCTAACTTGAGAAATCAACCGAGGCAGAGAGAATGCAGAATATACAGATGATTTTAGGCAGGAGCATTCTTGGTATATTAATATATGAGCAAGAAGGGCAAGCATGTGGGAGTAGCACAGTGTGGAAGGGGTATGTGGCAGAGATAAGTTTGGAGAAGTAGACGTGATCTGGCTTGTAGAGCATGAAGGGACTTGCAGGGCATTTTAAGGTCTTTTGGTTTTACTCTGAATGAAATAGAAGCTACTGAAGGATCTTGAGCAAAGAAATGACAGTCTGACTTCGGTTGTAAAGGGATTACTCTAGTTGCTGTGTTGAGATTGACTATAGTAAGGCAGAGGCAGAAGCTGGGAGACCAGTTAAGACACATATTAATAATCCAGGAGAGAGGTGAGAATGGCTTAAATCAGGGTTAGCAATGGAGGAGATGAGAAGTGGCCATATTTTGTATATATTTCTAAGGAAGAGCTAACAAGATTAGCTGATGATTAGATACAAGGTGTGAGAGAATGAGAAGAGTCAAAGATGATTATTAATTTTAATCACTTAACTGAAGTTTATGTAGTACTAATTATATGTCAGGGGCCGTTCCAAGATCTTGACAAATATTGACTCATTTAATCTTTGCAAGAGCCCTAGGAGATAGCTACTATTTTTGTTCTCACTTCCTGCCTTCAAGGTTTGGCTCTGAGAAGCTGGAAGGATGAAGCTGTCGTTTACTGAGAGAGGGAAGACCATGTGAAGAGCAGGTTCCAACTGATATGTTAAGGTTGATGAGACCAAAACAACTGTGTGAAGGCGTCAAGCAGGTGGTTGGTCACACAAGTCTGGAGTTAAGGAGAGTGGTCCTCTGTGTAAAGATACTTTAAATGGTGCAATTAGAGGAAATCTGTAAGGGAGTATAGATTTGGAAGAGAAGAGGACCAAGGATCATGCTAGGGGCCATCCAGTATTTAAGAATGGGGACACAAAGACGAACTATCAAAGAAGACAGAAAAATGGCCAAGGGGCTTGGCATGCTGGAAGCCCAGTGAAGGAAGTGTTGGAAGGAGGAGGGAGCAAGCAACTGTGTTGAATACCAGATTGGTCAAGGAAGAGAGAACTGATAATTTATTTTTTGGTTACTTGGAAAAGAACTGTTTTAAGAAGTGGAAGTTTGAATGCAACAGGTTCAAGATAAAGCTAGAGGAGGAGAATAAGAAATGATAAATAAAGAGAACTTTTCCTAGGTGTTTTCTGTAAAGAGTAATAGAGAAATACAGCAGCAGTCATGGAAGAGTATGGGGTCTTGTGTTTCATTTGTTTTGCTTTGTTTTAAATATGGGAGAAATAGCAGCATATTTGTATGCTGGGGGGAAATGGACCAGTAGAAAAGGAAAAAAAAAATATTGCTACAGGAAAGAAGAGATGAAGGGATGTTAATGAGCTGATAAAAGAAGATGGTAACATACAGGGCTTGGACTTAGACGCACAGACAGTTCACCCTCAGCAAATGGAGAACAGACAAGGATATCTCTACCCCCATATATATGTGAGAGATGTGGTTGGCTGTCTGTGGAAGTTCTGATTGCTTCTGTTTTTGCAGTGACTGGAAAAAGGTCATGGGCTGAAAGAGAAGCTCGGAAGAAGTATTGGACTTTTAAGGAGAGCAAAGGTGTGAAATGAACTTCTAAGGAAATGAGGACTATTATCCAAAACAGCCAACAGTCCTTCCATCATTACAATTTCATTATTTGCGTTTAGAAAAGTTTGGTCTTCAAAAGGCCCCTATTAAAATGCAAATACTTAGAAGCCCCGGTGCTTTTCAGTTGGTTTTCTCGAATAATGCATTTGTTTTTATTTTTTAATTTTTTTAATGTTTATTTATTTTTGAGGGAGAGAGAGACAGAGTGCAAGCAGGGGAGGGGCAAGAGAGAGGGAGACACAGAATCAGAAGCAGGCTCCAGGCTCTGAGCCATCATCACCACAGAGCCTGACACGGGGCTTGAACTCACAAATGGTGGGATCATGACCTGAGCTGAAGTCAGAGGCTTAACTGCCTGAGCCTCCAGGCACCCCTTGGATAATGCATTTGTGTCAGAAGATACCTGAGTTTTCAGATGGCTGAGAGTAAGATTCCTCAGGTCATGATGTGTGTACTCTATTTTTCTGGAAAGTCTAAATTTCACTTCAGTTTCCTTTTTTTTTTCCCCCAAAGAAGCAAATTGTGACATGTAGAACTGAGTGCAATTCATTTGAAAAACTTTTCAAGATTTAATATAATTAAATCCACATATTAGAAAAATAATTCATCAAACCACTTGTCCACTTTTTTTTTTTTCCCTATAGAAGTAAGACATAAGTCCAGGCCCTTGGCAAGAGTTAAGGAGGTGGGGTGAGGAAAGACACTCATTGTTAGAAAGGGGCTTCCTACAGGAGATAAGGAGTTGTTCTAGACTAATCATTAGTTACAATCATGGGGTTCTTCTTGGTGTCTAGCATCTCTAAGTAATTAATTAATACCCCCTTTCAAATTAATAACTAATGAGCAGGAACATACTTACTTGTTCTTTCCTCTACTATTGTGACCAATGAATTTCTATAGAATTTTCTTTTTTAAAAATGCATTGCAGGGGTGCCTGGTTGGCTCAGTTAGTTAAGCGTCTGACTCCGGCTCAGGTTATGATCTCATGTTTGTGAGTTCAAGCCCCGCATCAGGCTCTCTGGTGTCAGCACAGAGCCTACTTGATCCTCTGTCCCCCTCTCTTTCTGCCCCACCCCCGTTTGTGCTTTCTCTCTCTCAAATAAATAAACATTAAAAAAAAATCTTAGAAAAAAAATAAAAATGCATTGCATCATCCTAAGGGTGGCAAGGGAATGGTACACATAAGGTACATGGGCCTCTAAGCTTGAGTTAGAGTCCCAGTTCTATCACATCCCACTTTGTAATACTGGGCAAGTGTCTGATCCTCACTAAAACAATTCATTCTTTATAAATCATGGGGGACTGACGAAGGTTGTTGTAAAATTAAATAAAGCAATGCCCCATAGTACATGTGCAGCACAGTGTCTTGCTCATTCTAAGACTAATTATTATTTGTATGCTGCTAGGCACTTAGGTGGTATCTTCCCTTGTACCCGGAGAAACATCCAGAGCTTTCTTTCTGAGGATTCCCGTTTATGCTCAGCCCAAAGATCCAAATACCCCTAACGAGAGGGAACTGAAAGGCCAAGAGTTGGAAGAGTGTTGGAGATTGGAGGAGAGTGGAGAATGTACACTCTTTCTATCTTTTCTTCTTAGAAACAGTTTATTTAAAAAAACTTTTTTTAATGTTTATTTATTTTTGACACAGAGAGAGAGACAAAGTGCGAGTGGGGGAGGAGGAGGAGGAGAGAGAGAGAGAGAGAGAGAGAGAGAGAGAGAGAATCTGAAGCAAGCTCCAGACCCTGAGCTGTTAGCACAGAGCTTGATGCGTGGCTCAAATTCACGAACCGGGAGATCATAACCTGAGCCAAAGTTGGATGCTTAACCGACTGAGCCACCCAGGTGCCCCTGGAAACATCTTTATTTTAAGTTATTTTTGTTCATTCGTTTTCAGGGATGGATTTGGGACTAGCCCTCACCTTTTATGAAAATTGAGATATAACTGACATATAACATTATGGTAATAAAGATTTGATATATGCATATATTGTAAAATGATCATCACGATAAGTCTCCATTACCACACATAGTTACAAAAATGTTTTTCTTATGATGAAGACTTGTAGTATCTACTCTTTTAGCAACCTTCAAATATACAGTACAGTAATATTAATGCTGTACATTACATTCCCAGAACTTATTTATTTTAAAATTGGAAATTCATACCTTTTGACCACATTCACTTATTTCACCCACCTCCAACCCCCATCTCAGGCAACCACCAAGCTGTTTTCTGTATCTGTGAGCTCGGAGTTTTTGCTTTCATTTTGTTTTGTTTTGTTTATGGTTCTGCATGTAATTAAGATCATATGGTATTTATCTTTCTCTGTCTGATGTATTTCACTTAGCTTGATGCCGTAACGTCTATCCTGGTCACAAATGGCAGGATTTATTTCCTTTTTATGACTGAATAGTATTCCACTGTATATATTTATGACACAGGTTTTAAATTCATTCATCTGTTGATGGATACTTGTTTCCATGTCTTGGCTATTGTAAATAATGCTGAAATCAACATGGGGCTGTTTTTACTATCTGTTATACTATCTTTTCCTGTTAGTATTTTCCATATTTCCATTTTCCAATACTATCTTTTCCAGTTAGTATTTTCATTTCCTTTAGATAAATACCCAGAAGTAGAATTACAGGCTCATATGGTAGTTCTATTTTTAATTTTTTGTGGAAATATCCTTTCCAGGCTATGTTTTTAATTATCTCCTTGGTAATGTAAAAATGTCAGGGACTGCTATACATTTTGCTCTTTTCTAGCTTCCTAACACTCTGGGAATCCTTAGAAAACAGATGAGGAGAACATCTTCATTTTATCATAATATTTAAGAAGTTCCAGAAGGGTGAAGACCGTATGTCTAACTGAACTCAGTGGGGCTACTTCATAACTCATTACATGAAGGATAGTAATCTAACCAAAATGTATGAATTTCTTGAGCACTTGGGTTTTAGAGCACTGCAACCATGAGCTTCATCTCATACTGGCTTTGGCCTGGGAAGTGAGTGGGTGTACTGGCTGCTGGGCTTGAAGCTGGATTTAATGATATCCTCCAACACTGCATCCTTTGCTGATATAGCTGTTTGAATATTACAGCTGTTTTGCTGTTGTGTGTATTTTCTTCTGTGTTTAAATGACAAGAGCAAGAAGAATTCTTGGAGCCACCTATGGAGCCCCCGTGGGCAGAGTATCCACCAGGTAGGATGCTTCAGGAGCAAGAGAGACAGAGTTCTGTTGTCTGTTGTCTTCTGAGACTTCTGTGTATCACTCAGCCCAGATTCCAGACACTCTGGCCTAGGGAAAAGGTTAGGGTTCCAGAACAGCCCCACCAGACAAAGGCCCAGCCGATAACAGGAATTGTTATCCATTAACTTGACCAGGTGGAAAGAAGTCAGTCTATGCCTGACCCACTGGTTTACAGGCCACAACTATGGGGCCATATGTCTTTTGCAACCAGCTGCAGGGCGGGCTGACTCCCATGCTTGTCATCTGGCCTTTTTTCTGTCTTGGCAGGTGACTGTTTACTCTTCTTTCCATAACTCCAGAAGCTGGGCTAGGGCTCTTGGTACAACTTGCAGGTTATGGTGTGCAAGGGTTTTTAGTGTCTTTATTTAGCCATGGACATTCTTCTCCCAACAAAATCTCACACCAATGTCCAAGATTTAAATACTTCCAGTTAATTCTGGAAGTATTTGGCACGAAGTGGGAAGTAGATGATCCAAAGCTGGCCATCTCCACCCTTCCCAAATCCATCATACACACACACACACACACACACACACACAGTCCTTGAGGCATCTCTTAAGAATTCCTAGGAATCTAAGCAAAGACAGTTTGATAGTCTTATCCTTTCTTTTTACAAATGATAAAACAGATCTAAATCTGCCCTGTCCAATATGGTAGTCACTAGTCATGTGGCCAGGGAGCATTTGGAATAGCTAGTCTGAACTGAAATGTGCTTCAAGTACAAAATAAACACAGCATTCCAAACACATAGTACTAAAAAAAAAAGAATTTAAAATATCTCACTAATACATTTTTATTGATGACAGTTTGAAATGATAATATTTTAGATAGTCTAGTTTCAATAAAATGTATCATTAAAATGAATCCCACCTGTTTCATTTTACCTTTTTAAATGTAACATTAAAAAATTCGAAATTACACAGATGGCTCACATTCCGGGCTCATGTTATAATTCTATTGGACAGCACTCGTCTAGATTATTCTGCTAAATGCATTGTTCAAGGCCACCCGATCAGTGGAGGCAGGTCAGCACTCAGGGCTCAATGTTGCCTTTGTTCCACCCTCTTCCCATTACTCATGTACATGGACACATAACTGACAGATAACACCTTAAAATGCCATCCCTGGGCAGTTTCATTTAATGTGATGGGAGAAGAGGAAAGAACTTGCAGGTGAAGGTGATGGTAAGTGTGGGGTAGTATTAGGCCATGGATGGCCTCCCCAATCATATATGTTTGTTTGGCATCTAGGGGGGACATTTACCTAGAGAAGGAGAATTGACTTAGAAATAGAAAAACCAAAGTCTTAGACCCTTTGCTGATTACTCTCTCTCCTTGAACACATCTCCAACTTTCCTGGGTCTCCTGTTCCTTATCTATAAGGTAAACCACTCCTTTGGCAGTTTCTTGACTGAGCAGGGGCTTCTGAAGTCCTGGCCAGGCTCCAGGTGGGTGAGGTTGTAAACTGGGGCTCAGGGAAGGTGCCCCTTGGAGTGCCCACGGCCCTCTTTCATATGTAAATTATGTGATTTACCACTTGTGCATTCATGATATTCTTCCCTGCTAGTGAATACTTTTTGATGAGGTGTTTCTGCATCCACTTGTTTTCTTTGTTCATATTCCACTCCTAAAAACTTCAACAAAGAGAAGTTGGATTGGATAGGGGAGATTACTTCAAAGACATCTCCAAGTCACTTCCTTCTGTCCTTGACCTTAAGAGCAATAGAAGATAAGCTATGTGTTCTCACCTCTATTCCAGTAAAGGAAGAGGAAGAGGGAAAGGGATAGATGAAGGGGTGGGACAATGAAAGGAGAGAAGAAGGTGAAGAATCAGAAGGACATGAATTTTAGAAATCAGTATCTAATGGAATGATTGCTCTTCTGTCTGGACTCCTTGGCCTGTAAACTCCTGGAAACCAGGGACTATGTCTTATTTTTTTTGGAGTGGGCTTATCCTATGCAGTACCCAAGCACATTGCTCCGCAATGGACAATGAACCTGAAGCCATCTCTTCATTTGTTTCCTTGGGTTATGTATAGCCCCTCCTTTTCTGGCTGGCACATTCCTAACAAGCATGATAATGAAGGTGAATGAAACACATAGGCACAGAAAGTAAGAGAAGTCAAATTAAACAACAAATATTAAAATTTTACCCTCCTTCAGAGGTCCTATGAAGCAGAAAACACCCAGACATTGTTTTAAGTCAGGGAGTTTCCAGCTTTGCAACTGAACTCCCTGGCAGAGGGCCAGGCCTGCCGTCAGCGCGTGGGAGAGAGTGGCATTCTCAGGGCTGTGTTGGAAGTTCCAAGTTTATGAGGCATTTATGTCAGGATTTAGTGGTTACCTATGGGTTGAGGGTTTAATTTTTTTCTCTAAAATACACTTCAGCTCTGAATTGCAGCAGGTGCTAAGATGCTCTTTGTGCTCTGTTTTCTTCTTAATGCAGCTCTAATTTTTGTCTTGGATTAAATGATGAGGTTACCAGCTTCCGTCAGATCCCACCCATACCTGAGAGCCCCCGCAGCGGGAAGAGTAGTGTTAGGGGGGAGTGGCTCTGAGAAACTGTCCTGAGACACTGGCTCACAGCGCCCTATTGTCCTCTTCTTCGTGTGGGTGTTGTAGAAGGGACAAGGCACTGATGCAACTTTGAAGGGCAGCTTGAACTCCAACTTGCCAGCCCACACCGGAACGTTAACAGTTGAGGTTAGCTTTGCCAGGAACCAAAGAACATTTAACTAAAATAGATGAAAGAAAGAAAGAAAGAAAGAAAGAAAGAAAGAAAGGAAAAGGAAGGGAAGGAAGGGAAAGGAAAGGAAAGGAAGAGAGAGAGGGGGAGAGAGAAGGCAAAGCTAGAATATTTAGTTAAAATATCGGATTTCTGGAAGGTTAGAAAAGATAAAACTGAAGCAATTGATACAGTGGGGGTGGGGAGAGGGATCCAGTCATTAATCTTTCAGGCTGTTATCCTGCTCATGCTGGTGTCCGATACGTGCCTCACAGGAAACAGAACACAAAACTGAGCTCTACCAAAGCTAATAGCCGACTATCTAGTATTGTGCATCAGGCAGGATTCGTTCCTCAAGGGTCGACTGAGACCCTCTCAGCCAATGTCTAAAATTAGTCTCCCTTGATAGGCTCGAGGCACATGGATAAAGCACTCCTTTGGCAGTTTCTTGACTGAGTAGGGGCTTCTGAAGTCCTGGCCAGGCTCCAGGTGAATGTGGTTGTAAACTGGGGCTCAGGGAAAATGCTTTGTAGGTTGAGTGCACTCTATTCAGATGGTGCTGGTCAAAATGTCCTGGCCTAAAAAGCCCACATAATTGTATTTCCTTATTGGGGCCTTTGGAAGACTTTTATGCTTCTCCTCACCAGGCCTATGGGCCTTTGCGTTTTGCTCAAAGAGCCTTGAAACTTGGTCTTCACAGTTCCATTCATGCTCAGGGATTGTAATAGCGAAAGGAAGCCCTCTCTCTCTGCATGCCCTAGCTTGTCTTCTGAGAACAGTACATAAGAGGTCAGTCTTTGAGCTACAAAGAAAAGCCAAGGTCTCCAAGTCTAGGGGAACTGCAGGGTCACCATGTGGCAGTCTGCTAGGGTTACCACAACAAACTACCATAGGCCGGGGAACTTAACAGAAATTTAGTGTCTCACAGCTCTGAAGGCTGGAAGTCCAAGATCAAGGTGTCAACACAGTTGGTTTCTTCTGAGGCCTTTCTCCTTGGCCTACAGATGCTTGTCTTCTCCCTGTGTCTCACATGGTCTTCCTTCTGCAGGTGTGTGTGTCCGAATCATCTCTTCTTATAAGAAGACCAGTCATATTGGATTAGGGCCCAACTTCTGACCTCATTTTAACTTAATTTTCTCTTTAAAGGTCCTATCACCAAGTATAGTCACATTCTGTGATCCTAAGGGTTAGGACTTCCACACACAAATGGAGGGGGACACAATTCAGCTTATAATACCACTTCTCTGACGTTTGGGAAGGCTGAGAACCTCAAGACAATTCCCTTTTCATGGCGACATACCGCATTTGGATAACTCAACATCATTCCATCTCCATTTCTTACCAAAATGCCCCAAAGTTGCTGGTCTTCCTGAGCGCTTTAGGCCAGCCTTCTCAGGATCTAACTTCTCTGTGATGTTGGGGATGTTTCCTGGATCATTCCCCTTGAGGACTGCAACATTGCCAAGCTCATGCTGATATGCTCCCTCTCCCACAAGTCCTTCCCTAGGAGCCCTTCCCAACTCAGCCCAGGCAGACAGTGAGGCCCAGCTAAGGAGGGTTGTGGTCTTGCGTAAGGAGCCGGGTATACACACACCCCAACCTCCTAGGGGTGGCATTAAAAAAAGATAGCCTCCTTCTCATCAGTTTGTACTTCCTGTGGCATTTATAAGCAGGCCTTCTCTGTGTGAAGCAAATTCCAGAAATGGATTTTCAGAATTTGTTTTGCCACTACTCAAAAGTAATTCCCTGGCATTGCAGGCTAGGAAAGAAGACAGGATTACTGAGCCCAGAGATGATCTCGTCTAACCCCTCTGTTTCTTTCGAAGAGCAATTTAAAATCACTTCTCTCCCTGAACCAGAAACAACTGTCTCCTTTGCAATTCAACTCTATTGTCTCTGATCACAGTGCTGAGCTTATTACACAAAAACAGTCTTTGCGAAGACTCCCTCCCCCAAAGATGATCATTCTTGGGTGGTCCTTCTTGGGTGGGTCCCTGGGCACTGAAACCCCACGCCATGTTTCCTTCTCGGCTGAGCGTGCCCGGGGAGAGTCTGCCTCACGAAGCTCTGCTCCAGCTCATCAAGAGATAAGATCAGAAACACCGTGGAGGGGCCGCATTTTAACAAGGCAGAAAATACAAGCTATTTCAAACATCAGGCCTACTGTGCAAAAAACAAACCCCTGCAGCACACCCAGGTTCGGGGGCCTTCTCCTGGAGCGGTTTCTCCCCTCATAAAGATTAGTATCATGGGGTGAAGAAAGAGTCATGTCACTCCCAGCAGGGTTTCCAGTCAGAAAGGCTTCACTTTCAATTACCCAAGAGCAGCTGTCGACCGCTGCTTATGTAACGGGCTCTGTGCCTCCTTCTTGGGAGGAGGATGTGGAACCATTTGGTGTTTGCTGAATAATGAGTCATGGTCAGATTTAGGGAGTAGAAACAGTGAATTTCTCCCCTGCATTGCTTCATCCGGAAGTTCTAGTAAAGAATGATAAGCACTGAGTCAGTGCCCGGGGGTGCCTGCCCTGGGAAGGGAAATCACCACAGAAAGTTCTGAAATGCAGGCCCCCAGAGGGCTCACGTGTCGAGCTGCTGAAGGGAACTTTAGGGACATTTGAAGCTTAGCTGGGCAGTCTGTGAGGAGAGTCACTGTTTATTTAGGCCTGTGGCTGGCCTGACAGGGGTTTTCCTATCTTGGGCAGTTGCAGCCTTTTCCAGGCCCCAGTCGGGATCCAGGAGTGTCGGGGTGAAGACAGGAGCTGCAGAACGAATAGAGCTTTCTCCAAACCTTATTTTAATTCTCAGAAATGAAACGAGTCTGATATGTTGGGGGGGGGGGGTGCCTATTTATATCAACTGAGAACTTAAAAGGTTCAGTTTCAGCCAGACATAAAAAATTAAGCTATTCTACATTTCATCATGTTCTGAGTTAAGCAAACAAACAGAATCTCCAGAAAACGAAATTAAGCCCTGTGCGAAAATGAACCAGAAATTATTTGTCCCTCTTCTAAGAAATGCAGTCAAACTTTACAGACTTTTCACATCAGCAAACAATTTCTTATAACCTTCTTCCCCATCCCCTGTGATGCTTTTCAAAATGCAAGGCAAGAAGTACAGCCACCTCTGGGTGCCTCAGTGGTTCAGTTGGTTAAGTGTCCGACTTCAGCTCAGGTCGTGATCTTGGGGTTTGTGAGTTTGAGCCCCGCATTGGGCTCTGTGCTGACAGTTCGGAACCTGGAGTCTGCTTTGGATTCTGTGTGTTCCTCTCTCTGCCCCTACTCCACTTGCATTCTGTCTGTCTCTCTTTCTCTCAAAAATAAACATAAAAAAAACTTAAAAAAAAAAAGAAGTCATAGCCGCCCATTGTCCCTCTTTAGCAAATCACAACCCAAATCTTCGTGCACATGCGGGTGTCTCTCATGCAGCTGGTGGTTCTACCTGATGTTGTAAAGGATGCTGCAAGAATTTCAGGGTGTCTTGCTTAAAGGACAATGTAGGGAACATTTTCCTCAGTGCACAAAGCTCAGGAGGCTGAGAGCTCTGCTTCGGAGAAGCAGCATCTAAAGGTCAAGGTCAAACTGCCTGGGTTTGAATCCCAGCTCTGGTACCAACTGCCAGCCATGTGACTTTGACATACAATTAGCTTCTCTTCTTGGTTCCTTCATCTGTAAAATGGAGGCACTGAGAGTGTCTACCTCATAGGGTGGTTGTGAGGTCTGAGGTAAAACATATAAAGCATCCTGAACGTTTTTTTAAACCTTCATTAGTGATAATGATAGTGATTTTAACAGTATCATTACCATGACTCTCATTATTTAATGTTAGCGTACTGTTCGTCTCCAGGGATTTCTACCCCAAAATATGTTAGTGAGTTAGACTAGCAGGAGCAGTTCTGATGGTCAAGCAGATAATGGCCTTTTTACAACTAGTGGAGATTTCCTTTAACATTTTCATCCGTAAAATGGGGGAAATATAGGTTTATAGTGAAGATTCAATAGAATGAAGTATATAGAGTTGTTTGGCTTGAAAAGTACAATAAATGGTAGCTATTTGGGTTGTTATTATATTATCTAGCCCATAAACCCGAATCTCTGCTCAAGTAAGTTCCAGGTTTCTTTATCCCATATAGCAAAATGAAGTTCCAACCCCCAGATCACAGACACCCCTTTTAGAGTATTCCTACATTTATTTATGACATAAAGTTTCCAAAGGGAGGTGAGTTCATAGAATTCTAACTTAACGCAAAGGTCAGAAGGGGCCTATTCTGGAGTTTGGTTGAGAAAAGAAAGGATAAAAGAGAAAGCAGATCTTTAGATTCTTTAAGAAGGGCTCTTTTGGCCTCAGTTATATTGATTGATTTCCTAGCTTGATTTACTCCATAGTATCTTGTTCAGCTCAGCTGACCACAGGAAGCAGATGACGCACCACCTCTGGGACTGGCTCCGAGTGCTGTAGGATGAGGAGGCAGCCACACAGCTGACATCATCCTCCTCCTCATCGCCCCACATAGCAGCCACATTTAGGGAGCACTTACTACATGTGTCAGGTACAGTCAAAGGCCATTTACCTCAATTTTACAATTAAGATGGCCATGTTGGCTAAATATTATTTTCTCTATCCTAAGGATGAGAAAACAGTATGGTTCAGAGGCATGCAACCTGCCCATGATCCCACAACTGGGGTTCGGATCTGGGGTTCTGACCTTGGAAGTATCATGTCTACCAGACTATTACTACTCAGCCATTACTGCTGAGGGTTAGCCCCTCTCCATGTGGTGTATAAGTCATCTGCCTTCCTATCCCTGCTGAGTAGCCATCAGGTGACCTGCTGTCCAGGAAAGCTCACAGGCAGTCTGTATTTGGAGGGAAACTGCAGCCATTTCCAATGGACTGGAAGAGGCCTTTGTCATCCTTGGGCTCTTGGTGTAACCGAGACAAACTTGAGAGAGACAATTCAGTTCCACAGAAGAATGAAATTCCCCATGGCACTTCCAAGTTATTCTGTGGAGTCAGCAGTAAGGGATGGAGGGTGCTCCCTCCCCACCCATCCTTTGGTGTGGTGGCCTCACACGAGAATGACCCCAGCCCCCGTGTCTTAATGCAGCTATCAGAGCTCTTTGAGAAGGGCAGAGCTGATGGCTTGGACAAGTTTCTTTTCTTGAAACAACTCTAATTTGTCCAGTTTTGTGGCTTTTTTATGTGGAACAACATTAGCTCATCCAAGCTTGTGGTTTATTTGAAAATGAAATTCCGGTAAATCTTTCGCACCATCTGGCAGTGCGGTGATTGGCCGCCAGTTAGGAACAAGCCACTGAGCACACAAGAAAACAAAGCAAAGAAAACCCACCCCAAACAGAGAGGCTCTCTGTAATCTCTGTGCCCAAGAAACCCCACAGGGCTCTCTGAGGACGGGGCTGCCCCCATGAGCGGAGCTGTAACCTGTCACTCTCAGGGTAGGACCTGATTTCTCTCAATAGCTGAGGCCCAGTGGAAGTTCTTAGCTTAAGCTTTAGCCAGGGTCTTAAATGCTTTCTATAGAAACAGATTAGAAGGGGCCCTCTGAGGGCAAATACAGAGGATCTAGAAACCAACATCAGTGATCAGGAGAAAAGGGAACTTGAAACATTGGCGGTTGACTCTTTGGAGTGTGGAAAAATGATGAGGTCTGGGTCCCTGAGGGACATTAATGTTATTCTTACTTATGTGTCTACCACACCCACCAATCCTGCCCTAGTCTTCATTATACATACATCAGATGCTTCCCCATTGCTGACTATGTGCCTCGCACTGCCCTAGGCAGTGGACAGAGCTAAGAAACAAGCAGACATCGCCCTGTCTTTTAAATCTTATATTCTTGTAGGATACATTAGAAAATATATCATTTAAAATAATCATTTCAAGTACAGTAAGTGCTATGCACGGAGAAACAAAGGGCTGAGAAGGAGAATCAATGTGGAGGTTGGGCAGATCAGAACAGTTTTTAGTGGGTCTGCTCAAGAGAGGCCCTCTGGGCAGGAGACATTTAAGCTGAGATCTCACAATGAGGTGTTGTTGGCCATACAAGATGTAGAAAAGCCTAGGGCTTGAAGGAAGTGAAAGGCCAGCCCGACTAGACCGCAAAAGAGAAGGAGGGAGGCATGAGATAAGGATGGAGAGGCAGGTGAGGGCCACATCCATAAGGCTGAGAGAAGCCATTTCCCCCTTTTACCCAGCTAACAGGCATGATCTAATTTATATGGACAGAAGAGCACTTTTGTCACTCTGGGGAAAATATACTGTAGGAGGTCAAGAGTGGAAGTAGGAAAACCAGTCAGGAAGTTACTTCGCTTGTCCAGCAGGAGATGATGGTGGCCTGACCCAAAGGGATGGCAGTGGAAAGGGAGAGAAGAAAGAGATTTGAGGTAGAACCAATAGAATTTGCCAATAGATTTGATGTGGGGTAAGAGGGAGAGATCCTCCTAGGATCTTCTAGTTTGTGCTTCTAGGTCGTTCAGATTCACCAACTGGGTGGATAGTGACACCGTTTACTGAGGTGAGGAAGCTTGGAGATGGGAGCGAAATATCTTGTGGGGGAAAAATCAAGAAATCTGTTTTAACCATGTTAAATTTGAGATATCTGATTTATTTAAGCAGGCATATCAGGTAGATACTCTAGAGCTCAGTGGATAAAAATATAAATTAAGATGTCATTAGCATGAAGCTGGTATTTGAACCCATGAGAATTCATGAGCTGACCTAGTAGATGGAAGTAGAAAAGTGTTCCAGAAAGGAAGGTTTGGGGATTTCTCATGCCCTGGGCTACATGGGCCCTTGGCCTGGAGTATTCAAGGAAGCTCTAAGTCACATCAGGAGGGGCCTCATGCATATGTGTGTGGAGACCCCAACCCACTTGAGCACAACCCCCAATCTCCACCACCTGCCTCTGCACATAACACTCATTGTCCACTAGTCAGGGATGAGTCTGGGGAAGAGACCCCCGTGCAGGTCTTAAAAATGAACCTTGAACTGTTTGGACAGGAATTCCAGGGCCCTGGGTAGGCATGTCTTCTCAGACTTGTTGACTCTCACTCACCTGGGTCAGCGTAAGAGCAGGGACTTCTAAAGCATGGGATATAGGGCAGGTTCTCCAGCAAAGGGTGGTAATGTGCATGTTATATTTATCAGGGTAATTACGGCCATTTCTCCAGGCAGCCGATAGGTAGATCTGGGAACAGATCCTATGTAACTCACTCTGCCAACCCCCGGACTACTCTTACAGTTTCTCTTACACAGACCTGCACCTTGCCCCTTATTGACCTTATCACACTGGGTATGGGCACCTTTCTAAAGTTGCCAAAACTTACACTGGTGGGGAGAATGAGAAAGCTAAGGTGAAGGTTTAGGTGAAAGAGAAGCAATCTACCTACAGAGGCTAACCCCAGCTAGCTTAGTCATGGGCCCGATGCATAGGGTCCAGTGGGCTTTTAATGGGTTAGAATGTTAAGTGTGGTTCACATAAGTGCCAGTGGGAAGCCATCCCTCATGCTAAGCTAACAAAGGGAGTTTCAGACCCTGAGTGATGTGCAAGGAGGTAAAAAGTACCATGGCTTCTGTTGGACTGTTGATTGTAGGCCCAGATTCAGCCAGGTGCTGACTGGCTGAAAAATAAGTGTCCTTTGACTGCATGCAAGTGCCCTTTGACTCCAAGTTCTGGGATTTAGCAAGAGTTAGCTAAGGAATTTGAGGCTTAGAACTATCTTCCCATCTTAGTGCGTTATGAGGGGGCTAGGGAAAACAACTTATTTCCATTCTGTAAAGTGGATCATCATTTTGGAAGAGAAAGGGATACTAGGGGTGAGATAAACTTGGTCATTCACGTACTCATACCTTCAACACTGGGACTACTGATGTCATGAGTTCATTTCCTACTCCATGTAGAGGGCTAAGTCTCCTGACATGATTGGCTCAGGCCAAGGCAAGGCTGCAAGCAAGGCCTATCAGCATTCCCTTTCCAAAGACTCAAGGACTGGCAGGCCTCCCACCAATTCCAGGACTGGTGACCAGGCTTTATTCACTGTCTGAGTAATAAAATCCTTGGCTTTCCTTGTGTACTGAGCAAATTCACAAGGGGCAGATGTCATCTACAATAGGACTATAAAAATAACAGCTAAATGATACCTTGTTTTTTTTTAATGTTTATTTATTTTGGTGAGAGAGACATAGAACACAAGAGGGGGAGAGGCAGAACACGAGAGGGAGACACAGCATCTGAAGCAGGCTCCAGGCTCTGGGCTGTCAGCACAGAGCCCAACGCGGGGCTCAAACTCACAAACCACAAGATCATGACCTGAGCCGAAGTTGGATGCTTAATTGACTAAGCCACCCAGGTGCCCCTAAATGACACTTTCTAATTCATTTCTTTTTGTCTTCAGACTAAACCTTGTAGCCAAATAGAGGTAGGGCTGTGAAGGCAAGGTCCTGAAAGCCAGGAACTATATGTCTCATTACAAACCCTGGTGGTAGTACATTCTGTGGCCTTGGGCAAGTCACCCAGTCTGTCTGCTCCTTCTTTCCAAAGTGAAAAGGGACTGGGAGAATTCATTAGTCTGGTGGAAAGGCTTGGGCAACTTGGTTCCACCAGTGTAATAATGACCTCTTTCTATTTACAAGACTTTGGCTCCTATCCTCATTTCGCTTTTGATAGTCAAGTGGATTTGCAAGTTAATGGGAGCTCTCAGTGGCAATCTGTAGAGCATTCTAAAAGCCATGGTTTGCAGCATCCCGAGAAAATGTCAGGGACTCTTTAGAGTGTTACTTAAAAGGGCTTTCAACAAAACTTAAGTCAAGACCACTCTGAAAAAGGTTTTTTTGTGCGAACAAAATTATGCTACATTCCTTTTGCAAATTAAGGCAACAAAATTTGTGTTTCTGAATTGTGACCCTGAACTTTATATATGTTTGGTTACCTTAAATGTTTGACTCATACCTAGTGTACTATTTTGCATGTGACACATTTAAATGCTTAACAAATGTTTCTGGCGAGATAGATGGGTGAAAAGATGACTAAATCGTACTTAGGGAGAGTCACTTGTCATTAAGTTTGACCCTTGTTCTGGAATTCTCAAGACTTGGGGTTTGGGATTCTTAGGCTTACTTGATGTCATCTCCCATACTCTTACTTCAACAGATTTCAGGTTTTACTTAGATTGAAGTAAAACCAAAAGCAGATTCACTATGCTTCTTGTAGTTATGGAGGGCACTAAAAGTATGGGTTGTGCAGGGCAAAACCCCTCTGGTATGGACATGATTTATAGCAAAAGAAACTAAGGCTTGGAGACATTGTACATTTCAGTGTGGTCTTATCCCTAGGTAGCCACCGGGGATTTCAGAGCCATTGAACCCTCTGGTCCCAAACTTTAGTCTTCCATCTTGCTTACAATTCTCTAGATGCTCACCGATTCTCTGACACAGGAGATTCACTGACACAGGAAATCAATGTCATGTATAATATCTTTGCAAGATCAGTTTATCAGATCAGTTTCTGAAAATGTCAGCACCATCAGGTCCAGAGAAGAGACCAGTTAAACCTTAGTGGCCACCAGCTCATAAAGCAGCCCAGACCAGCCACTAGGTCTAGGTATGTCCAGAGGGTTCCAAGTAGGCTCATAAATACCATCTCCCCATTCCACCATGAGGTCACTTAATACATACTTCTTCCCCAAATACCCAGACACTATTCCTGTGGGGGAGGAGACAGAACTCTGAAGGAATTAAGTATTTTATGTAAGAGAGACTACAAAATTACATAAGGAGACTATTTAAATTATAATATTAATACTAAAATATAATACATGACTAAGTTTATTGTCATGTCTAAAAGCCTTACTACTCAAAGTATGGGCCCCAAATCAACAGCTTTAGCTAGGAGTTCCTTAGAAATGCAAAACTCAGGACCCACTTCAGACATGATGGATCAGAATCTTCATTTTAACCAGATCCCTAGGTGATTCATTCATACGCACATAAAAGTCTGAGGCAAGCTGGTCTGAAGTGCAGAACTCTTCCTTGTCTCTTCCCCATTGTCTGATAAGGGTGATAAGAGCAGCTGTAGCAGAATATGAAACTATATTATATCTATAGATCTGGGTGTAAGAAGATATGTGACCTTGCCATAGTTGAATGAAAACAAGGAGCAAACTGAACAGAACAGTGGGAGCTACCAGCATCCTTCTGAGTCAAAAGAAGCAAGGAAAACCATGTTGGCAACTGATGTCCATTCACATGTTGGTTCCTTCTGTTGACAACTTATGTCTTAGGTGCTGGGTTAAGAATTCTGAGTCACACGAAAGGTCAGTGGGAAAGAGTGCCATGCCAAATTAGCCATGACTGCCATGGGTGGAGGATGGGTGAGTACCAGCTTACCTTCCCCTAATTTGCCAGCTCTGGGGTAGGAGGTATGCTGAGAAAGAACTGGCAAAGAGCCCTTGACTGCATCTCTCAAAAGTTACAACAGCAGAAATTCTAAATGCTTTCTAATTTTTGAAGGAAGTTTGTCATTGGATCAAGCGGCCATATAGCAAGCAAGCCTACCTCATCATAGGAGAGGCCATGAACCTCATTCTCCAGGATGTGTCCTTACTTGGGATTCCATTCATTTGGTTTCATACTCATTAAGATGGGAGTGGCCAAGAGAAGGGGTTTTGCTAAGCAAAATAAGACCACATTATCAAGACCATGCTCACCTTGTTTGTGAAACATTGTTTTCTCAAGTTTTAGATTATATTATAGATTACATTTAGGTTACATTTTAGGTCTCCTATGAATTTTACCGGCAAAGATATTTTTTGTGAAGTCAGAAATACACTTACTTCAAACTATATTGTTTAAAAGAAATTCCATAATTAAAATTTTAAAACTCAAACTTCTCATTTCCTTCCTTTCCTTATGGTATTATGGTGAGAGCACTGGACTGGGACCGAGGAGGTGTGGATTCAAACTCTAATCCTCTGACTTACTAGCTATGTCTACAGGGAAGTTAATAAGTCTCCCTAGACCTCAGTTTCATTGGTGACTGGTATATACTAAGCAATAAATAAGATTTGTTTGTTTTTTTAAGAATTCAATCCTAACCTCCACTATAAATTGTATTTAGTTTGAGTACATATTTTTAATAGAGCAACTTTCATCTGTGAAATTTTCAGGGCATCTGGCAGATGCTGGAGGTGGCAGGGAGGAAAAACCTTTGCTGCTAAAATTATGTCTTTTCTGTCTTGAATGGTTTCATATTACAGAGCTTCCTGGAAGCAAGAGACCAGGCCAGAAGACCCCTTGAGGTCCCTGGTACCTTTCAGGTTATACCATTCTCTAAATAAATGTGGTCAGGTTGAAGAATATGAATAGAAGCAAAAGCACAACAGGAGTTTGCTTCTTAGTCTCCCCCCTCCCAAGCAGCTAAAAACAAAAGAAAACAAACAAAAAACCAAAAATAGGCTCCTTTAGATGGCCTGGCCTGTGCCATGTTCTCAGCCAATCAGGAGGGCGGAGGAGGCTCCCCGATGCATGAAGTGCTGGTCCCAGTGTTCCCAGACAGACTCTACACTTCTCGATTCCAAAGGACACATTCCAACGTCACTCACAAACAGTTGCATTTGCTGGGCATCTTTAGCAGCTACGATGGTCCCACTCTGGACAGTCAGAGAGCACAAAGGTTAGCTGACTGGGCCCTCTCACTTCCAGTGGGCAGAGTGGGAAAGGGGGAGAGGGCTGAGGTCCTCTGGCCGATTCCCAGCTGCCAGCTCTATTTGGAGGCTGAGAACAGGGACAGCAGATGGGAGAGAGATGATCTCCTCCTGCTGCAGGTGATTCATAGGGCATCCGGGCGCATGGCCCACCTCCAACACCAGTGGGAGCAGATTTCACATGGATCCAAGAGCCTCTGCTGGCACATGAGAACCACATGAGGCTGGGAGGTGGCAGAGAAGTGGGGTGGGGGGTGCCAAATCCCCGCACATCTCCTTGCTTCATTTGCCCTCAGAGGCTTTGGTTCGTTTCTCCATGAGCCTGCTGAGGGCAGCTGCATTTGCAGCCATATTTGCCTTCAAACTGCTCCAGCTGCATTTCCACCTCACTTTCATAGACATCCCACATCTCTGCCTCTTGGGGGTGAGTTCTGTATCTCTTCTGCTGATATCCTCACTGACAGGAGTCCCATACTTCCTGGCAGGATGCAATCACTTTCTCCGCACAGCAAAACAGCATTCTGGCCAGGTTCTCTGGCACCTTATTGCCTATGCAGTTGTGTGAGGCTTGGGCTCCCTGCCTTGTAGTGTGAGGATTCTCAGACTACAGGGAAACAGAATAACTCAGTTCTTTGGCTTTTCCCCAGGAGACAGTCTCCAGTGGGGTTTGACCCATTTATTCATCTCCTTTCTCCTTGCCACAAAATGCCTTGGTCAGGATATTTGGCACTGGAAATCCATCATGTGCCAAACAGGAATTGAGGTGCCCCCTTTCCTTGATTCTGGGATCAAGGAATCCTGATGCTTTCAGCGTGACTGAGGCTGACAGTGGCTTCCTTCTCTTCATTGTCTAAGGGGTTTTCCCCCTTCTGGACATCTTGAAGGCATTATAATCATTCTACCCTTCCCTCGCTTGTACCATCCTTCTCCCACGGAGGGAAACTGAGAGTTCTCTCCTCATGTAATTTCTAGTCACAGACATAACCCTGAGGTCAACACTGGTTTGCCAAAGCTTATGTCTGTGCTGCCTACTATCCTTCCCTAGCTGCCTGGTTGGGCATTACCACAGCGGGAGTCTGGAGTCACTTCCTGGCTCCCAGCATGTGACCCACACATGCCCAGAAGCATGAGGAGCAATGCTACCTTTTAGGAGATTTTCCAGAGGAAATGAGACAGTCCATGGAGTGTTATTTATGTCTCTTCTTCTTCTTTCCTCCTTTTGGAAGCAGCTATCTGGAATGGACAGACTGAATAAAACAGAAGTCAAAGAAATTTCTATGCATCCTTTCCCCAGCTATAATTAAGATGGAAGCTCATTTGCCATCCTGAGGATTGGTGTAACCAAGCATATGACAGAGCAAGATTTTGGACCATTTTTATCAGTTTTGGAACTACAGCTCTCCCATGGCCAAATTTCTCTTCATGTTTCAGATTTCAGAGCAAGGACTAACATTTCCTGCACAGACAGGCCATCCCTTAGCAATCCTGATTCGGCTGACCACTGTTCACTGGAGCCGCATGCAAGGGATAGGGTGGACGCATTCCAGCACACTGGGGTTTGGAACAGCACCTCTCATCCCCAGAGAAGGGATTCTCTGTGGGGGCTGAATTGGCAGTGCTTAAGCTTGCCTTGCGGTCGGCACGTAGGCCATCAGAAATCATCTGGGCGTCAACCTGCCAAGCTGAGGCTGTCCTGGGGTGAGGGGATTTATTGCTAACAGAAGAAAGAAAAGAAGTCATTTTCTTAATTCCGCTTTGCAGGCCACTTTTATGTAAAGAGACTCCACTGTTGCTTCAATCAGTTCAATATCTAATTCATCATGCCTGTGTTCTTCCAGCAGTTCAGGCCTCCTGCTACCAGGAGCAGGTGCCAAATCAGAGTGTGGAATTTTCCCAGCAGACCTTAGGGTGTGTTGCTGCCAAGGCAGCTGTGGTAGGGTTGAGGAATAATGAGTGAACCACAAATCCAGAAAAGGAAGAGGAGGCTGCCTTTTTGGCTTGGGCTGACTCAGGTACAGGCTGTCCCTTGAGGAAAGATGTGGGCTGTGAAGACCCCTCCAGTGCCAAGGCTGGACAAGGCCAGGGCAGGCAAGAATGGACCCCACAGAGCAGCTTCCCAGAACTAGGTTAATCAGACCAGGTGAGGACAGCTGAGAGTGGCTGCCTGCTAAGGCCACAGCAGGCTCTGCCCAGTAGGAGTAGCAAAAAGCAGTTGGCTGCTGGGAAAGTCCTAGAGACCTATGTTCAGTGAGCAACAGAGCACCGACTGAGCATCTGAAGTGTGGTCTGGAGCTAAGTGTGTGCCAGGGAGGAAGCAGAGCTGTGTGCCACATAGGGCATTCAAAATAGCAGGAACAAAGCCAGTGATAGCCAAAGAGTTGAGGTCAAAAGTCTAAGCCAAATGAGCAGCAAAAGAGAAGCAAGTTCTTTGGAGTCAGTCAGTGGCAAATACCTATTGACATCACTTGATAGAGTATGTTTTTTCTCATGTCTCATGGCCAACATGGCACATAGTACACCTAGACAGACACAAGACTTGTCATCACAGCTGTTAGTCTGACTTTACCTGTCCTGGACTCCACTATCTTGGCTGCAATTCTGAGACCACATTCAAGGTCTTTGGGAATGAGTGCCATGGTGTGATGTCTGCCATGGGAACAGGAAAGGAAACAAGGTACACTGGCCTTGGCCATGGTTTTGTTCTTCCTTCGTTTGAGGGTTTCTTTAACTTCACAAAGACAACAAAATATTTTGTTGAGAATGACTGAGCCCATAATAGGACATGAGAACCATAGTTTTGCATTTTACTCTACATTAATGTAAACAAATCACCTAAATCAAACTAAGGACATGGGGTGAGATTTGATATGAAAGTCCAGGACTTCATCATTAAACAAATGAACACTGTCCCTCAGTGTACCTGCGTTTTCTACCCTTATCGAATTTTGATTCATCCACTTCTATTGCTTCTGTTCCATGTACATACTCTTTTGATAGGATTAAGATTTTTCTGGTTTGAATTCTGAACTGAAAGCTTCACTGGGATGAGACACAGATACCATGAGACTCCCTGTATTCCAATATTAAACATCCCCCTGGTAGAAAAAGCTTGAGATTTTCCTTTCTAAAAACAACTGAGTAGGTATTGAAGGGTTGTTTTAACCAATGTCCTTTAAGAAGGTGGAACGAAGCTATTTCCTTCTACTTTTTAAAGGGACATAGCTCTGAATGTCTAATATTTGTATGGGGTTTAAAACCTCAGAGTTTGGAATGGTCATCTGGTAGGAAGATGAGTAAACAAACATTGAGTGGTCGGGTGTCAGGTATTGCACTAGTGCTCTCCTGCAGGTGTGTCATTAAATCCTCAGAACAATCCAGAAAGGAGTCTTCACTTATGTCTTTATGTATGAGTATGGGAAAGTTCAGGGAGTTTGAATGTGACAGACTCAACTGATTGAGTGGCATTTGAACTGAGTTCTGATTCTAAACCCCATGATGCTGTTGGATTCTATTCTCCTGGTGGTGGCTGTTTTGAACCACTTGTTTCTTTAAGCACTTTATGCTATAGCCTTGTGGCCTAAAACATTAACTGCATTAATAATTACATAAACAAACTAATACAAAATGAGCTGATTAATCAATTTGGAAAAGACCTTGATGTTCTTATTTCCTAGTAGTTATTGTTTAATATTGTGTCTATAACTTAAATGTGGGCGATATTCCAACAAAATTTTTAATTCACAGGCAGGTTATTCTGAAAAGTTTATGGTATGCAATAAAAGGCAAAAAAGTACAACATGAGGTGACCTCATTAATTCCTCCATTTCCATTTGGAGATTTTTAAAGTTTCCCAGATAGTCCATGGGCATCATAATTCCTGCTTAGGAACTAGATTCATTTTTCTCTATCATCTTTTTTTCCCTCACCTGCTCATTCTCCTTCATGTGGGGTATGCAGATCTCCTGACTCTGGGATTTCAACTCAATAGAGAACTATATTTTAAAGCGCGAATAGTGCTGGTATATCTTTTGGAAAGATCTCTGAGGTATATAGGAGTATGGCAGCAAAGAAATTATTGGCCTATGTCAGAACTGATTATAAACAGATGCTCAAAGTCCAGACCTGTTCACAGGAAATCTGGCTATTTCAGAGAAAATAGGCAGCATTTGAGTCTCAAAACAGAGAAAACCAGAGGCTCTTAGGAAAGAGTCTATAGAGAATACAAACCCCTGAACAACAACAAAAAATTAGTTGGGTGCACAGGTGCTATTTTTATCACTCAATTCTGCTGAGAGTATAGATTTCAGATGGAAGAGAAAGAGCTAAGAGATCAATGACTGCCTATCCAGACCGTGATGATGAACTGGATTTGGATTTGGGGCCCATTCGCTTAAGATGCTAGAATACTAGGTTCTTGGCCATGAGTGGTTCACATTTCACATGCACAAAAGGAGTGTCTGCCTAGAGGCTAGATTGGCAGAACCAGAGGCTTTTAAGTCAGTATAGTGGAGGAGGAAGAAAAATAGTCCCAAACATGTGAAAACAGTTACCGTGGAAGGTAGCAGGTAGAAACATGTAAAGAAACAATAGAGTGGGAAAGGGCATAGTGAGTCACACGTGTGATGGGGAGAAGGCTTCAATATCAGTGCACACAGACCATGGGGAATTCACAGTGGAGCTGGAGATGATGATGCAGATATCAGTCCTCTGTCACTAGGGCTTAAGGAAACTTTAGAGCAAATGCACACCATAGCTGTGGAATAAAGCAAGAGGCCAGGAGGAAGAGAGAAAGGAATAGGTTGTGAATTTGATCCCAGAGTGGTTTGTAGTGACTGGGTTCAAGAAGTAGGCTGTGGTCTTCTCTAGGTTGCTAAGCATTATTGAAACTGGTGAATGTATTTGCTTGGGAGGTGATGAGTGAAGGATGGTTTCTTAGAAGGCCTAAACCTGGGCCATAAATACATCATTGGGCTTAATTTTATACATGTAAATAAAATTGGGTAGAATGGGACTCAAGAATCAGATAATGTTTCTTACTGAGTCATTGCTTATTCATCAAATATGAATTGAGTGCCTACTTTATTAGGGTGCTGAGGATAGAGCACTGAATGAGAGAGACAAGAGCCTTTAAATGATGCAGCTCACTAACAAATGGGAGGGTGAGAGGCAAAACATAAACAGGATAGCAATTAAATAAATAAGAACATTTCATATAGTGATTTTTACTATGATGAAAAGGTAATAAAGATTGAGAACTGGCAGTGGAGATGTAGTGAGATGAACAGTTAACTTTGGATTGGAGGTAGTGAGAATGGGCACTCTGAGGGTACATCATTTGAATAAAGTGCTGAGAGATGGACCCACAATGTAAAGGAATGGGGACAGAGTGATCCAAGTAGAGGGAACCACATCGGCAATGGCCACGAGGGAGGAGTCCACCTGAAAAGTTTCAAACCAAAAATAAGCTAGAAAAGCTGGAGGATAATAAAGGGGGTGGGGAGTGGGAAGAAGTGAGGTTGGAAAGGTAGATAGGGCCTGATCATGTAGATATTTGAGAGCAATGATGAGGAATTTTGATTTCTTTTTAAGTGCAAAAGGAAGCCTTCAGACCCCAACAAGACTATCAGTGGATTTCTCAGCAGAAAGTTTTCATGCCAGAAGAGAATAGGATGATATATTCACAATACTGAAAAAAAATCCTGTCAACCAAAAATACTATACGTAGCAAAGCTGTCCTTAAAAAATGAAGGGAAGATAGAGGCTTTCCGAAACACACAAATGCTGAGGGAGTTCATCACAACTAGACGTTTAGAAAAAAATGTTTAAGGGTGTTTTTCAAGCTGAAAAAATGCTAATTAACAGCACAAAAACATATGAATGTGTAAAGCTCACCAGTAAAAGTAAGTATAAAGTCAAAGCCAGATTCTCTAATGTTGTAATGGTGATATGTAAATCACTTACAATTCTAGCTTAAAAGTTAAAAACAAACATGGCTTGTTTGTTTTTAAAACAAACAAACAAACAAACAAAAAATAGCCATAGCTATAATAATTTGTTAGTGGATACACAATATAAAAAAGATGTAAACTGTAACATCAGTAACCTAAAATGTGAGGAAGAGGGAGAAGTAAAAGTATAGTTTTTCTGTATGCTGTCAAAGTTAAGTTGTTAGCTTAAAATAAGATGCTATAACTATAAGATTTTTATCTAAGCCTCATGGTAACCCAAAGGAACAATCTGTAGTAGACATGAGAAAAGATTATATCGAAACATACAACCACAAAAAAATTATCAAATCACAAAAGAAGACAGCAAGAGGGGAAGAAATTAATAATAGAAATACAAAATACTCATAAAAAAATTAATAAAATGGTAATAGTAAGTCTTTGCCTATCAATAATTACTTTAAATGTAATTGGAATAAATTCCTTAGTCAAAAGACATACAGTGGCTGAATGGATTAAAAAAAACAAGATCCAATAATATACTGCTTACACTTTAGCTTTAAGGGCACACATAGGCTGAAAGTGAAGAGATGGAAAAAGATATTCCAAGCAAATGGTAACCAGAAGAAAACAGAGGTAGCTATACTTATTCATGTCAAGTTAGATTTTCAAAGACAACTGAGACTTGTTTTGTGACCTAACGTATCATCTATTCTAGAAAATGTTCTGTGTGCTTGGGAAGAACATGTGTTCTGCTGTCATTGGATAGAATTTTCTGTATATATGTTTAGTATATTTGGTTTTTAGTGTTGTCCAAACCCAATGATTCCTATTGATTCTCTGTCTGAATAATCTATCCATTATTGACAATGGGGTATTAAAGTCCCCAACTATCACTGTATGCTTATTTATTCTTTCAATTCTATTAATATTTGTTTTACATATTTAGGTGCTTCAATGTTGGATGCATACTTTTTTTAAATTATATCTTCTTGATGAATTGCCTCCTTAATCATGAGACAAACAAAGATCATTATATAACAGAGGATCAAGTCTCAGCATATTCAAGAAGATAACATGGATAGACTTATGGGAGTTGAACATGAAATGTAAAAATCTTTGTTTCACATATTATCTACATATCAAATAGCATCAACCACAAAATACTAAAATATTAATCAGAATGACTTAGCCAGTTGACATCAGCAAACCTCTGTCATCAACCACTTGAGTGCTGACACAATGAGACTATGAATGCGATACAATGGTAGCATGATTGGAGGACATTCATGGGCTCAACAGCATGGGCTTGTACTCACCAAGCCTGCTCTAGATACTCCCTCTGCCTAATGTCCAATCTGCCATCAATAGAACCAATGCTGGTAAGATATAGTCCCTTAAGGAGATCAACCAGTCACTTGATGGCAAGTTGATTACATTGGACCCTTCCACCTAGAAAGGACAGTGGCACATATTATGGGTATGAAATTTGTCTGTCCTAGGGCTTCAACCTGTACTGCTATCCAAAGGCTCATAGAACGTTTGAGCCATTGGCTTGGGATCTTGCATAACAATACATTGGACCAAAGAAGTCACTTTACAGCAGTGGTTCTCAAAGTGTGGTCCCTGGATCAGTACCTTCATCATTACTTGGGAACTTATTAGAGATGCAACTGAGCTAAGGCCCAGAAATCTATGTTTTAATATGCCTTCCAATAAATCTAATGTACATGAATATTTGAGAACCACTTCTTTATAACAAAAAAAAAGATGTGGCATTGGACATATGGCCATAATATCTACTGGTCTTATCACATACTGTGTTACCAAGAAGATACTACCCTGACGGAGTGACAAAAGGGTCTTTTGAAAGTACAGTGCCTGTTTGGAGATAGTACCTTGTGTAGATATCATCCTTTAGGGTATATTATATATCTCAGTCTTTCTTAATCAGAATTCCATGAGAGATTTAGACCATACCAAAAATTGTCTATTTTTTCAATTTTCCCAAAGATAGTCCATAGCTAATACTATTTTAGACTCTTAGGAAGAAAGTTAATTCATTTAATATAATGGATATACTGGGGCATTAGAGCTTAATTATCATGGAAAATGCTTGCTAAGAAGAGCTTCCATAAATCAATGACCATTATAATGTGTTGTGCCTCCAATAGGAAGAATAAATGGGTCTAGGAAAAAGGGGGGGAAGGGAAATAAGAGTGGTAATTCTTATCATCCCTCCCAGTGACCCTTCTGGGAAATTTAGTCTTCTTGTTCTCATAACTCTGGGCTCTGTGAGTCTAGAGATCCTAGTTCCCAGAAGATGTGTCCCAGCGCAAAGAAGTAAACCGAGAAAGAATAAAACATATTATCTAGAAAAGAGCGGATTCAACTTAGGAGAAGAGTAGAGAGAAGACTTAGGATACTCACTACATGACCTAAATTGAGAGCAACATTTACAGTTTGGAACAGCAGTATAGGGGGCTTGGGAGACAGGTATCCAAATTCAATAAGGCAGATATTATGGATGGTTATGTGATGGAGCATCCAGAAAAAAATTAAGAATGTGCATATGGAAATTATGCAAGTGAAAATTTTTAAGAAAGAAAAAATTATGGTAAGAGTAGTATATATATATATGCATATATATATATATATATATATATATATATATATATACATTTGACCCTTGAACAATCCGGGGGGTGGGACACCTAACTCTCCATGCAGTCGAAAATCCACATACAACTTTTGACTACCCCAGAACTTAACTACTAATAGCTTACTGTTGACTAGAAGCCTTAATGATAATGTAAACAATTGGTTAACACATGTTTTCTCTGTTATATGTATTATAACTGTATTCTTACAATAAAGTAAGCTAGAGAAAAAATGTTATTTAATAAAATCATAAGGAAGAGAAAATATATTTACAGTAGTGTACTGTATTTATTGAAAAAAGTCCATGTGTGAGTGGACTCATGCAATTCAAAGCCATATTGTTTAAGAGTCAACTGTATGTGTGTGTGTGTGTGTGTGTGTGTGTGTGTGTGTGTACATACGAATATATAGCTATACATATATGTATGCTTCCTGTCCCTATAACTCTGGTCCCCAAATATTGGTACAATAAGTTAAATTTACCAATGGCATGTATCTACCATATGTGTGGGGATACATATATTTGTGAATAATAACTCAGGTAGAAAGAAGTAATATGAAGGGAAAAAGAGAGTTGGTGATGGAGGGTGCCCTCCTAGCTCAGGTGTTTAGGGAAGGCTTGAACAAAAACATAAATAAAATGAAGGAGTAAATCATGAAGTTAAGAAGTTAAGAAGGTGGAGTGCAAGAGAGCCCCCAAGGCAGAGCAACAACAAACACAAAGGAACAGAAGGAGCATTAGTATCTAGAAGGTCAGCAGGAAAGGGAAGGAGTTGTTGAGTATTGAAGGAGTGAGGACTTATATGAAAACATCAGCTAGGAGAGTGGCAAATCAACTACTAGAGAAATAAATAGGTAGTACCAAGCAGTGCTATGAGCCCATTTGAGGTCTTTGGTCTTAAATTTAAAGGAAAGTATTTAAATTTAAAGTGAGACTACTCAATATGGTTCTGTGATTTTTTTTCCCAGCAATATTATAAGATGGAAGGAGGTAGGCACAGTATAGGATGTAATCAGGACCAGAGTTTAACCAAGTAAATACAATGGGGAAAAAAAGAGCAAGATATTTAAGATGCTTGTGAGTTTTTCTAATGATGAAATTTAAGCTGACTCTGCAGGGAAGTGGGCACATGAGGGAGGATAATGGAGAATGAAAATTTTCTAGGTTCAAAAGATTTAAAAAGATCTAGCCCTGGGGCACCTGGGTGGCTCAGTCAGTTAAGCATTGGACTTTGGCACAGGTCATGATCTCACAGTCCATGAGTTCAAGCCCCACATCAGGCCCTGTGCTGACAGCTAAGAGCCTGTTTTGGATTCTGTGTGTGTGTGTGTGTGTGTGCGTGTGTGTGTATATATATATATATATATATATATATATATATATGTAAAAGAACATCTAGCCCTGTAGGAGGGGATACAGTTTACCTGTATGCCTGTGTAGAAATGTATACATTTGAGGATGAGAACACCAGATAGGCATATGGGTAGTTTTAAGGAGCCCACAGTTGGGGCCAGCTGGCAGAGAGGATACTTTCCTGACCCAGATCGCAACACAGCTCAGAAACCTTCTCCAGCCAGGAGGGCATCTGCAAGGGGTCTCATTTGGCTCAAAGTGGAGCATCTGACAAATTCTTGCCTTACTTTGCTGACAGAATTATCAATCACTAAGTGGAGGAAGAGACAGAGGGAGCTTATACTTTAATAAAGAAGAATGTCTTGGTGAAAGTGAAGTTGATGGGAATTTTGAGAGAAAATGGTCTAATTCCTTTAACTACTCTAGATGAGCCTAATTCTCCTGGTTCATGAGATCAGTGAATCCACTAGCGGTAAATTTTGTGGAACTGTGAAAAAATAAAATACTATTGGAAATAGGTAAATGTTCTGACTTCAAGAAAGAAGCTACTGGGGCACCTGGGTGGCTCAGTTGGTTGAGTGTCTGACTTGATTTTGGCTCAGGTCATGATCCCAGGGTTGTGGGATCAAAACCCGTGTCAAACCCCATGGCAGGCTCTGCACTGTGCATGGAGCCTGCTTGAGATTCTCTCTTTCTGTCCCTCTGCTCCTCTCCCCTGCTCATGCTCTCTCTCTCAAATTAAAAAAAAAAAAAGAGCATAAAAAAAGAAAGAAGTTACCTTCTTTCTCTTCCAAAATAGCCTAAGGACTACTAAAGAAAAAGATAATCAGATAGAAAAATAAAAAATTGCTTACCTTACTCGAAGGATGAAGATTAGTCAGTCAGAAGATGTTATTGGTGGCAGTTGACAGAAAGCAGGGGTGAAGGGTTAACAAAAAGAAGCTATCTCAATCCCAAATGGATGCCAAAGGTTGGTATGGTGAGCTAAATCTACCAATGGCAATTACTAGAAAAAAATAACTTTTTTTTATTGTGTACTTACATGGATTAACATTTATATACCTTATTTCTAATCCTTAAAACAACTCTGTAAGTTTAATTTTTATACTTACCTTACGGTTGAAGAAACTGAGGTTAGACAAAATAATTGACTCTCTTGAAGGATATGATGGAGCCAAGATTCAAACTAGGTCAGTCTCTCTATCACTCTACAATGTCACTTATATCTGAAAAACAATTGTTGATGTAAAGTGTATGTAAGAGAACTTTGTAGTGAAAAAGACAGTGGTTTTAGTTGGCAGTAAGCTCATTTAGAACCAAAAGCATGGTTGGGTCATTACTAAAACTAACATTACCTTAGTTTGCATCAACATGGGGTCAGAATCTTGAACGGTCACCATGTGTCCCAGCCACATCCAACTGTGAGCACCATGCTTAAAAAGAGATACAGGGGTGCCTGGGCAGCTCAGTCAAACACCCTACTTCTGCTTAGGTTATGATCTCACTGTTCGGTTCATGAATTTGAGGCCCACATCCGGTGAGCTTGAGCCCCACTTTCGCTCCATACTGACAGTGCAGAGCCTGTGTGGGATTCTCTTTCTCTCTCTCTCTCTCTGCCTCTCCCTCACTTGGGCCCTCTCTCTCTCTCAATAAAAGAAAGAAAGAGAGAGATAGAAAGAATGAAAGAAAGAAAGAAGGAAAGAAAGAAGAGAGATATAAACAAACCAGATGATATTTGTAAGAAATAATGGAAATTCAAAATCATGTTGAAGGAACTAGGCATTTGGAGAAAGGAATGTCTACGTAGAATATGATATCTTTTCTAAAATATTTGACAGGCTTTTTGTGGAAGAGAAAAATATGATTATTCTGTATGAAAACCAAATGATAGACAAAAACTGATAAAAACCAAAGATCCAAATAAAATAGGGACTACCTGACTAATTAATTAATTAATTAAAAGCATTAAATTTGTCATCCTGGTATATCTTCCAACTACTGGTATATTATGGAGGCATCTCAGGCTTCAGATAGGTGATTGTGTTACATGATTCTTCTATTTTCTCCCAACTCTAACATTCTATGATTCTATATCTTCTCATTTTTAAAAGACCAAGTTTCTTTACATACACAACTGTATAGTTTTGTAATGCATAAATTCTACTGTGTCATACCTGATTTATTTAGTAAGTAAAGTCCGATACTTTTCTTTTTTTTAAATTGGATTTCCTCTCTTAGTCTCCTCAATCCACTGATTTCAGCAGCTCCACACCTCTATGGGTTCAAATCCTAGCTTTGCCACTTACTAATTGCATTCTTGAACAATTACTTAACTTTTCTATAATAATACCTAGTTCACAGGATTATTATGAGGATCAGTAAGTTAACACATGTGAAGCACTTAGAACTATACCTTGTGTTTAGTAAGCAGGAGATAAATCTGAGCCATTGTATTCCCCATGTAAATCCCTCCATGTCAACGGGCAAAGCACTAATTGACTATAATGGCTACATAATATTCTGTAATTTATTCACTCCTTCTTTCTTTGATGAGTATTCTCTTTTTTTTTATCCAGCTTCCTCCCTCATACAAGTAGAATTGCAATATATAAGTGTACTTATATCTTTTGTATTGCTGTTTCTATGTCTATCCACAGGAGTGGAGTGAAGTGGATTGTTGGATTGAAGGCTAGATGTATTTTTAATTTTAAGAGATGTTGCCATTTTGCCCTCACCAATAAGGCTGTAAATCTTCATATTTCCTGGAGTATGGTATAAAAGTCCACTTCTCTCTACATTCCCACCAGCAATAAGTAGTACAGCTCTTTCTAACTTTTGCCAGAGTAACAGGTATCAGTAAAGTGATATTTTATTGTTTCTTTAATTTGTGGTCCCATAATTTTAAGGAATTTGAACACTTTTTTCATGTTGGTTAGCCATTAACTCATTTTTCAGTTGGGTTGTTCATATTGTTCTGGTCAACTTCTAAGCACTCTTTGCATACCATATATATTAACTACTTGTGTGACTTCCCTTAAGACAATCTTGGTTCAGACCATGAGCACAGCCATATTTGGCCTCTTTCTGTCATTTCCTATCCTAACCTTTCCTCCATTCTTGTCTCCCGAGTACCTTGGATGGAGATTAGCCTATGAGGAAGTAAAGTATCCAATAAGAACATAGTGGGATTCCACTGCAGAAAGGCCTGCTACCCTAGAGTTTATGAGAGAAGAAACAAAGACTAGGCAATGGGGTGATCAGGATGAGAGACTAATCTGCAGAAGCCAAAGACACAGAATCCAAGTCAGGATCCCAGAGACATGAGTGTGGAGCCAGAGAGATGAGATCAAAGTGGAGGTAGGTCAGGGGGAAAGGGCAGTGGTGTGGGCCATTTGCTTAAAATACCCACTAATGTTTGAAACTTGTTGTTATAGCCCAGCAGGAGTATAATGCGTGCTGGATGGACCCGACTTCAAATGCTCAGGCAGGAACAGATAATTTGCTTGTTCAAAACTCTTTATTGAAGCCTTAGTGCCTAAATAGCAGAGTCCCAGGTACTTGAACTTGCTCTTCAAGGTCTTCTAAAATATGATCTGACCTTTCCTTCCTCACTTTGCACTCTCTATTCCTTTATTGTTCCTCAAATTCCTTTCATCTTCTGGTTTTTGTCTGGAATGCCTTTCTCCTGCCTCTCCTTCTGTACAAATTCTATTCATTTTTAAAGCCTCTGTTTCTCTGAATGCTGTCCTGACCACTCTAGCCTGATGTGAACTCTCCCCATTCTGGACTCTCACAGTCATTATTATCTGCCCACGCATTTGGCAATTGGTCATTGTCTCCTTGAGATTCTTTTGGAAACAAATCCCCCACCAAGCCAACTTAAGCAGTAAGAAATTTATCATGTAGCAGGAAACTCTGAGTTAGGACAGACTCCAAGGTTGATTTAGGGACTTAAATGCATCATTGGTGACCCAAGTTTTCTCCACTCTGCCATCCCATATCTGGTTTCTTCATGGCCATAAGATGGCTGCCAAAAGTATCTAGGGCCACCTTCTTCTAGCAGCATACAGTGGGAGCCCTCTCCCTGAGCAGTGGCTATTGTTTCTCTCAGTTGGCTTGAGCCAGCATTGGTCACGTGCCTACTGCTGAACCAGTAGCAGTTGCACAGGAAGTGTCACGTGTTACTAGTCCTTACTCATTAGGACTATCATTTGGTCTGGGGGGAGATCCATCTTCTCTATCCCCTGGGAGGAGTGGATACTTGAGTAAATTTGGACGCCTGGTAGGAATCAAGAAGAAGAAAGATAAATGCTGCATAGTCATTTATGGTGTTTATTATCTTGAACTGCTATTTGTACCTTGTATTGTCACCTTTTCACACTTTTTATACCTTTTGCCCCCGATGTAGTTTGCAAACACTTTAGGATAAAACCTATATCTTAAATTTTGTAACCTCCAAATGTGTCAGTAAATATTTATTGTAGATGTAGATGTGTCTGTAAATATTTATTGATTGGATTTGACTTCTCTGAGATTCACCTACATTCTCTTTCTAGTGGTATAGAGGATGCTACTGAGGTTTCCAAGCTTCTGACCATAAACACAAAAATAAGACTTTGGAGACCTTAAGCCCAGAAAGCTAGAGGTCAGTTTGGCATCATGTTGTGCTCCTTCCCTACCTCTGCCCCAGGAACTACCTGGATATTAGCATCAAACCCTGATCAAGAAAGTGAGACCAAAGAGACTGAAAATTATATAGGGCGATAGATCTTTTCAGCCTTGATACTTGCATTTGAATACATTTCATTGCTGACAACTACATTTGCCTTAGCTACAAAGCATGCATTTTATTATATTCTCAGGAAGGACAGTGATCACAAAAATTGATATTTAAGATATTCATTCATTTAACAAACATGTTTTTGAATACTTATTACTGATCTCTGTATTAGGTACAGAAAATATAAATTTGGGTAAGAAATTCTTCCTGCACTCAAGTTGTTCATTAGCAGATATGCTGTCACTTCTTCAAATTTGGTAGAAGTTATTTCTGTATAGTCACTGGATTTAGACGTCAAATCATCACCTGGAGTGGCTGATCTGGGGCTAAGTGTTTTGCTATGGACACTGCTGAGGAAGAACTGTAGTTTCACACCCTATTCAATGTCTAGCCTAAGGTGATTCACTTAGATCGGCTTCTACATCACTAAAATGAAATTATTACTACTAGCCTACTTCTAGTACAACTATAAAACCCATTACCCATGTGTGAGGCATAATTCTGACAGCCTAAGCTGGAGAATATCATTAGCTAAAGTATAGTAAGATTGGGTGAGGTGGTTGTTAGGAGGTTTCTGAATGAGTCAGACCTCTAGTGCTAAATTTATTAATGAGTCATTTTCCTTGCCTAGCAGACACTGTGGCAGAAAGTGAAAGAAGAAGCCATTCAATGTCTGTTTTTAAAAAAATGTATTCTGACCTTCAGTCTACCAAACTAGATTTCAACATATTTTAGCATTTTAGACAATAACTTGTCACTGAAACGTCCTCCTGGTTCCTCTCAATTTGGAAAAAGCAAGTGAGGTGTATCCTCCAGAAATGGAGAAATTAGTTTTCATTTCTTCCCAGAGGTTTCAGATGATAAATTTCTAGTGGCCAGATATGGCATCTATCACTTTGTTCGGTACAAAACCTAAAATTCAAACTTGATTATTCCAGCCTTTACTAAAAGCTTCTTAATGACAATGATTATGGCAACTTACTGACCTTACATCCTCTTGCCTTTTATGGCTTTACTGGCCTTCATCTCCAGGCCATACCAGGTTCCACCCACATAGCTATATCCTGGTTCTCTTTGTACATTTCCCAACTGAGTTCTCAAATTGGTCCTTTCATTGTTTATATTGCAACCTCGTCATCTATTATTTCTTACATTCACTCATAAGAACTAAAATTCCTCTTCTACTATTATTTTAGCTTCAGTTACTTATCATTCTACCACAACAGCACATGGGAGACCTTCTAACTTCTCTTGATGCTTCATTCAGTTTGGGCTACATGGTCAGCTATTATAATATTGCCCCCCTCATCTTAGGCTCCTCTATCCATTTGGCATTTTGCTGTGTCCATCATGCTAACCCCAAGCCCTTGTCTTCACCCACTATGTTCTTTGGACCTACCCTTAACAATCTGAAACTTTGGAATCAAGACTCAAAATCTTATAGGGTTTGTCTTCTTCAAATTTGCACTTTCAATTGATCTACAAATATCAATTAAATTGAAAAGAGGAAATCAATAGAGAAAAAACAATGAAACCAAAAGATGGTTCTTAGAAAAGACTGATAAAATCAATACCTCCCTAAACAGGCTAACTGAGAAAAAAGAGAGGACATAAATTAATAATATCAGAAATGAAAAAGCATCCATCATAAAGGAATGATATAAACAATTCTATGGACACAAATTTGATAACCTAAATGAAATGGACCAGTTCCTTGAAAGGCACAACCTGTCAAAATGCACACAAGCAGAAATAGAAAATCTGAATAGGACTATATCAAATAAATGGAATCAATAGTTAAAAACTTTTCAAAACAGAAAGTGCCAGTTCCAGATGAATTCACTGGTAAATTCTACCAAAAATTTAAAGAGATAAAAACAAAAGGAGGATTTCCTAACTCATTCAATGAGGTCAGCATTACTCTAATACCAAATCAGAGAAACATTATAAGAAAAGAAAACTACAAACCATTATCTCTCAAAAACACAGATGCAAAAATCTTCAAGAAAATATCTGCATATTAAATCCAACAATGTGTAAAAAGAAAATAATTAAACAAACTATGAGAAAATAGGATTTATCCCAGATATACGAAGCTTGTTCAATATTTGAAAATCAATTAATGTTATTCTTCATATCAACAAGCTGAAAAAGACAAGTCACATGATCATATAGACATAGAAAAAGCGTTTGACAAAATCCAACACCTATTCATGATAAAAACTCTCAGTAAACTAGGAATAGAGGGGGAACTTCCTCAACCTGATAAAAAATAACTACAAAAAACCTACAGCTAATATCATCTTTAATGGTAAGAAACTTGAAGCTTCTCCTTAAGATCAGAAATAAGACAAAAATGTCCACTCTCACAACTTGCCAACATTGTCCTGGAAATCCTAGCTAATGCAATAAGAGAAGAAAAGGAAATAAAAGTATGCAGGTTGGGAAAGAAGAAATAAAACTGTCTTTGTTCAGAGATTACATGATTGTCTACATAGAAAATCTAAAAGAATTGACAAAAAAGAAAAGAAAGGAAAGGAAAGGAAAGGAAAGGAAAGGAAAGGAAAGGAAAGAAAAGAAAAGAAAAGAAAAGAAAAGAAAAAGAAAAAAGAAAGCTCCTAGAACTAAGAAACAATTACAGCAAGGTTGCAGGATACAAGATTGATATACAAAGATTCATTGCTTTCCTATGTACTTGCAATAAACAAATGGATTTTGAAATTAGAAACACAATATCATTGTATGTATATACCACGTCTTCTTTATCTATTCATTAGTCAATGGACATTTGTGCTATTTGTCGATAGCATTTGGCTATTGTCGATAATGCTGCTATAAACATTGGGGTGCATATATCACTTTGAATCAGTACTTTTGTATCCTTTCAGTAAATACCTAGTAGTGCAATTTGTGGGCCGTAGGGTAGTTCTATTTTTAACTTTGTGAGGAACCTCCATACTGTTTTTCAGAGTGGCTGCACCAGTTTGCATTCCCACCAACAGTATAAGAGGGTTCCCTTTTCTCTGCATCCTCATCAACATCTGTTATTTCCTGTGTTGTTAATTTTAGCCATTCTGAGAGGTGTGAGGTGATATCTCATTGTAAGTTTGATTTGTATTTCCTTGATGATAACTAATGTTGAGCATCTTTTCATGTGTCTGTTAGCCATCTCAATGTCTTTGGAAAAACGTCTATTCAAATACATAATGGAATACTACCCATAAAAAAAGAATGAAATCTTGCTATTTGCAATGATGTGGATGGAGCTAGAGTATTAATGCGAAACAAAATAAGTCAGTCAGAAAAAGACAAATACCATATGATTTTACTCATACATGGAATTCAAGAAACAAAACAGGTGAACATGGGGGGGGGGGAAGAGAGAGGTAAACCAGAAAACAGACTCTTAACTATAGAGAAAAAACTGAAGGTCACTAGAGGGGAGGTGGGTGGGAGCATGGGTTAAATGGAGGATGGGTATTGAGGAGGGCACTTGTTGCAATGAGCCCTGGGTGTTGTATGTAAATGATGAATCACTAAATTTACACCTGAAACTAATACTACACTGTAGGTTAACTAACTGGAATTTAAATAAAGACTTGAAGTAAAAAAAAACAATATAATTTATATTAGCACTCCCCCAAATTAAATACTTACGTATCTCTAACAAAATATGTATAAACCTATATGAGGAAAACTATAAAACTCTGATAAAAGATACCAAAGAAGAACTAAAAAATAAAGAGAGATTTCATGTTCATGGATAGGAAAACTTAAAACAGGTAAAATATCAGGTCATCTCAACTGGATTTATGGATTGAATGCACTACCAATTAAAATCCAGCAAATTATTCTGTGCTATTGACAAACTTATTCTACAGTATATATGGAGAGGCAAAAGACCCAGGATAGCCAACACAATATTGAAGTACAAAGTTTGAAGAATGACACTGCTTTAGGACGTGCTGTAAAGCTATAGTAATCAAGACAGTGTGGTGATTGCAAAAGAATAGACAAATGGATCAATGGAATAGAATAAATAACCGTTTTGAAAAAGGCATGTGATGATTGATTTTATGTTTCAACTTGACTGGCCACAGTATTCCAAGATTAGACATTTCTGGGTGAGTCTGTGAAGGTGCTTCTTCACGGGTTCAACGTTTGAATTGGTCGACTTGTAAAGTAGGTTGTCTGTGTGTAAGCATTATCCAATCCACTGAAGGCCTGAATAGAACGAAAGTTGCAGGAAGGAGGAATTCTCCCCTTTTTGCTTCTGCTTGTTGAGCTGGGATATCTCATCTCGTATTCTCTGGCCCTTTGACTGGGATGTACACTATCAATTCCACTGGTTCTCAGGTCTCTGGACTCAGACTGAATTACGTCACCAGCTTTCTTGGATCATCAGCTTGCAGATGGCAAACTGTGGGACTTCTTAGCCTCCATAATCATGTGAGACAATTCCTCATAATCAATCATCTATATCTGTATCTATATCTATCTATATATAATCTATACTCTCCTGGCTCTGTTTCTCTGGAGAAACCTGACTACTACAAGCAAACCTATGGAAATAGTAGAAAGATTAGTGGTTGCCAGGGGTAGAGATAGAGAGGGGATGAATACACAGAACACAGAGATTCTTTTAAGGAAGTGAAACTACTCTGTATGTTGTTATAATGGTTGATTGATGTCATTAAAAATTTGTCCAAACCCATAGAATGTACATCACCAAGAGTGAACCCTAAGGCAAACTATGGAATTTGGATGATCATGATGTGTCACCGTAGGTTCATTGTAACAAATGTAACACCGTGGTTGGGGATGTTGATAACAGAGGTGGCTACGTATCTGTGGGAATAGGGGGTATCTGAAATTCTCTGTACCTTCTCTCAATTTTTCCATGAATCTGAAACTGCTCTCATGAATAAAAATTAGACAAATGTTCATATTTAAGGATGTTCATCAGTGTTATTTTTAATAACGAAAAACTGGAAAAACTATCTTAATACCGAGCAATAAAGGATTGGTGCATTAAAATGGAGGGCTTCGGTATGATGAATACATTAGCATTTATTACTAGGCTTCCTGTTTCTGGCCCTAACCTACCCTCCAGGCCTTTTTAAAATCTCTCTGACCCTAAGATTTCTGTGAGTCCCCAAAGTTCTTTCACAGGAACTGGGGTCAGTCTATTGGATACAACCGCATGTGGGTTTTGCCCAGTTCTTTTTCTTGCCCCTCCCCCACTTAGTGTTCTCTATTCTCAACACCCTTTGAAGGAACCTCACTCATACCACTGCGGGCAGGATCTGTCATGAGTGTCACCATGGTCCAAGCTCAGAGTCCCAAATCTACTGACCTCCATAATGTTGGAGCAGTGCTGAGTAGAAGTGACTGGAATCCCTCTTGTCTTCAGGGCTCAAAAGCACTCTCAAAGCTCCTGAAGGAACCAAATACCATGCCATCCCTCCACTGTCCTCATCCCTCCCAGCTTTCTCTCTGTCTCAGGAATTCCTCACCAAATGCCATCATCATCCTTTGGGTAAAAGCCAAAGCCTTCCTGAAACCCAAACTCATGAAAGGAGTTCCTGGTTCCTGGTTCTATAAACAACCCCCTGGATCCCAGTTTGGGGTCAGCAGGGGTACATGTTTGTGTATTTATACATGTAGCTAAATAAACGTGGCAGTTATAGTACAGCTTCAGTGTGTTTATTTTATTTTAATACATTATACACATAATAATACATTAAGCTCATCTGTTAATGCAAAGGATGTAAGTGATTTACCCTCCTAGGGAAAGAGCCAGGAGTCATCCCCCCATTGTGTGGATGGCTCAGTGCTCTACCCCTTTCTCTTTCCACTTGTGCAAGAGCAAGTGGTACTGGTACCTAAGAGGGCATCTGAGCTTTAACTCCTACTATGTGTGGCTAAGTGTCAGAACAAAACACAATGTCCAAGGAGGGCACTGAATTCATAGGCACCATTCCAGGGAGTAATCCAGGGATAGCGAACCACTGGAAGCACAGACCCATCATGGAACAGCTATAGTCATTCACCATATTGGCCCAAACACCTGCAGAGACTCACTCTTATTAGGTTGGCTGGTTCTGGGTCCTTTGAATTTAATTCAGTTTGTTGAATAATGGATGATGTAGACAAGAAGCCTTCATCTGGGTCACCAGCGTTTTGTTCGTTTGTTTTTATAGCTTGGACTTTATGTATAAGTCATCATGAATTAGGATTTTTGTTTTGATCCGGTTAAGCAGTTATCTGAGTCTATAAATCTCAGATAGACACCTGGATACATCCATTACATAGTTTCATTGCAAATTATGTTGTGAAGGGAAACTCTATAAATCATTATTTGATTCGTTCCAAAAAGGAAAAAGATGGCAGGATTATATAGCATTTAGTGTCACCAATTAGCAAAGTCATGGGGCTGAACCAGTCATTCCAGAACTTAACACCCACAAACTCAAGTGCAAGTGGCCTCTTTTAATGATTTGGGAATAATGGGCCTCAGGGAAGTGAGTGCTTTCAGCCTTGTGATCTGAGCAAGGTTCAGGAGCTGTAGCCGATTTGGCTGAGTCACCACTGGCTGCATGACCCCACACACATCACCTGACCTCCACATGCTTCAGCTGGCCCAGCTGTAGAGATGAGTAAACGTGGCCCGGAAGGCCCTGAGGCGCAGAGACAGCTTTCTGCACACGGCTGCCCTGGGGCAGCTTCCGGGGGTGCAGGTTAGCTGTCTCAGGGGCAGGGGACCCTAAGAGAGACTCCCAGAATAGCCACATCTAAAAGCCACCTCTGGAAAAGAGACCCTTTCACGGTCTGCGAGTAGGAATATAAATTGGCAAAAACTTTTTGAAGGCTTAGAAATATTCATGCTTTTTGATCGTATGATTTCACTTGAGTGAATTTATTCTTCGAAAATAATCAGAGATACACATCACTATGTATACTCAACAAAGTTCATCACACAGGTATTTTTAATATTGAAAAATGGAAATTATCTAAATTTTAAACTGTAAAGTGTTTTTAAATAAAATACAGCACATTCATATGTTGGAAGGCTAGACAACCATTCAAAAAAAATCACTGTGACGGAATAATGATCTGGAAAATGTCCTCAATAGCCTAGTAAGTAGAAAAGAATTATTAAACAACGTTGTTAGAATAATCTGACTTTTTTAAAACTACATATACTTCCACACGTACAGACAAGTGACTAGAAGGATATACACTAAATTGTTAAGAGTGTTTAGTGTCTGACTCTTAGAATTGTGAGTCCCTCTTTAATTCATGATTCTTCCTGTATGCTCTGAAATTTTTGCAACGACCATGTGTTCATTTTGCAATAAATATCAATTTCCCAGGTCTCTATTAACTTGGACTGTTGTGTATCGGGCCAACCTATGTGCATACCTATGAAGCAAATAAATATAGTGACAAGCCTGAGAACCACGGCTTGAGCAATTCCAGCCCTAGAGGCTCATTGGCCTGGGAACAGAGTGGGATTTTTGTTTAAGGAGACTGAGACTGGAAGAATGATGGCTCTGTGGGTGGTTTCTTAGATCTCCAATGCACGTGGCTTCCAGCCCTGACTCTGCCCTGAAATTCTGGCTTGCTGATTAAGACTGAAGAGTGAGTTTGCCTAAGCAGCTAATTCCCCTACAGGAGCTCATGGTTTACTCTGTATCTATTTAATATATATTAAGCAACAGGTGACCCTGTTCACCAGGAAGTATGTTCCCAGGGAAACATTTCTTTCAAAATTAAGCAAACAACCTTGGTAAGGGCCCTACACCTGGGAATCACGCAGTTAATGTTTTCAAGCATTCAATCTGCATGAATTTCCTGAGTCACATTACCACGGTTGGCTGAATGGTGATCTCACTGTGGTGCATCCTGCATGGGAAAAATTTTTTCAAATGGCACATCTTCCTTTGAGAAGAAAGTTGTTTCCTCCATAATTCATATGGGAAAGAAAACAGGCAATTTATGAGACAAAGCTCATCCCCTATACAGCTTTCAAGATGATATTTTCTAAAGCAACTCAGTCATTCTTAATCCCCCTTACCAAAGCCAAGAGGCAGGGGCAGTGGGTAATCTCAACATTCTTGATATCAGGCTTTGGGATATAGTGCATCATTTGCCTTGCTTAGGTCAACAGTGAGCATGTGCCTTCTCTGAGCAGACTTGTTGAAGATGGCCCAGAGGCATGGGAGTAAGCAGAAAAGGCAGTCTAAAATAAATTTTAACATTGTTACAGATACATCACAGTGTGAAATAGGGGTAATATTATCTCCATTTCAAGTAAAAGAAATAGAAGAATCAATCAGATTACTGATAAACTTTATTTAGCATGTACTTTGTGTCAGGTACTGTTTCAGGCACTGGGGAAATGGCAGTGAACATAACAGATAATGTCCTCACCTTGCCCTCAAAAAGTTTACATTCTATTGAGAGGAAACAAGCAGATATAGAATATATTGGATACTAACTCATGATGAAAAATAAGGCAAGATAAGGGGATAGGGAATAAGGGATGTGCAATTTTATAAGGAGTCCCTAATGGAGCTTTCTCTTGTAAACTGAGGACAGACACAAAGACAGTGGGGAAGTGAGCCATGTGAATTCTTGCAGGATAAATGCTTGGAATAGAGAAGAGAGCAAGTGCAAGACTTTGAGCTGAGACACATCGTGATGTGTTAGAGGGTCAGCAAAGAAAACAGTGTAGCCCAAGGCCATGGTGAGGATATTGGCTATTGCTCTGAATAAGGTGAGAAGCCATGGGAGGAGTCTCAGCAGAGTGACATGATATAACGCATCTGTGGGTTTGGGGTGGGCGTGGCCGTAGATGGGATCAAGATAGCCAATAAGGTCGCTACTGTTATTGTTAGCGTGACCATGGTTTGCACCTGGCTTCAAGCAGTAAGGGTGTAAGAGGTGGAGCAATTTCAAAGGAAGATACAAAAGGACCGGCTGATGTAATGCACGTGGGAGGTAAGAGGAACCGGTAACGAAGGAAACTGTCCCGAGCAACTGGAAGAATGAAGTTTTCTGACATAAGAATGGGGTTAGGGGTGTCTGGGCCGCCCAGTCGGTCAAACTTAGGACTTCTGCTCAGGTCATGATCTCACAGTTGGCGAGTTCGAGCCCCATATCGGGCTCTGCATTGGAAGCTCAGAGCCTAGAGCCTGCTTTGGATTCTGTGTCTCCCTCTCTGTCTGTCCCTCCCCTGCTCACGCGTGCTCTCTCTCTGCCTCTCAAAAATAAATAAACATTAAAAAAGAATTAAAAAAAAGGAATGGGATGAGAGGGATTCACTGTTAAGTTTTGGATATATAGTCAACTCTCATTATTCACAACAGTTATGTCCTATAATGTCACCATTAACACTGCATCAGTGAATACTGAACCATTACTCCTAGGGGAAATACAGGGTGAGCTTCCCATGAGCCCCTGGTGGCAAATTTTTTTTTTTGTCAACTGATCAATACATGATCTGCTTTACATATGCTTTAATGACACCTTACTTAATATATATTGTTCACTCATTGCCATTGAACTCATGGCCAACAGCATTAGAATTCACGTCTGAATGAAACTTACCTAACGCACATATTTTCTCCATAAGGCACATCGCAGCCTTCTTGCACTGAGGAACATTAGACAGCACTTTGAGGCAATGCTTCAGAACCATTTTAAACAGTGAAGTCACCATCAAAAAGCACAAAAATGCGAAGAAGGTAGCATTAAATAGATCACAAAAGGATGCTTACTTATAAGAGCTGAAACAAGAAGGCAGTGTGTTGTCACGTTCAACCTCAGCTAGAATGTGTTTTTTGCAGCTCTTCGCACATCTGCAAATGACTGTGAAAGTACCAGGGGTGTTGATTTGGGTGTCACAAATCAATTTTAGCAAATAGGCAAATTCGCAAATATGGAATTCAGAAACAATAAGGGTTGACTATGTTAAGAGAGGCCTATTATTCATCCAAGTGGAAACATGAAATATGAGTTGGAGTTCAGGGGATTCCAGGGGAAATGGGACTGGAGGTATTGATTTGGGAGTGTATCTAAATCTACAGCTGTAGCTAGTGTGAGACTAGTTGAAATCATCTGAGGAGTGTAGAAAAAGGAGAGAAGAGCTCAGTGGCTGAATCTCAGGGTTCTCCAGTGAAGAAGCGCCTGCAAAAGGAGTCTAAGAAAGTAGGGCGTATGCAGGAGGGACAGAACCAAGAGCTGTGTTTCAGAATGAAGGAGTCGAGAATGGGTCTAATGCTGCTGAAAAGTTGTGTCCCATGAGAGGGACCTTTAGAATTGACCTTCAGATTAGACAAGATGGAGGTCACTGATGATTTTGATGAATAGTTTCACTGGAATCACAGAGATAAATGTCTGCCTGGGGTGGATCAAAGAGCAAATGCACATTTTTTCCCCCACAGGAGTTTGATGTACGTGGGAGAAAATGAATAAGGTCAAAACCAGAGGAGGATGTCGCATCAAGGATTCTTGTTCAAGGAAGCTATGACAGTCTGTGTGTACACTGAGGGGAATGAACCAATTGAGAGGAAATGATCAAGAGAAGAGAAGAAACAGGGGTGCCTGGGTGGCGCAGTCGGTTAAGCGTCCGACTTCAGCCAGGTCACCATCTCGCGGTCCGTGAGTTCGAGCCCCGCGTCAGGCTCTGGGCTGATGGCTCGGAGCCTGGAGCCTGTTTCCGATTCTGTGTCTCCCTCTCTCTCTGCCCCTCCCCCGTTCATGCTCTGTCTCTCTCTGTCCCAAAAATAAATAAAAAACGTTGAAAAAAAAAAAAGAGAAGAAACAGTTACGGCTCGCCCTCTCTCAGTTGTCGTAACTCATAACGTCACATCAATTTTATGTGATGGGTACTGTTCCTTGTCTGCATCTGTGAATGAGAAACACGAGGAACAGAAAGACCAGAACCCTGTTCCTGGTCCCCCCAAGAGTAAGTGGCAGAACCGGGATGCAAATCTGGACCCTTGTGGTGCTTTTAGAGGCCGCTGTAGTTCTGCAAATTTAGATTCTAATCAATGCACGTAGATGGGTTACCTTGTGTCTGGCAAGGCTGAAGGTGAGAGCAAGAAAGAGTGAAATCCCAGACTTGTGCCTTTTCGCTCGCCATGCGCTTGGTTAGAAACCCCACGCTTTGCCCTCCCAGGCAAGCGAGGGAAAAACACTGTGGCTGCGGTTTGAGGGAAGCCCGTGAAGTCTGGGTCAGTGCTAACACCTGATGCTTCTAGAACGTGTCTCACCTTCAGAAATGCTAAGAGGTCGATCTTGTAGCACATGGGAAATAAAATCCATTCCTCAGGGTCATTCCCAAATCAAGAATTTAATTAATTTTCTCATAAACTTCCCCTGCTTTTATTTTGGTCCCACACGAGAGATTTCTGAGAAAATAGCTCAGCTTTTCCCAAAATGTATGCAGCTTGGCATCCCTCGGACCCCGTCTAGAGTAGTTAAATAAATCACTTGTTGCTAAACAGAGCAATTTATTCCCCTGACATCTTACATGGCCCTCTTGGTTTATTTTAAAATATATCAACTCACTTACCACAACTGCCATTGCTTTTAATATGTCTGACACATCCAATTTCAATAGCTCAATGAAAATGTCACATGATAAAATAGAGAGAAGCAGGCAGAGGAGGCAAGGAGAGCTGATGTGTAGACACGCACCCTTGGAAAGTAAGCAATGAAGACACTTGTTCAGGTGGGTTTCAGGAAAGGGTCTTCATGCCAGCAGTTGGAGAAATTAATTAGTTTGCATGGAAATACTTCTTTTAATATATTCTCTTTAAGTCATTAATTCTCCCATATGCGTTATTTTAGCTAATGGAATCTGCCCACTCCCCCAAGCTACTTCACATGAGGTAACGCCTGCTTAACTAATACCTTTAATTTTTCATTTCCATGAAGATATTTACTCCGGAATGTAGTCATGTTATTTATCAAAGTAAAGAATTCTGGCAGGGTAGATGTGTGGCACCCCTCCACAAATGAATAAATCCAGTGATTCAATGCTATCGTACGCTGGGCATTGTGATAAGCATCAAGATCACAAGAATTAATAAGAGCGGTTTTGACTTTAGTGAGATTTGCAGGCTCATGAAGATGATCTTTTCCACAGGAAAAGGTAGAAGAAGGTGGTTCAGTCTTCGCTCTGCTTCTTGCTGTGTGATCATTAAGGCAACTAACTGACTTCGATTCCTCATCGGTAAAATTGGAAGGATATTCAATATTGCCTTGGACAAATATTAAATACAGACCTTTAGGATTATTGGGTCAGGGGCAGGTTTAAAAATAAGATATGTCGGGGTGCCTGGGTGGCTCAGTCGGTTGAGCGTCCGACTTCGGCTCAGGTCATGATCTCATGGGTTCGTGAGTTCGGGCCCCGGGTCAGGCTCTGTGCTGACAGCTCAGAGCCTGGAGCCTGCTTCCGATTCTGTGTCTCCCTCTCTGCCCTTCCCCCACACACGCTCTGTCTCTCTCTGCCTCTCAAAAAAAATAAATAAATAAAACTAATTTAAAAATTTTTAAAAATAAAAAAAAATAAGATGTCAAAGCACTCTAAAACTTGATACAAGTTTTGAGTGTTTCTAACTGAATTCATAGTACATGGGGATGATTGCCTCTTCATTTATAATGTTCAGGAAACTGATTCAGTTGCTGAATATTTACTATCCATTACTAGTGTCTTTACAGTAAAGCTATCTGATACTGAAAATAAAGTGTTAGGCAATCACAATGATGACATCGTTTTGCCTCAGCAATTATAGAGTCTATGATAATATTCCTCTAGGTGCCGTGCAGATTCCTCAAACTCAACAGATCACAAACATACCCACTGTTATGAATTCTCGGCTAATGGACATCTACCCTTTTTCTCAAATTAGAACCTTAAGATAATCCTCAATAATTCTCCCCTTGTTGGTCTAAAATCCCGGACCCTTACCTCACGGGCATCTCTCGGGTCTGGCCACACTTCTTTGTCAGACTGCTAACCACCCTGGTACAGGCCTTCTGTTCTCCTAACTGAACTGACCTTCGTGTCTGTAGCTTCTTCTTCTCCAATCCATCCTCACTCTGCCTCTAGTTATATTCCCCAAACTAAACATGATCATGTTCTGCTTCCTATATAGAAGCTTTTGCTACCTGTCCCTGCCCCCCCCCCCATTTTTTCCCTAGTTTAGCAACATGGAACAGTTTCATAACCTGACTCTTACTACTCCCCCATGACATACCAGCCATTGTGACTTTGGCCATTCCATGAACACGGTTCATTTTTTTCGTTGTTTCTCTCTGTTTGCCTGTACACTGCCTGTAACTTTGAATGCCCATTCTCCCTGATTCCTTTCTTGACCATTTCTAACTTCCCATTCAGTTGTTCAAATGTCATTTTTTTCTGTGCCATCTCAACACTTTGGACCTTCTTCTTTTAAGCTCCCATGGCACCCTCTGTACTTTGACCATAGTATGTGCTACATTGGACTCAAATACATTCTGGACTGTCTTACTCCTGAAACGTGAGCTTTGTAAGAACAGCGTCGGAGTCTGATTTATTGTTGTATCTCCAGCGCCTCGCTCAGTGCCTGCAACAGTATCTGACCCTGGCGGATGCCTGATGGATCAATAAATGTATGAAGAAGCACTACCTCCTATCCTTCAAGCATTTTTCCTGGATCTTCATCTTCTGAGAGCTGCCTAGCTTTCTTCCCACGTCTACCTCTCTTGTTTCTATCTTTCTTTAACTATTAAACCATAACGCTACATCCCCATCTCTCCCGGAACATTATTTGTCCTAGATCTTCTATTTATTTATCAGTGCACATGGTTGCGTGTGGGTTAAGAGTATGGATTTCGGAAGCAGACTGTCTAGGTTGAGATCTTATAGGCTGTGGAAGTTTGGCAAGTTGCTTGACTTCCCTGTGCTTCGTCTTCATCCTCTTTAAAGTAGAGATTATTATAATACTTACTTCATAGGGTTGTATGAGGATTAAATGATTTAATACATGTGCAGCTTTTAGTGACCTTTAGTGCACGCTCAGAAATGTTAGCTGCTAGTAGTATTAGTTGAAATGTGAATCTCCCTCTGCAAACTCTCCTTTCTCCTCCATGATCCTTCTTCTGGGCCCCACAGTCTACTTCTCTTATCACACTTACCACCTGGCTTTGCAGTTGTCTATGTATCATTATCCCTTAGTGACTGTCAAGTTCTTTTAAGACAGATCATGTCTTTTTATTTTTATTTCTTCATTCCTGCCTGCCACTCTCTACCTAGAGTACGGTATTAGGCACAAAGTTGGCAATCAATGTATTCATTCACTTAGGGATGTGTCACTGACCTTTAGCCAATATGATGACCTAACGGGAAAATGTTAGAATTCCACGGTCCTTTTTCTCTTCCCATCAGTGCTTTTTTTACAGGACGTGTTCTGAAGTCATGCGTCCACTACTTTATCCCTCCATTCTCCACACACAGCAAAAGTATTATTAATTTAAAGAAGTGACTGATGAAAGCAGGCATTTCTAATCAGGAGACAGTGGAGTCCGGCCACTCAGCAATAAGTACAGCCTTCACAGACTCAGCCATCACACCGTTGGATTGGCTGCCCCCATAGCTCATTCACTGAGCCAGCCCAGGGTCTTTAAAGGAGACACGAGAGAAATAAAATGGAGCATGGTGCCAAGTTAGTCTCAACAGTTTGTAGTATAGTACACTTGTTACGTGTGTTTATCTATCTGTGTGTCTACACACAATATTGCTGTATTGCTTTAAGCCAACATAAGGGACATACCACAGTGTATGTGCCAAACCATTAGAACAATATTGAAACTGTTAAGGAAAAAAAAAAAAAAACCACAGGTAAATTATCATAAATCTTGAAGCCAGAACATTGAAGCCTACAATTAGGAAGCAAATCTGAACTGATGATGGTAAAATGCCTCTCATTTCAAATATCCTGACCTTATACTTATTTGTAGTTCTTCACGTAGCTAAATTTAAAAGTTCAGATGCAGGGGAGGCTCCCTGGCATCTTTCTAGTTCAGCATTCAGCTACATCTCTACAATGTGAAGGTTGACTTGAGAGCGTGACTGAGACATGGTTGCTTGGGGCCTTCCGTGCTACACTGAGCCGATGCTATGTGTTATCTTGCTAGATGCCCTCCAGTCAGTAATGCTGGAAGAATGAGAGGATGAGTTCCTTTTGATAGAAGGTCATTTTCTTTACTCCCACTCTACTTCTCTGGCTTGAGCAGGTTGATGTGCATAGCTGGCAGCCCAAATTGCATTGTCCAGAAAACAATCCTTGAAGAAGCAGAAATGCTTTCCTTCTGCACCAATTCTAGAGTCAGATGCAGTGCATTCTTTCTTATTTAATATATGTGGAGAATCACAACGTCCAGTAAGCATTACTGCCGGCAACCTTCCTGTCCAGGCTCATACCACTTCTCCTCCACTGACTAGATGTGCCAAGATGAACCTCGCTTCTCAGCCACCCCATTCTATTTCTTGCAGTGTCATAAACAAGAAGTTTACCTCTAGAGGTAGAATAAGATTTGGGGAGTATGGAAGGGAATAGAAGGTTGACATAAGAACTGACTGACTCAGAACACAGTTCTCCTGTAAAAGGGGATGGTCACCTCTTCCTCAGATGAAGATGGAATTAGAGACAAGCTGTGAGAGCATGTCAAATTTTTCTCCTAGTTTCTTACGCCAGGCTGTCAACAAACTGATTCTGAGATTGGAATGTCTAACCCGTGGCCCAGATGCAGGTAGAAAAATTCCTTACTAGACTTTTCTTAGCCTTAGTAATGGTATTAAGTTACCTAGTTTCTGTATGATTATGGTATTTTGTTTTTATATTATATTATTGGGTGTGGTGTTACCCTCTACTTTTTATATGTTTGTGAGTAGAAAGTTAGGAAGGGATAGATGAGGCTCTGAGAGGATATGAGCACATTTGTGAGGAAGTTCCTCTCTCGAGGAGTTTTGAAACTCCTCCCTTGACTTCTGAAACCTCATTTCTCTTTGTTCTTACACTTGCTGATTTTTTTCTATTTTTTTTTTTTTTTAACTTCACTTGCTTGATTTTCTTTGGGAATGTATCTTTGATCTTCTCTTCTTAATGTCTACAGTCTTTTAGCATTCATTTATTCCTTTTCTCTCACCTCCATGTATGGCTGTCTTGATGACTTTTAGATCTTTTCTCTCTAGCCTTGATTTCTTTCATGGACCCTAAACCTCTATATCCAACTATCTAACAAATCTTTTTTCCTGATGTCTCAAAGAACTAAAACTTAGTATGTCCAATAATGAACTCATCTTATACTCTCCTACAGCCTACTCCTCCAGTATTTCCTATCTCAATGGACATCACTGTTTTCCCATTCATCAAGCCTAAAGCCAAGGAATCATTCTGGATTCCTCCTTTTTTCCTCATTCTTCACCCAACTAAGCACCAAAATTCTGTAGATTTTCCCTTTTGAATATTATAACCAACCCCTCTTTCGACTTCCAGTGCTTACTCTTTGAGATAAAACCCTCATCATATCTTGTCTGGACTCTGGCAATTGTCCTTAAATATAGTAAGCACTAAATAAACATACATTGAAGTAAATTAATATATGAATGTGAAGCTAGATGTTATTCAGAATTTCATGGATGGTTTTGTTTTTACATGAATGATTGTCTATTCTATCATATATTTATTCACCTGGGCTTTTTGGAGTTAAACTTTACATGTATCCGAGTTAAAGTTCATCAGAATAGCTTTGTTCATTGTAACAGTTTTCTGACATGATTGTTACTGTCATCCATCACGTTCACTCTACTCCCCAACTTTATGTCATCTCCACATTTTATAATTTTGCCATCTATTTCTTTATTCCAGACATTGAATAAATGTTGGTAAAGAAAAGGCCAAGGGCTGACATCCTAAATAAACCAAGGATGTTTTACTCTAACCTCACATTAAGTAAAATCATTCACTTGCATAGGGGATTTGTAGAACCCTACTCTCTTCTAGGACACATTTTTCTACCTCATCTACAGGAATATCATGCAACTTTTCAAATTTTTATTTAAATTGCAGTTAGTTAACATACAGTGTAATATTGGTTTCGGGAGTAGAATTCAGTGAGTCATTACTTACATACAACACCCAGTGCTCATCATAACAAGTTCATGCAACTTTTCTTAAATGTCTTTATGAAATCAATATAAATGGTGGTGATGGTACTCACTTCACCTACAATTCCAGTTATCTTATAAAAATTTAAATGAGTTTGGGAAAACTTGCTGGATATCATATGAGTTTTATTTCCCTTTAAAAAATTATTAAACTATAAAAGCAGTTTTAAAAATTTAGAAAATAAAGGCAAAGGAAAATAATGTATAATCATATAATTATTTTAAAACAAATATCATTATAGTATATTTTGTTCATGCCTTTTTGAGAAACATGTTTTTATATAGTTGATGGCGTACATATAATTTGTAGCTATTTTTAAAGTTTATCCTGTTTTGGGGTGCCTGGGTGGCTCAGTCGGTTAAGCGTCCGGCTTCGGCTCAGGTCGTGATCTCATGGTTCATGGGTTTGAGCCCCACATCGGGCTCTGTGCTGACAGCTCAGAGCCTGGAGCCTCCTTTGGATTCTGTGTCTCCCTCTCTCTGTGCTCCTCTCCCACTCATGCTCTGTCTCTCTCTCAAAAATAAATAAACGTTAAAAAATATTTTAAAGTTTATCCTGTTTTACAACATTGCCTCAGTTTACATACCTCTCATAGATTTCATAACATTCCATTCTATGACTGAAGTATAAATTTTTACAAACCCAAATTACTGGACTTTGAACTGCATATAATTTTTGAATTATAAATAATGATATGATGACTATTTTGTATATATAGATGTTTCTTTATATTTTTCCTGGGTACATCCCAAAGTGTATTTTCTGGTGCCAAAAATGCATATATAATACATATATCTGTATTAGTCAGGTAGGCTGGGTTATGCTGCAGTAACAATCACACATACCCACATTAGTTATTTAACAACCAAAACTCCTTTAATTTCAATGGCTTAACACACGAAAGTTTATTTCTCATTCACACCAGTTCTGCTCTGCCTGTCAAGGCTCTTCAGGGTAGTTCCCTTCAAAGAGGTGACTCAGGGAGTCAGGCTGCTTCCATTTTGGTTTCCATAATTGATGTGGTGAGGAGGGAACTGGAAGTTGTGCAGGGATTTTTTACTGCCTCAGCTTGTCAATCACTCACAATCCATTGGTCAGGACTACTCATGTATTTCCCGCTCAACTGCAATTGGTGCTGGGAATGCGTCTCATACGTGTTCAGTAGAAAAGGAACATCACTCTTGGTCTATTCCAGTGGGGTGGCTATATACTGTGGCAATCTAGCTTGGCTGGAACTATGTTTCCCAGAATTCCCTTTCTCATAGGATTACAGGTTGATTTTCAACTCAGGAAATTCTTTCACAAGATGTGGTAGATGAAGTCAAGCAACAGCCCTCAAGTTCAGAAGGAAGAGGAACAGCCTGATCTCCTGGCACACCTTGTTGGTGTGTGGCAACAGCCAGTCCACACCTCTCCAGCCCCCATCAGACTCCTTCAGCTTCTCTGAGTCCTGGATCACATGCACACACAGCTCCAATGTGAAGAATGCCAACTTCTTTTTCGGTCACAGGGGCTATGGAGTTTGGTGGCAAGAGCTAGATGCAAATTTTAGTTTGTTCCCGTGGGTTCCAGTTTGTCCTTGTTCTTTTTCTGCTTCATACCCAGCTTTTCTTTTTGACTGCCAGCCCTACTGACTTAGTGACTTCAGACTCACGACCGGATGCAAAAGAACCAGCCTTCTGTAGAGTTCTTCACTACAACTGCATGAGGTCAAATCCCTAAAATAAATCTCAGTCATGATGGTTTTGCTTCTCTGATAAAAGCTGTAGTTGATATGAAGTATATTAATTTTTTTTACAAAGTAGGGTCTAACTCTAAGCTATTATGTTTACAGAATTTTTATTTCAATATACTGCCAAGAAGAGCAGGATCACGAAGAAACATTTTATCCACGTTGAAAAAGAAGTACCAGGTTATGGCATATAGAAAGGCAGATACAATTCTCCAAAGTGAAGACAATTATAAACTCAAACTAAAAGCAGTTATTAGAACAGGGAGCAGCTCAGGCACTTTTTCCTAAGCAAATAGATGTGATGGGGTGGCGGTAGGGGTGGGACTTTGGAGGGATGTGTTGCAGTGGATTGCAAAAGAAATCCACACCTGTATCCACGTTTCCACAGCTGTGAGGAGATAATTCTCTCAGGAGGTGACTTTATCCCCAGGACCAGCATTAAAGGGGAACAGGCTATTCTAGGGGAAATCCACATTGAAGTGCAAGAAAAAAAAGAAAAAGGAGAAATTTCTGTTGAATTGAGTCCAACTGTGCTCAACGACTAATCTCTGTTCCTATAAATTTTCTACCTGCATAAAGTTGGGTTTCTGTGTTTCTTTGTCATGTGGTCGATTCCATATAATGTCCCAGCAGCTCTGCTATTGAGGAAAGACAGAAGAGAGGCTAAGGTACACAGACTTCTGGCCTACAGTTGTGTCAAGAAGATGAGGCTTTCCCAGGACTTCCTCAAAGCACCGTGGCTGACCAAAGGCAGGGTGACTTGTAGACATCCATCACGCTCCCTCCACAGGCAAACTCCTGCCCTTCGTGCCAATTATTCTTACTGGAAGAGGAACTCATTGTCCAAGTCCCTTCCCCCAACCTTTCCTCTGATTCCAAGCAAAACAAAACAATTCTTGCCACACTGCTTCAAGGAAATGTGGCATACTGGAAAATGCCCACATGAGCAAAGAATTCCATTCACGGTTTGCATGTGATTCATGCAACTCATTTTGATTTCAGCTGTTGCATGCTTCGTTCTCTTCTGAGGGGAACTATCATTGCAAAGCACCAGGAAATGCTAGATGACTGAACAGCCTGTGTCCACTGAGCCCATCTCAGAGGCACCAGACTCAGTATACGTATTCCGGTAGGTGTTGGCCAGTTGGGGATTTAGCCAACTCCCAACAAATGTTGGGCAAAATGTTCCATTTGGATTAGTGCAGTGTGGTTCAACTCACCCAATTTTTTGCCCTTCGTGTCTCACTATGTAAAACAGCAATAATAATGACTTTCATACTGATACATTATTTAGGAAAACGGTAAGAAATGAAAAAAAAGCACTTAAAGTGTCACACACAAAAAAGTTGTATAAATCCCATTTATTAATAATAATTTATAAATTATACTTATCTGGTCTTGACATATTCTATTAGAATCATACTATTTGAGGCAGAAATAGTAATACTCTACAGCAGGAAAAAAGTCTATTGGTGATGATATGAGAAGTACTGGTACGATAATTTTATAAACTATTCAAGTCCATGAAAACACTCCAGTTCAGAGATGACAGTTGGTTTTGTTTTCCGGTTTCTCCAGTTTCCCACGCACATTAGCTCCTCTGCTTGGTTTTGGCATTGTGTTTTCTTTTACTAAATGCTATGGTTTTACCAACAATTATTTTAGAGATAGCCAATGAGTGACCAGAGGGCTTCAAATGGCCTCGGGCATTTTCTAAATACTGGAAATGGTTGTCAAATTTTGCTAAGAGAGAGTTCACCGTAGCCTCCCCACTCGCTACAAATGGTGTACACCCCATAATGTCACGCATTTTAGTGACTTGCCTGGCTCCTATAGGCATGTGTGTTCGCTCCACTCTGTTTCGAAGCGTATCATGTGTCGTATATATTGGAGCTGGTCTGTGGGTCAGAATATGTCGATTTGCTATTCTATAACAGTTTAAGAACAGCTGAGGGACTATGCCTCTTAACAGCTGCTTTTCCACCAAGCATTGTTCCATGCATGTTTAAGTGTGATCTCTTGAACTTGTAATCTGTTATATCATTATGCCTGTACAATATTTACTTACTTTCCCCTCCCCCGCCCCCCAGTCTCCAGGGCCAACCCTTTTCTTCCTATTATCTATCATTTACTCCTTTTCCCTGATTATAGTGAAGATCCATCTCCACCTTCCCTGACCAAATCTTAAGACCACAAACCTCTCCACTCAGCTCAACCCTAGTATGTAATAAACAACTATAAAACAACTATAGGATAATAGAACAACTATAAAAAAAAGACATCAAAACAATGCATTGTGAGCTGAGAATATGGAAATACACACATGATTAGTTCTGACTTGAACAAAATATCTTCCTGATATAATCAATAAACTACTAGAAACTGTATCTTTGTCATCAACAGAAGAATTTCAATAAGCAAGAAAATAAGCCCTTTCTAAATGAACTTTCTCAAGGGGTAGAAAAAATAATTTTTACATGTATATAATTTATTTATTAATATTATAGTCTTATATGATACAAACATTTTCTTACCTAAAATGATATTATAACTTAGGAAACATACTTTCATTAAACTCTTGGGCCTCACAGTGTAGCATGCAAGGGAATAAAATCCTTTTGAAATTAAAAATTATATTCAGAAGAAATTGATCTTTTTAAACTAATATGCATTTTAATAACTAAAGAGTAAAACATTTCCCTTAACATCAAAATCAATGATTATTGTGTTCATTTTAATGCCACTATATAAATATTAAAATGTTAACTGATACTTGCCTAGGTCAAATATTCCAGTTGCATTAACAAACATATACATAACAAATATAAACTTCTACCAAATGTCAAGTTTCCCGTTATCTTCTTGCAACATCATGACTTTAAGAGCCTGGAAAGTGCCTTCTTTGTTTGCTTGTTTTTATTTCTTTTGCTCTACAATCTCCAAGATTTCAGGCAAGAGAGAAAACACAACTGAGAAATATTTCAATTTTGAACAAGAGTCTTGTTAGTTGCAATCTCTTTTGGATACTCCCCATGGGAAAAGATCTGTGAAATGGTGAGCTGCCACTAACACTGTTTGGCCATTTGTTGATGGCAGTTATCTACCCAATGATTTATTCACTATAAAAAAGACCTATCATGGTCCCAGAAAAGAAGAGATAGTTCATCACATGAAAAACAGGTTGCTCTCATCTGTACAAATTAATCTATTCTCCTGATGTTCGGACATCAAAAATATTTTATTTTGTGTTCAAAAAGAGATGGGTTTCCACACCAGAGTATGGTCAATCCTTACCAATTTTCTCCACTTCTCCCCACCTGCACACTCTCTCATTAAAATATTTTAGAGTGTACTTTCATTTAATACTGTTATAATAATGATGGTCTTGGATTAAAACAATGGCTGCTTTGGTCTACTCTGGCTTTGGTGACGCCATTTAAAAAAATCAAGTATGTGATATAGTTTAAAGTTTTGAGCGTCAGTGGAATTTCTCATACACCTGTTGAATGCCTACTAGGCTCAAAGTTCTGTGCTGCATGCAGATAGATATCCCAATTTCTTGGTATTTTTGGATCATGGTCCGTCAGTGACTGGTAAGGGAAAATACTATGGTGTCACAGTAAAGAATTCTTAACATGAGGAAGTACTGGGGTGAGGGATGGAAGGTACCAGTAGATTCAGCTAAAAAATTGCTGCTCTGGGTTTCAACAGCTTCTCTCCAAATCTACATTTTAACATTGTGGAAGAAGGATTGGTTCAGGAATCCTTTATGATCTATCCAGACCATGATTTGAGAATTTTAAGAGCCAATAGTTTAAATGACAACCATTCAAAGGCTTCAAAATGGTCATAGCAAACCCCATCCAGACCTTAAACCTTGGTGGTAAAAACTTGAGAGTTTAAAGACTCTGGAGAGAATTGTTTGTTCCTATGGGGGCAGGGACCAGAGATCAACTTGCAAAGCATCTCCCAGAGTCTGGTGTCCTGTGCTTTCATTACCGTCAGTTTGCTTTAACATTCTAAATGTATAGTCTCAAAAAATATTACGAGCACGGCAGGTTATTTTCTCCCTCCACAAATCCTGGTTGCATAATTTAACATAGAAACAATTTGGGGAAGAGATTATTATCTTTCTACATGTTGAAAAGCTCTTACTGATACAGTTTAAAACGTGCAGTTGAAATGCTGCATTTTCTTGGGCATTCAATAAATTTCTTAGTTTTTTTTCCTAACTGCAGAAATAGGATAAATAAAACCACTCAGTTCCTTAAGCACAGCAAACATGAATCAAAAGCTTTTACTCCTTATTTATAAAAGGAAATGTGACCATCATAAGTTTCTCAATATTCCCTGTCACCTTTAAGCACTTTCATTTATTATTCTCAATATATTTTAATAGCATACATAGGTTCACAAAAATTCCTCCCTGGGGCTTCCTGTCAGCTTTTACTTCCCCCAGTCTTTAAAAAGCTTACACTATACATGGCGTAAAACACATTTTGAGCAGGTTATATGAAAATCCCCTTTTGTGCTCCACATCGACAGAGCCCCTCCGAATCTCAGAGAAAGCAACCACATCTCAGTTGTGCTGTCAGCATGAGGGGCGGAAGCTCCAAAGCACGATGTTCGTGGAGCTGTAAATACACTGTGTCGCACGTGACAGATAAGAGAATTGCCCCGTGACAGCTACGGTTTGGAAGCATTAACATTTTTCTTTGCAACCCTCATTTTTAATCTTTTCCATTATTTTCCTTAGTAAAATGCAGCCCCCAGAGTCTGAATACCTGTATCACTAGCCTCTATGCCATGATGAAAAGAAAGAAGTCCCAACCAACCATGATGAAGGTTGCAGTCAGTATTTACGACAAAACAGCCTCCCTCGTTGATTTAGCAAAAGGTAGTTCTTCTCTCTGCGCCACACCCCACCCCTTTCCACCCTGCCTCCCGTCCCCTCTGCTTCCATGTGAGCAAGCTACTTGGAGTTACATTAAGAATGCGTGATGTGTGCTTTCTAGCTTTTAAGTTTGGTCTCCTCAACCACGAAAACAGTTATAAATTGTTCTCAGAGCTAAACCACTCCACATCTTGGCACTTGGTTGTTTTTAACTTTCAACAATAGGCACTGTTCACTCCCCTCCATCTCAGTTCTTTATTCAGTGATCAGGCAGGACACTGATGAAAGGCTAGTCACGGCTTCCCCCCCATGGTATCAGTGTGGTGGCATGTGATGATTCACATGGGGTGTGTTTGATCCGAGAAAGCCCAGTCTCTGCTTATTCTTCCTTTGTTCTGTCATCTGGGGGAAAAGAGAGAGTGTGTTCAGCTCATTTTCTCACTTTTCTCCAGTGCTGGTGGGCTGCACAACATGGGGGTAAATTTCCCAAGCACCTACAGTCTGTGTCTGGCATCATATAGAATCTATTTACCTTTAAAAAAGGGAAAATGTTTTTTTTTAAGTGAATTTCCACAAGCAGAAAATAAGCAAACCCCTCTCTGTGGTTAAAAACAGGAACCATGGTTCTTTTAGAGCGGCTCTTTGCTTGTCAGACAATCGTCACCGTCAGCCTAGTCTTTTTAATAGCTACCACAGTTACTTTTGATAGTATTTTTACTACCACTAATAATTTTACACGATGAAAGGGTTGATTATAGCATTGAAATGACAGATTCTGAAGATGATCTGCCGTTCCGATGTATTTAGTAATGGCTAGGATGGCACAAAATACCAGTTTCTATCAAAAAATGCAAAGAGGCCCTTGTACTTTGGCGTTTACTCCTCTCCCCCACTTCCGTGGGTGCAGAAGGGGCACACAGGTGGTAATGGGACAAATGGAAGCCTCTACTTGCGGGGATGTGGTTCATACAGCACAGTGTGAGGGTTCCTCGTTGGAATTTACAGTTCCCTGTGAATAACAATCTGGCCCCCAGGAGTGTCCAGGTCTCTCCGCACTCCCCTCACTGCCCTTCACTCAATGGTGGTGAATGATTCGAGCTCACCCAGCTCTAGCCCCGGCTCCCTGAGCACACTGACCTGCTCCTTGAGCTCTGCTAGCTGACCAGACAGCTGTTTGACCAGACTCATGGTGGATTCCAACTTCTCCTGCAGGTTCCGAATCTCATTTTGCTCGCTGTCACCTTCATTGCTGACGAGGGACATGGCTCGCATCCGAGGAAACCAGTCTAAATTCTTCTCCTAAAAGCAAATACGTGTTCAAGAACAAGGGAGTGATGGAAGGGAGCCTACAGTTCTGTAAAGAAGGTTTATAGGTGTTCATTAGTGTTAACATTTATTTTTTTAAGTTTATTTATTTATTTTGAGAGACATGGAGACAGCACCAGTAGGGGAGGGGCAGAGAGAGAGGGAGACAGAGAACCCCGAGCAGGCTCTGCACTGTCAGTGTGGAGCTGGGCGTGGGGCTCAAACTCCTGAAACCATGAGATCAAGACAGTAGGTGAAACCAAGAGTCAGATGCTTAACCAACCGAGCCACCCAGGCGCCCCAGTATTAACATTTAGATCAAAGTTTCTTAGTATTCAAAGCAAAAGTTACTCTTTCTGGCCAGGCCTGCTGGTGGGAATGAAGTGAGGGTTAAACATTGGTTTTCATGAGCTGGGGGAAGATTTTAAATATTGGCTCCAACTTCCTACAGGCTCCCACAAAGGTCCCAGATAAAGCATTTAGAACAGCACCCCGATCCCAGAGGGCATTCAGTGAATCCTGACGAATGATGAGGTAGTGTCAGGAGGCTGAGGACAACAGATCCAAGTGCGTGTGGGTACTGCAGGCATAAGCTGTTTCTCCTCCCCCGGCACGGGAGAGAGAGGGGCGGCAGGATAGGAGGGTGGTAAAAGAAATGTTTCGGTTCCAGCCACCCATGCTGAACTGGTTTACCCCCCACTTCCCCAAGACGGGCTCTGAGCTCCACTCAGGCAAGAGGGAAGTGGAAGGGCATGGCCCTGGGTTGTTCTGTCTGCTCCCTCTGGAAACATTTTATTACAGTGAGGATGAGGTTTCAGAGTTACACTTCCCCAGAGGGCAATAGCTGGTACCACTTCTGTTTTTCTAGGCAGACTGGGTGTAGGGGTGTGAGTATGTGTGCGGCCCTCTACTGCTGCAGAAATGAGTAGTTAACCAGATGCCCAGCTCTCTTGACAACTCGCTTGCTTAATGTCATAGAATCACTGTGCATTACTTAGATTACACTTTTCAATGCTCAAAAGAGCTTGCAAGGTAAATCATATTTGCCCCCACTTTACAGATGAGCCGCCCCAACAGTTTAACACCCATTGGACGAGCTAGGCAATGGCCGAGCTAGGATCTGAAGCCAGGTGAGCCTTTCTTTCCACCACCAACTGGGTATGCCAACCTGCATTGCGATTCACCTACCTGTTTCTCCAGGTAACCTTCTCCCAACATCCCTGGCAGTGATCTTCCTGCTTAAGATCACTTCCACTTTAGAAAAGCCCACCTCAGTGGCTGCCAGGACTTCTGCCTGGCCAATCACTAGAATGAGGGTCAAAAAAGTACTTTCCCCGCCTGAGGAAAGGTTCAACTTATCTCTGCCCTTCTGTTTCAGTCTCGTCTACCACTTTGTAGCTATTGTCACTACTGGGAAAACAGCAAGTTCTTTATAGTTCCCTACCCCCAATATAATGAAAGGACAGATACAAAATTAAAGATAAACATATCAAAAAGTTTTAAACTGAATTTACACAGCTGTAGCTAATTAGCATTTCAAAGGAGAATGGTAACATACTGGAGTGCACAGTGACAGCCAAATTCATTCATTCAAGCGATCCTTCCAACATCTATCTATCGCCCAGGATTTAGAGGTGAAAATCAGATAAGACAATATGTCTGCTCCAAGGGGCTTCTGGCTTAGGACAGGCTTCCGTGAAAAGGAGACTGTGCATTATGCACATCAAAATCCTCTGGGGTTGCTTGTTAACATTGCAGATTTCAACCCCACTACCTCTTTCCAAATCAGAACCTCTTTGGGGATGTGCAGGATTCCTGGGTGGACAAAAGTTTAAGAACCCTGGTCACTGGAGACAAATAAGATGAATGAGAACACCTGGAGTAGTGGCGGGGTAGGAAGATGGCCCGAAGGGGAAAGGTTTGGAGTAGCTATTGTGGGAAACAGGAAGAAGAGCCAAATGCAGGCCCATTCCGTGCTTGTAGGGCAGGATGGATGGCCTAGCAGACTGTGACCCCCAAAAAAACCATTGTTTACCAACAGCCCGGGTGGATGTGCATCTGAGACAGAGAGCCAGACTGATACAGGATGGTGTGTCCAGTATCAGAAAGACAAAGGTATAGGGAAGCTATAAATGTCAGCGAGGGGCTGGCTGGAGTGAGGGACATCAGTGTGTGGCCTGGTAGGCAGGATGGAGAAGAACAGACCTGGGCCCAACTGCTCTATAAGCACTCAGTCCTTTCAACAATCCCCTTAACTTCAGTTCTCTTATTATTTAATATCTATATTCTCTGCAGTATCATCTACTGTTGGAGCTTTATAGATGAGGAAACTGAGGTTAGCAAATGGCTTAGCTGGGACCCCAACCCAGACCTGTCTGCCATGAGGCAGCTCTCTTGGCAAGACAGAAGGTGGAACGATAACATTTAAGATTCTGAATGTAGGGGTGCCTGGGTGGCTCAGTCAGTTAAGCGTCTGACTTCGGCTCAGGTCATGATCTCACGGTCCGTGAGTTCGAGCCCCGCATTGGGCTCTGTGCTGACAGCTCAGAGCCTGGAGCCTGCTTCGGATTCTGTGTCTCCCTCTCTCTCTGACCCTCCCCCGTTCATGCTCTGTCTCTCTCTGTCTCAAAAATAAATAAACATGAAAAAAAAAATTAAAAAAAAGATTCTGAATGTAGAACGACTTCAGGAAATGAAGATTTTAGGATGAGAGTGCTTTAAACCTGCTAGAGTATCAGCAAACTGGGGGAGTTAGTATTTAATGGATATAGAGTTTTAGTTGGGGAAGATGCAAATTCTCTGCAGAGGGACATAGTGACAGTTGCATAGCAATGGGAATGTACTTAATGCTGTAAAACTGTATGCTTAAAAGGGTTAAACTGGTAAATTTCATATTATGTGTATTTTACTACATTTTTTTGAAATTGCTGGATTTGCAGGGGCTGATCTTTAGGATGAATTGTGTGCAAAGTCGCTTTAGTCATCCTGAAGGAGGTCACTAGTTGGGTGGATGAAGAGGCTGTGGGTGGCCAAGGGCCAAAATCTGGTCCCAGATATGACCAGGAGCTACTAGAAGGCAGTGACGGGAAAGGCTTGAAAAAGAACATTTTCACGTGAAGGTGAAGATGTGATGGCTTCTCAGTGAAGGGAAACCCAGTCTGCTGACCCTCTTGCAGGGCTCTCAGTATGGAGGGGTTGGGGAAAGAGGCAGCTGCCACCAAGTGGGCTAAAAGACAAGGGGCGGTCTTGGGAGAGCCAAGAAGGCGGCATTCTGGGATGCGAGAGGTGGTCTGTACCATGACAGGGTTTCAGGGCAGGGGACAGGGCAGTTGATGGGCCAGAGGGCTGGAGACCTTAGACGGCTAGGCCTGGAGCGAGAAGGTCCCAGCTGACATGGTGATACCCAGGGTCGGGATGGTGGAAGCATCAACTTCCAGAAAGTTTCCGAAACAGAAGCACACCATTGCTCCGAGGCTTAGCAGACTGCAGAACATCTTCAGAGAACATAGGTGAGACTCTGAAGCCACCTTCGAACAAATCCTATCACAGGTGTCCCGGGGCCGGGACTCCCTCTCCCTACACTCTCTTTCTTCACCTGTTGTTTTGTCCATCCATTCATTCACTAATTCTTCCTATGTTGACCATGTCTGTGTTGGGCACTGGTGAAACCATGGTAAGTGAGAACCTCATGGTCCCTGTGTTCGTGGAGCTGGTACTCCAGGTGGAGAGTAAGGCTTCAGCCAAATGCTGATGAAAGCCACGGACAGCTCATGCTTACAGGCCCTGTGCTCCTTTCTCGGAGTCCCATGAAGCTGTTCTTTTCGAATCCCCTTCTGGTCCTCCTCCTCTTTCTTTCTCTTTCTGCTTGTTTCTTTCTCCATTTTTGTCTGGGTGCTTGTGTCTCCATCTATTCTCTCCCACTTCTGTGATTGTTGTTTCATTCTAGCCTTCCTCTCTACATCAACTGACCACAAACTGAAACTAAAAGATCATGTGTGATTAAGACTTTTTTCAATATTGAATGCTTTGTGGACCCTTTTCTTAATTTTTAAGGAGCCCGACTTAAGTGGTTTACATCTCTCACTAAAACCAAAAAAATAACCAAGTTAAATTGTTTTCTGTCCTCTTTTTACAACTGAAGCCAGTCTTTTAAAAATAATTTTCACAACTGATGTTTCTTCAAATTAATGAGGGAAGTACATTTTTTTTCACCAAAATAACTCAAGTACAATAGTGTTCTCAGAGTAAATCCTGCATAAGCTTTTTTGTCAAAAGTGGATCCTAAGGTCCCTCTCTCTGCTCTAATGGCAGATAGAGCAGCTTCCATGGAAGGCTCGGACCAAGGAGGGTGAGACTCTGGATGTTCACCTGAGCCAGAGCCGCAGGACAGACACACGGAACAGGACACCACTTCCTTACTGCGCTAACTTGTAATGTGTCCGCCATCTAACAAAGCAGCTTGACTTGATTCGTTATTTCTCAGTTACTCATATGTGCTATGTACATCTTGTGATCATGCACATGATTAGTACATTCCCATGTTGACTTTTGTTAGTCAATATGAAATCATTTCCTTCTTTCACCAGGAATGAAAATATTTGACCACAGGGTAGCATAAAGCAGATTAACTGTTAGATTCTGTGGTTACAATGTATGAACTTGGTAACTGGGTGAGTGGAAACTCAGAGCTTCTTGAGGGTTCTAAAATGCAAAGCTCAGAAATGAACTAGTCACGTCTCTGAGAAAGGACTCACGGAGCATGCCAGCCCCCACCCTCTAGCTATCCCTACATTCTAAAAATAATGAATCTTTCTAGGTGACTAGAAATGTAAGAATCTTTCAAAATAGTACTTCCAACAGTCAGAGCCATTGGACTTATTTAATTGTGTAGTTATTCAATAACATGATTAGGGTGTCAGTGTCCCTCAAGGCTTGCTGTGCTATTCTTACATTTAGTTCTTCAGAGTGATAGCCCCATTTGTGTGAAAGAGGCAATGTGGTATAATGGAAAGAGCACTGACCTAAGACTCAGAACACCTGGTTTTGGTTTTAGCTCAGCCCCAAGCCAGCTCTGTGATACAAAGGGAGGGGGGCCTTACTCTCTGAGTCCCAGCTTCCTCATCTGTAAGACTAGAATGATACCCCAGGTCATCTCTATGTCCCCTCCGGCTCAGCATTCTGTGAGCTAGGAATTCAAGGAAAGCTTTACAACTCAAAGTGCTGAGACAAGCCTTGAGCTCGCCAAGTGAGCAAACAGAAACATTTCAGCTAGACGCAACCTTGAAACCACATAACCCAAGCTCAGCATATTATAGTTGCCCAGGCTGAAACCTAGAAAGTTTAGGTTTCCTTGAGGTCTTATATACAGTGACAGATGTCCCTGCACTTGATTGCCCCTTCTGGACAAGCTTCTCCACATTACGTACTGGGATAGATTTTATATAATCTATCCCCGTTAATGCTTAATCGGCCACAGACTCAAGGATGTGTAAGATTGTGATGATTTCTCTCCACATCCTAGTGAGATTAAGAAGTAATGTGAGGGGCGCCTGGGTGGCTCAGTCAGTTAAGTGTCCTACTCTTGATTTCGACTTAGGTCATGATCTCACGGTTCATGAGCTGATCTCACGGGCTCTGCACTGATGGTGTGGAGCCTGCTTAGGATTCTCTCTGCCTCTCTCTCTCTCTCTCTGTCAAAAAATAAATAAACTAAAAGAAGAAGAAGAAGAAGAAGGAGAAGAAGAAGAAGAAGAAGAAGAAGAAGAAGAAGAAGAAGAAGAAGAAGAAGAAGAAGTAATGTGACTGATTTCAGTGAGCCAAGTTTTGGTGAAGTTGCCTTATGTGTTTTTAGCTCTACTAGGTACACATTCAAAGTTGCCAGCTGGTAAACTGAATAGAAAGCAAGGGTATATTCTATCCACACCATAGTTATAGATCCCACTTGTTGGCTGCCTAGCAAGTGTCGGGCACTTTAGCCATGCTATGGCCAATAACCACAACAATTCCATAAGGTAGAGATTGTTACCATGCCCGTTTTACAGACGACAACACTGAGGCAGGAAAAGGATCAGTTACTTGCTCGAGGTCACACAGATGGAAAGTGCCTGGGCCAGGCCTTGGCCTCCACCCTGTGCTACTGGAAATCTCAAGTTCCTTTCAATACGCGGGACTATTTCTCTACATCTAACAGAGCGGTCAGTGCTTAGCTTCTGACGTTGCCAAGGAAAACGGACTACAGTGAGAATATAATAACTTGCACCCCTTGGTTGCCTCTGAAGCCTGCTAAAGGCTTACTTATTGAACGTGAGAAACACAAATTCTTTAGGGAGGGCATCAGATCCATATGCAGATACTTGATGACAATGCATCAATGCTTGACATTCACAGCGATTTGCTGAGTGCTCTAAAATACTGCTAACAAGGGGTAACACACTGAACATACCACGTACTGTATTGTATTATGATGGGGTACCAATAAATCATCTCATACAGCCCTGTTTCCACTTTCTCTGCTGAATGTGCTGTCCCAAGACCGTGTTTGCTAAGGTCTTGCTTCTTCCCATCTCTCTCTCTTCTAAGCCTCATGTTTATACTGCATTTTCCGATCTGCAATCATTTACGATGGCTCCTAAGCTGACAAGTGTAACCATTTCCCCAAAGCCTCAGTATGACCCCCTGCATTCCTCTCTTTGCCTTCTGGTTTGAAGATGTCAGCAGAAATGGCTCTCCAAAGGAACACTAGCAATGCAAATACTACTGACTTACTGGAAGTAAGTCGGAAGGTCCCCGAGGGAAAGGCACCATTGCTGCTTTCCTGGAACTTCAGACCTACAAAAACAACCTGGAACAAGGATTCTTTCTGAAGTGGAAGTCATCATTTTGGCTACGGGGGAGTGCTTCAAGTACTCCATGCCAGTCTCAGCTTAATGACGTAGCAGTGTGGGGCGCTTCTCACCCTCTCAGCAACATGGTGACCTTGATGGCAGGGTAGGCATTACCTCAAAAACTTAAGGGACACCCAGGACACTGGCATCTGGGTTTCTAGTCTCATTCCCAGTCTTGAATATCCCACCTGCATATGACAAACATTGCTCAATGTAGGCAACAAAAAGGCTGGTTCTCATGGGGGTTCAGAAGAAGGAAGGGTGAACTGGAAAATATACACTTGTCTGACAAGCTTTAGGAACTGGAGGTGACAGAAAAGATCTAGCTGTATCCTTTGAAGTTACAACACTATTCCTGGATTGGACAAATTTAGAAAAATAACATGTTATGGGACTGGAAGATTCGTTTGCCTGTCCTTATTAACTGTATCTTCCTTCTGTGGCTCTCTGTTTATTCTGTATCTGTATCTTCCTAAATTCTTCCTCTGCAACTGACGGGTTCTGACAAATGTAACGTAGAGTACCAAATTTGTGTGGTTTGAAAAGTTTTAAATGTGTTAGTTACCCAAAGCAAATCTGTATCGAATGATTTTGCAAAACAACAAAATCTCTTTAGAGTGTCATTGTCAGATGTTCAAATATGTTTAAAATCTAAATGCTCAGATATCAGGTTTGCATTATGTACGTGACAGTGGTTGGAACATTACAAAGCCCTATACAAACATAAAGTATCCTTGGACCGCTGGGGCCATACGTGTACAGGTGTGGGCCCTTACCTTGTGCCTGTGTAAGGCACCTGACAGATGCTCAGTGAGCAACAGCCACTGCTTTCACTGCTCTGCTCCTGCCTGACCCCCTTCCATGGCATCATCTCCAGGGTGTAGATGCGAAGGGGGCTGCTGGCCTGGGAGCCTGCCAGGAAGTAGTCACTGCTCCGGAAGGCAGGGAGAGAAAAAGGTCCAGTGAAGGAGAGGTGTGTGCTTGTGAAAATGACTTAACAGGGCTGTTTGTCCCAGCAGGGCTGCAGGTTTGGAATCAAAAAGTGACAGCTGGGAGGGACTGGAAGCCGGTCCTATTCTACAGCCCCTCCACCCCCCCCCCCCCCGCCTTTTCCTATGCAGCATAGCTGAGGTGGGAGTGGGCATGACCTATGGCCAGTGCAGGGAGAGCAGGGGGTGGGGGTAGCGGGGGTAGCGGGGATGCTCAGCACTGCATCACGGCCTCGCAGGCTCCAGCCTCTGCAGGGGTGGAAGCAGGAAGTCCCCTCTCTCTGTGGCTTCCTCATCTCAGGGAGCCAGGGTGAAACAGGGGAGCATGGACCTCCTTGACGGAAAAGCAAGTCAAAACAGTTCCACAAACTTTTACAAAAGCATGTTAGGAAGAGTGTTAGGCTCTGGAGTTTCAAAGACTCATGGGTCAAGATTTCTGTCATCAGACGTTTCCAGACTGGTGGAGGCACTAGGTAGTGGTAAAGGTAGCCGGTAACGGGGACTGTTCTCCTGCAACGGGCGGGAGGCACTGCAATGCACCAGGCTGACCAGAAAGTCATTCCCTAGGGGGGGTCTGCATGCCAGATGGTGGGCCTTGGCTATTTAGGAGGTTGAGAGAACTGTGATCTTCAAAGTCCACCTAACCAGGTAACCTGAAAATGCACCAGTGTTTGAAGAGCAGGGCTCTGGGTAGTGACCTGAAAAACAGGTGAGGATACAGGTGTGATGAGATCCCATCAGTTTAGCTTTGTGCCCGTGGTGGCTAGTGGCTGGTCTCATCACGGACAACAGGCTGGACTGTGAGCAGAGACCTCGGCCCCTGAGAACGTACCTTGTTTCCCATTCCTGTTCCCTATCCTTCCCTCCTTCCCGGCCTCCCTCACAGATTCCTTTTCTCCCTGAGGTTTCCTGAGTCAGTTGCTATTGTTTGCAATGAGGAACCCTGGCTGGTTACAAGCTTCAAGAAATTAACAGGGCCAAGTACTACTTAACATTGGCCAGTTTTGTCCAGAATAAAGGCTGAGGGCCTTCTCCAAGTCATACAGCAAATTAATTATGACATAATAATTATATTCAGTAGCATATAATTAGATAATAATTATGATATTAATTTTTATGGAATTAAGTAAAAATAATAATCATGGATGGACCCAAAGAATCAGGTAGAAGAGTTTTATCAGTGTTAGTGGTAATAGCAACAAATGGGGAATAGTTTAAGTGTCAACAAAGTGGTCAATGATCAAATGTATTATGACACATCACAGTACAGTGAGCTATAGAGCCATTATATTATTTAATGATCCTGGAAAAGATTCATAATAAATATTCTTATGCCTTTCTTTATCATGGAAAATTCCAAATATTAAGTTTGGTGACTAGACTATATACCCATCATCTAGTTTCAATGATTGTTAATTTACAACTAATCTTGTTTTATCTATACCACTTCCAGGTTACTCTCTCTCCAATTTTTTTCTGGGCCGCCCCCTAGGCCCTCACTTAGTCCTGGATGAACCTCTTGCAAGTAGCAAGGGGACACAAAACAAATGTCAGGTCTCAGTCCCTCTGAAATTCCTCACATTATCTGTCTTCACCTTCCTCAAAGTTGTGTTTCTTTGACTTTGTCATGGACTATCCTCTGACGCGTGGCTTTCTCATCCCCTTCACCCATGTTTATTTGTTCTCCGTACCAGGAGTCACCTTCTAACACACCATATAATATACTGATTTATTGCATGCCATGTCTATGGGCTCTGCTAAAATATGAACTCCATGAAGGCAGGAATTTGTGTCTGCCTTACTCATTCCTCTAGCTCAAGCACTGGGTATGGTAATGGGAATATTTAGTAATTGTCTAGTAAACTGGTCAATGGTTAGTAAATGAACAAGTCCTGGAAGCCTGGTGGGAGCCACCTTGCTCACGCCAGAGGTTAAACCTCTGTGGCACCTCTATAGTTCTCATCAGTGGAGGGGTCAGGGATAAGCTGGATTTGGCATATGATTTTAGGCTGAAATCTCTACCAAGGAGAAGACAGCTAGCGATTTTCATTACCTAGCTGGTATCTGATCTTCATTTTTCTTTTCTTTCTTTTTTAATCTTTATTTATTTTTGATAAAGAAAGAGACACAGAGTATGATTGGGGGAGGGGCAGAGAGTGAGGGGGAGACAGAATCTGAAGCAGTCTCCAGGCTCTGTGCTGACAGCACAGATGCAGGGCTCGAACCCACAAGCTGTGAGATCATGACCTGAGCCAAAGTCAGACGCTTAACTGACTTAGCCACCCAGGCGCCCCTGATCGTCATTTTTCATTAATTATTTTCACATCCTGCATCCAACCATGCCTGATGCTTCAGTTATTGTATATTTATCTCGTCTCCCCTCTCCCTGCCCCTGGCAATCACCAACCTCTTTTCTGTATCTATAAGCTCATGTGTTTTTTTTCTTTTGGTTCCACACAAAAGAAGGATCATTCTGTATTTCTCTCTCTGACTTACTTCATTTAGCATAATGCCCTTGAGGTCCATCCATGTTGTCACTATGGTTTCACTCTTTTTTATGGCTGAATAAAATTTCATTGCATATGTGTATGTGTGGCCTCTCCCCCCCCCCCCACCGTGTGTGTGTGTGTGTGTGTGTGTGTGTGTTGTAAAGTAGTGATCCAGTTTCATTCTCTTGCATGTAGCTGTCCAATTTTTTCCAAAACCATTTACTGAAGAGACTGTCCTTTACCCATTATATGTTCTTGGCTCCTTTGTTGCAAATTAATTGACCATATATGCATGGGCTTATTTCTGGACTCTTTCTTCCATTCCATTGATTCATGTGTTTGTTTTTATGCCAGTGCTATACTGTTTTAATTACTATAGCTTTGTAATATAGTTTGAAATCAGGGAGTGTGATGCCTCCAGCCTTGTTATTTTTTCTCAATATTGCTTGGGCTATTTGGGAATTTTTTTGTGTAATTCCATTCAAATTTTAAGATTATTTGTTCTATATCTGTGAAAACTGCCATTGGAATGTTAGTAGGGATTGCACTGAATCTCTAGATTGCTTTGGGCAATATGGATGTTTTTTTTAAAAAAAAATTTTTTTTAACGTTTACTTATTTTTGAGACAGAGAGAGAGAGAGCATGAACAGGGGAGGAGCAGAGAGAGAGGGAGACACAGAATCTGAAACAGGCTCCAGGCTCTGAGCTGTCAGCACAGAGCCCGACGCAGGGCTCGAACCCACCGACCGCGAGATCATGACCTGAGGTGAAGTCGGACACTTAACCGACCAAGCCACCCAGGCGCCCCTGGATGTTTTTCTTTTTTTTTTTTTTAATTTTTTTTTTTTAACGTTTACTTATTTTTGAGACAGAGAGAGAGAGAGCATGAACAGGGGAGGAGCAGAGAGAGAGGGAGACACAGAATCTGAAACAGGCTCCAGGCTCTGAGCTGTCAGCACAGAGCCCGACGCGGGGCTCGAACCCACCGACCGCGAGATCGTGACCTGAGCCGAAGTCGGACGCTCAACCGACCAAGCCACCCAGGCGCCCCCTGGATGTTTTAATAGTATTCATTCTTCTAATCTGTGAGCACGGAGTATCTTTCCATTTATTTGTGATTGCTTCCATTTCTTTCATTAATGTCTTGTAGTGTTCATTATCTCCTTGATTAAATTTATTCTTTTTGATGCAATTGCAAATGGGATTTTTTAAAATTTCTCTCTGATAGTTCATTATCAGTGTACAGAAACACAACAGAATTTTATGTACTGATTTTGTATCCTGAAACTTTTCTGAATTTGATTTGTTCTAACAGTTTTTTGATGGCGTCTTTAAGATTTTCTATATATAACATCATATCATCTGTAAATAGTGATAGTTTTACTTCTTCCTTTCTAATTTGGATACCGTTTATGGTATTATTGCTTATGGGGCCATCAATTACACAGAGGACAAATTTATGAACTGCTTAGTTTATGAACTTTTGGTTATCCACTTCTGATTTATTCTTATACCTTCCATTTGACGGAACCTGTATGACATGGGCACGTGTCACATATTGTTTGTAAAATGAATAGCTGATTAGGAGTTGTTGCATATGGTACTAATGAATATAGGTAAGCAAGGTAACCTGATTTTTTCAATAAGATATATTATTAGTACAAATTGTTTCTCTTTCTTTTTGTTCTTTACTAATCCAAATCAAAAATCCTTTTTTTTCTCTTTTTCTTCAACATATATTTAATGAGCACCTACAAGGTAGTAAATACTGTTCCAGGTACTGGCTAAAACAGTAAACAGCTCAGAAAGAGTCCTTGACCTTTTCGAGCTTATATTCTAATAGGAGATGAATGATGGAAGGGTGGGGAGATGACAATAAATAAAGATAAATGAAACAAATTCAGATAGGGATAAATACTATGAAGAAAATGATGGCTTGAAGATTATCTTGGTGAAAGCTTGGCTTCTTCTTTGCCAATTTGTATGCCTTTTATTTCCTTTTGTTGTCTAATTGCTAAGGCTAAGACTTCCAGTACTATGTTGAACAACAGTGATGAGAGTGGACATCCCCGTCAATCTTGGGGAAGAGGCCCTTACTGTCAGCTGGGCAGACCATGAAGGCTGCTGTGGGGAGATGATGTCTGATGGATAAGAAGGAAATAGCTTTACACAGAAATGAGGGGACAGAGTTTCAAGCAAAGGAAATCATAATGCAAAGGTCCCAGGGATGAAAACAATGCTGGTGTATTTGAAGAAAAGAAAGATTTGTGTAACAAGAGTGAGGCACCACGTGAGACACAGAGAGTGGTAGGAGGTAAGAAGCCAGATGTGAACAGGCATGAGTTATGGACAGCCTTGTATACAGAGGGAGATGCAGGAGGATTTTGGCTCCCAACAGATGAATGGCAATTCCTGGTTTACAGCAAAAATACATACACACATACATTCGTGTACACACACACACAAATACAATAAAACTTTGGCTGCTACATGGAGAATGGACATGGTAGAGACTCTCATTGGGAGACACTGTCTTCAGGTGGGCATTAATGGTGGCTTTGGCAAGAGTGGTAGGAACGGGGCTACCGGAATAACGTCAGCCAAGAGGGCTTCGAAGTCAGTAAATGGGTGTTTGAAAATGTATACTTGACAGCACCATTTCTTGCAGGATAAGATTGCATTCACAGAGCTTGAAATCTCTCATTAGCATGATTAATGTGAGCCAACAGACTGGATAGTCCAGACTTTAAATGAATTACTGGTCCAGAACCTCAGGGCTCTTTCCCCGGAGAAGAGAACTGGGTCATGCCATTATGTTCCAACAACTATATTCAGTGATACCGTGTTGGTAGCTTGAGATCAGCCACAGTTGGGAGTATTGACACCATGGAAAGGGGCAAATGCTACCATCAGGTACATTACAACCAGAAGTGGTTGTTGCACATTAAAAATCACACTACTGGATTATGTCCTTTACTAAAAGACATGAGGGAATCCTTAAGGATAGTTTAAATTAAACCACTGACCCAAAGTGATATACCAAATGATCATGGCAGAACCAGCATGACAGTGGAAGTCTCCTAATACACCAAAGACACTCCTTTTCTTAAAGAGTACACTTAATCATGATGAGCAGTGACTAATGCATAGAACTGTTGAATCACTATATAATACACCTGAGACTAATGGAACGCTGTATGTTAACTATACTAGAATTAAAAATAAAAAACTTAAAAAAAGACTCTTGACCTTAAAATATGCCATGATTTGAATTTACTTTTGTTGACTGGATTCAGGGTTTAATAATCTTCTTTCTGAATCTTTGTTATTCTGTATTTACATAAGTACTTTAGATATTACTCTCCTCGATTATGATAATGAAAAGCATATTTACATCAAGATCATCCTGTTTTTAAAATTAAAAAATCTCAACAATAAAAACAAAAAGTGCAGTTTATATATCCAATATGGTTGGGAAAATGCTGAGTAGCTTGTGCTGGCAGCAGACTCAGAGTGGCCTAGAGAAAGAGAAATCTGAGCATTTGGGGGCTAGGCTCTTAGGGTGGGGTCTGCCCAAACTTTATGATTAGAGTCTGTCTGGATATCGTTATGTGTTCATCTTCTAGAAGCAATCTTAAGAGACAGTTTGGGGTTTCAAGCCATGCTGAGGTTCAAATAACAATTGTTTTGTGCTTTAATCATAAAAATGATAATTTGATTTAGTGCCTGTTTCAGTTAATCTACAAGTTGATAAATTTCCTTCTAAAAGGTCACTCAGAAACGTTTTCCAAGTCTTATCTGATATCTGATATTTTGATAGGACTCCTCCGATATTTCTCTCAAATACAATCATCATATTCATCTCTGTTTTATGTGACTAACTAGTAGAATTAATAATAATAGATTTATATGTAGAGTTCAGAGAATATGTGTCTGTAATTTTCTATATAGTGTCTCTAAGAATGTCTATATAGTCAATGCAAAATATCTATATGGAAAATATTGTATCTAGAGAAAAACAATTTCCCCAAATCTTTTAACACCAGAGTCAAATGCAACAACAAATGAAATTAAAATCTGTCATAACTGCACCGACTACTGTGTGAACTGCATTGCCTTTTTTCTCCTATGTGTGTGTATGGAGCACACATGTTTGTGTCACACAAAGAAATGGGTAAATCTTCTAAAATACTACTTAAATTCCTCCTTTGGGACAATAATAGTAATAACAATAACAGCAACAACAACAACAGCAACAGCAACAACAAAGAATATTCTTTTTGTTCCTTGAGAACATGCTAATGAATGGTCACCAAATCTCAAAACCAACCAGCACAGCTCAGTGCAGAGTGCACCCTGTGGTTATCATAACTACAGAACTTTAACCAGTGTAATTGGATTATACTAAGTTTGTAGCTGGTCTGCTCACCAGCTGATGTTCTTTTACTAGTCCCTCACATTAAGACATTTTCTCAAATTGTTCTTTTAACTTTGGGGCTATATTTAAGTCTTTCCCTTTGTCTTCCAAATGCTCCCCAAGCAGAGGAAAAGAGCTGGTGGTCTGCAAAGTGTTGTGTCCTCTGGGCTAGCAGTATCGGCACTAATTGGGCAATGGTTAGAAATGCAAGTTCTCAGGCCTTACCCCCAGTCCTGCAGAATCAAAACTCTAAGGTTGGGGCCCCCTGATGTGTGTTTTAACAACCCTCTGGGTGATTCTGAGGTGTACTAAAGTTTGGTAACAACCACTCCAGATAACTCAAGACCTAACCAGTGATACTTTAACATCACTAGTCATTGGATGAAACTTAATGAAAATCCTTAATTGTACTCATGTTACACACTGATGAGATAATCACACAATTTGTTGTCTAAATAGGGATACATCTGAGCATAAAAGGAATGTTATTAAAAATAATGCAGAGACAGGGGCATAACCTGGACCATTATAGTCAAAACTATGGTCCCTCTAGGTTCCATTAAAACCTGAACTATCACTTATGGTATCTGGACCAATTAGTTAGGAGAATGAAAGAATTCTGTAACAGTATCTGAGTGGTCTCTTATAGATTGAAAATTTCGTTTATGTATGTAAATTGCTGAGGACCCTTTTGAGGTACAATCAGCTAGGAAGTCGTTAAGTATTCTGGTCATTGTAAGTTGCCTATAGAAACGCGTTTTGACACATTTCTCATGGAAGTGGTCCATATTTGCCACTCTCATTTCATTATGTCCCATCTCTCTTTTTTTCCCCTTATAAAATGGATGTATATTAGGGCTCTTGGGTGGCTCAGTTGGTTGAGCGCCTGACTCTTGATTTTGGCTCAGGTCAAGATCTCATGGTTCATGAGATCAAGCCCTGAGTTGAGTTCCATACTGATAGCACGGAGACTGCTTGGGATTTTTTCTGTCCCTTCCCAACTCATGCTCTCTCTCTCTCAAAATAAATAAGCTTACAAAAATAAAAAAATAAAATGGATGTATGCTAACACTCCCTGAAATTTCTCCTTGATTTCCCTTTTTAGAAAATCCAATTTTTTCCCTTAGACTTTATCATTGCTGGTCTCTTTACCAGCCTCTGAATTGTTTCAAAAGTCCATCACCAAAGAGCTAGGCATGGTCAGGATAAAGATCTGGAGTGGTTCTTTTGCGTTAACATAACACAGACCTAACAGTAAATTCAAAGTTGGACCAAGATGGTGTACCAGGTTGCACAAATTTTATTCCGAGGCCAAAATTTTCATTAGCATCAAAGAGCTAAAATTTCTTCACTAGATTCTTCAAATAGGACATCATGTGGATTGAAGGATGCTGAATTTAAAACATATGAATTAGGTCTAAATCAATATGCTCTTCTGGGATAGGAGCAAGCAGGTATGATGTCAAAATGGGAATGAACTCCCAGTTAGAGGATAGCTTTCAAGAGTATAGCTGTGACCACTGTCTAGCTGGCTCTGGGACTTGGACCAACTACAGAATGGCACACAGCTTAAAAAGAATTTCACCATGGCCCTCAATGCATCAACTGCTGACTAGCTGAGTCAATGGACCATGTCGTCCTGAACACGGTGAGGAACAGCAGCCATAGGTGATGACACACAACCGTGCCAAGCAGCTGTTACATGGTGAAAAGAAGTGAGGTAATTTCAGGTAGGATGAACAAGAGGGATTACAACAGATGAAGCAGAGCTATGGGCTGCCTGGAACGCAAGCGAGGCTGAAAGAAGAATATAATATACTGTAACTTCAGAGGATGGTGGTTCCTTTTGGATAATGGCTCCTGGCTAATTATAATTACACAATGCCAAGTCACAAAAGGCACAGAGTTTTGGTGAACAGGAATTGCAGCCATGAGCCAGAAAGCAGTTTTACACAAATGCAACACGGAAACAATAGCTGATCCCACAGTAGGTGCTGTATACCTAATGTTTCATAAACAAAGTCCTCAATTTTTAAAAGTAGGTTATTCAGGTTTGATGCATTTTATCCATGTTTCCCTTTTTGAAACATTTCCCTAATTATTTGTTTTTACAAAGTCAATCTGAGAGAAGACTAAAAAATTCAAACAGATACTAAAGCAATTCTTACATGTAAAACTTGTTTCTGACACATGATGGAGCCAGTCAGATGAAATCATGTAATGCTTGGTTCTGATTGGCTATTGTATACAGGTACTCGGTGCTGTTGAGGACTCAGATGCTGCCTTGAGACATTTTACGATCAATATTGGCTGACTTTGAAATTGCTTCCTGATTTAAGTATATATCTTGACCCCTCAATTAGATGGTGCACATCTTGAGAGTTGAAACCACACACATACACATACACACACACACACACGTTTATGGCACCCATAGCAGCACAAGCTACTCCTAACCTTACATTTTCTCCTCCAGTTTCCTTCTACCTCTGCCTTCCTCCCACTGCTGACTCGCCCATTCCCAGATCCATCAGTCTCCTGGCTGGGACAGTTATTGTATACTAAGGGATCAGACCGGTCTTTGTCCCTGGTCCCTATCGGGATACTCCAAGCCCTTGGACTTTTCCCAAATGATAGAAATGTCTTTGTTCTTCACAAGCCCCTTGGATCACACCTGACCAGCTTTAGGATAGGGGATAGTCACCAAAAGACCAAGTGCACATGATTAAAAGGTTGGGACTTGGGGCTCACCTGACCTCGGGGGAGGGGAAGGAGGCTGAAGATTGAGTTCAATCGTGTTGCCCATGACTCAACAAATCAGGCTTATGTAAAAAACACCTAATAAAAACCCTAGACACTGGAACTTCTTGGTTGGTAAACACACTGATGTACAGGGAGAGTGACACATCTGGATTCTATGAGGAGAGGGCATGGAAGCTCCCCCCAAACTTTGTCCCATCCATCTCTTCATTTGGCTGGTCCTCCTGGTTTATATCCTTTGTAATAGAACTGTAATTGTGAGAATAATGTTTTCCTGAGTTCTGGGTCTTGGTCTTGTGAATCATTGAACCTGTAGGGATGGTGAGAATCTCTGAATTCATATCTAGTCCATTAGGAATGCAGATGACCTGGGGACACCCAAAGTGTGGTTGGTGTCTGAAGTAAGGGCATTCTTGTTGGGGATCACATCCTCTAACTTACGAGGTTGACACTGGCTCTCAGTGGTTAGTGCCAGAGTTAAGCTGCAGTACTCCTAGTTGGGGCTAAAATGGAATACGTATGTGTTAGAATGGGCACCAACCCTGTTCACTGTCTCTGGTTGTGGGCCCTGTGGCTATCGGCTGCCGGTGGCAAGAAGGGGCAGGGTGCCATGGTAGTGATGGTGAAGGGGCTGCAGGGCAGCCAGTCTAGATAAGTGGGCTAGGTGGGCATCTGCTGTTGCTGGTCTGAAATTTAGACATAGTCAACATTCGATTGTAGTGTTGTAAAGAGAAGAGCTACAGAAGACAGAACATACCCAGAGACCTGTAGCTATATACACACTCAGATACAACCACGCAAGGCAGAAGGAAATACGCAGGGTGTGTTTAGGGCAAAAGAATGAAGTCAAAAGGATGCTGTTGGATTGCAATCTTAAATAAGTTCTCTCTTTACCCCCTACCCATCCTGCCTTTGGGGTCAGGAGCAATTGAAAATCGACCAGCTTGTGAATGTTCTGTGGATTAAACTATTTACTCTAGTATGTTCTACCCATTTCCTTGTCAGGAGTGAATTTTGTGTACTACACATAATTAACGTTGAACCCAAAAGTGAAAGCACTGATATATTTTTTAGAATAAATTTTCCTAGTATAAAGTCTAAACCCCTTTCCTAGACTGGGGGGCCTGGCATGATCCTGTCTATCCCTCTCCCTTCTCACATCCTTGGTCACCCTTTGTTGTCTTGCCGGTCCTCTTGTGCAGCCCATTCCTGTCAGAGACTGGCTCTTTCAGGTTCTAAATCTTTCCATGGCTTGCTCACTCACTCCCTTGACAGAGCACCAGCATGGGGAGAGGCAGAGAGAGAGTGAGGGAGAGAGAGAGAGAATCCCAAGCAGGCTCTGTGCCAACAGCACAGAGCCTGACGAGGGGCTTGATCTCACGAACTGTGAGATCATGACCTTAGCCAAAATCAAGAGCTGGACTTTTAGCAAAGTGAGCCACCCAGGCTCCCCAAGTAAGCAGTGATTTAAAAGGGAAGGGTTCGGGGGGCAACTTGGTGGCTCAGTTGGTTGAGTGTCTGACTTTGGCTTAGGTCATGATTGCACGGTTCATGAGTTCGAGCCACACATGGGGCTCACTGCTGTCAGCATGAAGCCTGGAGCCTGCTTCAGATCATATGTCTCCCTCTCTCTCTGTCCCTCTCCTGCACTTGTGCACACTTTCTCTCCCTCTCTGTCTTTCTCTGTCTCTCTCAAAAATAAATAAACATTAAAAAAATAAAAAGGGAAGGATTTTGGAGGCAGCCCAATCTCTGTCTGAATCCCAGGTTTGCCTCTCATTAGGTGTGTGGTCAGAGAAGATTATTATTTAAGTTTCTTTCCCTGAAGATGCAGATAATAATGCTTACCTTTTAGGATTTCTATCAGGATTTGATAAAATGATGGAGAGGAACTAGGGCGATGCCTTTCTTTCGTGGGGAAACAGAGAACAACATGCATAACATGCTTTTGATGGGGGGAGAACAGGATGAGAGTTGGGGCAGGGCAGTGTGGGTGTAGCACGTGGGGACATAAGGTTAGGGGCAAAGAGGACAGAGAGTGGAAGGAGTCATCTGTAACTGGCCTCAGGGGACTACGACTTCCTGAAGTCAACAGGTTTTCAGGGATAAGAGCAAGGAGTCACCTGATGCGAGGTTTTAAATTTTCCCACGTCAGTTGCTATTTGGGAGTTTCAGAGGGTTTTCCCCCCACTGTGCCCCACCTCAAGGCTTAGTAACCTTGTACGAATGAGGAGCCCATTCATTTCTTCCATATCCCCAAGTACAAAGCGTCCACTTTCGAAAACGTAAATTCCTCAAGTCAACTTAGCTTTCAAAATCAACTGCTTGAAAATCACGGGCACACCACCCCAGAATGGGAAAATTCTGTTTTGTTTTGTTTTTTCTCAGTTTCTTTGCAAGAGCAGCCTGTGGTCAGGTTTCCTAGGGGGTGGTGCCCACACAGTCAGAGCTGACCCATTTGTGTATCTGGACTGTTACTCTGAGAGAAAGCTGTGAAGCTTTTTTTCCAGGGTGTTTTAGCCCTTCTGCATTTTACTAAACACACTATTAATCCTCTTTTACTTCCTCCCTTTTCTTTATCTTACCCAATAGGATGCAGAGAACCTCTTCCACACATCAGGTTTATCTCTACCCTCTCCTGTTCTGGCCTCTTTGTCACCTCTTTCCAAGGCCCGCTGTTTTGGAGAAATGATACTGACCTTTAGCTTTGCCTGGTCCCAAAGCCCATGGGCATGCGATGAATTGTGTTAAAGAAACCTTGCCCTTGAAGCCATTTTTGGCTTCGCCATAACTTTGCACTTAAAAATTAGATTATAGGGGATGTCTGCACTTTCGCCCAGTTTGCGGCTTCAGTCTACTGCCAGCGAATGCATGCCTACCTAAATTTGGAGCTGACAAGACTTTTTAATGCCCTAACAAACAAGATTTATTTGGACTTAAAATTTATCACCAGGAATGGAAAATTGATGGTTTTGCCAGTTTTAGTAGCCAAGACTTCCAAGGTCCTGTTGAACTCAAATTTATCCTTAGCTCACCAATTGATGTTCTGCTACATCCTATAAATGTCACTGGGCAGATATGAAATATACTTTTCTTTCTATTAGGATTTTAATGTAATTTGATCACATCTTTGTGTGACAGACATAAGTATTTTTAAAAGATATTATAGTTGTTCACCCCAAAGCTTAATAATTTTTTGGAATCTCGGTCCTTATTTAGAATTTAAAAGAAGGCTACCAATAGTCTCACAATTGTGTTGGGTTGGAAATGGCACTTTCTATTGGAATTATAGCAACATCTATTCAATATTACTTAAGGTATTTGGCTATGATTTACATCTCTGGTCATGGTTTATGTATCCTGTGAGATTTAACAATTTTCACACATTTTTGTTCTTCAGAGTAATCTTTGTTACCCTCCCCCGTCCCACTGCTTCATAACTCTTTTTTAATTTGTTGAAAATGTGGGGAATGATTTGGTAATACCACTATATAATGCTGATTGTATTAGTTTAGATTGTGCACAACTACCAACTACTTCTGGAAAAAAGGTAATCTAATTATTTTAACTTAAGATAACAGGTGTCTTTAGGCTAATGTGACATTTATAAAAGAACCCCAAATACATTATTTACTATTCATTTCAAAAGGCTTCTTTCCTAAAGGCATAACCGCAGGATTTTTTAAAGTAACATTTTCCCCAGATGCATTAAAAGCATGCATCATTTTCAATACAAATTTTCAATACAATACAATTTTATTGTATTGTATTGAATAATAATCATTCAATTTTCAATACATTGAATGTATTGAATTTTCAATTCATTCAATTTTCAATTGAATCAATTTTCAATTGATTTTCAATTTTCAATACAATTGAATTTTGTATTGAATTCAATTGTCATTGAATTCAATTTTGATTGAATTCAATCAATTGAATTTTCAATACAATTTTGTATTGAGTTGTATTGAATTCAATTCAATTTTCAATACAATTGAATTTTCAATTTTCAATACAATTTTCAATTTTCAATACAATTTTGAATTGTATTGAATTCAAATTTCAATTTGAACTGAAATTCAATTTTCAATTGAAAATACAATTTTCAATACAAAATACATTTATAGGCAACATTCCAAAGACATGCCTAGTGTAAAAAGTGAGAGAGAGATTATTTCGATGTGTTCTATCAGGTCAGGCAGCTAATTTAGAAAAATCTTATTTATACTGACAACCATTTTATTGCAAAGTCAAATCTTATAGGACGAAAGCAGCTGATGCAATGTGCAGTGTAAACTTCCTACCAGCTAGATCCCACTTTTAATACAGAGTCTCCTGAGCTCATTCCCTGAGTCACAGTATCACTGCCTCACTGCATAGAATTCCACTGTAATAAGTACACTTACAACCGCTGGAGCAAGGCAATGAGATGTTTCTGATATGCCCAGCTTCCAAGTGGCTTGGAATCCAGGGGCTGGAGGGCACAGCATTCCCAGGCTTCCAGCTGGGGTCAAAGTGCTAGAGCTCCATTAAAGAGGCTGGAATTACCTGTAGCCACATGTCACCAGAGGGTGTAGAGCAGCCTACCTGCCCTAGCTCATCGACAGCACTGGACGCGTTCTGCCCCAGAGCTGGCCACTGGCAATTTATCTCCAGTCTGGGCTGAAGATCAGACCCTGAGCTCACAAGGATGTGTTCTTCATCAAAAAATAAAATGATTTACATAGTGCTTCTGAAACGTAAAGGCCATCATAACATTTTAGAAAACTTCCTTCCGGGTTGCCCTGCTATCACATACGCGTAAAGACCACTTAGATTTTTTTTCTGCTTATTGGCTGGCACGCGCGGCCCAGCAAGCGCTCAGACATCTGGAGATGGATGTGCACATGCAACAATGTGGATAGACTTTTACCATCATCACTCCCACCTGCTGATTAGTCACTGATGACTTATAATTGGTTTTTATTACATCTCTCATATCACACCCTTTTCCTTTACCATAGTGCTGCCAGGGGCCTTAAAACCATCATCATGGGCTGCTCTTTCGCTCAAACACCATCACTTTCTAACCTATCTAAATCTATCTCATCTAAACTCTTTGGTCTCGTGGTATAACATTAAAGCCCTACCATTATGGAGACACCCAACTTCATTGACAGCTACCTTCGCTTGTATCCTGCTTAGTATCTCACCCTCTGTAATCACTTACACTCTGTGTAATCACTCTCTGCAATGTACTTGAAGAATGCATAATTGGGAGGGCAAAAGATAGGGAGCCTCCTGGCAGATGATCTTGGGTGAGTCACTTTTGTTCTCTGATCTTCCCTTAGGAGAGGGATTCCTGAGCTGGACTGGGAGATAGGACTAGTTCTTTACAGCCCTTAGAATCTCTAAAGCTCAGGCTTTGCCATCTCAACTCCTACTTAGGTTTGTGGGCAAAAAATCAGAATAGATATGAAAGGAAAAGTAGAGGAGAAACGATTAATAACATGAAAATTGGTACTATTTCAATCACATAATACTTTAGATAATTCATTGCTCTTCCATATTTATTCTTTCATTCTGTTCTCTCATAAACCCTGTGAAGGGCAGCCCCACGTGTCCCCAAGACACAGGAGAGAAAATTAAGGTGCAGCTGTCATTGCCTAACCAGTGTCACAGACATAATGAGAAAGTCAGAACTGGAATAGAGGCTTCTGATTTCCAGGTCCCAAGACCCTTTCTTGAGATTGTGAAGTATTAGAATCCTTTTCATGATCATACTTTAGAAGAGAGTCCTACATAATGCTCTTAAGTATAGACACCTCTAAAATGCTTGAAGTTAGCCCTAAAAACTCAAGACAAATGCAATGTGTATAATGACACCTTACAGATAAAATGTCTTTCAGCAAAGAAAAACCCAACAATGAATTAATCAATGGGATTAACACATCTAAAAGCAACTACATCGGTCAGGAGGAAGGCAGTTCGCTAGGAAAAAATAAGGCAGAAGGCAGCAGAACTGGTTTGTGTGCCCAGCACTCTCCCGGGGATATCTGGCTAGGCTCACCTGCTCCTCATGGAAGATGAAATGAAAGTAGTCGTAATAACAGTAAGTTAGAATAAAAAATATGATGGCCCGGTGCCATCATATTTACATTAAAATTTTTTCTGTATTTAAAGGAACTCCACTGTCCTGGTTTTTTCCCTTCCCCGCTTTGTTCTTCTCTGTAGCATCCATCATTATCTAGCAGACTTTTTGATTACCTGCTATTGGAACATAAACTTCATGAGGGTAGGGATTCTTGTCTGTTCTGTTTACTGCCACTCCTCAGTGCCTAAAATAATACCCAGCACATGGTAAGTGTTTAATAAGAGGGTGAAAATGAATAACAGAAGAATGTATTTTCACAATAACCCTAAGATAGGTGCTAGTTTTGACTCACTTCAAGAGAAGCAAACCGGCACATGGAGTGATTGTTTCACAAGGTCACAGAGCTGGTAAGTGGTATAGGCAGAGCTCACACACAGGATTAAACTCCAGTCTATAGCTGTGTGCAGCAGCTTATCTTAGTCTGATCCACTAAGCATTCAAATCATGCAACCAGCTAACTCCCTTTGCTCCAAACCTCTGCTCATTAAGCAACCTTCTGATTATAATCTGGCTCCTCGGGGGAAAAAAACACTGACCAGCCATCATTCATGTCTGTTCCGCTTGGAAATTATAATTTATCTTGTTAAATCAATGCACAGGCATTCTGATTTATCCACATTTCTGTCTCTTGACTCTGATTAGTGTGTTCCCACCTCAATTCATTCTGTGTCCTCTGATGGCATCAAGTATCTGAGACTGCAAAATTTAGTTTAGCACAGGATCTAGAACTTTATCACATAAGAAAGTGTGTCTGAAACGCTGTCTCTGGAAAAACCACCTGGTGATCTGTGGTTGGTCAGCCTCCCCAGGTGACAGAATACTGGGATAATACTGTTATCACTGTATTCCCATCTGACCCAAGATAAAGCATTTCTAGCAGAGCACTGTTCTGACTACAGTTAGCTTGTATAATTTGGGAATGACAGCGATGAACATGAATTGTGAAATGAAGCTCATTGGTATCATGCTGGCTCAGCCAGAGTACAAAAGCAAGCCACGGTTTTATTTCAGGGTTTAGTGGCAAGGTTAAACTGGAAACTCTAAGCAAGTCAGACAGTTTTCATGCCTGAACACAGAGGACCTGAAGAAAGGCAAATGAACAATGCAGCTCGAAAGAGTGAAAATTAAATCTAAGGCTTAGTAATTCCCATAGCCTGAGTGCCTAACGATATTCTTAATATAAGAGTAGGGCATTGCACATTCCCCAAACATGCGAGGATTCAAGAAAGGACTCCTGCAATCTTAATTATGCGAACCTTTTTTTTTTCCTTTTGGAAGCTGTTATTTTTTTCCTTGACATATTTGTATTCCCAAGACACAGGAGTTCAAAGTCATAGATCAGAATTTTCATTAAGTACACACGACACACTTGAAACTTGAAATTGTTCATGCTTGTGTACCATGATATATATGAGTTTACAGTTTTAAATCTTAAAATAAGTTTGTTCATCTGCGCATTACTCTAGAAGGTAAGGAGCATAAAAGAAAATGTTCTCTGTAGGAAATAAACTGTGGAAAATATTTGCATACTACTTAAAACATACCATGTTTTAATTTAAAAAAATCTATCATTTAAAGGGTTTAAATAGGATGCTTCTTAAAAACAACTTTATCTGCTTAAGACAGTGTTAAATGATGAGAGCAGCTGAGGTGTTCAGGCATTAAGAGTCAGTGAGTGTGCAAGAGGAAACCCTTTCACCAACACTGGTCCCACAGCTGGTGCCCAAACAGAAACCATTTCTGATGTGAGTATTTTGGGGTGATAGAGTATTATTCTTGCACATTGTCCAATTTACCACGAATACTATAAATTATTTTAAACTAGAAAGTAAAAATATACATAGGATGTCTTTAAAAGGACACAAGAGAAATCTATTTTAAATTAATTACCAGTTAAATATCCTCTTGTGCTTGCCGACAGGTTTTCAGTGATTATGCAACAATCCTGCATTAGTTGGTCTCTTTTTCCTAGTTGGTCTCATTTTCCTACATTAGTTGGTCTCTTCATGAAACAGGTTAGCTTGCTTTCCTTGTTCTTTTTGCAAACTCTAAAGACATTTCTGTGTGATGTAGAAAATGTAGTTTCTGTTAGCTTAATGGCTAATTATAGCAACAGGCAGGGGAAATAAGAAAATCTAACTAAAACTGCAAGTAAGGAATGAAGGGCTATGTGAGCTTTAACTATAATTTCACACCCTGTTGCAACTGTTTTTTAATAAAGCCTTTGTCGACAATTCCTTTTGCTAATTTTAGTTTGGTATTTTGATGTTTACTAGAGATATATTTTACAAAAAGTAGCTTTGGGTTATGTTTATGGCTTTCATTAGCAGAGATGTCTTTATCAAGAGTCTCCCAACTACAGTCCAATTTTTGCTCTATCTTCAAAATAAACACATTCTTTAGTTGTTGCAATAACTCAAACACAATCTACCATATTCTTCTTCACCATTGTTTTAGGGTTTCTTTTAGGATAAAAAGATGAAAGAGAATGCAAGTTTTTTCAAGAACACCCCTCTTCCTGTTGTACACCCCCATTCATGGTCATCATCAGAGGGTTGCATTCACTTGATCTGGGAGGGTTTACTTTGCTTGAATGTTTGCTTTTGAGAAATAGCAATAAAGACAATCTATTGAGCGGTCACTTCTAGAAAGGATGCCTGTATTGGTAGCTCCAATAGCCATAAGGAAAGAAAAGTAATTTTATCACCTTTGCTAATTTGGGAAGAATAAATTTTCTGGCTCTATAAAACCAACATTATGACTTCTTTTCCATGGTGAACAAAAGAAGAACATAACACGACAACTTTGTCCTACAGAAGAACACTTATATGCCATCTGAACTGGGATTGATTAAAAGCAATGACAGTTAACCATGGTCTTTAAGGATTACTCAAAACCTCAACTTCCCCCAAATTTCCAAGCTATAATGCAATAATTGATCTACTGAATTTTGTGGAGTGACTAGAGGCTTCTATTATAAACAGATTGGATGAACCCAATTTACAATGTTATACACCTATGTTTATTTCTGAAAGCCCTTTGAAGCAACTGTGTAAAATACTACATCAAGGATTGTTGGAAATATTGAAAGATTTCATAATGTAAAAATAATATCAATGTCATTTAAATTGAACAAAATGACTCCTTACTATTCCATATATGTTTTAACCATCTTCTCCACAAACTTGGTCAATAAATACTGCATGAAACAAGCATTTTGCACTTTATCCCATAGATGCAATTTGCCAACCTGATTGATTTCTTTCTCTATAAGCTCACCTGATTTCTACATACTCAATATATTTTCTCCTTTATTAAAAGTGATGTAATCTTAGCTCCTATCTCATTCACATTCTCCAAACTACCGAGAACAAGAGAGATGAAAAGATGAAGATAGGAAAGGATAAGGTTTCACAAAGCAGGCTTGCAATGGAACATAAAAATCTGACAAAAATTTGTAAGGCCAGTTTGGAAGATTAATGAAACAATGAATTTATATGAAGAAAATAAATCTGGCTATAGAAACAAACTAAGACCCATACTTGGAAAAACCAAGAGAGAGCAATCGAGCAGTAGAAATAAATTATTTATTCTGGGAAGACTCACTATGTTACTCTGATTTGAATAGATCAAAAAAGTTGCATGTTGCCAGATGGAGAAATTACATTTACATGTGTTCACTCATGTTTCTACCCAATTTGCCTTAGTGCCCTGTCTTTCACTAATGATAGAAGCTAATTACTATTACTTCTTAGGTAGTGCTTGATTAGACAAAGAGTAAGAAAGAAAAGAGATGGCTGACATGGGTTGTTGATCTAAATCTGACTCCAGCTTCACCTCCATTTTCTTTGCCATTTCCCTGTACAGACCAGAGCTGGCAACCTAATTATAGCCAACCAAATGGTGATTTTCAGTGATGAGTTATGTCCTGTGAATTAAATTTAGTTGACACTGTAGGACTGCTTGGTGCCCACTTGAATGAGCAGATTATAAGGTTGGTATATGATCCTCCTAGAAACTTTTGGCTTCCAAGTCAATCCAGACTTGTGGTTTTGATTTTTAAAGCCAGAGAGTATCAGAGCTCGAAGGGTGTTTTAATAGATTTGGTAGACTGAATTCAACCCCTTTGTTTTTCACAAAAGAAAGCAAGAGGAGGTTAAATAACCTGGATAAGCTCTCTTGTGTGTCTTAATTTCTAACTCAGTCTTCTATGTACAAGAGGTCAATTTTAGATCTATTAGGTCCTCTGATCAGAGGTTCCACTTGAATGTGTGTAGACTAAAGGGTTATGATGAATGGGAGGAAGCTCTTCATTACTGGAGGTCTTCAAATAGTTTTAAGAGTCAAGGTAGACAGTACTATCTTTTCTTTTTTAACAGATGAGGACATTGAGGCAGAGAGGTTAAGCAAATTACCCAAAGTCACATAGCTAGGGAGTAGCCACACTGGGATGTAAATTCAGTCAAATACCTGTGCTTTTCTTACTACAAATTTTTGTCTTCTAGTCATCATCTGCATTATCAGGAAGCTAAACTAAGTCACTAAGGAGATATCATTACTTATTTCTTGTTCATTTCTTTGTTCACTCAGCCATCCATTCAATCAGCAAATATTTGCTAAGCATCTAGTAAGTGCCAACCACTGTTCTAAGTCCTGATGATAGAACAATGAATGAAACAAAGTTGTTGTTATAATACAGATTACATTCAAATAAGAGAGACACACAATAAAAAATATACAACATAATGTCAGACTGCAGTAAGTGTTTTGGGAAAATAAGAAAGCAGCATAAGAGGATTAAGAATAATAAAGTGGGGAGAAGGGCCCCTTTAGAAAAGGTGACCAGAGAAAGCCTCTCTGAGGTAGTAGCATTTAAGCAGAGTGATGCAGGATCTGAAAGATAAGTATAATGTTGCAGAGTGAGAGAAGAACAAATATAAAGGTCCTCAGGTGGAAACAAGCCTGACTTACTATAGAAACAGCAAGGCCAATATGGCTGGAGCCAATGAGTGAGGGAGGGGCAGAGAACAGCAGGTGTCAAAGCATATAAGCCTGGACAAGAAGTCTGCATTTTACTCTATGTACTAGGAAGCCAGTGGAGGGTTCTGAGCAGAGGAGTGCCATATTCTGATGTACATTTTCAAAGTTATCACTTTGTTCTCTGAGAGATATTCAGTAGAGGGACAAGTATAGATGCAGAAAGGCCAGCTTCATGGAACTTGTAGCAGTTCAGGTCAGAGTTGAAGGTTATTTGGACGAGAGTGGTACAAGTCTCAAGAAGCAGTAGATTCATATCTGTTTCACTGGATACTGTAGGTAGAGGAGATATTTTGATGAAGTGTATGTTGCATATAAGAAAGAGAAGAATGAGGAGGTCTAACCTTCGGTTAAGATTTAAAACTTCTTTCAGATTAAGTGCTTAAAAAAAAGCAACATGTGCATGTGCAGAAAATGGGGACTACATCTACTGCCTAATAAGCATATGACTGGTATTTGCCCCTGATTCTAGTGAGGGACGTTCTAAAACCCTTGGGAATTTTCTACTGCTAGAAGTGTCTTTGTTATTCATGAGCCCCCTGGATCACACCTGAGCTTCTGTTAAGGGAGGAGACACCTCAGGATGGGGGCTAGTCACTGGTCAGGACCCATGATTAGAGCGTTGGGGCTTTGAGTTAGCCCAGGCTCCAGGAAGGGGAATGGGGCTGGAGACCAAGTTCAGTATTGTGGCAAATGATTAAGTCAATTGTGCCTATGTCATGAAAGTCCAGTGAAAACTCTGGGCATGGGAACTCAGTAGAGCTTCCTGGTGGTGAACACATTGCTGTGCCTGGAGGACAATGGGCCCTGTTCCACTTAGAAGGGGCACAGAAGCTCTGTTTGAAACCCACCTACGTCGCACCCCATATGTCTCTTCATTTGGCTATTCCTGATCTATGTCCTTTCTTATAAAACTGTAATTGGAGTATAGCACTTCTCTGCATATTGTATGTCATTCTAGTGAATTCTCAAACCTGAAGGAGTCATGGAAACCCTGCATGTGAAGCCAGTTGTTCAGAAGTGCTGGGGGCCTGAGGACACCCAAAGTGCCATTGGCATCTGAAGTAAGGGCAGTCTTGTTAGAGACTATTCCATCTAACTTGTGTGATCTGAGCTAACTCTGGGTGATGAGCATCAGAATGGTATTGCAAATCTTATTCTTGGGTTGAGCTTCTGTCCAATGAGAGCAGAGTGAGGGCAGTACTGCTAATGCCAGGATGGCACTGCACAACAATAGTTGGTGTCAGTATAGCATCTCCAGTTACCACCGCTGTGCAGGACAGAATGGACCTGGGGAGAATGATTCATCCAGAGTCCAGTCATAATGGGAAGGGAGCATTTTAGTCCCACTACCCCTCTGTCATGAACAGTGAACAAATCCATGTAAATATTACATGTTAAAATTGATTTACCATGCTAAAATCTCTCGCCATTTTCCTTTAGTGTGTTTCCCTGCATGTGGAACTTTCATTTAAATATCAATAGCTCTACTGATAGTTTTACATAAACAGACATTTGTTATTTCAGTTAGCGAACATGTGTCTTATATATCATTTCAAAAACTCTATCTTCAGTTTTGATCAGTCTTCGCTCCTAAATCCAGTTTTGTTATTTCCAAGAACCAAAGGAATCATTGCCCAGGGTCCCAATACATGGAATGGACTGGCGACCAAAGTCACTATTTCTCTGAATGTTTTGGGGGGAAGAATAACTACTGATATTTCAGTCAATAAAAGTATTCTTCTAGTCGCCCAAACTCAAAGCCTTAGCCTTCTTTTCCTTTCTCCTAAAGGCACTGTCAGTAAACATTTTTCTTATTTTATCTTGCACATGGAATTAGGGAGTTAAAAATTAGTGTGGACAAACATCAGAGATTAGTTATATCATGCATTCAATTCAAAAAACATTTGCTGGGAGCCTTTTTATTCCAGAAGCTATTCTAGACTAGCTACTGGGAACAGTGACAAGGACGGTCAAGAGTCCAGAACCCAAGGAAACAAAGACATTTTATAAAAGTAGATACATGAATTCACAGGGAAATAATTTCAGGTAGTGGTGCAGATTTGGGGTAAGATATGACAAGATACTCATAGAGGGCCCGGGGTCTTCTTTAGTTGGGTTGGGCAGGAAAGGAGGATTTTAATTTCTGAAGATAAGCATTCCAGGTGAAGGGAAGAGTGGAAGACAAGTTGGCAGAACTGGAAACCTCAGAACGAAAGCCACGAAGGCTGGGGACAGGGAGGGGGTGGTCCCACCTGGTTCATGGTGGCGGAAAGAGGACAACAGCCCATCCTTGCTCTCGGTCAAATCCAGACATCCCTTGCTTTCTGTTACAGGTTTCTTCCATCACATTTTCCAGTAGTGTGTTGGCCACTGGTTTTCCTTCCTCCAGCCTCTTGTCCTTTTACTACATTTTACTACGAACTATTTGACACTTCATAAAAAAAATCCTACTTAAACAAATCATATGCTCCCTCTACTTGAAAGTCATCAATGTCTCTCTTTTGTTGGTGGGCTCAAGCAGAAACTTCTTACCTTGAGCAATTAATTACTGCTACCATTTAGCCCCATCTTAATCCTGGGGGTGGGTCTACCTGTGCTTTGATATCAGTTACTCAAATCTGCTTTCTTTCGTACCCAGTGTCTTCTCCTCAATCTGCAGGCTAGCCCCTCATCTTTAGTTCACGAAATGTCGCTGCCTGGTGTTATCATCCAACTTTCAGGATGATCTATCATGCTCTACCAGTTAGGCCCTAGATTTGTGAAGCAGAGAATTTATTTGTCTCATTTGTGCTCCCTACCATATCTAACCCATTGCTACAGATATTATAGGCACTAAATAAAAGTTGTTGAATAAATAACCATTTTTGAGCTCTGAAATGCTATTCTGATCCTCAAACACTTATACATGCTTTAAAATTGAATATAACATTTACCACATGTCAGATACTGTATAAATATTAACTTGTTTAATCTTCATAAAAACCCTATATGTAGAGATATTCACCCATTTTATGGATGAAGAAGCTGAGACATAGGAAGGTTAAGTCACCTGCCCAAGGCTCTGAAAGTCCCCAGTCTGTGTCTAAAGCACTCAGCCATGCTATCTCTCTCATGCACAAAACACCCCTCCACCAATTCCCTTTCAACACACCTGCCTCTGACTTTATTCTTGGTTACTCAGGCACAAGAAAACAAAGTGAGGAAAACATGATACTCTCAAGTAAGAAGCAATTTTACAGTCCCCCATAAAATGAATTTCCTTATTATTTATCTGTCAGCACTAAGTCTTTGTCCTTTACAATGATATTTTCAAACTGGCTTTAGGAGTCCTGCATAGTATGAGGCCCTCAGCTCAGGAAACAAATTCTCTGAGGCCCTGAAGCACAGGTGCAGCCCGAGACGAAATTTCTCAACCTCTGCCAGAATCACAGTTTAATTTTCTCTCCGAGCATTTAGGCTTCAGGTCTTAGAGGAAAATTCATGATCTGGTGCCTTAATCGGTGTTGTCTTACAGAGATGGCTGTCTCAAGGAGGTGTAATCATGTGAACAGTAGACCCTGGGGATTTAACAAACTCCAGCCAGGGCTAGGGAAGGGGTCAATTCATATATATCCTCCCAGTGAATACAATGGAAATAGTCAAATTCTGACCACTCCAAAACTCCTGCTACAATTACTTCTCATTTGTAATATAAAACAAAGAGTAACATACTCAAAATTTGATATAGAAATTCTTTAAGATATTCGAGTTGTCAGAACTTTCAAACTAAGACAGAAGAGACTTTGGAAACCATTCAGACTCTCATTATCAATGAAAAACTGATGTGCATGGGAGTCAAACCTCTTCTAAGTCACAGGTAGAACCAGAGCCAAGGACCTTTATATCACAACTCGGCACCAGATAGCTAGAAGAAAACCCTGGGCAATTATCTCTTTGTAAAGTTACAGGCACCTCTGCAAATAAACCACCCTTAAATTCAGCTATTTTTGTATTTCAGATTCTGGTGACCTGGTGTTTTTATGTCAGTTGCATTTGAAATGCTAATCAATAATCTCTGAGCAACATAAACACCTTGAAACCTTTCTTAAGAGTTCAAAATGACAGTAGAACACCAATGCAGAAGGAAACTTAGAGAGCTAGAATATTCGTTCTAAAGTAAAATGTGTGTGCTTTATACTGGAACTTTTTCAAATGCTGAAAGAAATGAAAAAGGTGATTACATGACTGCAAGTTCTTCACCTGAAGAAGCTTAAAAGGTACTCTTTGGAAAATGAAATAGACTTCCTTTGTTGCTCCCATCACAGAGCCAAGAAAAAGGCAAAGCTTGCCCTTCTCATTCCCCGAGGTGAACATGTCAGTAAGTGAGGTAAAATCTGTTCTTATACAATCTTTGTTCTGACTCAATGACAACTCCTACTACTCTCTTTCACAATGTCCTCGTGTGCTCTCGGGCACACTCCTGACAGTATCTCACCATACTCTCTGTCCTAAAATAGCTTGTAAAACTTAAATGGATTCATCAATGGTTCCAGCAATTAAAATAGTTAAGTGAGCTCTTGACGTTTGGGTTAACAAAGAAACAGGTGCCAAATGGACTTCAGTTTGAGTCAGGCCATGAGACAGGAAGGTTCCCCTGCCCACTCTGTCCTGGTGGTAACGCTCATTTAACCATGTAAAAACTGTGGTGACTTTTTAGGATCTGTCTTCTGCTCTGAACAGGAAACTCTGTGACAGGCCACATCTGTTCTGATGTCCTCTGTCCCCCTTTCCAGGAGCTAGCACAGTGCCTGGGACATGGTAGGTAGTAAGTGTTCATCGAACAAATAAAAGTTGACCGTTGTTTAACCTGTAAGAGGACCACTATGCAGAATCAGTAATGCATTTGAACACTAAAAGGCTTAAGAATACCCTGAATCTGCAAATTAGTATTTACATTTAGCCATATTGAGTAGCTAAATATTTTAAGTAAAGTGGAAGGACCATTTAAATATTATAGAGCAATAACCCTGAACCAGACATCATGTAAGGCACTAGGATATATGGAACTTTGTTTAAACCATCAAGAATCTTACTTACCTTCATTTACAGATGAGGAAATAGACTCAGAGAGCTGGGGTAATCTACCTCAGATGCCATTATTTCAAAACTCTTTGCTCTCTAAATCCCCCAAATGAGCAACAGACTCCACGAACATGACATTAAATAACTAATCTTTGACATACAAGTATTGAATCACTTTTGTAAAGTTCAGCAATTTTTCAGGAATTCCCTTAGCTAAAACTAGTCCAAAATCTGATGGCAATTAACTTGCCTGATAACCTTACCTAACCCAAGAGCAGTCTTTCAGCTTAATTACCATCTCAGCTAATTACTCATGTTATGGCATGGGCTATGCAAGTCTATTAAAACCACTAGACAGAATTCATGGTGGCTTTACGGTACACAGCTCTCATTCCCACAACTTACATTTTGCTGGTATCTTTACTCTCTGGAAGAAAGCCAGAATTTCTGAATAAAATGTATCAGTCCTAACAATGTGGACATGATTATTCCAGAAAGCCAATGGAGAATTGAACAAGATCTTACAGTAATGACTAGGACTGGGAAACAAGAATTTTCTTCAGCACAGTGGGAAGAAATCCTTTTATTAAGGTTATGAGAATCAGAGATGTGAACATCCCTTTAAGTTCAAAATAAATGACTTAGGTTGGGCCTCTATTTCAAAGAGGCACTGAACAAAATACAAATCGTTTTGCTGTAAACATTTGGGTTTGCAGCATAATTCCATATTAAAACTTATTAATCAATGTTGGGTCACAAAACATCCAAAAAACTGACTTCTATGTTCACTGGCTGATGGATGAGAAGTTAAAATCCTCTTTCAGAGTCCTAGGAAAATCATTTTCTCCTTTCTGGGTCTATTTTTTGTTAAGTAAAATCTATGGCGAAGACTCTTGATATTATTATCAGCATCATCATTAGTTATTAGTGTTGATTAATGGTTATGCTGCTGTATCTTTTAGTCTAAGGGCATGTTTTGTTGTTTTTTTTTTTCTAATTTACTCACTATATATAATTTCCCTTGGATAGCTTTGTCCCAGTCCCAAATGTCATGTATCATGTATTCTCTAGTGACGTAATAAATATTTATACTCATTTAATAAATCTTAATTGAGTATCTACTATATACCAGGCACTGTTCTATGCTCCTGGGACACCTTAGTGAATAAAAAAGACTGAAATCTTATCTTTGCGACACTTTATCTTTTCTAGTGGATTGTCCATTTTAGACTTCTCTCCAGAATTCCAGACTCTTTTTATTCAGCTTCTTGTTGGTAATAATGCACTTGGAGACCCAAATTGGACCTAGGCACTTGGATACTATCAGGTACACTGAGGTTATAACATTTCTTCAACTTACTCCTGTGGACCCCTGATGATTTAGGTTGAGCCCCACTGCTCCACCCGCCACCCCTAACTATCCAGGGCCAGAGACCTAAACCACGTTCCCCTCACCTTCAGTAAATGCTCCACCCGCATCCTTTCACATCTATCATGTCTTCTCAATCTCCAGTGGCCTTTCATAGCAGCTTTCATGATTGTTACTGGGGAATGAACTCTTTCTGCCTATTCTTCTTCTTGCTCCAGGATAGCCCCTTGTCTCCATTTCTTGTTGTTCCATGGAACATGCTTTCTAAAATACACATCTGACCATGTCTCTTTGGTTTAATATCCCTGAAAGGCTTCCTTTAGCTTTCAGGATCAAGTAAAGATTTCCAAGCACACCATGCCCTTGTGATCTGGCTCCTGGTGCCCCCATGGTTAGCCCCACTCTTTCTCTAGACAGACTCAACTGTTCCATTCTCATTTACCTGACTTATTTGAGCATCTGGCATGACCTTATGAAGCCTCCCTTCCCTCCATACCCATGGCAGGCTCTACCACTGCACAGAGCCATCACCTCTCCTTTAGTAAGTAGATTTCTTTGTCTCCTAGATTTCATCAAAGCCTCCTGAGGGAAGCTAAACCTTGAACCCTAAGCAGCCCAGCACCTGGAGCACAGTAAGCACTCAGCCTGTGCTTGTTAAATGAACAAACCATTCACCAATGGGAAGTACTTTACTGGCCTGCTTTTTTTAAAGGCATTTTATATCTTACTTCAACTATTGCAGCTGAAGGACTAAGAATTCTAATTCCTTAAAATATTGGAGAAGACTTTTCTCCTTCCAAAGGATGTCTTTTGGTTTTGGGCTTTTTCCTACTTTTTCTCCAATACTTGACTTACATATATTTGGTCTTCGTTAAGTTTTGCCTCATTCTTCAGTAGGTGAAGCACAGAGAAAGGTAAAATCATAGACATTGGCCCCAGAAAAATTTGTATTTGGGCCCTGGTTCAAACATTTATTTGCCGAGCACCTTGGATAAGTAATGAGCTTCGTTGAGCCTCGGTGTACATAAAATGGGTATAATTAAATAACATGCAAAGCTGCTAGCACATATACACTTAGATTCCTTTCTTCCTGACTGTTCACACTTTCCCTTTAAGATACACACCTTGCCTGGAATATATTCCCCTTCTGTCAAAATCCTTTGTAAGGCCCAACTCCCCTCATAATCTTCTCTGTGCAACTGCCCCTAGTTCTTTTGGCCAGAAAGACCTGTCCTGTCCTCAGGGCTTCTGTGGCTCCACGTCTTATTCATTCTGTTCAACTAATCTATGCTGAGTACCTACGGTGTGCTGGGCCTTAATTTAGGTGCTGGGAATTTAGGTGCAGTGATCAAATCAGATGTATAAATGTTGAAGTCGTAGTGAAGAGGAATAAACACATCAATAAGTGTAAAAACAATTCGAGGGTCAGATTAATATAGGTGCTCTAAAGGGTGACAGGACAGAAGTAATTGGAACAGGGGTGTCAGGAAAGGTGCCAGGCATGGAAAGCGTTAGCAACAGCAACTGCAAAAAGAAGGCACCCCAGTGCCAAGGCTCTGACCAGGGAAGAAGTGTGAATTTCCAAGAAAAAGAAAAGGACCAATGTGGTTGAATTATAGTTGGCTAAGGAAAGTGGAATGAAGCAGACTGGGGCCAGATGGTATAAGGGGCCACGGGAAAGAGTTTGGATTTTATACTAAGTACCACTGAAGGGTTTTAAGCAGGGGGGTAACCGTATAATTTAAGATTTCTCCAGATGCTGTGTTTGTATGTCCATTATACCTCTTACTAGAGTTCGGATTTGCACTATAGTTTCTAGTGGACGTAGCTGTCTTTTCCATGACGGTGTGGTTCTGTGAGGGCAGTGACGATGTTTTATTCTTGTTTCGATCAGCACCTGTGTACAGCGCTCCTGGAAAATTCTTGCCAAATTAAATTGAAATATCCTGCAGCCTCTTTCTTGCCTGCAATTGTAATAATTGTAATTGCAGTACTTCTAATCGCTGTAGGAAGCTTGCAGTTGCCAACCCGCTCTGAACGGGTACATTTTTCCCATTTGAATTCCTCTCAGGCCTTCCTGCAATTGTAGGGATGTCAGCTGACTTCCTGTCTCCCTGGCCAGGTCTACTCCCTGCCCTGAACTGAATGTTTATAGTCCCCCCTCTGCAGAGCACGAGGCCCACTCCTTGGGGGTGCTGGGTGCAGCCAGCCTGGCCCGCTCTCAAAGGAACCACGGCTCCTAGCTTTATGCACCACACAGCATCAGATAATAACACAGTATTTATTGACCACTTGTATGTGTCAGGCACATTACAGACGCAGTGTGCTTTTCCACTGGCAGTGCAACTTTGGGCAAGTAATCAGTCCTCTCTAAGCCTGCTTCCTCATGTGCAGAATGGGGACAGTATTAGCAGAGTGCTACCTAGGATTGTTACAGGGCCTCAGAAGAGATCCCATGTCAAACACATAGCACAGCACCTGGCTCACAGTCAGCCCCTCATCAAATGTCAGTTATATTGTAGGAGTACTGTCAGTACGCATGATTTTATTTGGTTCTTACAGCAACTCTGCAAAGAAAGTCTTATTATGTCCAGGGCCCACATTTATCTAGTATGCATAGATACGGCTGTACTGGTTGCTAAAACCATTGTAATATTTCCTAGTTGCCAAATTAGCCACTGTCCCAGCCTTAAAATCCCCCTCTCCCCCTATGACCCTGCAGCCTTCTCTGCCCAGGTGCTTCCCTTGGGATCCCTGCCTCTCTCTTCTCTCCAGGATCCAGAAACCACAAGGACAGGGACAGGGACAAGGTCCCGCTCAGCAGGAGGCCTCCCAGATCCAGCCACATTCAGCAGGTTTTATTCTGAGCGCTGACTGGCTGACTGCACTTATTTCATTGATGGGTAAAGTGAAGTTTGGGGTGGGGGGGAGGTCAAGTCACCAATCTTGTAAATGGAAATCCTAAGAAGTCAAACTTCAGAATCTATTACCTAGGCTGATTCCCTCACACTGAGCTTCTCCTCCACACTGATTAGGAAAACTAACAAAACAATTTTTTGGCTTTTTTAAAAAAATTTTTTTTTTAACATTTATTTATTTTTGAGACAGAGAGAGACAGAGCATGAACGGGGGAGGGGCAGAGAGAGAGGGAGACACAGAACTGGAAGCAGGCTCCAGGCTCTGGGGCCATCAGCCCAGAGCCCGATGCGGGGCTCGAACTCACGGACCACGAGATCGTGACCTGAGCTGAAGTCGGGCGCTTAACCGACTGAGCCACCCAGGCGCCCCAATTTTTTGGCTTTTTGAACTTGCAGAACTATCTCCTGGACACCAGCAGTTTCAATTTCTGATCAGTTCAGGAAGGAGTCAATGTTATCTCGAGTCAGCGCCTTGCTCTCGTCTTGATTCCCCATCCCACTCCCATCCATGAATCTCATTTAAACACGATTTGGCCCAAATTCTTCACCCTCACTTCTAGCACTGAGGAGAATCTTTGAGATGATGACCCTATGGATAGCCACACTGTTAAGTACTTATCATTTCTATCTCTATTTTACAAACTAAAAAGAAGACAAGAAAGATGTTAACATGCACAAAAATGTGGTAACTCATGGATATTACATATGACTACTAAATCAAAAATTAGAATAATGTAGAGGGTAGACCCCACAATGACAAATGAAATCCAGAGTTGGGAACTGAAAAGGACCCTTCTTAAATTGAAGACACGTGTCTGGACTTAAAATATGGAAAGTGAAGGTGGTGTCTCCCTCAATATGCATATTTACTTCTTAATTGTGCATTCTGAGCTGCAGAGACCCCCTTGGTTTGTTCTGAAATGTAAACATTTTTAGCAGTGTCTTATGAAGTTCTAAAGTCTTTAAAATAGGTTTTAAAGATTGAGCAGTTACATAATTGGCTTAATTAGATCCAATTACACAATTAGCATAAATTGGAAACAATAGAATCAGAACATATAATTTCATAGTTATGACACATAATAATAATGCAGAAATTAGGTTGGCAAATGGTGCTAACACAGGAGGTTTGCATACAAATCCTAGAAGATTCGATGTCTTCCATGAGCCCAAACATCTCCTCCTCCAACAGTTACTGCTCAAAATGCTTAACAATAAACAAGACTGATTTTGAGATCTAGACACAGAAGACAACATCTGGAAAATTGTTACTAATGGGTGACTAGAGAGATTTCTTTCCTATCTCACTGAAAGGACCATCCCTCTTTCTGAAGTCTCAATAGATTATTGTAAGGAAGAATTCATTCTTTTTTTTTTTTAATGTTTATTTATGTTTGAGAGAGAGCAGGGGAGGGGCAGAGAGAGAGGGAGACACAGAACAAGAAGCAGGCTCCAGCCTCCGAGCCGTCAGCACAGAGCCTTACCCATGAGATTATGACCTGAGCCGAAGTTGGAAGCTTAACGAATAAGCCACCCAGGCGCACCAAGAAGAATTTATTCGTTTTTTTTAATGTTTATTTATTTTTGAGAGAGAGAGAGAGAGAGACAGTGTGAGAGGGGAGGGGCAGAGAGAGACAGAGACACAGAATCTGAAGCAGGCTCCAGGCTCCGAGCTGTCAGCACAGAGCCTGACGCTGGTCTAATTCACAAGCGGTGAGATCATGACCTGAACTGAAGTCAGACGCTTAACTGACTGAGCCACCCAGGTGCCCCTGGAAGAATTTATTCTTAAGTATGAGTTACATTGCAAAACCTTCCACTGTGCATGCCTCCCCCTCTGCCAGGAGAGCAACCTCAGGCACACTTCTGAGCACATGCACGTGTGGGAGGGACCGGGTTTGAGAAACACTGCAAGAGGGGACTAAATCGTCTTTTCTCTCTCATCAGCCACGTGATTTCTAATCATACTTGGATCATTCATCATACTTGGTTCCAGTGGCCTAAGCCTTCCTGCTGCATCTTTGTCTTCTGATTTAAAGGAGGGGAAAGATGACATTTGACTAATGAGAAATTCACGTTCCAAACTCCTTGCAGCTCTTTTGGTGTATCTTTCTGTAAATTATGTACCACAACCAGAGGGCTAAGAAGAAACCATTCATTTGTTAATTGACTTGTTACTTTATTATTCACTCGCTAAACACTTTGAGCTTCCTGGGGGAAAGAGACTATTTCTTACTTATCCTTATGTATCAAACCCATACATCGCTGCTAGGATATAGGAAGCACTCACTGTTCATGAAATTGACTTTAAGGCATATTTCAGATATTATTACCTGCCCTGCTATTACAAAGAACCAAGGGCTACTCTATTCCTGCTTGTGGCCTTCAAGAAACTTAACTGTTTTTAGTGTCAAAGCAATTATTATGTTAACAAAAGCATGAGTTCAATTGTCCTAGCTGACATCTCCATGCTAGCCGGAAACAGTTTTTAGTTAAGAGCCAAGTCAGTGGAACAGTGTAAGAGTGCCGTGTACTAAAATGAGAAAGTGATCTCAAAAACCCATGCTCATGGGGGGTGGCCAGCCAGGGTCTTGGTTGCAGCCCAGTACGGCAGAGCACACGGGCAAGGCAGCAGTTCTCTGAACATGCACAATACCCCTCTCACAGACACCTGCGGTTTTGATCCCGCTATTTGCCAAATTAAGTACTAAATATCCCCAAAGGCCCCTGTCATATCTCAGCAAATGAACACTGAAAATCTGAAAATGTCCTCAAAATGTTAGAGAAACATCTAAAAGCCTTGGGCATTTTTTCTAATGATCTCTATTTTGTTTGTTCCTCCTCAGTCATCATCCTCTGGGTAATGGGAGAAGCCAAAGGGCTTAGTGATGCTCAAAGGCCATTACTAGTACAGGCTGGAGGATTTATCCTTTTATACCCTTCCCTCCGTTTATTGGGTTCCCTTTCATTACTTTTACTTTCCAGCATGGTCCTTCCTTTTCCCTTCTCATTTTCTGTTCCCCACAAATACTAGCTCAAAATATCAATTCTCTTATCAAAAATGAGGGCTCGCTTGCTGAGAGAAAATATATTCCCCCGATACCTTGATCAACTCACATCTCCCCTAACTATATCCCAGAAGATGCTTTGTGTTCACTCAGATACTCAGACAGTGGTGAGACTCGAACAACTTATTGTCGCATCTGAAGGCAAGGGCAAGGAAGGTTTAAATTTCTTTTCATATTTCAGAGTCTTGAGCCTATCACTGGGTGGATGTAGAGGAACAGGTATATTTAGATTCTAACCTCTAGAAATAAATGTATTTACAATGTATGTTTTAATGCATATTCATATAAATATTCCTTATTGACATAGTAATAAAGTTGAAGCACTAAAGGTGACAAACTATACATGGAAGGGAGAGAAATATCCCCCAAAATGTTATGTTATTTTTTTAATATAATTAATTGTCAAATTGGCTTACATACAACACCCAGTGCTCATCCCAACAAGTGCCCTCCTCAATGCCCATCACCCATTTTCCCTCTTCCCCCACCCCCGTCCACCTTCAGTTTGTTCCCTGTATTTAAGTCTCTTGTGGTTTGCCTCCCTCTGTTATATTCTTGCTTTCCTCATGTCACCAAAAGGAAGGAGGAACTTCCTGAGGGTCCCAGAGTACAGATCAGATGTACTTAAGCAGTGTGGTAGAATTCATATGAGTTGTCTGGTGAATATGAGGAACTTCCTCATTTTCTTTTGCATAAACACTTGAGGGTAAGAGCTACATCAATTATGAAGAATTTAAAGCTTTAAAGTTCTGCTGATAAACAAGCACTTAAATCAGCTCGGTAAATGAAGCTATTTTTAAGGACAAAAATAAAGGTGGTAGGAAAATGTCTGGAAGGTTTCCTACCAAACTATTAAAAGTAGTTACCTCTGGCTTGGAGACAGAAAAGATATAGAGTTTGAATTGAGTTATAGATGTGATTCAACTTGCTGTGTGCTCTAAAATCTCTCTCTCTCCTCTCTCTTTCTCTCTCTCTATGTAGATCAGGATTTCAAGGCCATAATCTCCACAGAGCTTAGAGTCACAGATTTTCTATATTGGGTTCATTAGCTACAGATTTTTTGAACTTTTCCAGAAAGGCTATTCCAGTAAGTGAACACTCTTTGGTGCAAATGACTTTTTGTTTCCATCAGTACTGAGCTTAATAATTTCACTCTTCCTTCTCCTGGCCATTGAAATTCAGAAACAGTGCCTGTTGTCTTGGATGTGCCCTGCTTGGATGAGAATGAGACAGTTCAGATTGGAATGAGTTTATGAGCTCTTCTCCCTCCCATCACGGTCCTGGAGAGAGCTGATGGAATAGGATGGGCAGAAACATGGATAAGTGTGTGGGCACTTAAAAATTCAGGTACAAGTGCCTGGCCAAATGCTGATTTTAATGTTAAGGCTTAACAGAGGTCAACACTGTTTTATGGTAAAAGCCACCTGTGATTTCCTTATTACAAAACCCCAAAGCTCTGTCTGACCTGTCTCTTCTTTATGGCCTCTCTACGGCAACTGATGCTGTTGAAATTGACATTGCAAGGCTTGTCTCTTGCCTTTTGACATACTCTGCTTCCTGGTTCTCCTTTTGCCCTTTTTATTGTCTTCCTACTTATTTTATGTGTCTTTCTTCTTTATTCCTGAATGGGGATCTCGCATGTCCTGTCTCTGGCTTTCTCTGCCTTTCTCTCTACACAGTCTCCCTTCTCTCATTTCTCTCTAATTTGATGGCTTCAACTGTTACTCCATGTGGACAGTCACAGTGAAGACTGTCAATTACCGAGTACCTCCAGTATGCTAGCCATGTTTAACGTATCATCTCACTGATGTCACAGCAATTTTCTCCCTTTTGGATGAGAAGACAGAAGCCTTGTATGGTAGATTCAAAGATTTACCCAAGATATCGCAGACCACACAGCAAATAAGTGACAGAACTAAGGCGTAAGCCCAGATCTTTTGGGCTCTAAGGCTCATGTTGTTACTACCCTGTCCCTCCTAATTTATGACTTAGCTTCTAGTATCATTTTAAAATCAAAAGTGTTCTTTTCTGACCAGCTTCTGATCTTGCGCAAGGCCTTCTGAAACTGATACACCACCTTTCTCCCAGTGACCAGGCTCACAATGTCAGGTGTCTTGGGCTCATATTGGCCCCCACCCTAATCTCATCAATTGCCAGATAGCACCTCTGATTTCATCTTTCCCCTCTCCCAACCAGCCTATGAACCACTGCCTGACGACTGTTCTAGGCCACATCATTCCTGTAGTGAAACCCTCCAGTGCCTTCTCATTCCTAATGAAATGATGGCCCAAACGGACACTTACTACTCAAAAGTCCAGTCTACTTTCCCTATAATATCTCTCAGAGCTTCATTACAAGTTGACTCTGTGCCACTGAAACTGGGCCGGTGTCCCCCAAATTCCACCTGTATGCCTTTGTGCCAGATGCTCCCTCTTACAGGAACTCAATCCACCAGACACTCCCAATCTGCACAAATCCTACTCTGTCTGATGGACTGCCCCCCAACACACCCACACCCACACCCACACACACTCTCCCTTCTACCACCTCCCAGTTGGATATCACTCTATATCTTTAAGCCTTTACAGATTTTCATTTGTTCCACCCTTGAGGAACTTGGCCTGTTCTACTTCTGGTTTGTTATTCTCTTCCCCCTCTTATTAAGCTCTAAGTTCCTTGGCAGAGAAGGAATGTGTCAGACTCTTCAGTGTATTCCCCCAAATCTTTTAGTCCAAGGGACAGAGTGGATGCCCAGTAAATACATACTAATTATATTTACTCAAATTTTGATAACATACAGCAATGTGAGGTTGCATTTTAAACTTAATGCTCTATGTGTGGGGCACCTGGGTGGCTCAGTCAGTTGAGCATCTGACTTCAGCTCAAGTCATGATCTCACAGTTCGTGGGTTTGAGCCCTGCGTCGGGCTCTGTGCTGACAGCTCAGAGCCTGGAGCCTTCTTCAGATTCTGTGTCTCCCTCTCTCTCTGCCCCTTCCCTGCTCATGCTCTGTCTCTCTCTGTCTCTCAAAAATGAATGAACATTAAAAATATATATATAAACTTAATGCTCTACATGTCTTTTCTCCAGTAAACAGACACAAAATATTTCACATTGATGGTCTCGAGCATCTCAAGATCAAGAATGTATAAATAATGATTATGAATGCCTATCTTCAAACTGATTAGCTTTTCCCCCCTAATGTAGAAGGGAGAGAGTGCAGAAAAGGAAACATGGAGAAAAAGAAACAATATTAGGTTCTGCCCCTGTCACACAAAGAATGACATCATAGTAGGATGCAAACTACTATGCACATGAAACAACTTATAGGAGGATGTAAGTCAAAAAGGAGAAAACATGAAAAATGCTGAACAATAAAAATTCAATTTACATGTAGCTCTGCTATGACACATAAATATTGTCAGGTAAGACAAATTACTGCAATATTTACTTGTAGGATGTTACCCTCCAAACATGCTCTTTGGTTGCTCCCTCTACTGCAGTATATGTCTTCCTATGTGCATGACCAGCTCCCAGAAGGACGGACACAGAGTCACTGTCACTTGGTTCTCTGAAGCTTTGGAACTGGTGTTTACTAAATGCTATCCTTGGGACTCGGCAGCAAGGAGGGTCATGACTCTTCTAAAGCCTCATTCTCAAATAGTGAACACTATCTTGTAAGAAGATTTTTGAGAAAAAAAAATCCAACATATGGCCATGTTTATTATAAGAATACATGAATTTATATTGGATGCAATAATACTAAACATGTGTCATGATACCCTTAAGTTGTAACTTAGGCTTCTTTTTAAACCACTTAGTTTTAATCTTCTGTGAAACAGAAGGAACTCCAAACCATGGACAACAACAGCCTCTGCTACTGATCTTAATGAGGAGTTATAAGCAACTTAGTATGGCAGAATCAGTACCAATCGTTACTGACAATCCAAATTGTATAGACAGGAAGACAGTGTTCTCCCATTGAGATCAAATGTCATACCCTTCTCAAACACGGTTAAATTTCTTAAACTCTTGATTTCCGAAATTCAAAGAATTTCTTAAAGCGTGAATCTTCTGTTCATATTTGCCAATGGGAAAGTTCCAGATTTGGGGAATTGAGACATTAGCGAAGACATGAGGTCAGGAGATGACGGACATGACTGAGATGGTACTACTCACTGCAGAGAGAATTCTTCAGTAAATATCATCTGTGCCCTGGAGACTTAGATTTGGTTTATATAACCAAGAAGTCCATTAGAAACCAGTGAGTTAGCTAGCCTGAGGATTCTTCAGTGATTGACAGTCCTATTTGGTAGTTAACCAAATGATTGGGAGAACTTTTCCATTTTGGGAGAAGGGTAGGGTAGAGAAGGGGAAAGTACACAAAATGCAACATAGTCATGGGTTAAAATGCTCTGATCACTCACCACAATCATTTGAGCCACATAACTTTCAGGCCCAGTGTATTCAGTGGGGTCTTTAACCTTCACCAGGACTAGGAAGTACAAATAATGCCACATGTTGTGTTCTGACTTGATGTGTTCCTCAAATGAAACAGTTTTGTTATCAAACTTGTCCCTCTCAAGTCCTGCAAGACACAGAAAACACAATGTATGTGATTTGTCATTTAATCAGCATGCGCTTCCCAGCATAAAAACAAAACATAATAATTATGTGGAAAAAATGCTTTCTGTGAGTGTGCCAATTTAGAATGTTATGATTAAAAACAACACAGTACACAAGACCTCCAGAAAAAAAGGCCATAGTTTATAGATTTCTTCTCAACTAACATTCTCCAGCCTCCTCCACCCCCTGCCCAATGGGTCCTTAGAAATGTGCGGTCCTGTTATAGATGTAACATTGGAAGATAATTTAAAATATAGTCATATCAAAACTGTCCAATGAAACTGGACCACAAGTCTAAGCAGAAGAAGTAAAAATGATTGTGCAATAAAAGGCATGCTTGCTAATCAGGACAGGAAAAAAAGGTATTTTATCCAGGAACTTGGGTAAAAAGGGGAAAGTCAGCTGCGAGAGTCATCTTGAAAACCACTCGTAATCAGTGAAGGGCAAGCCAACGTCCACGGTGATCTTTTCTCCGAGTGCAATAAGGACTCTGACTTATCCAGCCTTTAGACTACTGTGTTCCTGGCATTTTGAGGAGGGGATGGTCTGTTCAATATCCAGGGCAGATTTTCAGCTGCTGGAAGGACACTGAGGAGGCTTCTGCATAGCAAGAATCTTTTCTTTCAAGGGCTGAAGAGTAGATGAAAGAAAGTGAATGGAGATGAAGAAAACATCTATGGAAAAGTGAGTCAGATCGCCAAATAAAATGGGATGTTGGGATTCAGTCTGGTTTTGCAGTTCAGATACTGGAGAAGAAACTAGGAAATTGGATTCCAATCCTGGCTCTTCTTTTGTAAGCATTTTTTTTTTTAAGCCATTCAGGCATGAAGAAGACTCTTTAAATAGTAAGATATAACATACAATAAGTAAAAAAAAAAAATCTATCCCTAGTGAAAGGGTGACCTTTTATATTACCTTACTGGACATTTTAATGGAAAATACCATAAAATTAGATGAGGCCAATGGTGACGCCTCATCTTATTTGACCCATCATCAGCTCAGCATGACCCAAATAAAATCCATATTCTTCCCCAAAACTACTCCACCCACAGTCTGCCTCTTCATTCCATGGCAACTCCAGGCTTCCAGTCGTTCAAGCCAACTGAGGAGTCATCCTTGAATCCTCTCTTTCTCTCATCCATATCCAATTCATGTTGAAATTCTTTTGGGTCTACCCTCAACATAGATCTGGAATCTGGCCACTCCTCCCCACCTCCACAGCCTCCTCTCTTATCTGAGCCTTCATCATCTCTCACTTGGACAGCTGCATTAGCCTCCCAGGCCTTCCCGTTTTCACTTTAACTCTCTGTGTTGGCCTATTCCCAACACAGCAGCCACAGCGATACTTCAAAAACCTAAGTATTATGTGTCTCTCTTCTGTTCAAAGCCCTGCAGTGGTTCTTTTCCAACTCAAGGTAAAGGTCAAAGGCCTTACAATGGCCTATGAGTAGGGTTGCCAGATAAAATACAGAATTCTGGGTTGATGCCAGGTTTTAATTTCATATAAATAATGAACAATTGTTGAGTATTAGTATATCCCATGTAATATCTACTTGCTAAACTGGAAATGATTATGCCCTATAGCCTCTCTAACCTTGTCTCTTACTCTCCTCTCCCTTGCTAACTCTTATGCAGCCACACTGGCCTCCTTGTTCCTTGCATGCAGACTCCTGCTTCAGGGCTCCTGGACTGGTGGCTTCTTCTACCCACAGAGCTCTTTCCTCTGATGTCTCTTTGATGAACTTGCTCACCTTTTGCTCAAATCTCACCTTCTCCGTGTTGCTTAACTTGATCGCCCTATTTAATTCTACAACCTGTCCCTTCCCTTTTGCCAACACCCTCAATCACTCTTTCTCTTTTATCCTCTTTTTCCTAGAGTGCTTATCACCTCCTAGCAGACTGAACACAGCCATATCAAAGTTGTGAAATTAAACCGGACCACAAGTCTAAGATAAAGAGGTAAAAATGATTGTGCCAGAAAAAGCCTGCTTGTTAATCAGCACAAAAGAAAGGAATGCAAATTTATCCAGGAACTCAGATAAGAACTTATTATGTTTATTATTTATTGTGTGCCTATGAGCAGATATATTTGTCTTTTTTTCTTCAACAACAGTCCTAATAGCTTAGATTGGTGTCTGGTTTATCGTCAGCACTGAACACAATATTTATTGAATGAATTAAGAATATTTCACTAATAAAATGTTATTCCACTTGGGTGACTATAATCAAAAACAGATTAATAACAAATCTTGGTGATGATGTGGATGAACTGGAGCCCTCATACCCTGCTGGTGGGAATCTAAAATAATGCAACTTAATTTTAATTTTAATTTCAATTTTAATTTTTATTTCCTAAAGCACTTTATTTTTTATATACTTTTAAAATATAATTTATTGTCAAGTTAGCTAATATAAGTGTATACAGTGTGCTCTTGGCTTTGGGAGTAGATTCTCATGATTCATCACTTACATACAACACCCAGTGCTCATTCCAACAAGTGCCCTCCTCAGTGCCCATCACCCATTTTCCCCTTCCCGCCCCCATCAACCCTCAGTTTGTTCTCTGTATTTAAGAGTCTCTTATGGTTTGCCTCCCTCTCTGTTTGAAACTATTTTTTCCCTTTCCCTTCCCCCGTGGTCTTCTGTTAAGTTTATCAAATTCCACACATGAGTGGAAACATATGATATCTGTCTTTCTCTGACTTATTTCACTTAGCATAATACCCTCCAGTTCCATCCACGTTGTTGCAAATGGCAAGATTTCATTCTTTTTCATTGTCAAGTAGTATACAGTTTGGCAACTCCTCAAAAGGTTAAACATAGAGTTACCATATGACCCAGAAATTCCACTTGAAGCACCTAACCAGAAGAAATAAAAACATATGTCCACACAATAACTAGTACATGAATGTTCACAGCAGCATTATTCATAATAGCTAAAAAGTAGAAGTAATCCAAACATTCATCAACTAATGAAAAGAGAAATAAAATGTGGCATATCGTACAATGGAATTTTCTGCAATAAAAAGGAATGAAGTAGTGATACATGTTACAACATGAATCTTGAAAACATCATATTAAATAAAAGAAGCAGGTCACAGAAGGCCACATATTATATGATTCCATTTATGTAAAATGTCCAGGATAGGCAAATCTTCAGAGACAGAAAGTAGATCAGTGGTTGCCGAGGACTGAGGAGGAGGAAAGGTTGGGGGTGGGGGATGGTGGTGAGGGCTAAGGGGTGTGAAGTTTCTTTTGAGAGCAATGAAAATGTTCTAAAATTAATTGTGATGATGGATGCCTGACTCTGAATATATATACTAAAACCCACAGACTTGTATGCTTTAAATGGGTGAGTTGTAGGGCATATATCTCAAAAGAGGTACAGAGAGAGAGAGAGAGAATGTTAAAGTAGATGTTCCCAGAATTCAGTTCAAACAATTACCTTCCTGTTGCAAGGTACATAGGGCTATAAAAATAATGTGTCTACTATCAATTAATCTGTAATATGGTAGAGGAAACAGAAAACTTGTGTTATATCCTGAAGTGGTGATAAATTGCCAAGGAAGCACAGAGGAGGACAAAATGAATTGTGACTAGGTACATTTTAAAAGGTTTAAAAGAGGTGTAAAGCTTTAAATGTCTAGCCTTGAAACAGGATTATGGCAAGTGGAAAAGAGATGAATGGTAATAAAAGCCAACTAATTTTTATTGAGCACCTATTTGTGCTGACAACAACATAAAGATGTGTAAATATGCTCTGGTAATTACAGTAATCCAGTCTGACCTTTTAGCACATGAGGAAACAGATTCAGAGGAATTTGGTGAATTGCTCAAGTTGACGCCTCGGTAGTGGAAAAATCGGTCAGTGTTTAAATAAAAACTTTCTGGCTCTAAAGCCATGTTCTTTTGCCTCCTGGGCGGAGGAAATGGCGGGGCAAAGCTACAGGTAAAAGTGGATCCCCTGTTTGGGGGAGCATCAACTCCTATGAAGGGAACATTTGGAAAGGAAGATGAAATGGTGCATTTGGCACAAAGCGTGAAGAGCTTTAAGCACAAAGCAATGGAGACTGCACTTTATTCTGAAGGCCTCTGAGTGGAGACCAGCATGTTCAGAGCTGTGCATCAGGTAACTTTGTGTGGTAGGATTTAGAGGAAGACTGAGAGAAGAGGCTGAGGGTGGGGAGGCCAGGGGACTAGGGCAGTGAGGGGTGAAAAAGAGGGGAACTGCTTGTCTTTCATCTTCAGTGGTTCTTGCTCGCTAAACTTTATCGGCCATTCCCATGGTTTCAACCGGCATCATACTGGTGAGGTATCCCCAGCGCTGACCTTTCTTCCCAATTTGAGGTTCTATTTCCAGCTGCCTACTGGGTAAATCGTGCTGGGTAGCTTATGGGCATGTCACGCTCTTCTTCTTCACCTCTGTTAATGAAGTCTTTGTCAACCAGGGAACTTGAAGTCATCCTCGGACTCATGCTGTGACAATCCACCCTGTGCACATTTCTTAGAGTGACTCTGACTTTCTCGCCATTCTCCAAACAAACCAAGTCCTTTGAAAATTCTATGCCTCCATCTCCTCCCTTTCCTACCTCCTACCTTCTTCAAGACCCAGCCTAACTACTGCCACCACTGACTCTCACAAGGCACAACCAGCTAGTGGATCCTCCCTCTGCCCATAACATTGTTATGAAAATTTGTCTATTTCTATCTTAGCCTCTAGCACCGTACCGTCTGACTTATTTTTATCAGCACCAGGCATAGTATCTGGAAAACAGTAGGCATTCAACTAACATTAACAGAGTAACTGAAAAATGAATAAGACAGAGAGAGTAAAGAGAAGTTTTGGAATGAAAATTTAAGAGGGCTTGATGTCCAATTAGAGGTATAGATTTAGAAGCATCAAGCATGACCCTAAAGTCTGACCTGAATGACTGAATATATGGTAATATCACCACAGCAAGAGGAAAAAAAAAAGAGAAAGAAAAGACTGGGGGAAGATATGTTTGCTTTGGGGTGTGTTGAGTTTACGATGCCTGTCGAACAACCGGTGTTGGGCTGCTAGGTCTGAAGCTAGAAACTCTGAACAGAGATGTCAAGGTGTAAATATAGTAATTCAAGGATAAATGACTTAAAATTAACAATGGAAGCCACGGTATTGGAAGAGATGAGCAAGGCAAAAAGAAAGGAAGGATAAGAGGTACTTTGTGTGCTCAACACAAACGTTTCAGAATACTTATGTCGTATTTCCCACACAATATGACTAAGGTGAGGGCACATACCCACCCACCACCCAGGTGTGCCCGTCTATTCCTCTTCTCAGCTTTATTTTTCTGCATAGCCCTTGGCATCATGCATTCTATGTACGCTGGAAAATAAGCTCCATGATGGCAGTACACTTTGTCCAGTTGTGCTCACTGCAATATCGTGGCACGTAGTAGACACTCAATAAGTAATCACTGAACAAATAAATGCATAAATGACCTTAGTGTGTAAGTACAAATAAAGAACCAATATACTGAGAGAAGAACACATTGCCCCTCTCTGACAGTACAGCCTTTATCTCCTATGAAATCACCTAGAAAGATCTTTAATTCTAGGCACCAGATTCCCATCAATCCTTTCTCCATTCTGTTATTTTGTCACATCTGCTCTGCCAACATCTCCCTCTCACTGGATTTTCAGCCACTGGTAATTCAAAATTAATAACTAATATGGATATCAGTGCCAATTTGTTCCTGTGCTTTCTGCCCCAGCTCTGGCATCTGCTCATCATCACCCTATCATGACCGCCTTCTGGATCACTAGCAATTGTTTTCTGAGTCATAATGCTCACACATCTGGTCATTGCCTTCAGGGCTAGGAAGGAATGTCCCATCTGCTCTCTTCGCCTGTCGCAGAACCTACTTCCTCCTCTGTTGCTACTTGGGTGTCACTTGGTACGTGTTGTCCTGGAGCCGATTCTCTCCTACTGCGGAGATTTTCTCCTCTGTTGTTCGATACTATATCCCTCTTTGGATCACAGTTTAACACCCAACTCTTCTAAGAATCATTTACCAAGTAATAACTATATCATAGCCTACTGGTACAACCCCCAAATATCCCAACTGTTCAAATCATTCTTGTAACTAAGTTCTTATAATGTATACGGTACGTGTTAGATCTTACATATGGTAAGCAATTCCAGGAACAGATGCATATCTAGATATACATTATCATAATGCTTTTCACACATTTCTGTTAAAGTTTCTTTGAGGGCAGAGAGCAGAGAGCCTTTATGCTACTGAGGTCACAGGGATTAATAGCTGAAAGTGCCTGAGATTGCTTTGCAAATTTTTCTTTAATTCTACATGATTTTATTTAAAACATTTTTTTAATGTTTATTTATTTTTGAGACAGAGACAGAGCATGAACGGGGGAGGGTCAGAGAGAGAGGGAGACACAGAATCCGAAGCAGGCTCCAGGCTCTGAGCCGTCAGCACAGAGCCCGACGCAGGGCTCGAACCCACAGACCGCGAGATCATGACCTGAGCCGAAGTCGGACGCTTAACCGACTGAGCCACCCAGGAGCCCCTAATTCTACATGATTTTAAATGTTCACATTAAATTTGTTTTACTTTGTAGCATTCTATTTGTTCTAATATAGAAAATACTCTTGGGGTGCCTGGGTGGCTCAGTTGGTTGAGTGTCCAACTTCAGCTCACGTCATGATTTCACAGCTCGTGAGTTCAAGTCCTGCGTCGGGCTCCGTGCTGCCAGCACAGAGCTTGGAGCCGGCTTCGGATTCTGTGTCTCCATCTCTCTCTGTCCCTCCCCTGCTCATGCTGTCCCTTTCTCTCTCTGCCTCTCTCTCTCAAAAATAAATAAACATTAAAAAAAATACTCTTTACATTTATTCTTAGGTTAAAGTACTTAAATGGCCTCTCAAATTTTAGAATAAATGTGAAGCTTCTGGAAAATAGACCATGTTGATCTAATATCTCCTTATGCCTCCTGATAGATGACCCAATATCTCCATGGGAATGCAGATGCCACGGAAACAATACCCTGAATGTGACAAAATTTAATAACTTGGAATTGTTGCACCCAGGTTTTTTGTCTGCAGTATATGTCAGTTTAGTATTTACCCACTTTATCTTCCTTTTGTAGGTTATAAGTCACATAAATATAGAGATAATGTGGGGTGCCTGGTTGGCTCAGTTGGTTACGCATCCGACTTTGGCTCAGGTCATGGTCTCATAGTTTGTGAGTTTGAGTCCTACATCAGGCTCTGTGCTGACAGCTCAGAGCCTCAACCCTACTTTGGATTCTGTGTCTCCCTCTCTCTCTGCCCTTTCTTTGCTTGCTCTCTGTCTCTTCCTCTCTCTCAAAAATAAACATAAAGAAAATTTTTTTAAAAATAGAGATAATGTTAATTTGGGCTGATTTATTGAATAGTCATTCAGCAAATATTGATGAATGGTCCCCAATACATACTATGGAAGCATAAAAATAAATAAGGCATGAATCTGGATCTCTTAAAGAAGGGAAATTAATGTGCATTGAAGGCTTACTCAGTTAAGCATTGAGCTACGAATTTTGATATATGTGGTCTCAATTATACTCCCCAAACCCCACAAGATGGCATTATATTCCCCACTTTCCAGATGAGGGAACAATAGTTCAAGGTGAAAGGAAACTTGGCCAAGATCACATATCCAAGATGTGGAACCAGTGTGCCTACTTAACTATAAAGTCCATGCCCTTTCTATGATATGACAGTGCATAGCATCCAAGAGAGATATGACAAGAGACAAAATACATAGAGTACCATGGAGCAAAGTGTGATGTGAGGACTTGCTGCTGGTTAGTGAAACCAGAGAAGGATTCACGGAATAATGGCATTAGAGCTGGTCTTAGACAGAGGGTTGGAGTTCAATAGCTAAGGAGTTTGGGCATTCCGAATGGAAATACTATAACTGAGAGTCTCTACATTAAAGATGAGTAATGCAGTTAGGCTGGAAGTTGAGCTACAAACAGGAGAACATTGGGTGAAAAGGTGGGCAAAAAAAGAAGGAGGCTGATTGTGGAGCACCTCACAGGCCAGAAAATTTGGAATATTAGAGTTACAGACTGTGCCATGCTATTGATAGCCTTTTGAGTAAGAAAATGATGAATTCACACTGGAAAAATTAATCTGGCAGCATTGAGCAGGATATTTTGGATGTGAGCCAAGGTGAGCCTGCAAAATCAAGGTGTGGCTGTGGAATGTGTGGAAGAAAGAGACTGAGACTGGGAGAGCAGATTCATTAGCACATGGTAACTAGTGCACCTAGAATGGGAAAAAGGAGATGTTAAAAACGATGGAGAAGCTCCCAGCCCAGATAACTGAAGGCACCATGGGATATCATCAGCTGCAATGTGGAGGTCAGGATAAACTGGTAGGTCAGAGGAAGACGATGGGAAGTCGGGATGCACTGGTTTTTAGACATGGTAAATTTGGCTGCCAGGAAGTCATGCCTGCATAGATGTCAGTCAATAATTGAAAACAAAGGACAAAAGCCTGGAGAGAGTTTGGAGCTGTGGTTGCACATTTGGCAGTAATCTGCATAAAGGTGGTATTAAAGAGGAGGGCAGAGAGAAGAGACAAGAAGTCAATGATAAAGTCCGAACTGCTTATCCAGTGGTTGGAAAAAAACATTGGGCCTTGTGATGGAACCAAAGAATGAACAATCCAAGGCAGAAGAAAAGGTCAGCAGGAAATTAATGGGGAGAGTTGAGAAAAACATTCAATTTTGTGATGAGGGTTATTGTGATGTTTTAAGGAGTGTATAGGTTATAGGTTTCTTTAATAACTGTGAAAAACCAAAGAGAATTTTGACAGCAAAGGGAAAGTTTAGAGGAGCAGAAATAGTGGTTAAGTGATGGACTTGTTTTGCTATTCATGTTTCTTGTTAGAATACAGGAGATAGGATCACATCCTCAAATGAGGCTCGATTCTTACTGATACATTCTTCCAAAGAACCCTTTCTTCCAAAGTTGAATACTGACATAATACATATTATGATCATGAAGAAAAGGGTTTACATGAATCACTGTCGAAGCAAGATCCTGTGACACAAAGAGAGATTTTCAAGGGCAGCATCTTCTTTTCCCCCATGGGACTCATGCTTCCACACATTTCTCTTCCCTAAATCCCCCAAATTATTGTACAATATCTTCCTTGGCTCCATCCCAATCTTGCTTCTCTCCATCTAATTTAGATCTAGAAAGACAAGACTCTTTTTGCTGCCTCATTTCCTTCCAGCAAGTGTCCCTTCAGCATTGTGCAACTTATCCTTGTGGAAAGTTCTCCATCTTTATCTTGAGTCACCAAAGGCTCTACTTCAGTTAATATGTCTCTGGCCTTCTCTGCTTTGAAATAGTTGATAATCAGTCTCTGTCTTCCCAAGGATGCACCCTCCCCTCATGTCCACATGCCACACATTCCTGGTTCTCCTCACACCATTCTGACTGGACAGATTTGTGTGTGTGCGTGTGAGCGTGTGTGCGTGTGTGTGTGTGTGTGTGTGTGTGTGTGTTCCTCTTTCTCTCTTAACTCTTCAGTGCTAATGTTTCCCATGCTAACCCATCTTCTTCTCTTCCCCACTCAGAAGTCTTTCTCCACACTTCTGCTCCACACACAGACTGAAGATTCCCCAACTGCTGTCTCTTAGTGCAGACTCATTCTCTGAGGCTCAGACCTATGTTGACCTCTGTGCTGGGTGTGTCCCACTGGGGTGTTCAATGTATGCTGCAATTTCAGTATTTCTGAAGCCAAACTCAGCATATTCCTCTCTAAATTCTTCTTCTTCTTTTCTTCTTAAACTCAACTGTTGGTACTACCATCCACCCAGACACCCAACTATCTTTCATATCCATTTCTAACCACTGAGATTTAAAAATTCTGTCCCTAAATATTTCATGACCCAATCCTCTACCTTTAATACTGCCACCCTAACTCCTACATCACAGTTTCATTACTTTTCACGTGGACTACGTCCTAACAAACAACCTCTCATAGCTGCCCTATTGCTCTAAAACAAAAATTAGACCCTGTATTCCTCTCCTTAAATTCTTTAATGATTCAGCATCCTCTATAAGTCTACAGGATAAAGTCTAAGTTTTTTTTAACATAAAAGGCCACATATGATCTGGCGAATCTCTTCCTTGGACATGCCTTGCTCCAAAATTCATGCTCCAGAAACACTGAGCTCCTTAGAGTAACTGAAGACTTTCATTGTGCTGTTCTTATCCTCCATGCCTGTTCTTATGCTGGTCACTCTACTTCTACCCATTTTAATACGACTAATTACCCTCCATTTTTTACCATCAGCTCAGTGACCATTTCTCCTTGAAGCCTTTCCTGACTCTTTCTTGACTGTCCCTTACCACAACCTGAAGGGGTATAACAACCTGTGAGCTTCTCTATTATGTCTCTGAAAGTGTTTTTTTTTTTTAATTTTTTTTTTATTATGAAATTTATTGTCAAACTGGCTTCCATACAACACCCAGTGCTCATCCCAACAGGTGCACTCAATACTCATTACCCACCCACCCTTCCCTCCCACCCCCCATAAAGCCTCAGTTTGTTCTCAGTTTTTAGGAGTCTCTTATGTTTTGGCTCCCTCCCTCTCTAACCATTTTTTTTTCTTCCCCTCCCCCATGGTCTTCTGTTAAGTTTCTCAGGATCCACATAGGAGTGAAAACATATGGAGTCTGTCCTTCTCTGTATGACTTATTTCACTTAGCACAACACTGTCCAGTTCCATCCATGTTGCTACAAAAGGCCATATTTCATTCTTTCTCATTGCCACGTAGTATTCCATTGTGTATATAAACCACAATTTCTTTATCCATTCATCAGTTGATGGCCAGTTAGGCTCTTTCCATAATTTGGCTATTGTTGAGAGTGCTGCTATAAACATTGGGGTACAAGTGCCCCTATGCATCAGCACTCCTGCATCCCTTGGGTAAATTCCTAGCAGTGCTACTGCTGGGTCATAGGGTAGGTCTATTTTTAATTTTTTGAGGAACCTCCACACTGTTTTCCAGAGCGGCTGCACCAGTTTGCATTCCCACCAACAGTGCAGGAGGGTTCCCGCTTCTCCACATCCTCTCCAGCATCTATCATCTCCTGTTTTGTTCATTTTAGCCACTCTGACTGGCGTGAGGTGATATCTGAGTGTGGTTTTGATTTGTATTTCCCTGATGAGGAGCGACGTTGAGCATCTTTTCATGTGCCTGTTGGCCATCTGGATGTCTTCTTTAGAGAAGTGTCTATTCATGTTTTCTGCCCATTTCTTCACTGGGTTATTTGTTTTTCGGGTGTGGAGTTTGGTGAGCTCTTTATAGATTTTGGATACTAGCCCTTTGTCCGATATGTCATTTGCAAATATCTTTTCCCATTCCGTCGGTTGCCTTTTAGTTTTGTTGATTGTTTCCTTTGCAGTGCAGAAGCTTTTTATCTTCATGAGGTCCCAATAGTTCATTTTTGCTTAAATGTTAAATAGCCATGATACTTATTGTGTTTGTACTCCACAATAGACTGTGAATACCCTGAAGACGGGCATGTCCAATTCATGTTTGTTTCCTTGGAAGACAGTTCATTGTTACAGTTCATTATTTGGTACACCTCCAAGTGTTAGAGGAATGTTGGAAAGGTTTGGAAGATCCACTGAGGAGAATGAGATAGTTGACAAAAGGTGAACCAAGGAGGAAATGGGATTTATTGAAGGCCCAATTGGAGTTATAGAGGATAATGTTGTAGTGAAGCCTTCACTCTTGTTTTGTGACTTTAACAAAAGATTCTTTAGCTCAGCATGGTAAAAAAGATGGTGAAGGTAACCTGGACTTGGTGATTATTCAAGGAGGAGGAAGGATTCTAGGGTGCTAGGCCAGCTACAGAGACAATCAAAGCCAGAAAGGGCTGTGGTATATTGAGAATAGGGTAGAGCTGAAAGGAATGATGAGGCAAGGAGAAAGTTGGATGAGTCTGAGAAAGCTAATACACTGGGAGAAGGAGAGGAGAGTATGGGGTGTGAAGTGGTGTGTGTGTGTGTGTGTGTGTGTGTGTGTGTGTGAGAGAGAGAGAGAGAGAGAGAGAGAGACAGATGAAAAACTGAGAGAAGTTACAGTCAGTGAATAGAAGTTCAACATGCTAGAAAAATCATCTGTGGATTCACAATCTAACAAAATAAAATAAAAATCATTCTGTCATTTAATCAATATGTTATTGTGATTAAAAATCTGTTTTCCAGTTGGTGTAACCTTTTGCAACACATTCTACAGTCAGAGAATCATACAGATTGCAGAAATAATGACAAGATAGCTTTGAGATATAATTCATCTATCTATTTCTGGAAGCAGAGAAACCTAGTCCAATCCTTGGTTACATAGTTTTTGTCCAGCTTTCATTTTGAAATTATTTTTCCCAAAGTATGACAAATAAAAATCACTCTAGCCCCTCCTTCCTCCTGGACAGTTTCTTCATCTATTATTTTAGTATTCCGAGAACACTTACCACAGATGAAACATGTTGTCTTTAGAATTTCTTCCTTTTTCTGTTTTTCACTTCTGAGATCAGCAAAAGTATCAATGATAACACCAAAAATCAAGTTAAGAACGATGATGATAACAATGAAATAAAAAAGAAGGTCATATACCACTCGGGCAGCAAACAAGGGCTCCTGAAATAGGATATTTTAAAAGTATATCAATATATATACACATTTTCAAGGCAAGTTGATTTGGCATGTTGTCTAACATGGAGAATATATTCAATTAATGTTTCCTGAATAAATACAAATGGTACTCCAAGTTGGAAAAAAAATGACACACACTTTCTATCTTCATATTCTTTTCCTTAAGTGTCGTGAAATAAACATCACTTCTGTTTCCCAGAAGCCCTTGTATTCTCTACGACTTCTACCCCTCCCAACAATCAGACACGTACCTTTTCTTTTCTTTCTTTTTTTTTTTTACTTTTTATTTTTTTTATTTATTTTTTATTTATTTATTTATTTATTTATTTATTTTTATTTTTATTTTTTATTTTTTTTTCAATATATGAAATTTATTGTCAAATTGGTTTCCATACAACACCCACTGCTCATCCCAAAAGGTGCCCTCCTCACTACCCATCACCCACCCTCCCCTCCCTCCCACCCCCATCAACCCTCAGTTTGTTCTCAGTTTTTAAGAGTCTCTTATGCTTTGGCTCTCTCCCACTCTAACCTTTTCTTAAAAACCACTTCCCTGTATGATTCTGCTAACTGCATTTTGGCACATTGGGACCCTATCCCAGAAGCTACACGAAAAGCAGACAAGTAGCCATTCCAAAAGTCAGTGATTAGGGAGCTGAGAAGGACTTGTCAGTTTCTAGAGTAGATTTTGTTCTTGGCCTTATAGGGTCAAGGACACACAGCTCCAGGTTACTTCTCTTTGATGGACAGTATGAAAACACACATTAGAGATTCTAATCCAGCTGTTTCATAGATGAGGCACCATTAGATGAACTGACAATATGCTACAGCTGGCCTGTTGGAGAACTGAGATTTTTTTTTTATGTCTCCAGCCTGGCGCTTGAGAGTTTTGTAGCTAATGAGAAAATTTTCAGCCTTGCCATTTTAATATATGAAATCATGTTAGAATTTGTTCAAATTTTATATTCATCATGGATAAATAATGGTGGCCATTACTATTCAGAGACAAAGAGTAAAATCTTCATGCCTGAGAAGACTGATAGACAAGGAGCAGCATAGTTTCTGTTATTTATGTAACAATTAACTCCTGTATGAAGTTTGTAGGCATGATCTCATTGTTGTAATACAATACACAGTTCAAATTTGGAAACTTTTCATGACATACATAGATTTTTTTAGTACATTAGCTATTTCTGTGTAATTATAGCATACAATGAATTGGTTTTAATGGCCACCGTTATACTTTGAAAACAAACAACATGATATGGTATCCTGAAAACAAAAACAATACTGTTAATGCTAGTAAGAAGGTTTTAAAAAAATGATTATGTTCAGGGGCGCCTGAGTGGCTCAATTGGTTAAGTGTCCAACTCCCAGTTTCAGCTCAGGTCATGATCTCACAGTTCCTGAGCTGGAGCCCCCCGTGGGGCTCAGCGCTGACAGTGTGGAGTCTACTTAGGATTCTTTCTCCCTCTCTCTGCTCCTCCCCTGCTCGTGCTCGTGTGCTGTCTCTCTCTCTCGAAATAAATAAATAAATTATAAAAAATGATTATATTCTCCTTGAAAAAATGTTTTTTTCTCCAGCTTACATCTTTCGATGGCCTTCTCAGAACATCTCCCACGCCGCCGCCATTCCTGAGGCCCTGGTTCAGGACAGTGACAATGCACATAAGGAGCGTGTCACACGTCCTTTCAATTCCATCTTCATACTCTTCATCTGCTATGAAAACACACAAATTAAACACCGCAGCAAGCTCATGTTTTTAAATATGCTATCGTCTACTTCCGAATCTCAATTTCATTATAATTGTGCCACGACACAATTTTTTGAGATCACACAACATGCATTAAATGTTGCAGCATGTGACTGACACAGACTGAGAAGATCACACAATGGGATTCTGAAATATTTGTCTTCTTCCATCGGTGAAAAAATCACAGGATGAAAAGTACAAAATATAAGAAAGCTAGTATGCCTTGTGCACTGTGTCGTGTGGGGAGGCTGTGGTAAGAGCTCAGGAAAACAGCTCACCCAGGAGGCAAAGATATTGCAGGTGAAGGGACATGTGAAGGCAGTTACATGGGCGTGGCTTCAAATTCTACTCTGTCCCAGTACTGAGACTTCAGCAGTCACTTGACCTCAATATCCTCATCTATAAAATGGGGAGGTCTGATTAAGGGTGAAACCCTTCAGAACCTTATATTTAGGATATGTAAAACACTGCACAGAGATTAGCATACACCTAGTAGGTGCTTAAAAATTAGAGCAGATATTATTTCATTACTTTAGCTAAGCATCTAAGCTATTTTATTTATATATTTTTTTTATTTTAGAGAGAGAGAGAGATAGTGTACACACACACACGTACACACACACGAGTGGAGGAGGGGGAGGGAGAGAAGGGGAGACAGAATCTTGAGCAGGCTCCATGCTCAGTGTGGAGGCTGACGCAGGGCTCGATCTCACAACCTGAGCCAAAACCAAGAGTTGGATGCTTAACTGACTGAGCTACCCAGGTGCCCCTAAGCTCTTTTAATGTTGAGCATTGAGCTATGGACAAGAATCACAATGTATTTATGTGAACAATTTATTACATGGGAATGTACTTATGTGAAAATATTTAGTAAGAGATGGGGAGACAGAAAAGATACAATGTGACAGAAAAATTCCTGGTCTTATTTTGTTTAAAGGTAAAGTTACCAGACTTGGTAATTATTTCCCAGGCATTTAAAATAGTGAAAAGTTCATACTAAATTGGATATTAGAATCAGGATTTTCTAATATTGGTAAGTGAGCAGAAACGTATTTTTCTTGTTACAAGGTTAAAGAACCATAAAGGCATTGACTTTTGGACTTGTGTGGCCACAGTGTGTATGTCAAAGCAGGAGTATGGAAACAACCAGAGGGAAAAAAAAAGAAAGAAAGTCTAATTTTGTCTACATGATCCAACCAACAGCCTGTTTGGTACTTTGTTATAAAAAGCCTGATCTTCCTCTTGTGAACTGACTTTAACTTCACATGGATAGGGGATCCCAATACTTTCACCTTATTCAGAGCTGTTTCTTTTTAGAACATAAACATATACCTCGAGTGGAAAGCTGAAGTCAGAGATGGGCAAGTATCAAGCTCAGCTTCAAAGCTAGCAGCAGATTCTGAGCCAGACCACTTGCCTTAGAGGTGAGCCTTGAGGCACATTCTGATTGAGAAAGTAGAAGAAATAAAACTGCTTTTGGAGGAAGGAGAAATGGGGAAGAGGTGAGGCTCGCAGGGGCAGCAGCGCAGAGGAAGAGACGAATCAGACAGAGAAATCTCAGCGTGCAACATGCTAGTTAGGTCTCTGACACCTGAAGGTGGGTTCTAATGTGATGGCTAGGAAGACCATAAAGAAAACTGGTTAGAAACGCATGAGAGGGGGGCACCTGGGTGGCCCCTTCACCTAAGTGTCCAAATCTGGATTCCAGCTTGGATCAGGATCTCATGGTTTGTGAGAATGAGTATCAGGCTCTGTGCTCACAGCATGGAACCTGCTTGGGATTCTCTCTCTCCCTCTCTCTCTACCAATCCCCTGCTCTCTCTCTCCACTCTTTCTCAAAATAAGTAAATAAACATGAGAAAAAAAAATAGAAATGTATAAGGGAATTAAAGGAATTTTAAAAAGAGAAACACGGTTTTCCAGTAATGAGGTCATATGGAATAGGTCTATATGCTACTTTGCTATGGTTAGACTTTCAATCAAAGCAACCTTATATTTAGTGGAGGGATCTGGGTTCATATATTTAATCAGAAACTACCTGGTCATGTCACATAAGTGCTTACTAATGACTTAATATGTGCCAGATTGGTCAGTACATAGAAGCCACATGAAAGTCCTCCCATCTCTCCCCAAGAATTTAAGAATGAGGTTGTTCATTCTGTCACAGGTGAGCTAGTAAAATACGCACACAATTCACATGATTAGCCATTGTGAAATAAAATTCATTGGCTGCAAATATATATAATGAGAGTACTGACCTTCTGTGTGGCATATAAACAGGGGGAGAATACCCAGGTCAGGTCAATGACAACAATTGATATTCACTCGATAATATCCGGTGCAGAGGCATGCTAGTTTTATATAGCAGCCTCCAAGAGCTTGGTTTTAATAAGGCTCTATCTTTGTGAGATGGATTTATTCACAATATGTTAAGCCAAGTTCCCAGGCCTTCAGGCTGAAAGCCAGGCCCTGAGTCATAGTAAATTCACCTAAGTAAATGCCACCTTGTGGAGACCTACCTACATAACCACCTTGCCTTCTCTATGCCAAACCTGTCTCATCTCACTACCTCAACAGACCCTGTGCTAAGTGCCGGGTATACAGGTGGGGAGAGCAGAGTGTGGGGGTCCCTAGGAGATTTGTGGCTTCCTAGGAAAGATGTGTCAGCAGGTGAACAAAGACAATGCAATGTGCAGGCAGGGTGGTATGCATCTCACAGGATGGGGGGCATTGGGGACAGCATCTTGAAGGAGGTGGCGCCTGAGTTGAATATTGAAAGAGATATTGCCTGGCTAGTAATATCAGCAAAGTAAGACATTCCAGGCAGAGAAAGTGGGATGAGCAAAGGTCAACAGGCATGAATGCATATGAGGTGCTTTTGGAACCGCAGGTGTATTGTAATGACCGGGCCTTTGGTGCATGTAGACAAGTGTGAGAAGAAAAACAGGAAGGGGCCTGTTTATTATGGAGAGACTCACACACTCAGATAAAGGGTTTCAACTTTATCTGAAAGCCAAGAGAAGCCACTGGAGAACTTTAAATAGGGGCAAGGTGGTTTATCAACTAGCTGATGAAACAGTATGAGATAGAATATTTACTTAAATAATAAGGCAAATTCACATGTGTTTAAAGCCACAGAAGTGATACAAAGAAATCAGAATAGAGAAAGAACACTTAATACTAGGGATAGTGAGAGGGGAGTCCCTCTAATGACTATAGCCTCTGAGTTTGCCTTGAATATTCAATGGATTAAAATAGTAGCAGAGAGGCATTCACATGGTATGGCCACAGAGCCCAAGAGGTAGAAAAACATTCACCTATATGATGAAGATAGAAGATCAAATAAACCAGTATGTAGAGGAGTGGAAGATAATTCTGGGGAGAGAAACTGGGGGCTCTCTGTGAGTTTGGGTTTTATTTGGCAGGCAATGGAGTATCATGAAAATCATGCATTGGGGTAGGGGAAAATATACCCAAAGCAGTGATTTCTGGTAAGCAGTCTAGTGGTGATACAGTAGGTGAATTGAAGAGAAGAGAATGCCTGGAGGTAGAAAGACCAGATAGGAGGCATAATGTGTGATGAGCCTCAACAGAGTGATGGCCATGAGAATGAAAAGTATGGATGAACAGGAGGTGCCATGACCCTAGGCATGAGGGAGAAGGCAATGTTACACATCCTACTGAAGCTTCCAGCCAGAGCTTACTTGGGAATGGATGGTCCCATTAAACCACAGAAATTGACAACTGAGAAGGGGGAGCTGGATGTAAGGTGTTATGATGAAGACAAAGAAAGAATTTCAGATGATTTCTGTGTGTGTAGATGAGAAGATGAGCAAACATTTTTAAATTTGTTAAATGTTTGTTTATTTTTGAGAGAGAGACACAGAGCACAAGCAGGAGAGGGGCAGAGAAAGACGGAGACACAGAATCCGAAGCAGGCTCCAGGCTCTGAGCTGTCAGCATAGAGCCTGATGTGGGGCTCAAACCCAGGAATTGCAAGATCATGACCTAAGCCAAAGTCGGATGCTTAACCGACCAAGCCAATCAGGCACCCCAGAAAACATTTTTAAAAGCTACAGAGCACAAGACAGCTGGGAGAGTAATGTGACCTTAAATTCAGGAAGAAAATAACTTAAAGATGGAGAAGGCACAAAAAAGTGTAAAAATTACAGAAGAGTCAAAGGCAATGAGAAGCAAGAAAAGGTCTATGGATTGAACATTAAGGTCATCAGGAAACAACGGGAAGATGGTAGACAGTGAAACAGAAGACGACTGATGCAGAAATCAAGGAGAGAGGGTAGGTCAATTGTTTTATAGGAAACTTTGGTCCTGAAAGGAAGGAGATGGATTAGTTTGTGGGGATAACAGAGAGCAGAGGAAGGTTCAAGCAGATGGTAGCAAGGAGATTTCAAATGCAAGAACAATAATCTAGCTAATGGTGGCGAGGGGGTAATGATGAAAACAGGCAGTTATAAAAGAAGCGACAGCACAGGGGCACCTGGGTAGCTCAGCCAGTTAAGCATTCAACTCTTGATTTTGGCTCAGGTCATGATCTCACAAGTTTGAGCCCCATGTTGAGCTCTGTGCTGGCAGTGCAGAGCCTGCTTGAGATTCTCTCTCCCTCTCCTTCTGCCCCTCCCCTGTTCTAAATAAATGGATAGATACATAGAGAGATAGATAAATAAATAAATAGGCTTTATGGAAAAAAAACAGTGACAACACATGCTTGTGTACAGGCAAAAGTAAAGAATTCATGGAAATAGATGGGCCATGTGGACACACTTAAAAAAACTAAATATATACCTGTAAGAAACTGAGGACACACTTGGCACATGGGGGGTAACAAACGTAGGTATCATAATTTCATTATTGGTGATAGAGGGCTACAAAATCTTATACAAAGTTATAGTTTTAGTATAACAAACTTGATACTTGAACAATATGGGGTTAAATTATCCTCCTTTTCAGTTGAGTATTAGTAAAATAAAGTGGTTTTTCTTAATTCATAAAAGAAATTGAAGTGTTTTATATGAAGAAATGAATAAAAATATATTCGATTGGCTCCGATCCGAGGTGTTAATCTATAAATTTTTTCAAATATTGGGCATGCTTGAATTAAGAGCTGTTAATAAGACTATTTTTTTCTGTTTTAATAATTAAATTATCCATTTTTAATGATTTTTTAGAAACAACAGATTATCACTGAGATATATATCTGAAAGCCTGAGTGCAATTGAAAATTTCTTGTTTGTTAGTTTTAAACTTTAACTACAATCGCTTCATTATGGACATTCTTTTTTTAAAAATTTTAACTAGAAAGAGAGACTTAAAACGCGGGGCCCCCAGTGGGAAGCCAAGATGTAGACTGGCACTAAGGCTGATTGGTTTCTGCTATTCCTCAGTCTTTTTCATTAAAGTAAAATACCAAAACATGTTACATTTGAATTACTCATTAGTGTGAGAAATCTGTGAACTTCCTCCCTTTTCTGTATATTCAAATGACCTTTCCTTGGAAAATAATTGTAACTGTGTTTTGTAAATTGCCTAAAAAAGCCCTAAGCTTTCTAGAAAATCAGTTATTAAATTTTTCTGGTGTTTCTTTGGTGATTATATTTGTCTAAGAATTCAGGTAGGTCTGCAGCAAATGAAATAAAAGTTCTTTTTATTTTTTTTTCCGACCACAGTTGGTTGCCAGTTACCGTACGAATGTGCGGCTCCTGGGACAATGACCCTACCGGCATCTGCTGGAACTTCCTCGGGGACCGGCTGCTGGGCTTCCCAGTCACCACAAGGCTTGTTATTCTGCTACTGTGTATGTGTCTGGGCCTTTTGTAACACGGACCTGCTGTCCACAAGGTAACAAACCAAGGCCGTCACAAATGCACACTAGGGTTTGCAAATTAAAATTTAATTCTGATTGTAGACATAGAAAAGTTATTTTTAAATCTCAGTGGCACATGGTGCACAGCAAACACCAGGTTCTGGCTTTTATTCACTTCTGCAGTAAATACATGTGGCCAAGGGCTAGAGGATCAAATCTGTGGACTTTTCAGCCCAATGAATTTTATCACTTAACCGTGCCAAACGCAAAACGGGCACAGGGGAAAGAGTAGACACATTAATACAGGCATTCCTGCAGTTTTAAAGACAGATTTAGGAATGATTGCCATCAGCTCTGGCTCCCAACAGTGTTCCTGTCACCCTCTGGGGCTGACATTCCTCTGCTGTCCTCATCTCCATTCTCTGGGAGCTTCCCTGCAAAGTCATACCTGCCTTTCCCTGCTCCCAGTGCAGGTGGAGCCTAAATAAATGGAGACTTTGCTTCTGGCGTAATAAGCCAGGAAGAATTGTCCCCATCTGTCTATCCCGAAAAGGGAAGTTCTCTTCTTTGGGTAATATATGAGGTGAGTCACAGGTTGTAGAGGTTTTTATGAGAAGCCTTTTATGAGTTTGTATTCAGAGTTGTAAATCAATATCCAAATGGACTTTGTGATGGAACAGAGTTTCTCAACCTCAACACCATTCATATTTTGGGCTGGATGTTTCTTTGCTGAGGGGGGCTGTCCTATGCATTGTAGGATGTTTAGCAGAATCCCTGGCCTCTATTCATCAGACGCCCCTAGCATTCCTCCCAGTTAATCCTTTAACTAGAAGACAATAAAACTTAGAAGACTGGAGGACAGGCCCTGGAACTGGAGGTCTAGCTTAGTCTACGAGCTATTGTGACCTTACTTAAAGTTTGTGTCCTTCAGTGTTTTTACGTATAACGTGAGGATAATTAAGAGCATCTATCTACACCCTTGACATGCCTCAGGGCCCTCACCCATGCTGTTCCCTGTGCCTAGAATGTACTTGCACTACCTCTTGGTGTGATTGGCTCCTTTTCATGCTCCAACTCTCAATTTAAATAATCCCTCCTCAGAAAGGCCTTTCTGTTTGCTCTACCTACAGCCAAACTCTCTTGTGATTATTTATCATAGCGCCGCTTGTAGGACTCACCATATTTTATGACTTTTTATGCCTCCCCCTCAGTGTTTTATAAGTTCCATAAGGACTAGGATCATGTTTGTCTATTCAATACTATGTCTTGAACACCTAACATGGTGGCTGGCCAGTAGTACAGGCTCAACAAGTATTGCTATATGAAGGAATGAATAAGTTTTATAATTATAATAATTAATTGATTATTAAGGTTTTATTAATTATTAATAATTCTATATATAAATATATAGAATTTACGTATAACGTGAGGATAATTAAGAGCATCTATCTACACCCTTGACATGCCTCAGGGCCCTCACCCATGCTGTTCCCTGTGCCTAGAATGTACTTGCACTACCTCTTGGTGTGCAAGAGGTAGTTTTTTTATTTATCTATATATATTTATATATATATTTATATATATATTTATATATATATATTTATCTATATATTTATCTATATAGATAAATATATAGATAAATATCTATATATTTATCTATATAGATAAATATATAGAATTATTAATTATATATAATTAATAATATCATCATCATGTGTACTGAATCGACTTAATGAATTTCTGGTTTTACAAAAATATTCACTTCACTTTTTTTTAAAACGTTAAGATCAAAATGTCACAATTAGTAACAGCACATAAAACAATTACAATAGAATGCCTGGTTGGTTATCAATAACAATTGTATAAAGCCTAAAATTTGTAAGATTGTACAGAGCTGGGCAACCACGTCCTGGGACATGCTCACAGCACATAAGACCGGGAAGATCTCACTCCAGGACAAGAGCCTCTGGCAGCTATTTCCCCGAGTCTTAGGAGCTTCTGGCTCCCATGCTGGGGATGAGCATCACTAGCTCAGCCACTGTGCTGGGCCCCTGGGTCTGCCGTCTTTATGGTCTCTGGCAGGAAGAATGCTGGCTTTGTGTTTGGTTCACTGGCAAAGTAATATTCTTTTCTTAAAATCAAACTATAGGTAACGTATATTTGCTTTAAAATAAAGGAAATAATTGTAATGTAATATTCAGAGACAGAAGAGCAAGGCAGGAATTGAGTCACTATATACTTGGGACACTGTTGTTAGAATATTTGTGCTAAAAAGAAAGTAAAATTTTTAACCTATTATTTTTCACACTGTTAAGGAGAAAGAAGGCTGTATTGAAAAGAAGATAACAAGTTCTAGTGACAATAGACTGAAGTTCAAGATGGGGTAAAGATCCTAAGAGCTATTTAGTTTTACACAGCAACTTAAACTATGCCCAAGTTTTTAAAATAGCTATGATATTTCTTTTTAAATCATGAATAATAAGAAGAGAGGAGCATTTAGAGACCTGAATTTGAGATTGTGATAGATTCAGCAAACTGCTGACAAATAGGCCTGATGCTGATCCCCAAGATAACATACCAAAATGGATCATTTAAAGGATGGTGTGGGAAGAAGGAGGCGTCAAGAGAAACCAGCATGGGTTCACACTCACCTCAAATTGGGGATGTGACAGACATGTGTCTGGGATTTGGCAAGGAGACTCTGAGGAGTCCCATGATTTTTCTTTTAAAGATAGAGAAACATGGGCTCACTGATAGTTTATTTAAGACAGAGTTCTCTGTGGCTGAAGAATTGCACAGAACATGACTATGTCAGTCTGAAAGCATGTTTCTAGTAGCATGCTAAAGATTTTGAGCTTAGCACTGTCCTATGTAACATTTCTAGCACTTTTAATGAAAATCTTCCTTTGCAGAGGTGGGCAATTTTGTTTTTCAAAGAGGCAGATGGGAAATGTTATAGGCTTTGTGGGTGACATAAAGCCTCCATTGCATCTTTTTCTTTAAAGAAAATACTTTTTAAAAATGTTACAACTAGTCCTAGCCCAAGGACTGTACAAAAACAGGTGGCAAATCAGATTTCCCCGCGGGCCATAGTTTGCCAATCCCTGTTCTACAGCTTATCAACTTGAGGATGACATAAGAGAGAATGAGCATATTGCCAAACAGAATCAGGATCCATAAAGATATCATGAGCCCTGTGACAGGTTAGAACTAGAAGGTGCTGGAAACCTAGAGTTCAACCAGGCAAAACAACTCCTTGTCTATTTCCAGGACAAACTGAGATGGCCTTGGATTAGGGGTGGCAGAAATAAGTAAAAATAAATGCACCGTTTTATGCTTGAAATTCCAAACTCCCAATTACATGAGTACAGGATAGGCATTTATGGCTTAACAGCTGAACCAGTGAAGAATGGCATGTTAGCCAAGAGTCAGCCAAATCTGGGTCAAGGGTATGGTGTGATTCCCAATTCCACTATCCAGAATAAGATAACACCACTCAGCTTCTTGCCTTGGAGTGTTACATCAAAAGTCACTGCTGTAATATGTAGGGAAGGCTGAGGAAATTGGAAATGTTTAGACTGGAGGATGCATGTACCAGGATTTTAGAAATTGCAGAGCACAGTAAAGCTACGCAAGCATGGAATGAGCTGGTTTGTTGTTTGGAAGCCTTAGCCCAGTAGCCAGGACTTAGGGGAGGAAAGAAGCCTGGGAGGCAGTTGCTCACAGTTCCTTTGACTACTGAGACATTAGGATGGAATGTACATGTGTTTATTTCTCCCCTTAGGTCATAAAGGTTGAAATGTTTCATTCGCCAAAGGGCATATCCATTTTTCCTCATGCAACAATCCAACATCTCAAGGAAAAAGGCAATTTAGGAAAGAAGCCCCTATCATTATGATCAGAGAAACAGTGTGCTCCCAGATGGAAAGGGGGGACTCTGTCCTCACACTGTGCTTAACTCTTCCTTCCATCATCTCCCCTGAGTCCACTGTTGCCTTTCATAGATGTAATACAGACTGGATCCACTCCTTTTTTATATATAAAACTCTTCAAATATTTAAAGATATATACTCCCTAAATCACTGCTGCTTCTGGAAAGAGATCACTAATTCCTTCTACAGTTCATTAAATTTCACATATGCCATAGTTTCCAAACCATTGAGAACAATTTAGAGTTTCAAAAATTCTTTTTATGAGCATGGTTCCCATTTGCTCCTTTGGAAGCAAGGAAAGTATCATATTCTCTCTGTCTGTCTGTCTGGTCCCTCACCCCCTCCCACTCTGGGCAAACCATGTGAACAAAGTCCAGGAAATTTGCATAACATATCTAAGACAGAGAGCTAGAAAGTGGGAAGTCCAGGATTATACCAAGTCTTTTGAGTTCCAAGCCTGTGTGTTTCCAGATTCTCTGTTAAAGGCTATACATTTAAAAGGGTGTCAAGTGTGGTATGGGTTTGCAATTTGGTAATAGTATTTTTTTTTTAATTTTTTTTTTCAACGTTTTTTATTTATTTTTGGGACAGAGAGAGACAGAGCATGAACGGGGGAGGGTCAGAGAGAGAGGGAGACACAGAATCGGAAACAGGCTCCAGGCTCCGAGCCATCAGCCCAGAGCCTGACGCGGGGCTCGAACTCACGGACCGCGAGATCGTGACCTGGCTGAAGTCGGACGCTTAACCGACTGCGCCACCCAGGCGCCCCGGTAATAGTATTTTTAGCAGCAGGTACCACAAGGTAAATCTGATAAATCCTCAAGAATAGGAATAATATAAGGAATGGGGTGGGGATACAAAATGACAGATATGGGAATCCTTTCTCTAGTTTGAAACTTTTTGGTTCTTTTACCCTCCATGATTCTATTTCAATCCACCAGGAAATTCTTAGAGCAACTCCCTTAGCAGTAATAAACATAACTACAAAGTATCAGGTTTGTACTGTTCTGGGGTCCTTTTTACAGACCTGTATTTGAAGCTGGTATTGTGGGTGAGCAGTTGTCCTTTTCACATGTTCCCATCATTGAAGTTAAAGTCATAGTAGGAACTTCATTACTCCCTGAGAACACACAAATTAGAATATGGTATAGAGACAAATACGCAAATGACAAGAAATGAACATATAGTTACAAAGGCGTATAAATAAAAATCACTACTACCTCAACTTAGCTGTGATCCTAAAGTCTTTTAGGAACTTGGTTTGGAACTCTGAACACAGTTTTGTGTATTGAAGGCATTTTATAAATAGGGAGTAAGTTCACAAGCCAACCCACTAAAAGCCTTTTATACCTTTTTGAAGTGGCAAAGATAAAGTATTAATAATAATGCAGACCTTAACCACCATGTACAATGTTTCCATGGCCAAATGCATTCAGGATTCAGACTTGGAATGACAGAACACATTTCCCCCAGAGCAGTTGGTTTCCCAGATTCTAAGCCACTGGTTAGTCCCTATAGCAGGTAGAGACTTTCAGGTCATGGCAGTTCTAACAGTACAGTTGGGGGGGGGGGTGGGGGGAATCTTTCTTTTCTCCCTTAGTTCCCAAGGATCCATCTGCTTGGCTTATCTCCCCAGCCAGAATGGAACAGAAAATGGTAAACTTCGTATCTGTGCGAAAGAAGCTTTATAAGAAATTTTTTTTTGTTGTTAGTAACAAATACAAAGTAAAGAGGTTCATACTTCTCAAACCGATTTTTCTTTTTTTAAAAAAATTTTAACATAATTTATTGTCAAATTGGTTTCCATACAACACCCAGTGCTCATCCCAACAGGTGCCTGCCTCAATGCCCATCACCCACTTTCTCCTCTCCCCCACCCCCCATAACCCTTGGTTTGTTCTCTGTATTTAAGTCTCTTGTGGTTTGCCTCCCTCCCTCTCTTCAAACCGATTTTTCAAACAGTCATCAAAGTCCGTGAGAAGGAGGGGCAGGAGTAAGTTCATTTGTATATACAAAGGATTGAAGAAATACTCAAGTGCATATCAGAGCAACATCACACCAAGTTATCCTGGTTCTCTGATGAGATGAGGGCAGAAGTGACAAACAGGAGCTGAAGTTAGGACACATGATTGGGGGACGGACCAGGCCTGGGGTTGCCTGCAACCCAAGCCTTGGAGCTGAGAAAGACAGAGTCCACTCAGGGAAGGGAGGTCACACATTCACCTCCACCTTTCCTTGCCCCTTGACTGGGGCAAGCTCCGGGGAAAGGGCAGGTGCACCATCTGGTGCTGGAGAGGGTTTCTGGTGGTCAGAGAAGGAGACAGATGGGGTTTCTGAATGTGTCCTGGTGGCCATTCTCTTACTTAATATTTATTGGCTCCATGCCAGGCTCTGAGGGCCCAGAGTCGAGGCCTCAGAGACCTGATAATTCGGGAATACCGAGAGGCAAAGACAGGATTACCCTTGAGTGGAGGAAGTAAAGTACAGTTAACGTAATGGAGTGCATTACGAGAGAGACGTGAATTCTAGGAACAAACAAACAAACAAACAGACAAACAAACAGAAAGCGTTTTGGAGAAGGATACATCTAAAGACATGGGATTCACACATAGAAAGATGGGGGGGGGGGGGTGGGCGGGATTCCTGGTGCAGTTTGTTATGACAAAAGGCACAGAGGCCAGCGAAGGCACAGACATGGGAGCAGAGTGACCTGAGCATCCAGGCTATTGTTTTAAACCAAACATCTCACAGCCAGTGCAGATCCCAGCAGTTTTTGAATCAATGAGACACCGAATCAATCAGAGGTTACAATGAATGAATTGGGCGGGAAGAAGGGGCTGCAGGTGGGGAAGCCACCTAAGAGGTTCCTAGTCTCCTGGGTGAGAGGAAATGAGGGTGGGAAGCCAGAGGGCAGCACTGAGAAGGGGGAAGAAAGAACACGTGAGAAACACTGTAATCTCTGCTTGTCAACAGATCCTTCTCTCCAACTCCTTGGGCTTTTCTAAGACATGGGCCCCCCTCAACCCCGTCAAGTGGCAGCTGCTTCCTCTGTGGAGCGCGGGGCCCCGCGTCTCAGAGGTAGGATCTGCGTTTTCCTAAATTCCCGATGCCATTTGCAAATTATCCATTCTCCACTCTCCTATGTGTCTGCAATGCTCTGCCGCAAGCTCTAGAACTCCCAACCTTCCCTCCTTGTTCCCACCTCCTGGCTTTCCCATGACTATTTCCTACCCCCTGAACAACTGCACATGTCTGCCCTCCAGATTTCACTTGCTACCTAGGCTGGTTATCCTCAATAAGCTTTACCTCAACTTTGGGAGCAAATAGTGTTTGGTACTTGAAAAAACAAACTTGATGCTATTTATCAATAGACAGATGGTGTTACAAATTAAATAATTAAAAATATTATGAAAATAAAGGCGCTTTCCTCAGGGCACAATATCATATTCACTCTCAGCCCTATGCAACAAACATTCTCAATCTATGAAGAGTCAAGAGTTTAACTTCTTGTATACTAGATTTTCATAGTATTTACAAATGCTTTCTCTTATTTAACAGTTTTTCATGTAAATATGCACATTTTTAAAAAAAATTTTTAACTTTTATTCACTTTTTGATAGAGACAGAGCATGAGTGGGGGAGGGGCAGAGAGAGAGGGAGACACAGAATCCGAAGCAGGCTCCAGGCCTCGACAGCACAGAGCCCGACGCAGGGCTCGACCTCACAGACAGTGAGATCATGGCCTGAGCCAAAGTCGGACTCTCAACTGACTGAGCCACCCAGGCACCCCTAAATATGAACATTTTTTAATAAAGATCTTGACATTTTAGGTCTAATGCTGCCTATTTTGTAAGAAAAAAGGAAAGATATTTTTATATTTCTTTAAAAAAAATTTTTATTTTCTGGGGCACCTGGGTGGCTCAGTCAGTTAGGATCCAACTTTGGCTCAGGTCATGATCTCACGGTTTGTGAGTTCAAGCCCCACGTAGGACTCTGTGCTGACAGCTCAGAGCCTGGAGCGTGATTTGGATTCTGTGTCTCCCTCTCTCTCTGCCCCTCCCCTGTTCATGCTCTGTATCTCTCTCAAAAATAAATAAACATTAAAAATTAGAAAAATAAAAATAAAAAATAAAAATAAAAAAATTTTTAACTTTTATTCATTTCTGAAAGACAGAGCATGAGTGGGGAGGGGCAGAGAGAGAGGGAGACACACAGAATGTGAAGCAGGCTCCAGGCTCTGAGCTGTCAGCACAGAGACTAACCCGGGGCTTGAACCCATAAACTGCGAGATCATGACCTGAGCTGAAGTCAGACACTTAACCAACTGAGCCACCGAGGTGCCCCTTTTTATATTTCTAAGGAAGAAATGTTCATAATGTCACTAACATCCTTTTTAATAACACAAAAATATTTATGACTAGAGTCAGAAAACAATAACTATTGTATACATTTGGATTCAGGGATTGTGATTGCTTCAGCTTCAGACTCTCCCTGTACTGAGTAACTCATTGTGATCATGCCTGGTAAATAAGAAATAATTAAAACCTGAAGATTTTTGTTTATGATTCACAGATAGTTTTGGGGGAGTTTGAGAGGCTACTTACAAATATGAGCCCTTTCTTTAAATATATATGCCTGTAAAATTCTGGAACAAGTAACATTTATGGGAGAACAGGAAAGACAGTAACAAAATATTTCACGTTCCTCTGAATAAAGATGAATACCTAGGTATGAAATTCAGTCTCCAGTTTAATAACTTTCTATCTATGTATATGACATTTCTATTCTGTGCTTTGATCACTTAGACTTAATAACAGATCTAAACATCACCTAATTATCCCATATTCTAAGCAAGAAACTACCATCTGTCATCAATTTAATAATCAAGAAATGTTTGTTAAAGGCAAGAAAGAATATTGTTTATAAGTCACCACTAATTATGTCATACCTTTAAATTTAATGGCTTGAGGGGAGAGTCATTTTGTGGTTTCCATTCTCTACAACTCATAGGCAGCAGAATCACCCAGAGAAACAAACAGCAAAGTGCAGAACTATGATTTGTATCCAGCAAAGCAGGAGAGGAGGAAAAAGAGTAACAAAGAAATTTAACCCAAACAACAAAAGGTAGGAAAGGGGGAAAAAAAGAAACCATTAGAAAGCATGATAAATAAAAATTCAAAGTAAGATGGAAAGAATAAGCCCTATCACCACAAGAATCACAGTAAGTCTAAGTGGATGATGTCTAACCAGTCAGAAAACAGAAATATTGTACAGAAATTGTGATAGCCACATACTGATGAATTGAGCTCCTTAATGACAGCATGTTGAGCATTTTTTCAATACCAAATTTCTTACTTCCTGATGGTTTCCAAATCAAAACATTTATCATTTTCAATTATTTAAGTATAATATGATGTACCGTGAGCAAACATATGTGGAATAATGGTTGTGAATGATGCTAGATGTTGTTCTTGGGGGGAGACAGGAAAAAAGAGGAAGAAAAGATTCCAAAGCCATTCTCCTACACTGAAGTTGTTGACTGTCTTCTGGAAAATAGTTAGCATTGTTGAAACTTTCTCACTGAAACTGAGCCCAGATGATGTTTCTTATATCAGGATTTCTCTATACACATTGGCGGCTAAAAAACCGCTGAGGAGTATTGGACATTCATGAGCTCTCAGTGAACAAGAACATGTTTTCAAGGAAACATTTCCTCCATTAGTGTTTATCTGTAATGCTCTTAAGCTGTGTACAAGTCATGTCTGCCACGAGAGGAAGCTCATTTGGTGGTAATAGCAATACCTGTAACGGGAGTTCTGTTTTTCAGCCTATCCACTTCCATTGTGAAGTCATCCTTCAGAAAAAGGAATCCAATAATGGAAAACAGGTAGACAAGGATGAGAGCCAGGACTGCAGTTAGAATAATGGAGCGGCCATTCCGTGTGACACTCTTTATGACATTGAGCAGAGTCTCTTCTCTGTACACCAAATCAAACAGCTACAAACACAAAACAAAACAAGAAAAAAATGCAATGGAGCAAAAGCTGAATAAACGTAAAGGTAACTATGGATACAAATGCAAGCCATTTTAGTTTGTCTGCGAAAAAATAACAATCTAAGTGATACCTTAAAGGTGCACCAAAATATGTGTTTCTTCTACAGTTGGAATGTATTAATAAACTGTTTTTCAATAAAGATAACTCTAACACGGCATATAATGTGCATATAATGTGTGTTGGTTTCATAACCAACATAACTTTAATTTTGTAAGATACAGAAATAGCATAGTGTCACATTTGAATTTAGAAAAATTATAATACTATACTTAACCAACTTAGTTACTTATTCCTTATTTTTAGTCTTACTGATGTTCTGCAGTTGCTTCTGGAATACGTAAAATGGCTAAGGTGAGAATGCTGAATTACATTTGCCTAAGTGATGAATCATTGACAGATTCATTAAATGTATTGTTTAATCGAAGGATTAGAGGAGAAACTACCAGAACAATTTGATGAGCCTGCTGCCATAGAAAAGATAGGAAATTTAAAAATATTTGAGGAATGGAAATGCATTTCCTGGCTACAGGGACATAACAAAGACAAAACCTATTATTTTAGTATGTACATTTGGAAACAGAAGTATAAGCAAAACTATAGGACACAATTTGTTAAATTTCCACTTCCTCTAATGGGTTATTATCCATTTTGTGTTTAGTAGTAGAGAATCTATGCACTGGTCAAGAACCTAGGTATGTGTTTGCTGTCTGGAGTCCACACCAAGAGCAATTTTATTTATTGCTCTATTATTAAGTTGAAATTATACATAAGCAAGTACATGTTATATTATCAAAAGCGGGTTAAAAGCAATAAATTAACATTCACTTAAAAAGGCATAAATATCTGTTTGGAAATGAATACTATTTTGGAAGTTGGAATAATTAAGGTTTGTCTCCTGCTCTCTGAGGGCACTGATTAGAATTTCTGAACTGGTTGAAATGATCCATTACCAGTGTCACAAATCCCTTTGGAAACACCAGGGCCTTGTTTATACTCTGTTTTGCTGAGTACTGAGGGTTATATACTTACTTTCCAATTTAATTCTAGTCTTGCAAATAATTGCCATAAAGATATTACCTTATTTGTTCACCTTAGGAAGTTGATATTTTATCATGATCATACATAAAAAAAAGTGTTTAAATATTTTGCTATCTGCTTATCTTCTGGAGGGAGCAGAAGCTTCCAGAAATAAAGTCAATGTTCCTCAGTACAGACAAAATTAACTAATGCAAATTCAACTTCCAAATTATCGACACTCTGACTTAACTTACTTAAGCATGTCATTGACATAAAGGAGATATTCCTTTACTTTAACTCAATAGTGGCTTAAAGAAAAGGTTTGGCAATGGACTCTAGGTCACTTCTGAATGGTTTCTAAAAGTTTATCACTTCCAGAAGCCCATGGGATGCTTACTAAAAATGCTTATTTCTGGGCCCCATTCCATTCCCATGGAATCAGAATCTTGGGAAGGCAAAAAAGGTATTGACATTGGGCAGGTTGATGGTTCTTTCTATTTATATCTGAAAGGAAAATGGCTTTTATTATTTTGGATAAAGTATTGGTATTTGTGGATGTAACTAGGAATACATATTCATGTATTTTTTAAAATACAATACATATTTTAAAAAATACTTAAATGCCATTTTGGCATCACGTCCATTATAATTTCCTTCTAGTACTCTAAACATCAAAATGGACAATATCCTTGGGGTGCCTGGGTGGCCTAGTCAGTTAAGTGTCTGACTCTCGATTTTGCCCAGGTCATGATCTCATAGTTTGTGAGATAGAGCCCCACATGGGATTCTCACTCTCTCCCTCTCTCTCTGCCTCTCTCTTGCTCTCACTCTCGTTCTCTAAATAAATAAATAATAAATAAATAAACAAACTTTTAAAAATGGATAATATCGTTTTCACAAACAACCCGGTGAAAACAAATTAGCATCAGTATTGTAAGATTTGAAAGATAAAACACAAGAAGAAAATACAACTGGAAAATGAGGTTAAGTAACGTAAATTAAAAGTAACATTACTATCAATAGCTAATATAATAATTCAAATACACCTTCATTTTGCCAAATGCCTTTTCTTGGAAAACATAAAGATTTACATACATCATTTCACATGTTTTTTTAATATTATCTCTTTAATGAATCTTGATAGTACGAGTCTATCATCCTCTCCCTATCGATTTTATAGACGAGAAGGGTTGAAGCACAAAAACATTACAGAATGTTTGTTATATATCACAGTCCGGTAAAAGTGCTGAGTATAATAAGACTTTATATATCACAGGCATGTTTTAAAAAGTGGATTCTTTATGGAAAATTAGAGCAGAAAGGGAATTCATTTGGATCCCTGGAACAGAAAAAAAAATCTACTTTTGACTGTTGAATAATCTAACTTAACTAGCTAGAAGATAGTTGTGTATCACGGGGGCTCTTTGAGAGTAAATAGAAAATTTGCCTCTTTTCAGTCTTCCTACATGGGTTTGCTAGAAAACAGGAAAGCAGTAGGCAATGGATTTGTTCCTCATGACCCAAGCAAACAGGGCCATCGTAATGTTTTTAGATCTTTACCTTAGGTTTCAGGAATTATTTTACTGGCTAGTGCTCTCCACTGCATGCCAGCCATGGGTGGGAGATATAAATAAATTTCTCCCATGACATCGTGATATTAACCTGGTAGTGTTTTAGGTTTCAAAATATTACCACATATTTATACTGTCTCCTCTCCTAGTTTATGGCTATCAAAGAGTCTATATATAGGAAGTAAAATGGATAACGTGAAAAACAAAAAACAGACCTCTAGAAGAAATCTGCAAATCCATTTAATGAGTTAGATACATGGAGATAAGCTTAGCAACAATGACACATTAAATCTGAAATGAAGACTTAAAACAACTCACTATGTTTTTTTTTTACTAGGTTGGCAGTTTCTCCCTCATTTTATGTATACGCCATTCTAAAGTCACAATAATATTTGTTGTTGTAAACAAAATGCAATGATTCCAGTACTATGAAAATACATCCCCATACTTTCCCCCTACACTCTGTTCGAGACTCTCTAAATGTAAAGCGAAGTAAGGATTTGGCCGAAACCAAAAGCAGCTGCTATATGAAGCCTGGGTCAAGAGGTGGGGTCGTTAGTGACTTCTCAGAGAGGAAATAAAGAATTCCACCACCTATGTGGTTTCTCAGAGGAAAAGATTAAAAATAATAATAATTCACACTTTTCCTAGGAAATTCTAAAAATAACATAATTTGTCCTAAATGTCAGGCCCTGCTTTAAAAAAAAAAAAATCAAAGGAAGAGGCAGCATTGTGTATTTTTTCAGCATTGATTGTCCACACGGAGAAGTACTCACCAGGAAGCTATAGAAGAATTCATGGACAAAGAGGCCCAGCATGCAAACCAGGACATATGCCACGTGGTAGAGAAAGGCCATATCCAGGATGACCGCTCGGTAGCCTCGGGTGAAAGTGCCACGATTTCCCACAAAACTCACCAGAAACACTATTTTATTACAAAGCTACAGGGAGGAAAAGATTAGATTTTACTGTCTTATTTATCTGGAAACTCACAAAAATAACAGTCATTGGCAAAACCTATTATTCACGAGTTCTGTGGTTTTCTTTTCTCATTTTTTTATTTGGTGATTTTTCAGCACTGCTTACAAATCTGCATGTAAACGTAATACACACAAAAGTTGTATTGTCTGCAGTTCCAGGGAAAATGAGAATGATGAAGAGCCCCAGCTGGACAATCGAGGCAGACCTGAATTTAAACCCTGGCTGTCTCACCCCTGTCGCACCCTGGTCATGCAGCTGCAGGCCTGGACTGTTTCTTCGGAAGAATTGGAGTAAAGGAACTCCCACCGCATAGACCTCTTCAGAGTATTAAACAATTCATAATACATTTGAAACACTTAGTACAATGATGCTTTAAATACTACTCATCATATTTTCCATATTAAAAATAATATATGTAATATTTTTATTATATTGGGTATGTAACAGAAAAGTATCTTCTCTGAAAATATCCAGAAAAGATCTATCCTTGATTTTTTTAGCCTAGACTTTCTCTACTGAATATTATTTTTAAAAAGCAAGCCATTAAAGGTGATTCTTGAATTTAATTTAAATACATGAAAATATGAATATACTTATGCAGTTAGGTTAAAATAAATATAATGTATGCATATATTTTCTAAGCTCCATGTGAAGTAATTATTCATTAGATATTTTGGAGTGTTTATTATGCTTGGTGCTATGTATTTGTGTTTAAACTATTTAAAATTGTCTTTTGTGGTGTAACTTTGGAATATAGAAATTTACACTGAGATTCTTTGGCAATAACAGTGATCTGTGCGGTGACTTCCAAAGAACACAGTTATCGTAAACTTAGTGTCATATATTTGGTTCTGGAGTCACTACTTTATTTATAAACTAAAGAGACAATTCTGCCTCTTAGTCGTCATGGAAAGAATTATAGATTTCAAATTTCAGTTCTTCCAAATTTTTTCCTGAGTTCTTCAAGTTATCTGATGGCACCATATTTGTCTTTCTAGTCCAAACTTAAGTGAGGGAAAACACGTTGCTTTTTGCAACATTGTTGACTTTAGCTATATTATATATTTAAAAAATTGCCTTATGGAATGATTTAAAATAACATAAGAAGGAGCATAACACTTTGAGGCAGAAGTGAAATTTAAGAGATGGGAAAAACCTTTTCCTTCAACTTTCTGAAGTCCAAATCAATACAGACAAAATGAGAAATGTGTTAACAGTCAAACTGAATCAATAGCATAGAAGTTCAACCTTCCCTAAAATTTCACCATGCTAATTAACTATCTTTTCAATAATCAGTATTATCAGTTCTTCCATCGTCTTTTTGAGAACTTGAATAATGTCAAGCAGAAAGTTGTACTTCATTATTTTAGTATTTCATCATCAGATATTTATTATTAAGCATTGTTACAGTATAATGGATGTCTTTATGATTATTATCCAAGAGTAAGTTTAATATTATAAAAAGTCATCATTTAAAAACTCAGGAAATATATACAAATATATACAGGAAATATATACAAGGTGTTCAGATAAGTGTCCTATTTGACAATAAACAACCATGAAGATGGTGAAATACAGAATGTCTAGGTGAAGCAATATTCAATGTTTTACTCTTTAAATTGTTTTGAATGGCTATTTAAGTTCAAATTATTTGCCTTGATTCACCCACTATAGTTTATCAATACAAAAAAGAAATAATAAGTTCTGTAAAAAATAAAGTTAAAACCTGGAATTATGACTTTTCAGAAGGGTGGATATGTTCAAGACAAATTGTTCATGTGTTGTTTCCTGATCTTTACTTCCCTAAACTGGATCATTAAAAAATGATTCAGGAAAACTATTTATAAATCTATACACTGAGGAAAAACAATACATTGAATTCAAGTTCTCAAAGCGATACACTTCAGTTCTCAAATAATGCAAAAGCCTTATTTCTGCCTAAAAAAGCCACTGCTACTTTTGCATGAAAAATAAAGGTTTGCCTTCTTTGTTTACAGGTTGATTTTTATTTTCCTCGAACTTTGATCTAGAGCTTGGTGTTGATGGATATGTCCCTGTTCTCTTGACTACATCTCATACTAGAGTGGAGTTGATATTGGCAGTGACATCCATCTATTTCTGTGGAGATCAGAAGGAAGGAAATTGTCCTTTGTTCATACCAAGGAGAAATAAGTATGAGAATAAGTGATGTGGGTAGGAAAAAAGTTGAACTCTGTTTTTTCCTGCACCGTGACCCTGAAATGTATACATTGTTTTTATAGAGCATTTCCATGAAAGTTGGGAATATTTATAGTAACGAAGAAATTACAAAACTTATTCTCCCTTTTCATGCCATGACTCGCTTGATGTTGTCTAACTAGTCCTTCATTTGTCAATACTGTTACCTAGGCAATCTTCGTTTCTGAGGCAAGGGTCTGTGTGGGCAATGATAAATAGAGGGAGTGGGAACTTGACAAGGTGGTTAAAAGACCAGCCCCTTCTGAATTGGTGCTGAGAAGAGTCTTGAAGCAGCATACTAATAATCTAAATGACCACAACTGTCCCACATATTTTTAACATTTTCCATCTATTCTTCAAAATTGCCTTTCACTGTACATTTTGTTGAGGATGAGGTGACTCGGGTGATGGTGGGGGAAAAGCAGGCAGTCGGGTAGGGAAACAGCATCAATGTAAGCTTTCTGTGTGGCCTTTTGAAAAATGATTTACCAATAGGTTTTCTAAAAGCAAAAACAAAATTAATGTCCATTTGTTAATTAATGTAGAGTGAATCAAGTTCATTAATTTTAATTGGGTAAATTAATTATATAGTACAGTACTGTTTTCATATATGCTTCATAATTCACTGATATGTCTTTACAGGACTTTTAACAGTGCAGCAGAATAGAAAGACACTGGACTAGAAGTTGGACCATCTGGGTTCCATTCTTGGCTCTGCCACCAGTTGCTTTAGTAAATCTTCCTGGTCTCTGTCGGATTCTGTATACTCATTTCTAAAATGAAATGCCTGGAAGTGAATAATCCTTAAGGTGCCTCAACGGTCTAGAATTCTATGGGATGTCCTTTAAATTTTACTGTTCTATGTGATTACAGAAATTTATAGCTGCCTTTATCTTATCCTTTTTGTCTTATTTGGTTCTATGTCCCTGATCAGGAATTCTATCCCCATGTTACGTTGTGCCTAGGGGAAAACAATAACCTATTTTCCAGGAATAAACTATAGCGTCCCCCCACCCCCACTGAAAAAGGCCATCTAGTATTTATTGAAAAGTAAAATTGAATTTATTGAACTACACATTAACTACATTACTATATTGTCATCAACCATCATCCTTACTAAAACTGATGCGATTTGATTCAAAACTCTCCATTTCAATGGTGTTACAAAAAATCTCCATTTCAGTAGTGTTACATCTTACACAGGATACGGTTGTATGGTCAAAGCATAGGAAAATCTTCAGGTAGTCAATATCACCCTGGAAATCTTTTAAATTGCTGACAAAACAGTATCATAAACAAGGGTGGTGTAAACTATACTGTCTTTTAATAAATTCAACACATGCTAGTCCTTCCTCCAGCAACTGAAGCAGTTTTCTACTACTACAACTGAATATCAGAATTAGTTATGAGCATTTAGTGACCATATTATATGAAACACAGGCTGTGTGTGTGTGTGTGTGTGTGTGTGTGTGAGAGAGAGAGAGAGAGAGAGAGAGACAGAGACAGAGACAGAGAGAGAATGCTTTGACTCAGAATATATAATTGAATTTGTATATGTTAAGTGAACATATGGTGGGCTCAACATTATAGCAGTAACATGAGCCCTACCAGGAAACTATCTGCAGGTAAGTAACTAAGGGCATGACACTACTAAATTTGAACACTGTGGCTTATTGCTAATAGACAGCTATCTGCTAAACTCCACCTGTCTCTCCTGTCTGCAAAATGGCAAGACCAAGTTTCGGCAGAAGGAAACACTTTCACCTTGCAAATAACTGTAGAAAGGCAAATAATTTACAAGTGCCCTAAATAAATTACACATTTCCAGGCACTACTACAGAAGAAAATAACATTGTACATAAGAGTATTTAGAAGATATTAAAAGATCTTACACAGGTATTTACTGCATTATTAGAAAAAAATATCTAAAAATGTAAATAATAAAAATTAGTGGAATGGTTAAATACATTATATAGCATCCATATGACTGGGAATATTATCATTATTAGTGGTATAGAAATATTAGGTGATCCAAAATTTATAAAATGTGTGTTTATATTTACCAAAACAATATGTTAATTTCCATTACAACGTAGACAATGAGAAGTAAACTGTACTGGGTTAGAAGGTATGCGTTTTAAGAGAAAAACACCTGAATATTTTGAAACATCTTAAACATTGAGAGAACCCTTGTGACAAGACAGAGAAATTAGTTGCAATCTAAACAAAACTTTGATTTTAGAAATGAGTGAAGATGATAAAAATGGAGCATCATAATAAACAGAAACTGATAATATTAAATGCTCAGAACAGACATTGAGGTTTTTCCTTCCACTTGTTTCCTGTTCCAGAAAAGTGACTGTCTACATTTGCTTAACATTATGAAAGACACTGAGTCAGAAACAAATAACTCTCTGTGAACCGAAACACAATAACTTTTACGATTATGGTACCAATGTTTTACAATTAAATAGCACCTCACATATTAGGAGCTTGATAAATGGCAGCCTTTTTTGGTATTATAGCATCACTGTTACTGCCCTGTTCTAAATCTTCACACTCAGCTTTTCAACAAGTGGTGGGTGAAGACTAAGCTTTAATATCTTCATTTCACCGATGAGAAAAATTACACTCAGAGGCTTGATCTGCCTATCTCGAATTCTGATTCTCCTTAAGGAATAACTGTCAGGTAGATACTTGCTTTTGTTTCTCCCTACTTCTGATACTTATAATTTTAGCACTTCTAGTTTTACCTGTTACACAATGCAAACTTTTAAGTTCCAATTAAGTAAATAAATATATTAAATCCTAAGTTACAAAATAGGGCTGATTAATGTTTGAATTTTTTTCCTGCCTCCTGGGAAATGGTAAAGCACAGGAAGAAGCCTGTTATGTTAAAAGTTAAGGTGAATGATTATTGGCTAAAACATTTTATTAATCTGTACAATATCAAAACTATACATAAAACTTCTATCAATATTATCAAAATCACAATTATTCTATCCAGTTTGTTTGTTTCAAATTAAAGTTGATTATTTTCTTTGTCAAAATACCCTGAACTACCAAATTATAATGGGGGTGTGCAAATGGATTTTTTATGCTGTGAGAAATAGAAGAGTACTCACAGATTCATACAGTTAATAAGAAAGATACATTTCCATGTATTTTCTCCCCATGAAGAAATTAAAGTACAATACTTGCCTCTTAGATGAATTTTCATTTCCTGTAATGAAACTATTCTCACCAAACCTTAGGCAGAAATCATCTTTTTAACCTGTCCCCAAGGGGGAAAGGAAAAATAATTCCAAATGTTTTTGGTTTCCACAATAGACATTAAAATGTTTTTCCTTATCTCTTTATATGTTCTTGAAGCTTCTGTATGGAAAGAACCACATTCTCCACTTCTTGGTGTTTTCAATGTCTATCAGATAACAGAGGCCCAATAAATGCTTGTTTTTTTCTGGCCCAACTCTAGCTAGCTATTATTTCAACTTATCAAACTTAGATTCTCTTTCTTGAATTAATGTCTTATTGAAGACCAGCTGCCATTTTATGAATATTATTTGCTTCTTCAAATAATCTGGCTCAAAATTGAATGTATTTTTTTAAAATAATAAGCCAGACTTCCTTAATTCAAGTTTTCTAATAGATTTAGAAAATTTTATTTTATTTTTTAATTTTTTTAATGTTTATTTATTTTTGAGAGAGAAAGACAGAGCACGAGTGGGGAAGGGGCAGAGAGAGAGAGAGGGAGACACAGAATCCAAAGCAGGCTCCAGGCTCTGAGCTGTCAGCAGAGAGCCCGACGTGGGGCTCGAACTTGGAAATGGCGAGATCATGACCTGAGCCAAAGTCGGTCGCTTAACTGACTGAGCCACCCAAGCACCCCAATTTAGAAAATTTTAGATAAATCCATGAAGATTCTTCAATTAGCTTGGTTGGCAATATTGCAAAATTAGCTTATTTTCAAAACATTCAAAGTACAAGTTCAGTTCAAGTAAATAATTTTTGAATGTTTAAGTAGTAGGCATGAAGTGGGAGAAAAATGGAGTTGGGAATGAGGAGGGCAGGATTATACCATGAACATAACAACCCCTGCCCTCAAAAAGCTTAGGAATCGTATATTTGGTACTTGACAGAATTCTTCACTGATAGATCTCTTTGCATGTACAGTAAACTTCCCTTTATTGACAGTGATTGAGGAATAACTGGTAATTTGGTTGCCTGAATGTTCTAACTGGGACCTGTCATATATACCATGTTGAACCTTCAAAGAAGTGTAATATGCTAATGGACAGAAACACAGACTTGGTCATTCTATCTCAGCTTTATAATTCTCAAAAGTTTGGTTGACTATTTCATTTGTTCATTCTCAGTAAATACTTGCCATGTATTTTATGTACAAGGCACTGTAAATGTAGAAGAATACAAAGATAATTTTTCACTCATTCATTCACTCACTCATTAGTTAATTCATTAAAGAAATATTTGTTAGTACCAATGACAATCCAAGACACTGAATGGTCAATCATTATCCATAAGAAATGTATAATGTAGTAGGGGAGATAAGTCATTTATGCAGATACCAGAATATAGGACATTATGTTAGAAACACAGTACAAGATATAGACAGTGCTTCAGGTATTCAGCAGACATATTAGCAATATACTAATTGAACATTTTTTCTTTCATTGACCTGAGGATTTGCCCTTTTCTTAATATTCCTTTATGGATATACCATGTAGAAAGCTGTCTAATCCCTTTAAAATTTTATCTCTTGAGTACAATTATTGCTATTTGTATATGCTAATATATACATATATAATATATATGCTAATGTATACAATAATATGCTAATAATTGTATACATTAATGCTATACATTATTGCTATACAATAATAATGCTATACATATTGCTATACAATGGTACTCTGGCTTACTTATTTTAAACCTACCTAACAGAGGTTTGAAATGTGCTCCTTTGTTCTAATATTTTAAAATTTAGTGAAAAAAATATTAATTTCATCTATGTCTTTCACAAGTTTATAGGTTTTGTTCACATAAAAAGAGACCAATTTCGTATTTTCTCATATAGCAATCCTTTTTTCTTTGATCATTTTATAAAAGGTACTTACTTCTAAAATTCTACCAAATATAATTTAATCTTTCTTGGGTGGTTTAGAAGTCACTTTAGGATGTTAACAGTGGCTCAGAAGCATTTTTGTCAATAGCTTTGGGTATAGAAGGCATTAAAACTGGATTGGATTAAATTGATTGCAGAACTGGGTCACACCTCAAATGCCACCTTCTTAAATATATCAAATTTTTACTTGTCATTTTTTTCTCCTCAAAATTAAGAATGTACAAATTAAACTCTCATTAATTTGGATTCACAACACATAAGAATTTACTATGCATACCTGAGTTAAAATATATAGTTACACTTTTATAGTTAGTACATTTTTAATTAATTTATAATAGGACAAAGCTAAGTAAAGTACTTACATTAGCTGCACCAAGAAGTATTAATGTAGGCCCAAGACCTATTGTATATATTGATCTGAGCATTACTGACACAAGAAATGGCCGAATACCCACAGGCTTGGAGAAGAAAAATAGCATCGATGTGCAGATTGCAACTGCTATCCAAAGTAGAACTGAGAACAACGGGGAAAGCGTACCTGTAAAATGTGGAAGAAGTTTATTTTTACTGAGGACAAAAGTAGAAAATGTAAAACTCTTTGCCACTCCACCTTATATAACAATAGCAAGTCAAGCCATAAGACACTGAATTTCATAACAACCCACTCTACACACTATATATTTAGAGGCAATGTCTCTGAACACATCCCTCATTATTACATTTCCAGAAAGTTTGTGGTTATTTTCAGGATGTTTAAATACTCCCTAGTTAATGTTCCTTCCATTAAGTCGGAGAATTGTTCATCTTTCTCTCCTATGAGAGTTATCGGTTAAATATTTCTTCTGCTAGATGTAGCTCACTTGGGAACCTTAATTCAAAATTTAGGATTAATGACTATTAAGTGTGCAGCTACATCATATGAAACCAAGTATTTTTTTCACTGAACTCATACCTTGCTTTCTTCTATTGTTATGAAGCTTCTATATTATAGATTCTTCTAAAGAATTCAGAATGTAAAATATCCAGTCTTTAGCGGCACCTGGGTGGCTGAGTCGGTTAAGCATCCAACTTCAGCTCAGATCATAATCTCATGGTTCGTGGGTTTGAGCCCCGTGTCGGGGTCTGTGCTGACAGCTCAGAGCCTGGCGCCTGCTTCAGATTCTGTGTCTCCCTCTTTCTCTGCCCCTCCCCTGCTCACACTCTCTCTTTCAAAAAATAAATAAACATTAAAAAAAAAAAAGAATGTAAAATATCCAGTCTTTAATAAAATAGACATAAGCTTTAGCTGTTAACACATACATGTGTATATATGTGTACGAATGTGTATATGTGTGTTTGAATGTATGTTCTGAGATGCAACTCAAGTTCTAAAAAGATGGTGAGCTATTTAAAGCCTCAGAAAACAAAAGTGGCCAAACACTTAAAAAAATGAACGCCATTACAAACAAAATTTCTTTAGAAATTACCCAAAACAAGTTTAAAAAATATATTTCCTTTCTAAAAAAGTATAATTCATTGATATTTGTACTCACTATGTGGATTTGAGGAATCCCTGGGTGAAGGTTGGGGGTGCTGGATTTGCAGAAGTAAAGTAAGGGGCCACATTCTTGGGCTGATTAGATCAGCTGTAGGACCTCAAACACGGGTCTATTGGCTAATGAAGTCACAGGAGAAACAACAAAATGGAGATTTTCCACTAGTTATTTCTTTTGGCCAGTTTCATTATTTATAAAATTCACTTCTGCATGCAAAACACCACAAATGCTTTGGTGTGTAGAGTTTCTGTATTATCACTGACACCCTGGGATTATTTGAATTCCTTCAATGAATTCTGTGTAAGCCTTTAGTTCATAGTGAGTGCTAATAGATCAAAAATAGGTAGGGAGAGTCTGTTAGACATTAAAAAACAAAACAAAACAAGTCAGGAAGTAAACAGCATTAGCTGTTTTTTTTTTTTTCAGTGTTTATTATTATCATGTTGCCTCAAACAAACAGTGATGAAAGAAATTTGGGAAGAGAGAACTGATCTAAGTTCCTCACCATATTTATGATCTGATTACATGACTTTGAAGATGGGGAAAGAAGAGGGGATACAATTCTCTGGAAGTTAGCCTAATTCCCATCTTCTGGCAATGCTAACAAAATGGGTACCCAATTCATGTTTATTATTATGTTGGCTGATTCACACTTTATGTCTACCAAAACATAGCCTGACCACCAACAACCCTAGCTTCACAGATCTCAAAGATCCATGGAGACCATAGTGCCTTCAACTTTCTCTCATTCTTATTTGGACTCTGTCAGAATGTTAGCTTTGTAAGAGTGATCTCTGGGCCTATCACAAATGTGGCATGCAGCAATGAGTAAATATTCATTGATTAAATGAATAAACAAAAACATAATCTGTGAGCTCATTTTGAGTCCATAACTAAGTCTCTGGTTAAAAATTTGCTAGTTGTGGAGCTTCACTCTTAAGTTTACTAAAACTGCCAACATCTATGTTCATTTAACAACTTTCAGCTAGTCACTGGACTCTTCAGTATAATTCACAAGCAGTGGCTTGGTGCAACATTCTTATTTTATTTTATTATTTTTAAATTTTTATTTATTTATTTTTGAGAGAGAGAGAGAGAGAGAGAGAGGCAGAGAGAGGGAGACAGACAATCCCAAGCAGGCTCCACATTGTTAGTGCAGAGCCCAAACCAGGGCTTAAATTCATGAACCATGACATCATGACCTGAGCAGAAATCAATAGTCGGACGCTTAACTGAGCCACGCAGGCACCCCATGACATTCTTATTTTAAAAATCCTAGTGTTGACACTAATAGTTACACTGCTCATTGTTATTTATGCCTGATAGGCTAAACACATCTTGACTATTCTTTCCTAGACAGTATCTGGCATGCCAAGATTTCCCCTAGATTAAATAAGAAAGTATTGTGTGTGTTTTTTTAAGTTTGTTTGTTTTTTTGTTTGTTTGTTTTGAGAGAGAGACAGCAAGAGCAAGAAGCACATGCCCATGAGTGGGAGAGGGGAAGAGACAGAGGAAGAGAGAGAATCCCAAGCAGGCTCCACGCTGTCAGCATGAACCCAATGCAGGGCCTCGATCCCACAAACCAAACTGTGAGATCATGACCTAAGCCCAAATCAAGAGTCAACATTTAATTGCCTGAGCCACCCAGGAGCCCTGATTAAACAAGAAATTGTAACCATGCACTTAAAACTGGACATTTGACCACCAAAAGACTGCTAGAACTGATACATGAATTCCACAAAGTTGCAGGGTGCAAAATCAACAAACAGATATGAGTTGCATTTTTATATACCAATAATGAAGCAACAGAATGAGAAAGAAACTGATCCCATTCACAACGGCACCAAGAGGCATAAAATACCTAGGAATAAACCTAACCAAAGATGCAAAAGATCTGTATGTTGAAAACTATAGAAAGTTTATGAAGGAAATTGAAGAAGATACAAAGAAATGGAAAAACATTCCATGCTCATGGATTGGAAGAATAAATATTGTTAAAATGTCAATACTACCCAAAGCAATCTACACACTCAATGCAATCGCAATCAAAATTGCAACAGCATTCTTCTCGAAGCTAGAACAAGCAATTCTAAAATTTGTATGGAACCACAAAAGACACCGAATAGCCAAAGTAATACTGAAGAAAACCGAAGTGGGGGCATCACAATCCCAGACTTTTGGCCTCTACTACAAAGCTGTAATCATCAAGACAGTATGGTATTGGCACAAAAACAGACACATTGACCAATGGAATAGAATAGAAAACCTGGAATCGGATCCCCAAATGTATGGCCAACTAATCTTTGACAAAGCAGGAAAGAGTATCCAATGGAAAAAAGACAGTCTCTTTAGCAAATGATGCTGGGAGAACTGGACAGCAACATGTAGAAGAATGAAACTAGGGGCGCCTGGGTGGCTCAGTCGGTTAAGCGTCCAACTTCGGCTCAGGTCATGATCTCACAGTTCGTGAGTTCGAGCCCCGCGTTGGGCTCTGTGCTGACAGCTTGGAGCCTGGAGCCTGCTTCACATTCTGTGTCTCCCTCTCTCTCTGCCCCTTCCCTGCTCATGCTCTGTCTCTCTCTGTCTCAAAAATAAATAAACATTAAAAAAAATTTTTAAAAAAAGAATGAAACTAGACCACTTTCTTATACCATACACAAAAAGAAAATCAAAATGAATGAAAGACCTCAATGTGAGACAGGAAACCATCAAAGCACTAGAGGAGAAAGCAGGCAACAACCTCTTTGTCCTCAGCCACAGCAATTTCTTACTCCACACATCTCTAAAGGCAAGGGAATTAAAAGCAAAAATGAACTATTGGGACCTCATTAAGATAAAAACCTTCTGCACTGCAAAGGAAACAATCAACAAAACTAAAAGGCAACCAATGTAATGGGAAAAGATATTTGCAAATGACATATCAGATAAAGGGCTAGTATCCAAAATCTATAAAGAACTCACTGAACTCTACACCCAAAAAACAAATAATCCAGTGAAGAAATGGGCAGAAGACATGAATAGACATTTTTCCAAAGAAGACATCCAGATGGCCAACAGACACATGAAACAATACTCAACATCACTCATCATCAGGGAAATACAAATCAAAGCCATACTGAGATACCACCTCACACTTGTCAGAGTGGCTAAAATGAACAACTCAGGAAACTATAGATGCTGGCGAGGATATGGAGAAATGGGAACCCTCTTGCACTGTTTGTGGGAATGCAAACTGGTGCAGCTGCTCTGGAAAACAGTGTGGAGGTTCCTCAAAAAATTAAAAATAGAACTACCCTATGACCCAGCAATAGCAGTACTAGGAATTTACACAAGGGATACAGGACTGCTGATGCATAGGGGCACTTGCACCCCAATGTTTATAGCAGCACTTTCAACAACAGCCAAATTATGGAAAGAGCCTAAATGTCCATCAACTGATGAATGGATAAAGAAGATGTGATTTATATATACAATGGAATACTACTTGGCAATGAGAAAGAATGAAATCATGCCATTTGCAGCAACATGGATGGAACTGGATGGTATTATGCTGAGTGAAGTAAGTCAGTCAGAGAAAGATATATGTTTTCACTCCTATGTGGATCTTGAGAAACTTAAAAGAAGGCCATGGGGCAAGGGAAGGGGAAAAAAATAGTTACAGAGAGGGAGGGAGGCAAACCATGAGACTCTTAAATACAGAGAACAAACCAAGGGTTATGGGGGGGGGTGGGGAAGAGGGGAAAGTGGGTGATGGGCATTGAGGAGGGCACTTGTTGGATGAGCACTGGGTGTCATATGTAAGCCAATTTGACAATAAATTATATTTAAAAAAATTGGGCATTTGATCCCTTTGTAGAAAGAACTCAAAGAGCATCTAATGTAGTACCTTGCACATAGTTTAATGCTAGATACATATTTGTGAAGTTAATAAACTTAAAAGTTACTTAAAATGGCAATATTGCCAATTGTCAATAGGTGCAATCATATTCTGTAAGAATGGTCACATTGGCTTCAGGCTGAAGATTTAATGCAAAAATAGTAATAAATTTAAACTCTGACAACAGTACAGTACAAATTGTCAAAGACAGTTTTTACCCACTAAATGTGGGAGGGGTGACTCTTCTTAATATTTTATATTTGTATAAATTTTCCATTATAAGCATTGTTACTTTAATAATGGAATTTTTTTAAAAAATTCACTCTACATATTTTTAAGTCTTAAAAAGTACGAAGTTTGTCCTTTATGGGAGAAAATTCAAACAGCAAACTTGGCGACCTCAATTCAATTCACATAATGGGAGTATCTTATCCATTTCATAGTAACTCGTTTATAGCTTACTGTACAGAACACGCTGCTTCTTACCTCAAGTCTCTCTCCATTTCTCTGCCTTCCATGTAACCTCCTAAGACTTTCCTGTTTCTCCCACCTCATTCCAGCTAAAGTAGACATCCAGCCATAAATCCATGGGTGGTCTTCACTTATTGTGCCTTACTCATTTCTTCGTCCCTTAATTAGACCATAAGCTCCTTGAGGGCAAGGACAGCTTTACCAACCTCTGTGTCTTTAGGGCCTAGTACAGTGCCTGGCATATAGACACACTTCATCAGTGGTTGTTATTAAATTGAATGAATTAAAATAACCTTGAAGAACTTAACTTTCTTTAACACAAAGCACTGGAGGGAAAAACAAATTGCACTCTAAATTTGAAACTGATTTAGGAAAAAAAAACATGTTCTCTGGATATAAGAAATTCCCATAGCAGCAATTTTCTCCACTAATTAGTCTGCCTTTTCCAAACTGGGCAGGGGCAGTTGGCATGGCAAATGTTCAGCTTCTGGATGGACATCTAGGATATTCTCTAGCACCAACAGCTGCAGCCATAACCTCATTACTCAACTCTGGGCACAAGTTTCCTTTTTAGAGAGGCATATGTTAAATAAATAAACCAATCAACCAAACAAAGAAGCCAAAACCAAAACCAGTAGCCATACAAATAAACCTTGCATTCCTGAATAAATGTAAACTGAGCTCACCCTTCCTAAACCTGGCATCAGTCATCTATGATTCCTGGTGGAAATGACCAATCAAAATCAATCCATACCATTGGGAAAGGTCAAAGGGAAAAAAGGGCTTCCTCTCCAAAAATGGTAAAGAGGAAATGAGAGAAAAAACCCAAAATATTTAGAATGGCATAAAAAGTGACCTGTGTTAACTTCTTTTTGTTTTTACATCTAACAAAGTTTCCTACAGCCCAGTTACCAAGTTGAATCGTGTGGGACAGAGGAGAGCGGTCAAGTGGAAATGCCTTCAAGAGCTCACAGTTTCATGCTGAGAGGTCCTCCATTTCCCAAGGGTAAGAAATGTTTATCCCAAGACACAGGACCTTTCAGTTGCCCAAAGAGGCCTTCCTCAGCAACTCCTCACTGTTCAGGAGGAGATAGATCAAAGCTAGTCCATTGTCTCTCCAGTCAGAAGCCACACATTCCTGTCAGGTTCCCTCCACATAACCAGGAAAGGTAGTGACAGGATTGTTACTGCATTGAATTAGCCAGAGAAGGGAAAATATAATTGGTTCAGAGGAAAGAACACTAGGCAACATTTGAGAATCTGCCTCTGTTCTCAGAACATGCCTAAGATTAACACTCAGATCAGGGTTTCAGTCTCCTCCTTGGCACCATAGCTTAACCTGCAGTCTCTTGAGAATGCCCAAAGCCTTGTTTCCTATCACCTTAGACTGCAAACCAGTCTAGGGAAGCCTATGGGAAAGTAGCATTTAATTAAAGGGGAGAAAAAAAGTATTTCTTTGCTTCAATGTTTGAAGATTTTTGTTATTGTTTTCACTTGTTCCTGAATCCAATCTGATCCTCAACCAAATGTATAGCAATATAGTGTTACCCTAAAGTGTTACCCATCAAAAAAATTGCCATAGTTTTTGTAGTTGAATAAATAAAAACTACTGCATAATATTCCCCCAAACAAACAAACAAACAAAATTCAAACTGAGCTCTTCAAAGCCTGGCAATGAAAGGCAATGATCTACAGCAGGATTTGGGGAGAGAGTGCACTAAGCTGATCCCCTGAGAATCACCTTCCCCTTAAGTACCTCCCTTTAATTACTTCTTTTATATTTATTCTATTTATTTTATTCTCAAAAACTTTTTTGAGAAAGAAAGTACACATGCACGTGGGGAAGGGGCAGCAGGCAAGGGGGAGAGAGAGAATCTGAAGAAGTAGGGCTTTATCTCAGGAACCATGAGATCATGACCAGAGCCGAAATCAAGAGTTGGCTGCTTAACTCACTGGGCCACCCAGGTGACCCTTCTGTTAATTATTATACACCACTACTATGGTTGAAGGGAGACAATGCACTCTCAGTTAATATTACAATCCAACAGTACACTAGGTATATAAACACCAGTAATTCCCAGTTCATGTGTGATCAGGCTGGAAAACATGGTTGGAGAAAGCTTACACAGCCCATTGCCTCTGTCAGCATCCCTGTCCTCACTGCCACAGTAGCCACAATGACTCTGGAACAGCCTGTAGGGTGTGGGGTTGGGAAAAGTGGCTCATTATGACCAAAGCCTTTTTTTTTTTTTTTTTTTTTGGCCCAGGATTTCCCAGGTGATTTCATGATCAATGTCTATACCCAGAATCCAGGGACTTTAGAGTTGGACAGAATCCTCATATTTATCTTTTCTTTTTTTACTTTTCATTCCAAAACACTTTCAGATTTATATAACAGCTGCAAATATAATGCAAAATTACTATATCCCCCTCACGTGGATTCCATCTTACATAACCATATTACAGTCATGAATATCAAGAAATTAATGCAATACACCATTTTTTTATTTTTATTCATCTTTTCTTTTTTAAATTGAAGTATAATTAACATGCAGTGTTATATTAGTTCCAGGTGAACAATGAAATGATTTAACAATTCTATACATTTTTCAGTGCTTATCAAGATAAATGTACTCTTAATTCTTTTTCTCTATTTCACTCATTCCCCACCCACCTCCTCTCTGGAAGCCACCAGTTTATTCTCAGTATTTAAGAGTCTTTTTGTCTGTTTTTTTCTTTGTTTGTTCACTTATTTTGTTTCTCAAATTCCACAGATGAGTGAAATTATACTGTATTTGTCTTTTTCTGACTGACTTATTTCACTTAACCATTCATTTTTGGATAAACATGGGTTCACTTCCATATCTTGGCTATTGTAAATAATGCTATAATAAACATAGGGATGCCCATATCTTTTTAAATTAGTATGTTCATTTTCTCAGGATAAATACTCAGTAGTTGAATTATTCTATTTTAACCCTATTTTTAACTTTTTGAGGAACCTCCATACTATTTTCCACAGTGACTGCACCAGTTTGCATTCCCACCAACAGCGCACAAGAGTTCCTTTATCTCCACATCTTCACCAACACTTGCTACTTCTTATTGTTTTGATTTTAGCCATTCTGACCTGTGTAAGGTGATATCTAATTGTGGTTTTAATTTGCATTTCCCTGATGATGAGTGATGTTGAGCATCTTTTCATATGTCTGCTGGCCATCTATATGTCTTCTTTGGAAAATTGTCTACTCAGGTGCTCTGTCCATTTTTTAATTGATTTTTTTGGGGGGGAGTGTTGAATTGCTTATATACCTTGATAATATAAATCAATATGTTTTGAGTTTTTGAATACATTTATTAAGGGATATTAACCCCTTATCGGATATTTGCAAATATCTTCTCCTATTCAGTAGGTTGCCTTTTGGTTTTGTTGATGGTTTCCTTTTGCTGTGAAAAAGCTTTTTATTTTGCAGTAGTCTCAATAGTTTAATTTTGCTTTTGTTTCCCTTGCCTGAGGAGACAGATCTAGAAAAATATCTCTATGGCTGATGTCAAAAAGATTGCTGTCTATGTTTTCTTCTAGGACTGTTACAGTTTCAGGTCTCACATTTAGATCTTTAATCCATCTTGAGTTTATTTTTGTGATAGCGTAAGGAAGTGGTGTAGTTTCATTCTTCTGCATGTGGCTGTCCAGTTTTCCGAGCACCGTTTGTTGAAGAGACTATCTTTTTCCCATTGCATATTCTTGTCTCCTTTGTCAAAGATTAATTGACCATGAATGCAAGGGTTTATTTCTAGGCTCTCTATTCCGTTCCACTGATATATGTGTCTTTTTGTGTGTGTATGTGCTAGACCATACTGTTTTGATTATACAGCTTTGTAGTATAATAGAAATCTGGGATTGTGATGCCTCCAGCTTTGTGCGGCTTTGGATATTCCACCACTTTCGTCGTCCTATAAAATTTTAGGATTATTTGTTCTAGTTCTGTAAAACATGATGTTGGTCTTTTGATAGGGATTGCATTAAATCTGTAGATTGCTTTGGGTAGTATGGACATTTTAACAATATTGGTTCTTTCAGTCTGTGAGCATGGAATATCTTTCCATTTCTTTGTGTCATTTCCAGTTTCTTTCATCAGTGTTTTATATTGTTCAGAGTACAGGTCTTTCACCTCCTTGGTTAAGTTTATTCCTAGGTACTTTATTATGATATATCACTTTTATCTAATCTATAGGCCTTATTCAAAATTTATCAGTTGCCCAATTAGTATTCTTTATCTGGACCAGGATCACATATTATATCAGTTGTCAGATCTCTTTAGTCTCTATTAATTTGAAACGTTCCTCTATCTTTATCTTTCATAAGCTTAAAGATTACTAACCAATTATTTTGAAGAATGTCCCTAATTTGGGGTTTGTCTAAAATTTCCTCAGTTTATGTATTTTTGGCTAATACTGCCATGTCCTTGTCAGTGGATCATATCAAGAGGTACTTGTTATTGACATCTCATTACTGGTGACATTAATGCTGATCATTTAAAGTGATTTCTCCAAATTAAAGTTATTCTTTCTCCTCTCGTAATGAATAAGTATGTTGGGGTAAAACACTTTGAGACTATGTCAATATCCTGTGTCTCATTATGCGTTTTCATCTAACATTCACCTATGAATTTTAGCATCCATTAAATGTAGTACTAATATTCAATTGATGATTCTTACTACAGTATTGTTTGCCAAATGGTGATATTCTATATCCATCATTCCTTCTACATTTATTTTTAATTTTTCTTTTAATGCTTTTTTTAAAGTTTATTTTGAAAGACAGAGAGCAAAGCAAAAATGGGGTGGGGACAGAGAGAGAGGGAGAGAGATTTGCAAGCAGGCTCCGCACTGTCATCACAGAACCCAACACAGAGCTTGAACTCACAAACCACGAGATCATGACCTGAGTCAAAATCAAGAGTCAGAAGCTTAACTGACTGAGCCACCCAGGTGCCCCTCCTTCTACTTTTATTAATTGGAATACTATTGTAAGGAGGAGCTTTCTTTTCTCATGATCCATATAGACTCCTAGATTCTCATTTTATTGCATGGGTTATTATGTATTATTGTCAATACATTTTTTTTTCCTCAAAATTTCTGCAGATGTGGTCACTGGGAAGCTTTGCAAGTTGGATCTTGTGTTCTTTGACATGTCTCCATCATTTTCATGTACTTTGTGGAAGGAATGTTAATGCTCAACTAATCCACCTTTAAATCACCTCCAAGTGCTCTTGGCAAGTAGTCACCCAAACTATGTCTAACAAAATCCAGCATTAGAGAACTTGCATGTCCAGCACAGGATTATCCTTCTCCAGACAGTTCTGATATCCAAGTACGCTTCTCCGTTTTGACTTTGTTTTCTCAGTCTTCCTAGCTACGCATAGTGTACAACTGAAGGTTAAAGACTGAGCTAATCCTGACCAAAATTTTAACTTTATTCATAGAATTATAATTAAATAACTCATCCAGAACTGTAATTAGGTTAGCCAAACATGACCTTGGGATTCCACATTGCCAAAATGGCAGCTCATGCCTTCTCTTCTCTCTTAGCATCAGTGCCCCTCACTCGACACGGACACCTAAGATTGAGCCTCTACCTTGGTTACTAGTATTAACTATTACCCAGTCCTTTTGGAAGAGTAAAATCTGCATCTTCACATGATGATGAGGCACCATGTTTTTCAGTCGTGTTTTTGTTAGTCCTATTTCTTTCTGACGCTGAAGCCTTACTCCAAACTGTACTATACATGTGGTTTCAAGTGCTTGCTCAATGACCAGCTGCATCAGCAATACCTTGGGAGCTTGTTAAAAAATACATATTTATGGACTCCTCTCCTGAATTATTGGGCAAATCTTCTTAAGCCTCAGATCTTCATCCATAAAGATGAAGTGCTTGCTTTATAGGATTGTCAGGAAGAGTCAATGAAATTATGTATGTGAAGTGTTTAGCATTCTGCTCGACCCAAGCTAAATAGTAAACAACATCAGCTGCTATTATTATTATATAAATATTACTGCTATAACTGTTACTAGGCAAGTATCAAAAATGTATCAGATATTTTACTTTCTCCTGAATGAGTAAAAAATAGATGTCTAGAGGGGTGGCATTGCCCATTACCATTATATTTCATGTACAATAGGTGGCAGCAGAGGCTATATACATTGGCTCTAGTGGTCAAGTAAGGGATACCATAGAATGGAACTCAGAAAAAATAATCTTCTATATGAAGATTTGTCATCTTCCTGTTATCTATATGCTCCCAACCCAATTATCTATGTAGAAAAGTCCTGGATTGGAAACAAAGGAGTTAACTTTCTACTAAAGAGAGGCTACCATTTTTTAGCCTCTCTGGGATTCCATCTCTTTATCTGTCAAATGAGGATTTGATATCAGAGGATTTCCAGAATTGCTTCCATATCTAAGACCTTATGCTTCTATTAACTGAAACTCTACAACCTACTCTCAACGTTCTGTGTGCAGATGATACCAATTTATCATTTCATGCTGGACTTCTCTTCTTACGAGAGTTACATTCTTCTCTGCCAAGAGGGCTGTCATCACTAAATAAGACTAAACAGTGAAAAGAAAGCTGTTTCCACTTCCTGGTGTATTTGCAACTTCCCACAACGGATGGCCAAATATTTGCTATGTTTTCTATTTCACTCCTCACCCATCTGCTCCACTGTTGAGTATTCTTCTTTCAGTACAAGCATGCCTTCTAAAATATCAAACTTTTTTAAAAGGCATTCAAATTATACCTAAAGGTTTGGATTTTGATGTCTATTAACTGTAAGAGAGCTTTGAAATAGCAAATTAGTCCTGGATTCTCATTTCCCTCCATGCTCACTTTCAGTTCATCTGAAATCGGCTTAAATACCTGTTGCTCTCATTGTACTATTATTTTCACTGGGCTTCCCTTTGTTGTACTAATATTTAACAACAGTGACATCAACAACAACTAAGCTTCATGGAATGCTTGCCAGGTACTGTTCCAAATGCTTTACCTATATAGCATCTCATTCAATTCTTACAATAATTCTATGAACAGGTGAAATATAAAAGCATTTTGTGGTTCTTGTTTATTAATGTTTCTCATCTTTTCCTTCAATCAATTCTCTCCACACACATTTCAGAGCTATTTACCGAATGTATCCAAAGCCTGCAACATATTTTCCCATGCGCTTTGGGAGACTTAAACAAAACTTTCTTTCCACAGTCCCACCCTTCAGCATATTCCACTTCTACTTCCCATTTCATGTAAAATGAGATATCTCTTATCTTTGCTTTTGTAAAACTTCATTTATTGTTAGTTTAATAATATTAATTTCAGTCAGTCATCATGTAGACAAGTCCTAGATTGGAAACAAGAATTAGCTTCTAATCTGAGAATGTGAGATATTCTCTATGATCATATTCTGCTCTATGCTGTACATTAAAAAAATTTTTTTTCAGAGTCCATGTGTGTTCACTATCGAAAACTAAAACAAAACAAAAAGAAAGGAAGAGAGCAAATTACAAATTCCACCATTTAAGGTAATCGTAATGGATATTTTTGCAGAAACCTCTCATTTTCCCATATATTTATATAATTAAGATGATACCATATTAAAAATGCTTTCAGTAAGACTAATCAGGTAGAAATAATAATTCTTTTTCATTGTTTTGTTTGCCAGTCTAGCATACCTCTAATAGCTCTTCTGTATATGAGGTTTTGGAAAACTAACATTTCTATTGACCATTGTTTTCTGCCTAATCTACTCACCACCATTGTCTACTTCCAATGAATACAGAAAAGTTTATGTAACAAGAATTAACTTATTATTATTTTGAAGCTCTAACTAGTTAAGGGATGTATTTTTAAGAGTATTATTTTTAGAACTTTAAAATTATTTATCATTTAAAGAAAGACAAGCACTTGCCTTCATCTCCATCATCCCCAAATGGGTAGAAGAGAGCAACAGCTAAATTGATGAACACAGCCAAGTTGAAGGAAATGCTCCCCCACAGGGATATGTGCCTTGAGAACCAGAACAGGGCAGGGTTACCTAGTGAGCAAAAAGTGTGATGGGACAAAACAGAAGAATTAATTTTGATCTCAACACAAGAACCCTACTGAAACAACATTTTACTAAATTGTGTTTTTGTAAAGTAGTATAAAAGCACATTTAAATAAACATCCAAAGTGACTTATTTAAGAAAGTTTATAATCAGTACCATAAGGGAGTTTTCTATTTGATTCCTTCTTTATTCTTCAGCCAATTTACACCCAAGCCATTATAAAGGCGTGGGTAATTTTGCAATTGCTAAACACGGTCAGAAAAGGTGATTCTGTAATAATTCCCTCTGACACATCCCTAGAGCCGATTAGGGGAAAGACAGGTTAGTGGATGCCTGGGGCCCCCCTTAACAGAACAGTATGTATCACTTTGTAAGTCAGTAATATTGATTAATTGGTCCCACTCCCATGCCTTACAGTCAAAAGAAGAAGAAGAAGAAGAAGAAGAAGAAGAAGAAGAAGAAGAAGAAGAAGAAGAAAAGAAGAAGTAAAAGAAGAAGCAAAGAAGAGAAAAGAAAAGAAAAGAAAAGAAAAGAAAAGAAAAGAAAAGAAAAGAAAAGGAAAGAAAAGAAAAGGAAAAGAAAAGGAAAAGGAAAAAAAAAAGCCCAAACCAGACTCATGTCTGATGAATATTCCTATGACCCAAAGTAACCTGAAATTCTGAACCTTAATAGCATGGTATAATACTGCTTACTGGGAACTCATGATTTATAATATCTAAGTTTTATTTATTTTTGAGAGAGAGAGAGAGAGAGAAAGAGAGAACGATTGGGGGGAAGGGCAAAAAGAGAGGGAAAGAGAATCCCATGAATGTGGGATCAATCCCATGAACTGTGACATCATGACCTGAGCTGAAATCAACAGTTGGATGCTTAACCAACTGAACCACTCAGGCGCCCCTTACAATATCTAAGTTTTAAACCTTAACACTTCCTAAAAACTTGGGTTTTTAACGGCAGAAAAACATGAAAGATACAATAGGAAGTACTAATAAGTGGGAGAGGCTTTACTGAATATTTTCAGAAATGAGATTCTGTATTTATCTTCAGAAATGAATTAGTAGGTGCATCTACTAAATCTACGTCTCCTAAATAACTGAACAAATATGAAATGCATACAAATTTGACCACATGACTTTTTCAGAGCTTGTCCATTCTCTAACTCTTACTATCTAAACATCACATCTAAAATATTGGAGTTACATGAGGGAGAAAGGAACATCAAATTTCAAGGAGAAATTATAAACTTTTCAAATTATGTTCTGTGAATTCCAATCTGGGATCTGCTGCTCACTTATAAACTGCACTTCCCTTCAGTATATGTTGTTTTCCTTCTCTTGGAATAAAGGATCCCAAAGCTGAAACAGGCTATGATTTGCTATGGCATTTAGTTGACTGATGTATCTTAAATTGTAAATATCTGCATCTCCATCATTTTTATTAGGAGTCTTCATTTTAAAAAGCAGAATATTGGGGCACCCAGATGACTCAGTTGGTTAAGTGCCCAACTCTTGACTTTGGTTCAAGTCATGATCTCGTGGTTCTTGAGATCGAGCCCCACACTGGGCTCTGTGATGGCAGCATGGAGCCTGTTTGGGATTCTCTCTCTCCCTCTCTCTCTGCCTTTCCTCCCTCATATGCTCTCCCCCCACTCAAAATAAATAAACTTAAAAAAATGAAAAGTTGAACATTAAGACAAAATAGAAGATGTTGATACATACATTTGTAGTACATCCAATGAATCATTCTATCTATAACCTCATAGTAAGTTGCTTCCAAACTTTAAATGTAAGATGTACATTGAAATTCATTTTAAGATTTGTTTTTTAATAATTGATAAAATATTTATCCAAAAAAGAACAAACCCCACAAGCACTAGTTCATTATTCAACTTAGTTTAGTCAGGGATAAAATGTGTGCTTTTCCAATGTCCCAAATAAAATTGTTGAATTTTCATGTATGTGTTCTAGACACCCTAAATTTTCTCTGAATTCCATAAGGTTCTATATGGCAAAATGCTAAGGGAGAGTCATTTCTTTATTTTTCAAATATTCTGATAAGAAAGCCTAACAGTGGATACCATAATCTTATAGCCAAAGATGGTATGTCACAAGCTCCACTCAAATCCATAAACCACACTCAGTAAAGTTCCTAGGAAACTGGAATGATGAAACACTGTTGAATGGAGGTATTGAGAACATATGCCTGCTGGTCTGGAAAACATCCCCCAAGGATAGGAAAGACCTAATCTAGAGTTCCCCCCTACTAATTTTTGTTTAAAACTCATGATATCCCTTATCTGGGGAAGCAAACTAAAGTGTATTATAAACTTTAAAATTTTGAAATTTTAGGTGTGCCTCGGTGGCTCAGTTGGTTAAGTGTCCAACTTCAGCTCAGGTTCTCATGGTTCTCAAGGTTTGTGACTTCAAGTCCCACATCAGTTTCTCTGCTGTCAGCACAGAACCCACTTCAGATCTTCTGCCCCCTCTCACTCTGACCCTACCCCCCCAAATAAATAAACTTTAAAAAAATAATTTAAAAATTTTAAAACTCAATATTTGCATATAGAGTTGACTGCTGTGATGTAAGTAATGGAAACTGTATTATATTAATTTGGGGGGAGGGGAGGGGCAGAGGCGAGGCAGAGAAAGAGAATCTCAAGCAGGCTCCACAGTGTGGAGCCCAACACGAGTTACAGTTTCACAACTATGAGATTATGACGTAGGCTGAAATCAAGAATGATGCTCAAGTGACTGAGCTACCCAGGCGCTCCTGCATTATATTAATTTTTAACTGTAAAATTATAACATCGCTTTATTTTTATACAAGTGCCATAGAATTTTTAGTCTGACTTGGCAAGGTAAAGATATTTTGAAAGAAAGAATGACTTTCAAGAAAACATTAAACAATCTATTCACTCATAGGATCTTAAGATAAGAGAGGACAAGCATGCTGGTGCCGATGTCTCTCCATCCCATTCACTGATCGTTAAGGCCAGTCAGAGCCCATTCAAGGACAGCAGACTTGCAGCTGTTCAGCAGTTGAAACATACAGCTGCAAGCTTGCATTTCATAATATTTATAAAACTACAGGATCAGCACTAAAAGATGATCTAATGTAGTCTTCTGTTTCTGTTAAGCCACAGGTGTCTCAGCTCTCACTCAGGTGTGGACTGAGATTATATTCTTAAGCTTATAAGTGATTTGAGTACCATCAAATGGCAAGAAATTAAAAGCCAATTTAGGGATGCCTGGGTGGCTCAGTCAGTTAAGCGTCCAACTCTTGGTTTGCGCTCAGGTCATGATCTCATGGTCATGATCTCATGGATCAAGCCCTGCGTCAGACTCTGCACTAACAGCATAAAGCCTACTTGGGATTCTCTCTCTACCTCTCTCTCTGTCCCTGCTCTACTCACACTCTCGCTCAGAATAAATAAATAAGCTGTAAAAAAAAATTAAATGAATCCTGTTATGTATCCTAAAGTACCAACTTATCTACCATTATGCTCAAAACTAACCATTTTACTTTATTGTACTTACTCCTGATTTTCTTCTGCCACTTCATTTCATTGTAGAGATCTTCAGTTTGCTGGAAAAAGTCATTCACTTTACTTCCTTGTTCATCCCTTTCAGTTGTGTTGAACACACGGCTCTTGGATTCTCGCGTAAGGTATTCACATATATTGGGGACAGGAAAAACTATTTGTTCCATTGTCCTATCATGCCGAACAATCTGAAAATATTAATGTGCATTTGCTTTAGCTTTTGGGCACTTCAGTCTTAGACTATTTTGTGTTTTTAGCATGAGTTTATGAATGATATTTTATTAATTAAGTTTGAAAAAACATGCCAGCATGAAATCCCTAGAATAATCCTTTAGTGCACTACTTTTCATTGGTGTCTTTAAGAAAAATTAGGGACACCTGGGTGGCTCAGTCGGTTAAGCATCCGACTTTGGCTCAGGTCATGATCTCACAGTTTGTGAGTTCAAGCCCATGTCAGGCTCTGGGTGGACAGCTCATAGCCTGAAGCCTGCTTCAGATTCTGTGTCTCCCTCTCTCTCTGCCCCTGTCCCACTCACACTAGGTCTCTCTCTCTCTCTCAAAAGTAAATGAACATTAAAAAAAGAACAAATGAATAATAAATAATAAATGAATATTAAAAAATAATAAAAAAAGAAAAATTAACTGATGACGTATCATAAATACTGTTATAAATAACAAAACCCCAAATCTTTATTCTTTCTGGAATAACATTAAACTTCTGTCACCCATTTTTTATTTTCATGAGTTACATCAGAGAATTAAGAACTAAGTGATTGGCTGCATAACCTTAAACACAGCACTTGGTATATCTGCATCTTATTCTTAGCTTGTTCTTCCTAAAAAGATCTGTTGGAGACCAAATGACATACTCAACGTGATGTGCCCTGAGTTCTATAGAAAAAGGTGCTTTATATCATTAAAATGTTTCCTACTCATGGCAAAACATATTTTTGTAGGTATAATATCCATTTAAATATATAACTAGATGTAAGTACTCCTTATTTTCAATTTGTCTTATTTGGTACTTGTGACAGTTTAATGTTAGACTAAACAAAACAAAAACCAGCTGAATATTTTCATATGAATTCACCATGCAACAAGGGTTTGTTTAGACTAAATCTCAAGGTACATGTTTATATACTCTGCTTATCCCTCAAGAATGAATCAGGATTGGTCTAAGCCAGAAAGGCCACCCTACTACTCCCCTTCACCACAGGCTGGTATAGTGGGGCAAGCATGTGACCTAGTTCCAGGAAATGAGGCATAAGTAGAAATATCCTGGTGGCAGGGGAGAGGGAATCAGGAAAGATTTTGCTTCCTGAAAAAACAGAGAGTCACATGAAAGAAACAAAATAATAAAGCCAAAAAACTAAATACAAAATACAAAAAACTCTTGTTTTGGCCTGTATTCTTTTTCTTCCCACTTAGAACAAAAGGTAATAGAAGGGCATGATGCTTAAAACTCTGGCAGCCCTTTTGCAACCTTGAGGTGAGATATCACCAGCATAATAAGGAAGACACAAAGTAAGATAGGAAAGGCTTGCATGTCTGAAGACATCACTTGAGTTATTGAATCAATTGTAGAACTACCGGTACCTACAGATTTCATTTTATGTGGGATAATCAAATATTTTTATTGTTCAAACAATGGTCAATCTGGTGTTCTGTTACTTGTAATATAAGCTATCCTAAATGATATGTAAATATGCAAACTAAATGCTAGAATACTATCATATAAACAAACAAAAAAGGGGCACCTGGTTGGCTCAGTCGGTTAAGCATCCGACTTTGGCTCAGGTCATGATCTCACAGTTCGTGGCTTTGAGCCCCATGTCGACTCTGTGCTGACAGTTCACAGCGTAGAGCCTGTTTCAGATTTTGTGTCTCCCGCTCTTGCTGCCCCTCCCCTATTCATGCACTATTTCTGTCTCTGTCTCTGTCTCTTTATCAAAAATAAATAAACATTAAAAAATGAAAAAAAATACACACACAGAATGAAATTTAGTAGCAGTAAATAAAATTCCCAAACACAGGTTAAAGAAGTCAATTATACAAAAGAAAAATTGGACCTATTTATATTGCAGGGGGAAAAAAACGTTGTTTTTTTTTTTTTTTGCTTGATCCAAAAGTATAAAACCATAAAAAAAAAATTCTCAGGATGCATTTAAGAAATAGTGTCTGTATACCATGATCAAGTGGGATATACTCCAGGGACGCAAGGGATGTTCAACATCCACAAATCAGTCAATGTGATGTAGTACAGTAACAAAATAAAACATTAAAATCATATAATCAGTTCAACAGATGCAGAAAAAGCATTTGAGAAAGTTCAACATCCATTTATGGTAAAAACTTTCAACAAAGTGGGTATAGAGGGAACATATCTCAACATAAAAGCCATACCTGACAAAGTCACACAGCTATCATAATATACCAACAGTACAAAGCTGAAAGTTCCTCCTCTAAGATCAGTACCAAGACAATGATTGTTGAAATCAACATTAATTCTTCTGTTTTGTCCCATCACACTTTTTGCTCACTAGGTAACCCTGCCCTGTTCTGGTTCTCAAGACACATATCACTTTTATTCAACATAGTATTAGAAGTCCTAACCAGAGCCATTAGACAAGAAAACAAAATAAAAGGCATCCAAATTGGAAAAAAAGAAGTTAAATGGTCACTATATCTAGAGGACATGATATTAGGTATAGAAAACCCTAAATACTCCAACAAAAAAGTGTTAGGAATACTAAACAAATTCAGTAAAGTGGCAAGACACAAAAATTAATACACAAAACTCTGTTGTATTGCTATGCACTCATAATGAACTATCAGAAAGAGAAATAAAGAAAACAACCTCATTCAGAATTTCATCAAAAAGAACACAACAGTGGCTCCTAGGTGGCTCAGTCATTTGAGCATCCAACTCTAGATTTTGGCTGAGGTCATGATCCCAGGGTCATGGGATCAAGCCCCACATGGAGTTCTGCACTGAGCATAAAGCCTGTTTAAGATATTCTCTCTCTGTCTGTCTTTCTCTCCCTCTGCTCCTCTCCCCCACTTGTGTGCTCGCTCTCTCTCTCTCTCTCTCTCCAATACCTAGAAATAAATTTAATCAAGGAGCTAAAAGATCTATGTATTAAAAACTGTAAGACACCAATGAAAGAAATTGAAGAAGCCACAAATAAATGGAAAAATATTTCATGCTCATTGTTTGGAAAAACTAATATTTTTAAAAAATATCCATACTACCCTAAGCAATATACAGATTCAATGCAATCCCTGTCAAAATTTCCATGATATTTTTCAAATGGAACAAACACTCCTAACAAAAAAGGAACAGTCTTAAAATTTGTATGGAACCACTGAAGACCCCAGATAGCCAAAGCAAGTTACAGACAGAAATTACACTCCCTGATTTCAAACAGTATTACAAAGCTATAGTAATGAAACAGTGTGGTATTGGCATAAAAACAGAAACACAGATGAATGGATCACAATAGAGACCCCATAAATAAATCCATGCATATGTGGTCAATTAGTTAACCATGAAGGAACCAAGAACACAAAATGAGGAAAGGACAGTCTCTTCAATAAATGGTTTGGAAAATTGGACAGCTACATGCAAAAGAATGAAACTGGACCACTACCTTACACAGTATACAAAAATTAACTCAAAATGATCAAAACTTAAACAGAAGACTTGAAACCACAAAAAGTCTTAGAAGAAAACAGGTAGTAAGTTCCTTGACATAGGTCTTGAAGATGATGATTTAAATCACATGACAAAAGCTAAGGCAACAAAAGCAAAAATAAACAAGTGGGACTACATCGAACTAAAAAGCTTTTGCACATCAAAGGAAACCATCAACAAAGTGAAAAAGCAAGTTACTGAATGGGAGAAAATATATGCAAATCAAATATCCAATAAGGGGCTAATAGCCAAACTATATAAAGAATTCATACAACTCAATAGCGGAAAAACCCAGTCTGATTAAAAAATGGGCAGAAGATCTGAATAGATAATTTTCTGAAGAAGATAGACAAATGGGCAATAAATACATGAAAAGATGCCCTACATCATTCATCATCAAGAAACTTCAAATCAAAACCACAATGTGATATGATCTCACACATGTTAGAATGACTATTATCAAAAAGACTAGAAATATTAAGTATTGGTGAAGATGTGGAGAAAAGGGAACCTTTGTGCACTCTTGGTGGAAATGTAAATTGGTGTGGCCACTGTAGAAAACAATATGGAGGTTCCTCAAAAATTAAAATTGGAACTACTATGTGATCCAGCAATTCCACTTTTGCATATTTATCCAAAATAAACAAAAATACTAATCTGAAAAATATCTGCACCCCCATGTTCACTGCAACACTATTTATAATAGTCGGATTATGGAAACAACCTAAGTGTCTGTCAATGGATGAATGGGTAAAGAAAATGGTGGTATATATACACAGAGGAATATTTGCCATAAAGAATAACAAAATCTCACCATTTATGACAACAAATGAATGGACCTCAAGGGTCCATTTATATTATTCATATAAATGAAAAAAGTCAGAGAAAGACAAATAGCACATGATCTCTCTTATATGTGGACTCTGAATATAAATAGATACATACAATAGATATACATAGATACAGACAATAGATTGGTGGTTGCCAGAGTCAGGGGACGGGATGTGGGAAAAATGGGTGCATTGCTTTTGACTTTTTAAAAATTTAAATCAAAAATTAAAATTAAGATTAATTTTGAAAAATAAATAGAGCCTTATTTATTACAAACCAAACTATTCAGTCCTTTATGAGATGCTATGTTTGATTCTGGTTGTCACATTTTACAAGGGGGCACCTACAAACTAGAGGGATTGCTGCAGACAAGGGGGATGTATTAACTGTAAAAAGCCAAAATGGATAATGTTTTCAATATATTTATTCAACAAATGACTATTCACTCCTTAGGTAAGGAGCTCTGGGGAATTCAAAGTGAAAAAACATCATGAATCCCAATCTATAGGAGGCTATAGCTTAGTGATCATCATGGGTCTTCAAATGGTACAGCCAAGCTATCATGCTGATGGAGGAGCAAATGTTCTGAACACTGGGTAAACATTAAAGTGGGCTGATGTGCACTCTTTATAAAAAAAATAACTTTCTAATTATTCAAATTGTTCAAAATTGGATCTGTTTCCTTCTGAAGTAGTGAGATCTCTATCACAGGAAGAATTGGAAGTGGAAGCAGGATCATTACAGAATAATTTCTCTTTGGATGGGTGACCCACAAGGTCCTTCAAATTTCCCAGTGTCTTTCAGTCTATAACTTTAGAAAACCTATTATTTTCAACAATAATCATTATTATGGTGGTGCTCCAGGCACAGTGTCAGTTTTGGAAACATAGAGATGATCAAGAATGGGCCCTGTCTCAAGGAAGGGACAAGTGATACATAATACACATATTCCAATATGATATATTTAACAGCATGATCAAACTGTTGTGGGAGGTGCAGTGGGATGAAACTAATGAATGCCTGATAGAAGGGTGAGAGGCCTCTCTGCGTGGGGCATATGAGCTGGTCTTCCAATGAGCATGAGGACTGGTCAACATGTATAAGTTAGATCATCAGTCCAGACTGTTCCTTTGAACCCTGGACTTCTGTACCCAACTTCATGCATGCCTGAAAGTCACCTCAAGTTCTATTTATCCAAGAACCAACAAATGGTCTTCCTTTCTCTGGGGTCTCAGAGCTAGGCCCCCAATGCGCAACACCAGTTCTGCTTATTTATTCAGACCAGAAGCCCAGGGGTGTCCTTTTCCATACCCTTTTCCTTAGGTGATCACATTTTATAAGGAGCATTATAAATATCCTACACACACACAGAGACGTGCACGCACACATGCATGCATGCACACACACACACACACACACACACACACGTTTTTCTCCAGTGTAGTCATCTTCAATACCATCATCTTTCACAGTTGTTCTTTTGAAAAGAGACACCCCCACTCATATGTTCTTTCACATCTTTCTTTCATTTACTTCTATCTGAAATTCTGTGCCCAATCTTTAATGAAGAAACTTCTACTCAATCTTTAATATATTTTTTTGGCAACTGTCTGTAAAATCCATCCTGAAACTCCCCAGGCACAGTTAATTGCTGTTTTCTCTACATTTCCTTCGCCCTTTGTTTATGCACTTATTACACAGAATTATCTTCTGTATGTGATGGAGAGTAAGTGATCTGCTAACAAATTACTAAAGTTGTGTATTTGCAGTGAAATACCTCCTCATTGCTGGGAAACCAGTAAAAATCCAACCTCAAATGATAGCTGCCATCTCTCACACAGGTATTAACTGGACCCTTCCTCTGACCCACCCAGCCCACCTCCTATTCCTACCTCTTCTAATCCTGTAGCTTTGTACTGAGACTTCTGGGACCTTCCTCAGAACCTAAGTGGTTTGGTGATAAATTTGTATCAATTTCCCCAGCTTCCTGACTTGGCCAGCCTCTCTGTCTCTAAGCACCTGATGCAATAAAGAATGTTTCTGCTTCTGGTCCAGCTCATGGGTTCTACCAGGGTCAAATCTCCCACCAAGGCTGCAGTATTATTCATGTCTATAAACGTGAGCAAGAGATCCATCCTGTGATATGAGGTAATAATGCTCATTATTCCAAATGTTTGGCAATAGGAAACAACAAGGTGTAGTGATAATATACCCTGAGAGTTAATAGCAGTGTTACCCATCATGCATTCTGCTGAAAACTAAAAAAATACCTGCCAAAGTGAATAAATGTATGAATGTAAATTACGAGTGACAAGCGTCAACTACTCTGCTCACTTCTGCCTGATTAGCTCTGCCAACTAGTGTCAAAATGATACCATAGCTAGTAAATGACAGCCAGATGGGTCTCACAACACATAATGATAAGTCCATGTTGACCTCCACCTTCTGAGTTGCCACCAGCTATTACATAATGTTTCATTTAGGGGGTAGGGCATCAATTGCTGCATACTGAAAATGGAAACTGCTATAAATCATTCCAAGTTTATGCTATCAATATGAAAACTTTATAGTGCCTTCCATACTTTTGAACACTGTCTTACACAGAGATCTCTTTTAATTAGCCTTTTAGAGTTTTGACCGAGCATGCTTTTCTTGAATGATACTTCTATTATAATAATCTTTTCATGAAAACACCACTGCTCTGCAATGATTGCTTCTATGACCAAAATAAAACAAAAGTCACATTAATTACAAAAGAAAATTTAGATACAGTTCTGGCCAAAAGCTAAAGACTGCTTTATCTGCCAAAATCAAAGACTGCTTTGAAAGATATGCACCTCGATTTCTTATAGATGACTCTTCACATCTTATCTTTTGATATATACTTTTCCAGTTTATATTTTTAAATCTGCTTCATTGTTCTAGGAAACAATTATGAAAATGTCCTGAAATAGAAAGTGAACATATATTTTCACAGTTGATCCCTTTCAAGAAATAATTGATGGTTACCTCAATCTGTGCAGTGTGATTGGCATAATATTTTAAGGCTTCATCCCCATCATCTGGATCTGATCCTGGTTTGAGCATCTGTTGTAAGAGTTTGTTGTGACGGGCCAACTAGAGGGAAAGAGAAGAGAAAAGGATTTAGGTCTCTTTTTCCCCCTTTCCTGGGATTAAACTTTGAAATTACTTTGTCCACTTGTACACATAGCTTCACAGTTCTGGGGTTAACGGTGATTAATTACACTTCAGTAAGGCATGTCCATTTGAAAGCTATAAATAATGAAACTATAAGGATCAGCTGTTATTACCATATCAATTTTACATTTTTTTGTTTGGCAATATATATGTTCCTCTCATGAGAAGACCGTGTCTCTCCCAGAGTAGGTGTTCACTTACTATCTGTTGATTAAATTTATATCTTAGATAAATGTATAATTGAGCCAGGAAGAAGAAACACCTGCAGAGATATATAACTGATACTCCCTATAATAGATTTAAAATACATGCATATCTAAAACAACTTGATCAGCAGTGTGATACTTCAGTAGGTAACAGTACCAATATAAATGGCAGCTTCTATATACACAAATAAATAGGTATTTATATTTCAGAGGAATTTCTCTTATGGAATCTAATCAAAGCTCTCTACATTAGCAGTTTGTACTAAAGTCCTATGCTTCTGAATATTCATATGTCAGAATTCATACTTTTCTCAGTTTTATTAGGAGTGGAAATGGCATTTACAGAATAAAAATTTCACCACAAATTGTCTTAAACTTCTGTTGATAGAAGTAATCTTTCTCTCCCATTTGAACGTCTATGACATTTGTTGCCAGTTCTCTCACGTTGTAAATAACTAATACATGATGCCTTCACATATCACTTTTATGGCTGTCTTGAACAATTCCTGAAACCCTGCAATGTCTTTAACCTTTCAGGTATTCTACTCATGCCTCAAGTTTCCTGAGGGCTTCTAGTAAAAAGAATCCACATATAATTCTTATTCCTGGCACCATTCCTATCTCTTACCCTGTGCCAGCCACTAATCCTAAACACTTAAGTGCATGGTCTCATTTGATCCTTCTAGGAAATCCTAAAGTAGGCACTCGTATTATCCCCATTTTACAGATAAGGAAACTGAGGCACAGAGCATTTAAGGGAGTTGCCCATGATAATGTCTCTAGAAAATGATAGAGCCAGTATTGAACTCAAGCAGTATGGTTTCATAGTATTCTTATCAACTTACAGAGCAATAAATAAGTCTTTGTACTATTCTTAAGATGTTAACTCAAATTGTGATTATTAAGAATGGAGATAAATTTTAAACAATAATCCAGGACCTATAAAACCTCATAAAAATTATACTTGTAAGTGGTAACGTGGTAAATTAAATATTCATTCCATTGATGCTGCTCTAAAGCAAATCATTTCCAAAGCTATTATTTTAGATTGGCTTTCAGGGATATTTATAATTCACTCAAGAAAACCATTTACATTTCATTCTTGACTAAATGTGAATTATACAGATTTTTATTACAAACTGTAGTCATGAAATTTGTTGCGACTTATAGGTGCTTCTAAAATTCTAAATATGTTTCAAAGGATAGAATTATTATAATCATTTAGGCACATTAGCATATGTTTTAAGAAGTTTGTTGAAGGTAAAATTGGCATGACTTGTTTACAGTTTGCATCTAGGGCATGAAGGAGTTAGGATTGACCCCAACGGTATAGACCTGAGCAACTGAAGGCTTAGAAATTCCAGTAACTAAGGAAAAATGCAGAAGGACCATATTTAGGGAGAGAAAATCAAGACTTTGATTTTGGACACATGAAACTTTATATATCATGCAAAAGGAGACGATGAGCAGGCTGTTGGATGGACGTGTTTATCAAGAGTTCTGTGCAGAGTTCGGGAATGGAACTATGTACTGAGGTGTCATCAGTATATGTGTCATACTTAAAATCATGAGCTTAATGAGATGACCTAAAAGTGAGCTCAGACAGAGAAAAGAGATCCAAAGAACACCAATAGAATTTAGGAAGAGGAGGGGAATCTGAAAAGAAGACTGAGAAATTTGCGCCAGGGAGGTCGGAACAAAACCAGTGAAATCAGGGGTCCTGGCAGCCAAATGAAGAAAGAACTTCAGGATGGAGGGAGTGATCATTTGTGTCAAAAGTTGATGACAGTTGAATCAAATGATGACCAGGAAGTGACAGTTAAAAGTCACTGATAACCTCGACAGCAACAGTTTCAGAGAATGGTGGACACCAAAGCCTAATGTAACAAGTTGAAGTAAGAATGCGTGGATAAGAAGTATAAACAATGAGTATAGGCAACTCTTGAAAAGCACCACTATAAGGGGGAGCCAAGAGACAGGGTGGTAGCTAGACAAATGGATAAGGCAAAAGGGCGGTATTTTTAAAGATGAGAATTGTAACATCATGTTCGTTTAATTTTGAGAGAGCTGGAACGTTTGCTAAAGCAACATCTTGACTAGGTGAGAATGGAATAATCTAAGATGTAAGTGGAAGGTTTTTGCCTTAGATAGAAACAAATTCAACCATACTGACAGCAGAGCTATGGGTGCAGAGTCAGGAGGGTGTTAGTTTTGATGATGGGAACACAGAAAAGTTTTGGGTTTTTTCCTGGTTACTTTTATTTTCTCAGTGTAGTAGGAAGCTGATAATGAGGATGAGAAAGGAGGTGTTGGAAATTTGAGGAAGAGAAGATATGAGATGGTGAGCTAGGGAAAGTGAACACACTTGGAAAATGTAGTAGGATTGTCAGGAAGTCCTAAGAGCTCCCTTTCTGTGATGGTGAAAGCGAGGTCAGTAAGCATGTTTGTGTGTTTTTCTCCAGTGAGGTTCAGCTGTCTGGGTCCAGGCATAAGTAGACAGAATTGTAATTAATGGGATTTGTGGTTTTTCAGGACAAGGTCAACAACACACCAAAAAGACATACGTGGAAATTAAGAGTCCATGCTAGGACTTTCAATGGGTCCATGGAAGCTAAGCTGAATTACAAAGGTAATGAAGCCAAGAGGGACAATGAAAAGGTGGTAGGATCAATGAATTGTAGCTTCTAATGTCTTTAAAAAAATGTGTTGCAGTTGAAGTGCTAGAAGAAAAGTACTAGTTAGAAAAGGCAAGCCAGCCTGAGATACTTAAAGTGGAACTCACTGATGGGGGGCAGGGAGCAGTGACTAGTAATGATCAGGTTTTAGGTGTAACCATATATCTATCATCTGGTCTCCATCACCACACTGCCCTGAGCCACCATCTTCTCTCACCTGGAATATTGCAATAGCCTTTAACTGGTCTCCCTGAGTCACCCTGGTCTCCCAGAGTTTAGCCTTAACACAGGAGCCAGAGTCATCTTTTTGGTACAATCATGCCTCTTCGACTCAAAACCCTCCAATGGCTGCCATCTCAGTTAGAGTTAGAGCCAAGTCTTCACCATGGCCAACGAGGCCAATAGAATCTGGCCTTGTTACACCTTTCTCATTACTCTCCTGGTACCTCCCCAAGATCCCAGCCCTTCTGGGCTCCTGACTGTTCCTTCAACCTGAGAAGCGTGTATCCATCTCAAGGCTTTGTAGGTGTTCCCTTTCTGGATCCTCTTCCTCTAGACACCTGCATGGTTTGCTTCCTCACCTTCTTCAGGACTCCTTTCAAATACTGGCTTATCAATAAACATGCTTTGAATAATGACCTCGTCCGTCTTTCCTAATACATCCAACAACATTTCCTCCTTTATTTTTCCCCATAGCATACTATGATCTGACATACCATATTTTATTATCAATGTCTTCATTAACTATCCCTGCCACAACAGAGTAAGCTTATGTTCTTAGAGAACAGAGATTTTCATCCATTTTGTTCACTGTTATATTTCCAAGGCTTAGAACAGTGTCTGGCACATAGTAGATATTCAATACATATTTGTTTAATAAATTAAATATAAATATCATAACTCTTAAATCATAAACAAAGGATAGGTTTCCAATGTAAGACAGTAATTTGAATAATTTCTTATAAATTTATTTATTAAAAACTTTTACTTCTTTATAGTTACTTTATAGTATTAAAATTAACATAATGATTTTAAGAAATCAACAATGCCATTTTATGTGATATAATGAATAGTACAAATCTATACAGATAATTTTCATTTAGTATGTACTACTTAACAGAAACAGCAGGACTTCTCTCTTTCCTGCAGTGTTAATGAGATGATTCTACATTTTCTTGTTTTATTGAAGATAATGGCACTCTCAAAGACACTTTAAAAAAATAAGATGTGGAGGCCTCTCTCACATGTTCAAACATTTAAAATTTATTCATAATTATATATGTAATCTACACATACATTGGAAAATTAAAAATATATAATAAGAAAAAACAAAATAGAAATAACTGTACCATTTTTTTTCTGCCTGGATATCTTTTACATTATTTTGTGACTGAGAGCCTTTCCTGACTAATTAGCCTAGTTTGCTCTTGCTTGTTCTGTGTTCAGATGGTGCCCTGTAACATACCTAGATAGCAAAATTTCTCATATTGTATCTTAGTTAATATTATGTCTCTCCAAGGAAAAGGACCTTGTCTTAACCTCTACATTCTCAGAGGAAAAAACAGAACTTGGTACACCAAATAGACACAATAGATATTTGCTAAAGAAACAAGTTAGTGAATGACATTCATTATGTATTTATTGGGCAAAAACTCTTAAATCTCGATGAATTATCTCTCTGTTTCCTCCTTGATAAAATACAAAGGCCAAAGAAATATAGTTAGACATCAGATGATGGTAGAATTCCCAGGGTTTGTAGAAATAAAATACTTTAATATTCTGTTCTTATTTCATAGTTAATTCATGTACTTATATCTCTTCTGCCGTATTGTAAGCTATTTGGAGAAGAAGGACCTGAATACTCAATAAATGTGGGCTTGAACCCTGTGAAGCAAGGATAGAATCCCTATTATATAAACAAAATACAAAAGTAAATAATATCTCAATGATTCTAAAACATGTGAAAATAACTGGTATCGATACAGAGCTCTCTGGTCCAAGTTTACAGTGTACTAGAAGCACAGTATAAATTCTCAGAGACCAATTAACATATGCTCAATAGTTTTGGGTTTTTTTTAAAGATTTAGTCCCCTTTATATGCACTCCTATTAAAAATGTTACCCAGAATGACCATGCTGCCAATCATAAACATCAGTTTTTTCTTAGTGATGGGCTCTTTACTTTAGCCAATTTTCTCTACCATTCCCTGCCACATACTTTTTTATATGACACAAATAAAGAAAAACAACCCCATAATTCAAAGAAGCAACAGCATCATTTAATATCATGTGCTTTGGAAACCAAATGTGAAAAAAAAAAAAAAAGGTAAGTTTCTAGACAAGTATAGCACATCTGTGGAGATCCATCACAATGAGAAATGTAATTTAAATCTTAATTAAAAACTTGAAAAGAGTTAATGAAGACATACAAGGACAGTCATCTTATGATATATAACTTTAGCTCACAGAGACCCTCACAACAGTATTTGAAATTACCTGATGTCACTATACAACATGGTCTGGAAAACCAACCATCCATCAATGTTACTAATAATGAGAATCTGAACATGGGCATCATCACTGAATACTAAAAAGGAATAATGTTATAGTTAGAAAATCTCTGGGACCTAGAAATAGTTACAATCCACAACAGTCTTTATTAGGTGAAATTGTAGCAATCGTTTTATACATGGCATGGACATGATGCCTACATTCGCCATACCTGCTTGGTAAATGGTGATGAAAGAATTTTACCAATAAAAAACTCTTATTAGCTCATTACTACAAACAGAAAAACTAGCCTGAGATAATTTATCCCTTTCATAATATTAAAGTTTTAAAAAATGCAATGTAATACATGTGCAGATATATGCATATATATATCAGGGAGAAAGAAATCAAAACATTGGCAGTTAGTCTTATAAAAGAATAAAGACATAACTCCCACAAGGAAAGACTCCCTTGAATGCATAGAGATCTTTCATTATGTGTTGGGGGGGAAGGAAAATCATGCACTTCATTACTAGTCATGACATATTTGCAATTTAAATACATATACAACTTTAAACAGGAATAAAAATTTGTGCATATATATAAAATACATACACACTCATAAGTACCATACACACAACCATATACACAAACATATATAACCTACAGCTAAGTCTTTAAGTAACACCGTGCAGCTTTTTAAATCCAAGATTAGGGAATAAAGATGACAGATTTAGGCTTTTTATTTTTAGCAGCATCCCTTATTAAACCATTCACATTTATCTTCCCATCATTAGAATTCTGATTCATTTCAGTTTTGGTCCAAATAGGGATGGAGTAAAAAAAAAATCAAGCAATTGCACTTGAATGATATTCAACAATAATTATTCTTTGGCACTTCTCATGTGATTTTTTTCATGTGAGTTCCACTTGTATTAATTGGTAAAACTGACAGAGCAACTGCCTTTCCAAAGATCACAAAGTGCGCTGGAGCCTGAAGTCAGAATAATTGGCTTGTACGTTTACGTTAATAATTGTACAATGCTTTTATAGCAAACACTCTTCCTGTTAGAAGCAGAGAGAAATCAGCAGGAGAATATAAACTAAGGTGTTTACCTTTTCTAACATGTTTAAAATACACAAACCTGTTTTCAAAACATGTATCTTTCTCTGATTTGGTGTTTCTTTTATGTAGAAAGCAAAAAACACTACTGTGGGATTATAGAGATAAGTAAGACTTATTCTCTTTCTTTAAGCAATCTACTTTCTAGTTGGAGGAATGAAAATAATTATAGAAATGTAATTAATATGAAGGAAAATACGGGCAGGAATGCAAGAGATCACATTTGGTGGTAGCACTAGGAAAAGAATCATGTAAAAAATGCATCTGACAAAGGTTTTAAAGAATGGATAAAATGTCCATAGGCAGGAAGGGGGAGGTGAGGATGTCATGAGGAAGCCGTTCTTAGGGGAGATGGGGACATGCATGAAGAAAGTCACAGAAGATGGGTAGAGAGAGACAGGTCTGGAAGGTGCAATCATACTAAATGCCCATGTAGGAGTTTGAGCAGAGAATACTATTGAAGTTGAACTGTGTCCACCAAAAAGACATACTCAAGTCCTAACCCCCAATAGCTGTGAGTGTGATCTTACTTGAATATAGGGTCTTTGCAGATGTATTCAGTTAAGATGAGGTCATACTGGATGAAGGTGGGTCCTAATGCAAAGACTAGTGTCCTTGTAAGAAGAGGGAAATTTGGACACAGACACAGACACATAGGGAGAATGCCATGTAATAACAGGAGACAGGGACTGATACAAGGCCAACAGCACCAAGGGTTGCTGTTACCAGCAGAAGCAAAGAAGATGCAGGTGAGGACCCTACCTTAGAGCTTTCAGGGAAAGCATGGCTCTGCCAATACCTTCATTTAGGACTTGCAGCCCCCGGAACTGGAAGGGAATAAATGTCTGCCATTTTAGACTATCAAAATTGTGGTAATTGGGGGCGCCTGGGTGGCTCCATCGGTTAAGCGTCCGACTCTTGGTTTCAGCTCAGGTCATGATCTCACAGCTTCGTGGGTTCAAGCCCTACATTGGGCTCAGTGCTGGCAGCACGGAGCCTGCTTGGGATTCTCTCTCTCTCTCTCTCTCTCTCCCTCTCTAGCTGCCCTTCCTCCACTCATGCTGTCTGTGTCTCTCTCAAAATAAATAAACAAACTTAAAAAAAATTCAAAATTGTGGTAATTTGGTACAGCAGCCCTAGCACGCTGTATCAGTCTGTTTGGGATGCTAAACAGAAATACCAGAGCCTGGATGGCTTATATATCATACAGATTTACTTCTCACACTTCTAGAGGCTGGGAAGTTGAAGGGAAAAAGCACCAGCAGATTTGGTGTCTGGGGAGAGCTCACTTCCTCATAGACAGGCGTCTTTTCACTAAAACCTCATTGGTGGAAAGGGCAAGGGATCTTTCAGGTCTCTGGTATAAGGGCATTAATCCCATTCATGAGGGCTCTACCACCATGACCTAATCACCTCTCAAAGGCAAAAATTCCAAACACCATTGCACTGGACGTTGGGATTCAACATACGAATTTGGGGGTGGTGGGTGGCACAAACATTCAATCTATAGCAGAAGCTAATACAAATGCAAGCCATTAAGGAATTTTTCTCTTAATTTTGACATGATAAACTAAGATCTTCTTATTCTTTTCCCCTTCTATTAGAAAAAGAATTGGGGGATAGAGAGAAACCATTTGAGAATGGTGCCAACTGTCCAGAGCTGCTCTCAGTACTACAAAGTCCCTTATAAAGAAAATAACCCAAAGAAGAAATAACTGTCCCTCTAGAAGATTGAAACCAGGATTATGATTGTGTTCAGAGTAGGGTCAAACTCATGTTAAGAAGAAAAGGCTTTCTCACATGAGACTGAACTGTGTGGTCTCAGCAAGAAAATATTCACTGTGGCAGGGTATGTGCACTTAGACCCTTTATAAGCATATAAACTTCTGGCATTTCTAAAAGAGAGGATCACTTGCTCTCTACTTCAATCAGTAAATCAAGGCTGCAGGAACCCCCCCAGTAATTTTCAAATTAAATCTGAGGTTAAATAGTGAAAGATGCAGAAATGGTGGCATTTCCAGAAGAGGGTGAGCACATTAGAGAGTTGGGGGTGAGGGGTAAAGTGAGGGGAGAAAATGTGGACGAGTATTACAGACATGGGTTTGATATTATGTATACGATATCTATATAGTATTATAGATAAGGCTATGGGAAGCAGACGAAAGTACTGATTCTCCACCAAAGAGTGTAAAGAAATGGATTAGCTGGAAAACCTCAGTCTTTCTTAAAGTTAATGCTAGTTCTTTTTTCTCCTTCCCAGACTTTCTTGTTCCCTAGTCAAGCATGGTTGTCCATAATGTCTTGCAGAATTTGGATTTTAACTAGAGTGGAAAGAGAAAGACCTAATGTTTATTTTTCTGGACTTCCAAAAGAATCTGAAGAGCACGCCTCAGGGGTGCCTGGGTGGCTCAGTCAGTTAACCATCTCGATTTCAGCTCAGGTCATGATCTTGTGGTTTGTGAGATGGAGCCCTGCATCGGGCTCTGTTCTGACAGCCTGGAGCCTGCCTGGGATTCTCTCTCTCTCTCTCTCTCTCTCTCTCTCTCTCTCTGCCTCTCCCCTGCTCTTGCACACACACATTCTCTCTCTCTCTCAAAATAAATTAATAAAGTTTAAAAAAACACACACAAAAAAACAGAGAATGCCTCAAAGAAAGCATGGCCAAGAGGAAAGCATAGCAATGGAGAGGAAGGTGAACAGAGGGAGTGTCACTCTGAGAAATACAAATCAGTAAGCCTGGGAAAGAGACGACACAAACCCCTGAACACCTTGAGAGGCAGTTGTAGAGGACGGGTGGACTGCCAGACCAATGACTTCAGACACAAAGGAAAGCATGAGATCTCAGGACTGTTTCCTCATACCTACAACCATAGGGAAGTAATGACCTGGTTCCTTCCCTCCTCCTACAGGACTAAAGTAGCCTAGAATGCCAACATTACTCTATACTTTATCAAAGGAGTTGATAAAGGAGCATGTTTATAAAAGGAGTTTAAAAAATATATAGGTTTTATTCATCCAATATCCAAAATAAATTCTTTACGGTTCTTAGAAAACAGTTAATTTTTTCCATTGTGGCCAAACTAAGACAAAGATGGACAAAATGACAAGAAATTCACCAAAACCAACCAACCAAAAGGACAACCCCCGCACCCCCCCCCAAAAAAACACTCAATTTTCAGATGGTCTGGACTCCTATTCATTAGGGTCTATCTAAAATCACAGTAAAATCAATAAAAGACCTTTCGTTATTATAATGAAGATATGTTTGATAGCTCAAACTTCAAAGCAAAGCAAAGTAGGAAAGAAAAAAACCCCGACATAAATGGCCCACCAGCAACAATGCATTTTTAAATGATTTAAGGTAGTAGGTTATAGTTGCACTATGGTTTTGACATAAAGCATTCAAAGTGTTGCTATGAAAACTCCAGCTTTCCTAGTGGTTGCTGAATTTCATCCTAATGGAGTGGTTCTCAAAATGTGGTTCCTGAACCAGCTGCATCAGCATCACCTGGGAACTCCTCAGAAACCCAAATTCCTAGGTACTGCCTCAGGGCCCTTTAGAATCAGAAACTCTGTGGGTGGGGCCCAGCAACCACTTTAGCAAGCCCTCTGGGTGATTTCAATCCTGACTACATTTAAGAACCACTGTCTTCTTGGAGAGGAAATTTTACCACCAGGACCAATTTAAATACTGGACAGGAATCCACTTTCCATTTAAATCTATAACTAAAAGGGGCGCCTGGGTGACTCAGTCGGTTAAGCGACCCACTTCAGCTCAGGTCACCATCTCGCTGTCCGTGAGTTCGAGCCCCGCGTCGCGCTCTGGGCTGATGGCTCAGAGCCTGGAGCCTGCTTCCGATTCTGTGTCTCCCTCTCTCTCTGCCCCTCCCCCGTTCATGCTCTGTCTCTCTCTGTCTCAAAAATAAATTTAAAAAACATTAAAAAATAAAAATAAAAAAAAAATCTAAAACTAAAGAAGCAACGGGTTTTAAAGGAGTTTTTTTTTCCCTTCCCTACAAGAAAAATGTAAACAATATTAGATAGCCTTAATAACAGGAATTTCCTGAACAATTTTTTTTCAATTGTAACTGAGATCAGACGTATGAAAAGTATTCCATTTAGCTTTTAAAAATTGGTCATTTATCTACTATATGATTTCACTCATATGTAGAATTTAAGCAACAAAACAGATGAACATAAGGAAATGAAAGGAAAAAAAAGAGAGGGAGGCAAACCATAAACTCTTAAGGACAGAGAATAAATTGAGGGTTGATGGAGGGGTGCTGGGTAGGGGGATGGGCTAAATGGGTGATGGGCATTAAGGAGGGCATTTGTGATGAGCACTGGGTGTTATATGTAAGTGATGAATTGCTAAATTCTACTCCTGAAAACCAATGTTATACTATATGTTAACTAACTGGAATTTAAATAAAAACTTGAAAGAAAAATAAATTATAAGTAAGTAAATAAATAAGTAAATAAGTAAAAAACCAAACAAATAAATAAATATTGGTCATTTATCACTCATAGCTTTAATTTCTGAGCTCATTTTACACTTTTAAAAATATTTCTGTACTAGAACCCCATTCAAGTAAAAAAATTGCTAATAAGGAGGTTTCTATAATATTTATCAAAATATATAGTACACGTATTAGTTTATAAAATTAGTTTATATGCTTATTCTCATGAAAAGAGTAGATGAACAAAATTACCTTCTAAAACAAACTTTTTCCCTACAATTATTTAAGTCAAACTTATTCTTGAGTTTGATTTTGCTCAACTAGAGCAGGTCATACTTTCTTTTACTTCAATACTTCAAAAGCTATATATATTAGAATTTTATAAAAAATTTTTTCACTTTTAGAAAAAAATACCTGTCATTTTATATTTTTCATGCAAAGTTTAATGAAGTATCATGCTTAATTGCTTCTGATATCATAGTAAGAATATACATCAATATTTTCTGAATGACTAAAACTACATGAAAAAAACTACATAAAAATAGTAAGTAGATCATCTTATCTGAAATCAGTATTTCACAAAAATATTCTACATTAATCATCGTTGTAGTGTCCTATTCAAAACGGATAAAATATTTGGGGGTGAGAAGCAAAAAATGAAACCAATTCTCCATGTTTCATGTGATTATACAAAACACAAATAAACATTAATAAACAGAGAAAGTAGCAACTAATCTCTAGGAAACCCCCAAATGATGTACACTTGTAGTTTTTATTTTTGTTCCGTAGAATTGATGAAACACAGATGTTCATCCAAACTCTATTTCTTTCTGATGATCATAAAGATAAGTCTTCGAAATTTCTGGGTCTTACTATTCCTATAAGGAAGTAATGTATTTATTTCTTCAGATCCAGAGACGAGAGGATAAGACTACTTTGGTAGCTCCATCAAGCATTTACAAATCAGCGTGTTGGATATTTCCCATCCGCGTTCCCTCCCGAGTGATTTTTCAAATGTGGTCTGGATAGGAACAGCAGAACACAAGGATCCTTCTCTATGACAATTCAGATGATGATATGCGAGTGTGAAATACTATTTATTTGATTTTAGTGTGTCTCCCTCACCTAAACTATAAGTTTCAGGATGACAGGAATTTTGTGTTCACTGTTGTATCCCATGCCTCCAGAATAGTGTCCAGTACCAAACAGGTCCTTAATAAATATTTATTGAATGGATGGATGGCATAGAATGTTCCTGTCTGACCTATTTTTAATGGTATATGTTTCTAATTTTCCAGAGGAGATTGATTTTTATGAAATGTTGAATTACAATTTGTAAATGTGAAAGATATTTTAGTTCGTATTTATGGAATAAAGTGATTAGTCATTTACTTACAACATAAAGAAAATAAGAATTATACTGTCCCTTATCTCTTCAAAAGCATTCTAATTCTTTCACTGTTTCTAGTGATTCTTTTTTTCCAAGGCCAGCACAGAGAGGTGAAAAGAAGCATCTTTTTGAGACCTCTGACCATATTAAAATAGGTCTTGCAGTTGACTGAAAAAAAAGTTAGGGTCCTTGCTCTCAAAGCAATTGTTGGAGAGAGTGGTCTTATCATTCACACCAAGGGATTACCTCTGGTTCTGCCACTGACCTTTCATGGGCACACGTACAAATCACTCGACCTTTCTATGTCTAATTTACCTAGCTGTGAGAAAACAGTAATACCTACACTATTGTATCAAAGAGAATTACTGGAGGATCTGTGTTCTTAATGTTCCTTATGCTCCTGGACCGATGAGGCTTTAGTGAAGAGCACAGTATTACTCATTACTCTCCCCTATGATACACCTATTCTAAGAATGAGTCAATTGCTTTTCTGTTGCTCATAGACATGACAAAGCCACTTTCAAGTGGGTTAATTAAAGGCTTGGAATGATAATGATGAGTTCCACAACAGTTCTCACACTGCCAGTGTGCTCAGGAATCCAATCTGAAGTGTGCAAATTAGCCAGATGTAAAATCGGGGGGGGGGGTGGGGGGGGGTGGGGGGGGTGGGGGGTGGAATGTGGGGAATTGAGAAGAAGCCCTACAAGATAATTTTCAGGAACTTTAAGCTCAATTGCTTGAAAGCATTTCAACCTCAGGTTGTTATAGCTTTCTATTTCCAAGTTACATCAGACTGAGAACTACCATGCGAGTGCTGCCTCGATGTTTAACTGTCTAATCAACAGCTGCTTAAAAAAAAGGTCAGCTTTTGTTAGAGTGGTTCTCAAAAGTGAGAGAATTATTGCTCAAGTGAACTTCTGCATTTCAAAGGCAAACCTAATAAAGGAGGAAATGAGGTGGCAAGGTGAATTTCAACTCTAAGTAAGGATACAGATCACTTGAATCAAAGTGAAAAGAGACAAAGAATTTTGAACAGATGTATTTTGTTACTTGTTCATTCTGTGACATCCAACACCCTTTTAAATGCTATCTAGTCATTCAGAAGTTAAATTGCCCAGGTTGTAAATGAAAATACAAAGGAGGGCATGAAAAGAAGGGAGGAAATACAATTTAGAGACAAACTCATTTAGGAAATCCTGTTCTACTTTCTCAGAAAATTATACAGCTAGCTGGTAGAAAAGACATTTAAGGGTACAGGTATTGATCACAAACATAGATGCTATAGACAGTTACTGCCTGTGTTATAAGCTTCTTTGGTACTATATGATGAGGTCACGAATTATCTATAAATGGAACATAAAATTGTTAGATCCATAAAGCATGTTATATGCAATTTTTATACAACGAAGGACTCATAATCCCAATCCAAAATAACAAAAAAAGTTTTCCTTATAACTTAAGCAATCATGAGCAAATACAATGATGGGTGTATGTCTTGTATGCTCGTTCTAAAATAGTTCATGAACCCCTGATGTGTGCCCAGTGATTCCCCAGGAAATGGAGTTATAAAAGTGAACAAGACAGTCAAATCTTCAGCCTTTATGGATTGACTTTCTGGTAATGGAGAAGACACAAACTAACGAGCAAATGCTAAGAAGAAAATAAATCAGAGGACGGGAGTAAGGAGCACCGGGCAATGGAAGTTGCCATTTTATTATTATTTTATTTTATTTTATTTTATTTTATTTTATTTTATTTTATTTATTTTATTTTATTTTATTTTATTTTATTTTATTTTTAAGCAGGCCAATGCCCAGCAAGGAGCCCAAGGCAGGGCTCCAACTCATGACCCCAAGATCAAGATGTGAGCTGAGATCAAGAGATGGATGCTTAACCAACTGAGGCACCCCCAGGAAGTTACCATTTTAAATCAAATGATCAGAAGGGTTTAGCAGAAAGTTAAAAGGGAGAAGAAACAGTAAATTCAACAACACAAAGCAATACTTCTTGACTTCAAAGCACAGCCATGAGACCCGTGTGGCTTGAGCAGGTAAGGAGGAAGGTAGCCAGAGAGATGGGTGAAGGGGGAAAAGGGGCCAGGCCATATTGAGAGGCTTTTGAGGCCAATGCCAAGATTTGAGTTTTGCTCAGAAATTGGATATTGGGAAGTTATGAGCAGACAGATGACATACTCTATTTAAGGGCTAGTGCTGTCACTGTGTTAGAGAAGACATAAAGGCAGGCACAGGTGAATGGAAGCAGGGAGAACAGACGCTCATTGCAATAATCCCAGTGAGAGATGGCAGTTTGGGACCAGGTGGTGGTGAGGAATGTGGCCAGATTCTGAAACATATAGTGCAAGAAGAGGGATGATGCCAGAGATGGCTAGGGAGTAGGACTGCATAGTTAGTATCACGGGCTCTGGAGAGACCTGGGTTCAAATCCTTTCTATCCCACTTGTTAATCAAGCATCGTGGACAAAGTAACAGCCTCACTGAGCTTCACTTTCTTCTTCAGCAAAATGAGGTTAATAACAGTGCTTTTTAATATTTACCTATGAGATGATTAGATGAGACACCGCACCTCATACAAAGTAAGATGTTGCTAAATGTGAGCTAACATAATAGAAAGAAGGAAGAGTAATCAGGAACATGACATTAAAATGTCTCCTAAGTCATGCCAGTGGGTGCATACTCTGTTCTATTGGAAGCTACTGAAGTGTTTAATGAAGAGACAGACACTTTTGAGAATAATCCCTTTGACTTCCCTGTGGAAAGTGTCTGAAAGGACTCTAACCAGAGGCAAAGAAACAAGAGGCTGCTGCAGTTGTCCAGGCAAGAAACGAGGATGGCCAAGAGGAGGAAATGCAGAAAGAGTAAGAAGCGGAGAGGATCCCAGCGACATTCAGGAGGTAGAACCGAGGGGATGTGCTCATTGGATGGCAGCCATGGAAGGGTCAAGACGAATGCCAGCTTTCTAGCTTGATAACTGGTTAAAGAACCATGCCACTCACTAGAAAGAGAGCTCAGAGTAACTCTCGGGAGGGACAGATGAGGACTTCAAGACTTAGATTCCCTGTGCCACAGTGGGCTCAGATTGCCACATAGAAGAAAGGAGAATGTCAGGGCCTTTGGGGGAAGCTAGCAAGGGCCTGGCTGCCTGTCACCACCAACACCAAAGCATTGATCTTTTCCTGATAAGTGTGTTCAATTTATTGCTTTGGAAAACTTCTCCTCAGTTTGTGTCAATGTGGAACATGTGGGAGTGCTCAACTTTAAAAACAAGTTAAATATGAGGCACTTCTAGAATCTGTGATGCAGTCAATAAAATTAGGGGCGACGGAGGGGAACAACTGCAAGGAAATCTTGCCCTAATAAATTGTTTTCTGTTAAAGCTATAAAGAGGTATGCTGTTTATTCCTTTTGGAGCTCATTTGTGGGCCCTCTTGCAGCATCCATTTAGAGCCTGATGCTGACGCTGTCTGAATTCGAGCCCTACCTTGCCCTAATGAGCTTCCGGAGGGTTGATGCGCCTCTCCTTCCTGTCTCCGTCTCAGCAGTCAGAGCGGGAAGGCCTCACTGCAGCTCCCAAGCCCACTGACATTTCATTAGCACTGTTGCTGCGATCCCAGAGCACGTCTTACCAGATGAGAGCCATGAAGCACCACCCAGGGTGGGTACAAGCTAAAACAAATCCCCGTCTGACAGAACAAGATGTGCTTTTGCAAACTGGAACCTGTGAGTATTTCCTATTGGCCCTTTACTGATACTGTTTTTTGGTAAGGCCACGGAGCTGAAAGGAAAGCAAGGATAAATACGAGGAGCCTTAGGACATCTTGGAGGACGTTTTAAACCAAACACATACCCGCAAACACACACCACTTCTTCTGAAGAGTAACTGTAGTGTATTGAGGGTTATCAATAAAGTTGCTCAGCGGGACAACAGTGAATTGTAATGGCACCATTGTTTATATCTTGTTTTCCCTCCCCTCCATGTTTTAGAACTAATATTTCACTTCTGTTCTGCATAAGATTGGGGTCAGAATGGGACATTTTGGCTGAGGTGCTTTGAATCATTGCTCCTTTGACTCTAATGTACACTTTGGAGTGTATCTACTTTTTAGGTAGTAATCATTCAGCCTCCTCCGTTTGCTGCTGCCCATTTGGGGCCCCCAGCACTCAGTGTGGATTGCTCTTGGTAAGACTGTTGGTGACCTGCTGAGTGCCAAATCCCGGAATCAGATTTATGGCTGCACCTTGTGTGTTGAATTCTTTGGAGCCCCTGGTCCCTCCCCTTTGTGAGTCTGCGTCCTACCTCACGTTCACATCCCGTTCCTCAGACCACTCATTCTCAGCCCATTTCTGCAGGTTTCTCCTCGTCCTTTCTTTTAAAGTGTGATATTACTCAGAGTTCCATTCTCTTCTTTTTTGAACATTTTTTAAATGTTTATTTATTTTTGAGAGAAAGAGTGTGAGCAGGGGAGGGAGAGAGAGGGAGAGAGACACAGAATCCAAAGCAGGCTGCAGGTTCTGAGCTGTCAGCACAGAGCCTGATGAGGGGCTCGAACTCACCAATGGTGAGATCGTGACCTGAGCTGAAGTTGGATGCTTAACTGGTGGAGCTACCCAGATGCCCTCAGGGTTCTGTTCTTGACGGTTTGCCCCTCTCTTTCCAGTGGCTTTTCCTGGGAAATCTCAACTACACCCACCATTTCCAACAGCATCTATACTAACGTCTCTGTACATCGATGTTCCAAGCCTGGCTCTCTTTTCTGAGAATCAAGTACATGTAATCAACTGCACGTTGTACACCTCCAACCTAATGTCCCCTAGGTTCTCAGATACCAAAGATCTAGAACCAGGCTTCTCCTCTCCACACTGTACCTCCAAGCCTTTTCTATTTCCAATCTTGTGAAATGCACCATCATCTACTCACCCACCAACTCTGTACCTGGGAGTTATCCAAGACTCACACATGATTCCCACTCTCCTCATACCTTTCCCACTCATTAAATTGGCCAGGGATGCAGCAGTGCTTGGGTTAAGGAGGTGGTGATGGCTTCTCCTTGCCAAGATCTACACACCCTCCGGACCTGACCCTGCCTGCCTACCTCCTCAGTCTCATCTGTGTCCTTCTCCCTCTTTTGCCCGACATTCTGGCCTTCTCTTCATATTTGGCCATTAGAGACTTTATATATAAAGCAGTAGGAGGCTTGGGATTCTCACATTGCCTTATAGGGCCAAGGAATAGATGCCTACAAAAGAGTTATGGTTTTCATTTGTTTTGGTGCAAGTTTTTAAAAGGTCTCTTCCTATTACAAAATAGCAAAGATCAATTCCTATAATTTCTGAGAAAGGGTGGTTTAACAGAAACGAAAGTTAGGTGATAATCAAATTAGCCTGATATCTGGAAGGTGGAAAGCACAAAAGTAGAAGGAAGGGAATGAAATGAAATAGCTGTATCTGGATCAGGTGATCAGGCTCTCAGACAATTAGGGAAGGAAGCTGAGGAGGGAGAAAGTCTGGAGTAGCTTTTTTGAAACTTTTTGGCCTGCAGACAACTCGAGTAAAAATATCCAGGATGTATTGTAAAAAAGCAATTTGGGGCTCTGACCCAGACCGACTCAAAGTCTCTGGGGATGGGGTCCAGGATTTGAGGCACACTACAATTTGAGAACCACTGCTTTTGACCTCAACTTTAACACACAGTTTGTCCCAAGTTGTATATCAGATGCAAACAGAAAACTACATTTTTCCCCAGCTAAGTTTCTTCCAGTTTGACCCCTAATTCTCTCTCATTCCAATTGCTTCTGCCTTCCTGTCCCCCTCTTCTGCTTCTGCTACTTGATTCATGCATACTCCTGTTTCATACTTCATTCATTCATTTGCTCAATTTGATGAATGAACATATGTCTGCCCCGTCGATTGCTTAGTCAATTCTCATTTATGATCAAACTCTCACTGTTCACAGAACACTGAAATCAGAGTCATAGCAATGGAAGGAAAGAATGGCCAGTGTGCTCTCTTTTATCCAGTCAGAAACTCTATGTCTCTCTCTATGTGTGTGTGTGTGTGTGTTACACTCACATACAAAATGAGTTAAACATTATAAATATAAACATGAAAAATACTTACAAACACATGACGTATTGATTCTTCTGCATAAAGATACTTCAATGTTTGGGGCGCCTGGGTGGCTCAATCGGTTGAGCGTCCAACTTCAGCTCGGGTCATGATCTCACAGTCTGTGAGTTCGAGCCCCGCATCGGGCTCTGTGCTGACAGCTCAGAGCCTGGGGCCTGTTTCAGATTCTGTGTCTCCCTCTCTCTCTGACCCTCCCCCGTTCATGCTCTGTCTCTCTCTGTCTCAAAAATAAATAAACGTTAAAAAAAAAAAAAGATACTTCAACGTTTTTCACATTTTTATTTATTATTGAGAGACAGAGAGAGACAGAGCATGAGCAGGGGAGGGGCAGAGAGAGAGGGAGACACAGAATCTGAAGCAGGCTCCAGGCTCCCAGCTGTCGGCACAGAACCTGACGTGGGGCTCAAACTCACAAACCACAAGATCACGATCTGAGCCAAAGTCGGACACTTAACTGACTGAGTCACCCAGGCGCCCCGTGCATAAAGACACTTCAAATGTGGGACACACGGGAAACTTTTTGACTGTGAAGATTGTAAAAATCATCTAAAGCAGGGTTTGGAAAACTACAGCTCATGGGTCAAATCGGACTTGCCACCTGTTGTTTTTTTAAGTGAAGTTTCACTTTAACACAGCCATGCTCATTTGTTTACGTATTCTCTATGACTGTTTTTACAGTAGAATGGCAAAGTTGAGTATCTACAGCAGAGACAGCCCAAAATATTTACTATGGGACCCTTTGCAAAATGTCGGCAAACTCTTTATAAATGTAACGCATATTTATGGTTTGCGGGTCTCATACAGCTGACAAGATGTTAAAATGATAGAAACATAGAGAAATAGATACACACATACATAGGTTTCTAGAAGCTAGGTTTTGAACCAACCAATTTTATATGTCTAAAAATGATTCTATTTTATCAATAACATAAATCTTAACAAGGGACTTTCCAGAAATTTCCCCCGCTGTATAATTTCATATAACTACTTGGTTGTGACGTAGAAGGGGGACTTTTTTGGTCTGGCCGAGGATAACTATTTCCCCTTCTGAAACTTGACTTTTTAGCCCAACAGTTTATCTTCCAGAATGATTTTGTTATAATGGTCTGTCATTTTTCTGTGCCTCTGTAAGTAATTCTGAAATTCAGAATGTACCAATAGCCACAAAACACAAGTGCTGAGCAAGCTCACTACATTACTAGTAAGATTCACATCCCTATATGAGTCTCTCAGCTCTTAAATCAGAAGAGAATTGTTTTCATATACTAGCTTAATATGTTCTAGAACTGGATCTACTGACTAAAAGGTATTATTTGGATCTCTCTCATGCCATCCTGTCTTATACTTCTACAATGCGTCTTCAGGATAAAGTGTCAGCTGTATAGTTTATCTTTCTTACATTTATGTTTTAGCTAGAAAAACAAGTTAATCAATATGCATAGGCAGATACATGCAAGCACATGTATAAACATGCAGGCCCAGAATATTACTCAGTGCTTTGATGTCAATGTTTTTATACTGGCTCATGTGTTCACTAATTATATTTTCTCTTGGGTTCATTTTTAATTGATTTATCTTTAAACACTTGCTTAATGTCAGGGTATGAATTAGTGCATGAATAAAAGTACAATCATTAAAAGATCTTTTTAAGACTTGTAATAATACTTTTGAGTCAGTGGATACCTTCTAAGGCAGATTTCTGTGCCATTTGTTTTTGTGTTATTGTTTCAGCATTCTACAAAATCATTAATATCTCATTAATTTTATGGCACCATAAATAAGAACTAAGTACCCTAAGGAGCAGTTTAGCAGAAATTTATGCTATGTCACATTTCAATATATATTTACACTGAATTATTTTTTGGTACTTAAAGCCCTCTAGAATTTGCTAAGATGTGCCCTCCACTGCTACTTCTCACATCGGCACCACACTGTTTCCTCTGTCCCTTTAATGTAATGTCCCAGAGCATTTAACCTCCGCATACGTATTATGGTGAATATTTCCTCTACTCATGCTCATTCTTTCCCTATGATGGAGAACCCCCCCCCTCACTTTTTTTCTGCCTATCTAAAACTCATCCATATGTAAGATTCATCTAAAATATCAGCCCCTCCACAAAGCCCATTGCAGTAACTCCAGCCAAGATTAGCTATTTCCTTTTAAGTCATCTATGGCGCTCACTTGTTGACTGTAATAGTCACTCATCCACTTAATCAATCAAGAGTATTTGTCATATCAAACACAAGTATTATGTTATGCGTTTCACAACACATTCATGAATAATACATAACACCCGCTTTTACTGAATTCGGAGTCCAGAAGAGAAGACAAACAACTAAATAGGCCACAATAATTCACTGATAGATGTAAGCACAGTGTGCAATGGGAACACCCAGGAACAGACGGGGTAAAGTAATGATAAGGAGCTCAGGTTCTGGAGTCACAGTGCCTGGATTTGCATCAGAGTTAGAAAAACTGGGAAATCTAGAGTTCCATTATGGATATGTAAAGTGTGAGATGCCTAAAAAGACATTTAGATGCAGATCTCAAACAAGCAGTTGGATGTACCAGTCCGGTGTTCAGAAGAGAGGCCCACGCCGAAGATATAAATTTGGGACTTATTGTGGTACAGCTGGTGTTTAAAGTCACGTGACTGAATGAGATTATCTCCGGAGTGAGTGTCAGTTGAGGAGACAAGAGATCCATGGAATGAGTCCTAGAACACACTGACTAGAACACTTCTGACAGAAGCAGGAGAGAGCAATAGGAACCAGTAAGAGAAATTGAGAAGGGCCAATAAGGAAGCAGAAAGACCAGGAAACTGTGCTGTGTGAAAGCTAAGTGGAGGAATTATTTCAAAAAGAAGAGAGTGACCCACTGTGTCAAATGTTAGTGACAGGCTAGATAAGATGAGGAATGAGAACAAATTAGATGTAACAAGACGGCAGTCACTGGTGACCTCACCATGAGCTGTTTTGGTGCCATGCTGAGGATGAAAGCCTGGCAGGGATGGATTCCAGAGAGAAGAGAAAGAGAAGAATTGGAGATAGCAATTGTGTACAATCTTTTGAGAAGTTTTGGTATAAAAGGGAGCAGAGTAATGGCCCAGTGGACTAGGGGCTTTAGAGAAGCAGATTTTCATGCTTGAATGCTGAGCAAATGATGGAATGATCGAGTATAGAAAGAAATTGTTCTCTATTCCTCTGGCTCTTCCCCTGTCTCTGCCACCAGCTCACTTTCCGAGGCCCACTCCTAACCCGACACCCCAGGGCACTCCAGATATACATATTCTACAGGAGCTGCCACACTGTGATTGTTTTTACGTCTCCCTGTAACGAATGGTAAATTTCATGAGGGTAGAGACTATATCTCATTTGCACACCTTAATCTTCATGTCCATGGCACAAATGATACCTGTAGATTATCTGCCCCCGAAAGGAGCAAATGATGTAGTCACAAGGAGAGACCTATCCCCATGAGAATGCAAGCTCATTGAGGGGAGGGATTTTCGTCTGTCTGCTCACTACTTTATCCCGAGCACGGAACAGAGCCTGGTTACAGCAGGTAACCAGTAAATATGCACTGAATAAAGAACGAATTAAGAATGAATTTAGCTGGGGAAAGTTATGAAAGGAATTCTGATGAGACTTAATGTCTATGGAGCACTTCCTGTGCACCAGGCTCCATGTAGATGCCGGACGCATGGGCTGTTGATCGAAAAATTTTCAACCTTTATATTACATTAAAATTTTAATTGAAAATCTGCTTACTTTTTTTACTACAGAGAATGTATGGCAACAGGATACAACAAGATTTTTATTTATTTTTTTTAATTTGGTGTCTGAGAGGCATTTTTTATTTCCAAATTATACTAGTGAGAAAGGCCTGCTAATCCCAACCTCTGTCACACCACCAAAAATTAATATTACTACATGAGGGTTCCCTCAATGAATTCCTCTTAAAATTAAGTGCAAAGAAATTTTGTGCTACACCAATAATCAACAGGAGTGGCTTTTTGTTGTTGTTTTTTTGCATTATATATGAATCATGTAAAGTATTTCTCTTTGCCTTGGTTGCCAAGAAACACAGAATAATTAATGCTCAAAGTAGCATTAGTTAATAATCATTCATTTTATTACCTCAAACTGCTTTGTGAAGGCAACACAGAAAAATATCTTTTGGTAGGGGGAAAATAGTTGATCCCGAATTTTTTTTTTTGGAAAGAATTTCTTTTAGAAAAGAAAACTTACAATTATGTTAAGTTTTCAGGCAAAGTTCCTTCAGTTGCTTATATTTCTACATATCTGCTGCCAAGACTTAACAATAGTTTTTCTTCATGTAGCTGGGCAATTAAGTTTAGTCCATTTTCTGCGATTTTAGTAAAATAATCTCTTGACATTAGAAAAGGTTTTTTTCTACTAAGTTTACATATTGGAAAGTTTCTACATTATCGAAGTCTCTCTACGAAGTGACCTTACATATCTACTTTCACAATGACTATTGTACTGTAAATACTTCCAGTTTATTTATACTCACTTTTGATTGTAACTCAGAAGTGCTGAACATTATTCATCCCCGAAGACTGAAAAACAGCTCTGTGCACTTGTATAAAATCTGGTGTGTTCTGTAGAACTGCTTAGAAAACACCGTCTACCATGCTGTCCTATGCCCTTACATAGTTTTCTTTTAGAATTAAATACCAGAAAAAAGTTGGCCATTAACGAACTGTAAAGATGTTAATTGTATTGCACATGATTTTTTACTCTTGGTTACCAAGAAGCTCAGAGTCCTACTGATAAGCAGTAAGAATATCAGCCAAGACCCTTAGCATACTTAGATTCCTTTTCCTTCTCAGGGCTTTTGATCTTGAATTCTAACAATCTAATTATACAAGTGCATTTCTTACTTGACCTCAGATTCCTTTCATGAGTAGGAAAGGTATAAATAAATACGTAAATATCCAGTAGCTGGTTAGTTTCTCTGTTACATTATTTAAAACATAATCTAATCCGGTAAAAGAGCCATCATGGTCCAACTATTCTCTAAGTGTCCATAAAAGTCTCTGAAAGTTTACTCTGGAAACACAGTTGATGGATACCCCTCAGATTTTTATAGACAAGAAAGGTAAAGTCAGAGAAGTTGAGTGACGTAATCAGCTAATGGAGAAAATGGAGGGTGAATAACAACTAAGCTATTTGTATAATATTCTAGCCAACATATTACTGAGTTACAAGTGCCTCTGTGAGCTGAAAAGCCCAGCTGTGTTTTCTACTTTCTGCACTACAAGCAATAATAAAGATGAAGTAATTGTAAATCAGTTAAAACCCTTCAAAGATATTAAAGATGGAAGTTATGTATCCAATTACAAACCCATCCTTCTGTTTCTACAAATAAAGTAAACGAAGCAATGCTGATTACTATATATTAACATAACAAAATAGAAATTGCAAAGAGGTGAGTGGCAAAGTCTCTAAGGAAAACATTTTAAGTAGTCTGAGTAATATATACATTTCATTCCACTTCAGTATAAATTAAAATTTAGCTGCTTAGAGTATGTATATGCGCATCCCTTAAAATGAATATAGCTCAAGCAATTGCAGCTCTGAGGTCAAATACTTAAGGAAAAGAAAATGGATTAATGAGGACTATCAGGACATCCAGCAAATTCCTTCAGCATAACGTAACATTAAGAATCCTAGTCCTTGAGGGGCACCTAGGTGGCTCAGTCAGTTAAGTTTGACTTCAGCTCAGGTCATAATCTCACTCAGGTCAAGATCTTATTCAGGTCATAATCTCAAGGTTCACCAGTTCAAGTCCCACAACAGGCTCACTGTTAGTGCAGAGGCTGCTTTGGATCCTCTGTCTCCCTCTTTCTTTGCCTCTCGCTCTCTCTCTCTCTTTCTCAAAAATAAATAAACATTAAAAAAAAAGATTTGGGGTGCCTGGGTGGCTCAGTTGGTTGTGTGTCCAACTTTGGTTCAGGTCAAGATCTCACGGCTTATGAGTTCAAGCCCCACATCAGGCTCTGTGCTGCCATTCAGAGCTTGGAGCCTGCTCGGGATTCTGTGTCTCCCTCTCTCTTTGCCCCTCCCCCACTCTCTCTCTCTCTCAAGAATAAATAAACATTAAAAAATTTTTATAAAGGGGTGCCTGGGTGGCTCAGTCGGTTAAGCGTCCGACTTCAGCTCAGGTCATGATCTCACTGTTTGTGAGTTTGAGCCCCGCGTCGGGCTCTGTGCTGCCATTCAGAGCTTGGAGCCTGCTTGGGATTCTGTGTCTCCCTCTCTCTCTGCCCCTCCCCTGCTCACGCTCTGTCTCTCTCTCTCTCTCTCAAAAATAAATAAAACATTAAAAAAATTTTTTTAATTAAAATAAAAAAGATTTAAGGGGCGCCTGGGTGGTTCAGTTGGTTGAGCTTCCAACTTTGGCTCAGGTCATGATCAAGAGGTTCGTGAATTCAAGCCCCAGTTTGGGCTTTGCGCTGACAGTCCAGAGACTGCTTGGGATTATCTATCTCTCTCAGCCCCTTCCTGACTCGCACTTTCGCTCTCTCTCAGAGTAAATAAATAAACTTAAAAAAAATTTTAAGAACCCTATTCCTTGAAACATGACTATTCCTACCATTCGTTCTCTCTCTCCTGAAAGGAAAGAAAGAGATACTGTCTTCTAGTGGGGACAGTGTAACAATCCAAGCGTTTAAAATATGTTAGGAAATGCTATGTACTTTTCTGCATGGAAAAAAAAAGATACATATAGAAGCACCCCTGCCTGATATCTCCAGCTTTCCTATTAGACTTTGAATTCAGTGGATATGGTTGAAATCAGAGCAGACATAAGAAGGAGCCAAGATATGGCAAAGGCTTTCTAAGTTGCTAGAATTCAGATTGATGCTGTAACATAACAATTATGTCGCTCAGAAATAAATACATATCTACCAAACATGAAATGTTAAGCAGAAAAATAATTGCTTCCACTGAACTTGGCTTCATGATCCTTACACCAAACTAACAATTAGAGAGTCCAATTTCAATCCATTTCCTGGATTGCATTTTTTATTACTCCCATTAACCATGAATTTGAGAGGTCATGTAAGTGGAAGTAATCCAAAGAGTCTTTGTTGCTTGGTGAAAGATATGTAGGTGCCCATTAAAGGATTTAAATCTAATATGTCAAGTATTTTCCCCCAAGATATTTTTCTTTGTGGAAAGTTTCCTTTCATTTTTTTAAATGAGGCCTCATGGGTGCCCCGATTTGGAGAATCTACTACTAATTAAGTAGCCAAGACCTACACATATGAAACAAAGAACAATTCTAGGATGATATACAGCATAGGCTATTATGAAAGTATGTATGCAGTTTGGGGTGAACATTATAGCTGTAGGAATTCAATACAAAGAGAAGATCATTGTTGGTTGGATTCATCTAAGAAATGGGGTAAGTCCATCTCAATTTGAAACCTTAGAAAAACTAATGTAGTACTAAAATGAGTTTTAAGAGAAGGAGATATTTTATTAGTTCTGAGGTGGCATCATGAACAAAAGTAAGAAAAGTGCCTGGAAAATATTATACGGCTGTGTTATCTATGTAGAGTTTGCTGATATGATTGGTAAAGGGTGATCTACAGAATTAAAAACTCCATCAAAGTTGAATAAGATCTTGGCTCCCAGAAAGCTAGTACCAGTTTGGTAGGATTATTTCTATTAATCCTACATAGTACCTGTATTACATAAAAATAATATCAGCCTGCATGCATTTTTGCAAGAAATTATTCCCCCAAACTCATCTTGAGTATGTGCTATATGCTAAGGTGTAGCTGGCACAGGATGAGAAAAAAAATACTGCCTGTGCACACAGAATTTATATTCCAGTGGAAACATTTATCATTAGTTTTGATCATGATAAGGATGATGATGATAACAAGAAATTACATTTATTCAGTTTTTTAATTATAATACTGAAATTATAAACACTGACATTTTAGAGTACATCATGTCTTAATCATTAATTCATTCGTTTATTCATTTTTCATTCATTCATTCATACATTTGTTAAACGCCTATAATCAAGGTCTTCACAGTTATCAAAGATGTTGATTTAATTCAAATGATTACAATTCATTTCTTATAAAGACATGAGCAGCTATCACACAAGAGCCCTACCAATTTTCCCCAAAGAAGTTCCTTCCTCTAAAATATCTATGGTGCATTTTTGCAGAACTTGTTGCCTCTGATGGAATGTCTTCCCCCTTTATCTATCCTTCAAGATTCAGTTCAAGTGTTGCCTCTTCCATGAACCCTCTCCTGACTCCTAGGGAAAATGTATTTTGTGCATGCTTCCATTTTAACAAAAGCATATTAAATTATGATTTATCTATCCCCCTGTTAGAGCTGCGAGCTCTTAACTGCGAGCTCCTTGATGGCATCTTTATTCATCTTTCCATTTTAGCAACTGAAACGATGCCTAATGTAAGAAGTGCTCAATGAATATTCTTGAATGACTATCTTATAATAAAGGAGACTTAGGTGCACTGTACGTGATTATTATAATATTTGAGTGCTAACAGCTGGTTGAGGGTCTAGTCTCACAGATCTTCTGTCCCTCTAAACACGCCAAGCTCATTGCCACTTTCAAGCCACTCTCTGCTCTGGGATGTCCCCCACCCTCCCCATTTCATACCGCTGGCATTAGCTTTCTCACTTAGAGCTAGCTTCAATTTCAGCTCCTCAGAGAAAACCCTCCTGATCCCCAATCTACAATGGCATTTCACCACTGTCTTTCATCACACCCTGTTCTCATTCACCACAGAGCTTATATCACACTCTCCTGTCTTTCTGGTTTGTCTACTCTTCATTGCTCCCAGTCAGAATGTAAATTCCCTGAGAGCTGATCTCTTAGTTTCCACTGCTGTACTCCTACCATCTAGCACAGTGCCTGCCATCGAGTAAGCACGCAAGAAATCCATGCAATTGAATGAAGAATAAATGAGAAATTTGGATCCTCTTTTCCATAAGTGGCAAACTATGGCTTATGGGCTACGTTCCACTTGCTGGCGAGCTTTGTTTGGACTGCTCATGTTTTGTTTTGTTTTTTTTTAATACTGAATGAGTTGTCAAATTTAAAAATTAAAAGATTTTACATTTTTCAAAAATTTCAAAATTCAGGTTTCTGTTGAAATGTTGAAAGAAGTGGAAATCTAGGGCCTACAATCCCAATTGGAAAGTCAGCAGAGGTGAGTAATGGTTGCCTGCTTTGGACGAGGATCACCAGACTGTCCCAGCCTCACCTGCTCCCTCAGCACTCAGTCACATGCCCCGTCTGACCATGAAGGTGGTCTCGATTTGGCCCTGACCTCTTCTGCTAAAGCTGTCTCTGTGACCCATGCTCTACATCACACTCACATGACTCCTATAAACCCTGTCCTCATGGACTGCTGTTACTACTAAATCTGAGACTGTATCTTCAGAGATAACTTAGCATCAGAACTTACTTTTTTATTATTTCTGCATTATGACATGGAAAGATTATATAATCAAATACAAAACTGAATTCATTACATACCAGAAGAAAATCTAGGTGAGTGTTTAAGAGATCTCAACGTGGCAAAAGAAACCTATCATTAAAACATTAAAAAACAGCGCAGGTCATGATCTCGCGGTCTGTGAGTTTGAGCCCCGCGTCAGGCTCTGTGCTGACAGCTCAGAGCCTGGAGCCTGTTTCAGATTCTGTGTCTCCCTCTCTCTGACCCTCCCCCGTTCATGCTCTGTCTCTCTCTGTCTCAAAAATAAACGTTAAAAAAAAAAAAAACATTAAAAAGCAAATTAATCAGGAAAAAGTAGATATAACTACTATGACTAAGATTTGTTACTGTTAATTAAAATTCACTAACAAAAAATGGACGCTGTCAGAAGAATGGATAAACACATTTTCAAATAATTCACAGAAAATAGAAATATCAAATAGCATTAAAAGATAGTCCATTTTATTTATAATCCAAAAGATGTGAATTAAAATGAGATTCCCTTTCGGGGCACCTGGGTGGCTCAGTCGGTTAAACGTCCGACTTTGGCTCAGTTCATAGTCTCACGGTTTGTAAGTTCAAGCCCTGCATGGGGCTCTGTGCTGACCGCTCAGAGCCTGGAGCCTGCTTCGGATTCTGTGTCTCCCTCTCTCCCTCTGCCTCTCCCCTGCTCATGCTCTGTCTCTCTCTGTCTCTCAAAAATGAATAAATGTTAACTAAATTTTTTTTAATGAGATCCCCTTTCATCTATAATTGATTAACTCATTTAACAAACATTTGCGGAGTGGTCACTATGTTCCAAACACTGTAAGTTTGGCAAATATTTTTTTAAACGGTAGTAATTTTAGGATTCAGTAAAATTAATACCATCACACATTGTGAAAAACAATTTTATGATATGCATCAAGAACCATAAAATAGTTCCTATCCTGTGACCTAGTAATTAAACTTCTTGGAATTTATCCTAGGGAAGTAATCAGTGTAGCAGACAAAGATTAATGTATGAGGATGTTAATCATAGCATAATTTATAATACCAACACATTAGAAATCTAAATGTCCAACAATAGGAGTGATTAAATAAATTATGATACATTCAAATGATGAATGATTATGCACACATTAAAATTATGTTTTCAAAGACCATTTAGTGACATAGGGAAATGCTTACTAAAACTTTTAAAACCTATATTTTAAAAATAATTTCATATAGCCAATTATAATGATCCCTTCTTTCTTGCCTCATGAGACAGAAAGAAGTTTCTCCATATAAATCTTAGTTCTGGTAGGTATTAAAATAGAAGGTCTCGCATGTTCACTGAAGCATTATTTACAATAGCCAAGATATGGAAACAACATAGGTGGTGGTGTATATATTTACACAATGGAATACTATTTAGCTCTAAGAAAGAAGGAAATCCTGCCGTTTGCAACAACCTGGATGGACCCTGAGGGCATTATGCTCAGTTACATAAGTCAGAGAAAGACAAATATCATATGATCTCTTACATGTGGAATCTAAAAATGTGGAACTCATAGAAACAGTGTAAGTATGGTTGCCAGGGGTTGGAGGTGGGAAAAATAAGAAGATGTTGGTCAAAGGATACAAATGTACGGTTATAAGATTAACAAGTTCCAGGGATCTAATGTATAGAGTGGTGAATATAGCTAATAATACTGTATCATATACTTGAATGTTGCCAAGAGAGTATACCTTAAATGTTCTCAGCAAATAAGAAATAATGATGCAATGAGATGAAGCTAATGGTTGGTGGTAATCATTTTGCAACACACAAATGTGCCAAATCAACACATTATACACCTTAAACTTATACAGTGTTATGTGTCAATTATATCTCAATAAGGTTTGGGGGAAAATAAAATAAAAAAAAATTTCAGACACAAAAAACAGAAATTGCTACATGGGATCAGAAAAGCAATATGGTTTAATACAAGTTAAACATACACAAAGCACTGAAGAATGTCCTAGATAGCAGGTAGTGACTATTCTATAGAAAGAGAGGAAAGATGGGAGAAGGAACAGGAAGAAAGCAAAATATAAAAGAACAAGACCACAGCAGAAAGAAGAGACAGAAATGCGTAAGGAGAACATGTGGAGGACAGAAAATCAAAAAGGACACATAGCTGAATTTTAAGGAAATTCTCTGCACACACCATAGTACTAGAACTTAAGAAATTCCCTTTTTGATGTATTTATAGTATTATGTAGATCAGACAAGACACTTACAAGAAGCATTATTTGTTTCTTGTAACACCAACCACAGGAAGGGCCAAAAAGGATGTCATGGCAGAAAAGCAGAACTACCTCAATACCATGAAAAGAATAACAACAAAAATTGAAAGTCTCAGTGCACCAAAATAAACTGTCTGTACAAAAGATGATTATAGTAAAACAAGGAGGAAGTTGAACCTTGGTTTTAGAATTACTGAACTGTGCAAAGGCAGAAACCAATCTGCATGGTCATCAGTGTTCAGGAGGCAAATAATTCCATGTCCACAATGAAAGCAGTGAAACCTGGGCTCCACCAAACCCTTGGAGCACAGCTACATGGCTCCTCCTGAAGCCAAGTATACACCCCCTGCTCTTTGCATTTGTGCTTCGGTGAGGGAGCTGTTTGGGTAACAGATTCATAATGCACTTAACCAAATATAACATCCAAGCCTAGAGAAAGCTGAAGGAGTCACTTGTGGAAAGATCAAAAGAGCACAGAGGATTCTCTTCTATGAGTGAAAACTGAATTTTTCATTAAAAGATGGTGGGAAGAGTCACCCAAGAGAATGCATTTAAAAGTAATAAGGTAACAATGTTCTGCGTCACTGTAACTAAGTAAGAGGACAATTGCGTAACCCGACACTGTCAGCTGCACATACCCCGTTCCATATATCTTGCCATTCCTACCCCGTTTTGAGTTCCTAGAAGAATGTGCATGGACTCTCATTTCATATTTACTCCTAACAATTTAATCACAAGGCTTAGAGTGTTCAGCAATTCCGAATCTCCCTTTACCCCTCTGATGTACTCCCTCTTCCTGAAATCGGGCTTCATTTATGTATATCCACACTGTACCATCCTGGTTCTGCAAACTGTTGCTTTTTCAACGTTTTGGTTTTGTGAAATTGAGAAACCTCTACATATCCATGCAAGCCATTTTCACATCTGTAATTTTATCTCTTTGTTTCAGTAAGTTGTTTTTATCCCCTTGTTCCCTTTTTTTTTTTTTTTTTTTTTTTTACTACTTCTGAACTCCCACTTTTGGACAACTCCACCATAATTTTTGAATCTAAGCTATTCTCTTCAAGAACTGTCATAAACTTAAATCCATCAAGACCATTGACCCTTGCACCATGTTCGCTTTTAACATTGTTTGTATTTTGTGTCATTACCTTTCAATCTGTGACTAGCTCTTGCATTCTTTATTCTCATTCTTCATTCTTTTCAACATCCCCCATAGCCTGTTTTTAAAATTTGTATTCTCTACTCTATACTTAGTCTGCTTAAAAATGAACTGACCTAGAAAAGTCTCTTCTTGACCTTGACATTTTTACTATTACATACATCATACTGGTAATCTGAGGTTGCATTTTTAAACCTCCTCTTCATGGATCTGGGTGATTGGTTCAAACATCTGCCATTCTACTGGTTCCAAGGCTGCCTTAGCTGGTCTGGTTGTTCATTTCCCATCGAAAGGCTGCAAGGTCAGGACTTGTTCGTGTAACTGCTCACTCGGGCAGAGGGGACAGCCTCTCCAGACAGAGCAAAATTAGCCTTCAGTCAAGAGCACATGGGTGGCTGGACTCCTCTACTTCCTTCTTCTAAAATTTTCACTGCTCACTCTGGCCCGTTCTTCCCTGTTGTTTTCCTTCCACCATGCTACAGCTTGTGAAATAACTCCTTGCCCATGTCCATGTTGGGCCATCAGGTTTCTCTATTCATTCTAGTAGCCAATTTGATTTTCATTCTCAGCCTGTGATTTTTTTTCTTTCCATTCACATTCAATCTTTAGTCACTCCTTTTCTAGACTGACTCAATTCCTATCATCTGAATTTCTCTTTCTCTCAAAAACACCTTTTCCACATCCTAAACCTCTGTGTTCTACATCCTTCAACTTGCCCTTCATTCCGTCCTTCATCCTTCAATACCTAAAATCCTCTTTTGTCTTTCTAGCTATAATCTATCTGCCCTTACCTGTTTCCATTCTATATATGCATTTTGCTATACTATGAGAGACCCAAAAATCTTGTCAGTGATTGAAATGTATTAAAAAAAAACAGAGCAACCTCTTTTGTTAATATATCCTAGAATGTGACACCTTCCCAGAATCTTTTGTAAAAGTTATATTCAAGTTTACGTATATTAGATAGTTATGCAAAGAAGAGAAGGGCAAGAAGTGTCTAAAGAGCAACCTTTCAACACCTTAAACTTACATAGTGCTGTATATGTCAATTATATCTCAATAAAACTGGAAAAATAAAAAAAGTAAAAATAAATAAATGTACTCAGGATCTTACTTTATATCTACCAATGTCTGTTCAATTAACTGTTAAGATGTATGGGAAGAAGGAAGAGGGAGAGGTTGACAATGTGAGAAAATGACTGGAGAGAAAGACTGGGAAAGTCCAGAAAGTTTGGACTTTAACCTGTAAAAAAAAAAAAAGAAGCTACTATGGAAAAAATCAAATTGGCATTGTGCATTCAATATTTTTAACTTTTAAACAAATCTGTGTTAGAAGATGCAAATTTCAAGTTGATTTTCATGTTAATAAAATTAAATTCATCAAACAACACTTATTAAGCACCTATTTTCATGAGGTACTATAAAATGAAAATGGTTCCTCTAAAAGAATTTAAAATTTAGCCTAATATCTGTCAGAAGTCCAATGGAAACTAATTACAGGCTGATACTTACAGCTTCTGTATGAAACATGCCGACCTACGACTCCAAGAGGCCAAAAGCCATCCTCAAGGTTTATCCTGATTAGACCTGAACATACCCCCTTCCTTCACACTCTCTATTTTCTCAGCCTCTCCTCCTCTCTCCTTCAAACTGCCGTTAGTTGCCATGGTTTTCCTATTTTTCAGGCTCTGACCTGGGACTGTTTCCTCCCTCCTGGCCCAGCAGTTTTTGGTGGCAAGTATCATTTTCTTGTAGATCAGCCCCTAGCATAACTCCCGGAACACAACTGGGCATTCTGAGAGCATTTTCTTCTCCTTGGCCCAGAACAAGGGGGCAGGTGCTGAAGAAATGAAGGGACCAGAACATGAAAATATAACAAGCCATGGCACAAAACACAACTGTTAAGATTAACAAAATAATATTGGACATAAAATGTGATACCTGATGGGCCAGAATATAGATATTGTGTCCAACATCTTTTGGGGAAACACCGTCATCTCCTCCATCATCATCCCCATGGTCACATTCCAATCCTTGGTTATAGGCGTTCTTCATCACATCCACCTATCAAAAAAACAAATAGGAAGAACAGGCATTTTACGTTGTCTATGAGGTATAATGAAAAATTGGAACACTTCTGGGGCACCTGGGTGGCTCAGTCGGTTAAGCGTCCGACTTCGGCTCAGGTCATGATCTCACAGTTTGTGGGTTTGAGCTCTGCATCGTGGGTTTGAGCCTGTTTCAGATTCTGTGTCTCCCCCTCTCTATGCCCCTCCCCCACTAGCGTTCTGTCTCCCACTGTCTCAAAAATAAATAAACATTAAAAAAAATTTTTTTAAATAAAAAAATTTTAAAAACTGGAACACTTCCAAAGACTTGAAAACTACGAAAGAACTATAAATGAAAATGGCCTTAGAAATCATCTTTATTTAAATAAACATGAACAATATTTTCTGTCTTTCTTGAACATTTTTGCTTTGATGTTTGAATACTGACAATGCCAAAGTTCCAATGAATTAGGCAACTCTAGAACCCTGAGACACATCCATTATTTATTAAGCTTCCACTAGGTACAGGGACAAATGGTGCTGGACGTCGTCCTCTGTACTGAGGACCCAACAGTGGGTACAACACAGTATATGCTCTCAAGGAACTTACTGTCCAGTGGGAGAGTCAGTACATCAAGAGGTGAACACAACAGTTCTACGGCAGCACTAAGTGTGAGGCACCTAGTGAGCACACAGTAGGTACATGAACTCAGGCAAGAGACTGATGGGGGGGCCACAAGAAGGAAGTGGATCTTGAGAATAAGGTGTTGTAGGCAGAGGGCTATTGCACATTGCTGCTGTTGAATGAACATGTAACTCTTAGCCCCATTTAACCATAAGAATAGAGAATGCCTTGGTCCTCTTAGTCCACTACCTACAGATATGAGGCTCTCAGTAAATATATGTTAAATAAAACTGTATCTTACATTTTTATCTGCCCTCCTCAACTTCATTCCTCACTATTAAAGAGAGAGCAATGCTTTTGAAACCCCATGCTTTCAAGGACAAAAAGGGAGAGGCAAACCAAGAAACAGACTCTTAACTATAGAGAACAAACTTATGGTTACCAGAAGTGAGATGATGGGGGGGGGTGGGGGAGGGGCGGTGAAATAGGTGGTGGGGATTAAGGAGGGCACATGTCGTGAAAAGCCCTGGATGATGCATGGAATTGTTCAATCACTATATTGTGCACCTGGAACTAAAATAACGCTGTATGTTAAATATACTGGAATTAAAATTAAAAAAAAAAAGCCCAGTGCTTTTAAAGCATGCTGATATTACTTCATAATTTTTATGTTACAAGCGAGGAGGAAAATATAACTTCTACAATAATGATCTCTGTGGAATCCCCAGTCAAGTCTTCAGATAATTTTCTTTAGGCCAAGCATGGTGTAACATTTCAATGATACAAACAAGCACAGAAGGAATTGGTTTTATTCTTATTGTTCAGAAAGAGATAAAAATAAAATTTTCGAGGAGTACAAACATTTTTCACATACCTTTCTCAAATATTCCAATACACAAACTAAAGAAAACTTGCTTTTTTTTCTGGCAAAAAGAATTTGCAGACAGTTTAATAGACTGTGACAGTTTGATTAAGAAAAGTACTTAGAGGAGCGTCTGGGTGGCTCGGCCAGTTAACTGTCCAACTCTTGGTTGTGGCTCAGGTCATGAACTCACAGTTTGTGAGATTGAGCCCCACATCGGGCTCTGCACTGACAGCATGGACCCTGCTTGGGATTCTCTCTCTCCCTCTCTCTCTCTGTCCCTCTCCTGTTCATGCACTCTCTATCTGTTTCTCTCACTCAAAATAAATAAACTTAAAAGAAAAGTGCCTAGAGTGGATAAAACCAATGAAGTAAGGACCCAAATCACAAAGGTCTTTTGCATCATGGGAACTCCTGAGTTACTTTTAAAGGTAGGTTGTGATGTGCCATCATGCCTGGTAGGGCAGTGAAAGCCACTAGACTTGTTTCATGACATGCATACTACAAATTTGTCCCTTTTTGGATGCACACTATTAGCACAGTTTCAAAAGTTTTCTTACCAGTTCTCTGGGTCTCATGTTAAAAAGAATTCTTTCTGCATTCTCACTGTCGTGTCTGCTTTCCATGATGGCCAGCAAAAGCTTGGAGGCATTGTTCTAGAGATACAGATTTAGTTAATGCACATGAAAAGTCTATTTCATGGATTAACAATCCCTGCATTTGTTTTTATTGACATTACCAGGAGCATTTTTTAAAAAATAAACACAATTTTAAACTGCTAATTTCATTTGGCTAACTAACATTTTAAAATAGAATGTTTTAGGGGCACCTGGGTGGCTCGGTCAGTTTAGCATCCAACTCTTGATTTGGGCTCAGGTCATGATCTCACAGTCATGGAATCCACTGAGCATGAAACCTGCTTAAGATTCTCTCTCTCCCTCTCCTGCCTCTCCCCTGCTCACCTGCACATGTGCACACGCATATGCTCTCTCTCAATAAATAAATAAATAAATAAATAAATAAATAAATAAATAAAAACAAAAAATAAATTAAATAGAATGCTTTACTTCATTGTCAACACGAAATAAAAATAATGAATCATGAGAGGTATGTTACAAAGAATATTTTAAATATTGGTGAAAGGGTGTTTTAAATACAAAATTGACTTTGTACGTAATGCATTAAAATATAATATTTTCCTTCACTATTTTCTAAATAGGCATTGCCATGATGCCATTTTAATAAGAAAGTAAGGTGAGGGGTGCCTGGGTGGCTCAGTCGGTTAAACATCTGACTTCAGCTCAGGTCATGATCTCATGGTTCGTGGGTTCAAGCCCTGCATTGGGCTCTGTGCTGACAGTGCAGAGCCTGCAGCCTGCTTTGGATTCTGTGTCTCCCTCTCTCTCTCTGCCCCTCCCCTGCTCTCTCTCTTTTTCTCTCAAAAGTAAACATTTAAAACAATTTAAAAAAATGACAGTAAGGTGAACCAGTAGCAACAATGTATTTTATAGAAATGGTATATAATTTAAAGAATTTAGTGTAATAGTTTGTAACATGTTAGCATATTAGCATACCAAAACTTTAAATAAATTTAAGCAATAATTGCTGAGAATTAATCTAAAATTCTAAATTCACAAGTTAGAAGTAAAATATAAATTTACTGATAATAGTTTATTCGTCTCACTATATGCCAGTATATATGCATCATGTTTATCATCTGGGTTGTTGAAGAATAATATTTTCTAATTTTGTTTAATAGAGACTAAAAATAGTTTATGTTGTCTTTAATGTTCCAATTTGGTTTATAAATATGTATTCTCAAACATTTAACCTATGGATTCCAAAAATGTTTCTGATATAGTTGATTTATGATCCAAAGAATTACAGAAAGTCTTATTACACAAAGCACAATATCCTCAACATGTGGGAAGATGTTTCTTTACACTGTTTTCAATAGCACCGCTCCAGAATTGTGGCCACCTGTGAAATGATAAAAACCACCTGGGAGATATTTCTACAGTGTTTTTGCAATATTTATTTCGATAAAAATCTCAACTTCCACACACAATCTTTGATAGGAGCACAAGAGAAGTAGAGTCAAATGGCTTTAAGATGTTTCTCAGTGAGTCAAAATTAACATCTTACAGGATAAAAACCTGAACTGAATCAGTTGCTTGATGTATGCAGATATTCACTACATAAATTTTGTTAATTTTATACAAATTAATTTTATTGAGTAGTTTAATACTAAATTCTCTCCACTTTTTTCTTTCACGAGTACAGCCTAAAGACTGTCTTTAAATGACTAATATTAGTAGCAATGATGTCTGATGATGATGGTAGCAATGTCCTGAAAAAGCTTTAGAATTTTGTAAGGGAAGGGGCATTATTTTTTTTTTTTCTGTTCCAGTTTCAATTTTTAAGGATTGGTACTAAATCCTAAAAATCCATTTTTATAATCTAGCATCCTATACAAACAACGTACCTAAAAAAAATAAGGTTCCAGGATTAGTGGAGCTGAGATCCTCAGACCAATCTGAACTGACCCCACAGAATTTAAAGCTAAAACCTTGGTAACACTCACAGTATTCTCTAATGAACCTTACTTAGCAGGCCCAGTACATAATAGCTTAAAAATACATCCAATTTCAGAATACCATTGGCAAGATGATATTTTTTCCAACCAATCTTCTTTTTATACTATGTTGGAAGAATAGAAATCTTGTAAATGACCTACAGAAATCTGAATCAAATTGAAAGTACAAGAGCCTACATACACTAAGAAATCAAATGTGTGTGCCAGTGTTAACAGAAGATTTTCTTCCAAAGGGAGCTAGGGACCTTTATTAAAAAAAAAAGCTACCTATTGACACATTCAACACTTTACAGTCACAGCTCAGCTATGAAATATAAATTAAAAATGAAAGGATAAGACATATGCATAAAAAATTCATAAACCTATATAGTAAATGAGTATATAAAATTAAGTACAGTTAAAATTATAAATAATTAAGCAATTAAATTTAAGAATGACTGATATAAAATAAAACTTAATTTAGCATTTTTGCTATGGCATACTCTATGTTATGGAGAATTTATAATTAAAAGCATTCTACCCATGGAAGCCCCCTAAAATTTGCCACTTTGTATTGCTCTGCTTTAAAAACATTGTTCTCATATTGGCCATTATACATAAAGCTTCATAGATTGTTTGGAAAGGTATATATGCCTTGTTCCTTAAGTAGAAGACTATATTTTAAATATTTCAAGTTAAATCCATCCCTCTGGTATTTTATACATATCTTGATTTAGCCAACTGTCATATTTTGAAAAGATATACATAATAGTGCCTAGTAACATAAGTGAAATTTTAAATAATCCTTTATCAAAAAAGCATTTTCATTTGAATAGATAAAAATATTTATATACAGTTAAGTAATACCCCATCATTTAGTTTTTAATAGGTCTGGATTTGTAAATAATCTATACGCCCATACTTTGTTCTAATCGATGAATCACTCAGTATTTCCCTCCATTAAGTTATATCAATTAAAAATGAGTTTTTAGGCCAATAAAGGACTTTAAAAGCCAAAGGTCAAGGCTTCTGTATGTTGTTTTTTTATGAATTATGATTAAAGATGAATATAAGATGAAATAAACATTTTTCTTGTAACTCAACCTAAGCTGTCACATGGTCCTAGCTTGGCTTCATTAACTAAAGCATGATGTTAACGAAGAAAAGGATACAAGTTCAATCTATGTAAGGATCATCTTCATTCTATTCTATGAACAGAAAGACTGAAGGCTTATACATATTGCCAATGAAAACAGTGAAAAAAATACAAATTCATCTCGTCTATGAAAAGAAACATTTGCTTATTAGGAGCTCTTAGCACAATCTACACATAAGCACAACATATGATTCCATTATATATCTAAATCCATATTTAGAAACAAAATTATAGGGGTGCCTGGGTGGCTCGGTCAGTTAAGCATCTGACTTCGGCTCAGGTCATGATCTCATGGTTCATGGGTTCAAGCCCTGCCTCGGGCTCTGTGCTGACAGCCCAGAGCCTGGGGAGCCTGTTAGGGAATCTGTGTCTCCCTCTCTCTCTCTGCCCCTCCCTCTGCTCATGCTCTGTCTCTCTGTGTCTCAAAAATAAATAAAAATGTTTAAAAATTTTTTTAATAAAAAAGAAACAAAATTATAAAAATGTCATTCCTATTCTCCCTAGCCATAAATTTACCTACACAAAGTTTAACTTAATTATACTTGCTGTGATATTGGATAGACCTGTCTTTACAGAAAAATTGTATTCAACCAATTTTTTTTTTTACCTCTTTAACACTAAACACAATAATGTGGTCTTTAATAATTCATCTGTATTGAATATCATGCCTTTGGATTTGGGATTTATATAGCTTCTTGTGTATATTCATTTGTCTGTTTCCATTTGAACAAAAACTTGATGAAATTTTTTTTAAATGCCATTTTCTTCCTGATCTCTGATAAATGTAACTGCTGGGAAGTATGTGCACAGCTTAAGTTAAGGCAGCTTCTCAAAGGGAGTGTGAAAATAGCTCGCAGTATTTGGGGAAAAAATAAGATTCTGATTTAAAAGAAAACAACTTTTAGAAGAGAGCAGAATAAAACTAGAATGCAGCCCTTTTTTAAATAGTCTAATTCATTGTGACTTGCTAGATAGAATTCTGTAGTCAAGATGAATTAAAAAATATATGGCATGATGAATTTTTAACACCTTATCTTCCTCTATATAATAAAAAATGTAAAATAAAAACAAAGGGAAGTAGTGAAACAAAGTAGCTACTTAAAAGACCTTTCAGTAAAGTACCCTCTAGCCAAACATTATCTCGAAGCTTGTTGGACATTTCATTAGGAATTTAGTGCACATTGTGCTTTTGCTATTCCTTTCTGTCAAGTCATTAGCTGACAATAGGATAATATCTGGGGTTTTACAAGAGCTATTTGAAGATTCAGAGTCAATTCAGAAAGCAAGTTTTATATAGAACGTGTCACTCCCTATCCCCGCCCCTCCACATAGTGGATTTACTCTACCTTTAGTTGGAGCACCAGATCCATTCGATATTTTCCAAGAGGGTTTATGTCATTTAGAATCAAAGCAATGATGATATCAATCCCATTGGATTCATGAGTAGCAATACACGTCTAGAAAGCAAAATGTTTGTAAACAATATTTTATTTACAACATAAAAGCACTAGAAATTATCTAACATAAAATAACAGTCACCTTGGTTTTTTTGACCTTTAAAATATAATTAAGATTTAACTTTGAAGTCAAGGATTTAAGTTTCCTTTGTTCTTTTATAGAGAATCTTTTAATTGATTAGTTTTGATTAAATGGCTTTGAATGCAGAACACTGAAAGAGACCGTGTGTAACAGGTGTCTTTTATTTTTAACATGTTTATTTATTTATTTTGAGAGACAGAAAGAGAGAGTGAATGGAAGAGGAGCAGAGAGAGGGAGAGAGAGAATCCCAAGCAGACTCCGTGCTGTAAGCATAGAGCCTGGTGCCGGACTTGATCTCACAACTGTGGGATCATGACCTGAGCCAAAATCAAGAGGAACGCTTCACCAACTGAACCCACCCAATAGGAGCACTCTATGTATTATTATGAACTCACCCAGGGACCCCAGGTATCTTTTAAAATGAACCACTTTTATAGACTTTCAAAGAATTTCAAAAATTAAGTTAAATACTCTTTCAACCAACAAATTCCAATATTCCCTACAATAGAGGAGTGCCTTAAATTCAGAATTTTAAGACCTGATCTCTCCTGGCTAAGAGAATATTCCCATTTATGAAAGTAGTGTTTGTGATATGCCTAAGGTCTGCAAGTCAATGTTATTGGCACTGATGTAGCATACCAATTTATCTGGTACTTAGTACTCAGTGAGTCACAAATGATGTTGCCGCACGTGCTGGGTGGCAGCAGACAAGGCATACAGGTGCCTTCCAATGTTCTGGGGACATCCTGTCCATGATGATGGCTAATGAAAAGTTGCAGATTCCTTAAACCTGAGTGATTTAGAGAGGAACCTTACTTGGGGAAAGTTTATAAAACATCCTGAGAGATAAATATCAGTATTTTGAAGTTAAGGTCTACTGTGCCCCGATTCTGAACTTAATTCAATTTATAGAACTTGAAAAACAGAAACCTGTGGGTTGGAGTTTGTGGAATTACATGTTATAATGCAGCACCCAGTCAAGGGGGTTGAAAAATGGAAACTCGGGTGGAGTTAAATGAGCAAGAGTAAAATCAAGGTAACTCTGGAATGACTGCTATTTTTCAGAATGGGCTTCATTTCTCCTTTTGCACAAAATTTTTTTCACTCCCATGACACAAAGGAAAGGTGTCCTCTATTCATCTTCTACATTTCCTGAGGTTCTGATCATTAAAACACTTGCTAGACTTAGAGGCAATCGATTTGCAGATCATTTCTGGAATTTTCTGGCAACCTTCTTTTCTCGCACACATTTTCAGAGCACGGGGTTCAAAGTAAGTATATTTTTAGATATGGGATTCATGTTCATTATTATTACTTATATTGTTTTATTATGTTATTTTATTATTAGTTTTCACTTTTAGAGCTTACCTGACTTAATAAATGATTTTTAAAACTCAATTTCATCCATTTATAAGACCAAAAGTGGGGAATATGTGTTTGGCATTACAGGTATACATGTTTTCACCAACAACAAAACCAAATCTCTAAATCTACATATTTTTCCTTAACTTTAAATCAATAGTTAAGTTTTCTTGTATCATTACCCTAGGAGACTGAAATACAATCCAGGAAAATCCAGGGCAAAATCTGAAAAGTCCTTTATCAGGGAACATGTGCATTGCAGAGGGGAGAAGAGTATCCTCATAACAAATTCTTTATGTCAGCAATTGTTGAGTTTTTATCCTACATACCTCTGTATGTATGCATATGTGTGTGCACATGTTTATGCATTTTTTGTGCATATGTCATATAGTTTGCAATAGAAAAGCAGCAGTTTTTTTCACACTTCTTTCTACGTTATGCACTGATGTTTGGTCCCAATGGCTACTTTAAAATTTATTTCCAAAGACGTTTACAACCCGAAAACTTTTTCTTTCAGGGTGAATCCATGCTTGCAATGGTAGCCCCATAATTAAGTGGATGTGAATGGTCAATTAATAAACTCTAGGGTGGCTCCCCTCCCTTTACTAGTTCACGTGTCCTATCTTCTACTCCCACAATGTGTCCTTGATATCCAAGAAAATGGAATCAGGCAAACATTCTGGAAGAGAGAGGTAAAATTTCACCCCGGAAAAGGTAATACAGTCAAAAGCGCACTCTTTTTAGACTCCATCAAAGTCCTGAGTTTTAGGAACAGCTCTACAATTTACTGATTCCATCACTCTGAGACAATAGAACATCACTTAACCTCTGAGTCAGAGCCTATTCATCCACAAATGGGAGCAAGAAGACCTATTTCCTAATTTTGTGAATATAAAGGAGATAATATATACTGCCCACTGCATGCAGTGGAAGGAGCCAAAGGGAGTGTGTTCTACGAATCCTGGAAAAGAATCATTGAAGATGAAAACTGAGCAACGATGAAGAAATGCCTTTTACTCTTTTTGGTAGGTCTGATTTTTATCTGGAACATTTTCATGGGAAATTTCTTTTACAATGAAATTAAATAAAAATATGGCATAGTATTTGCTAGTCTATAATTCAGTCTTTGTATGTTTTGTGAGAAAAGTAAAAATATCTGGCAAAGCAAGAAGAAAGACCTTTTAAATGTAGACAAAGGTTGGCTCCTTCACCAATTTGATCCTTTTGCTAATTCGTCATGAATACTTTTGCGTGAAGAGCTGCTTTCACGGTTACCTGATTTTCATGGCATGGGCCCTGGCAATACTCCGTCAAGCTCTCCAGAGTCTGGTTGACCAGCACTACATTCTTCTCATTGATGTAGAGACCCAATAGGCCCAGGCCACCGGTGGTACTTCCACAAATGCAGTCCAAAAACTGAAGGGTCTCACAGACAAGGTTATAATTTGTTTTGTTGTTTTGATTCCTCAAGAAGTTCTGAAGGCAAAAGAAAATATACCTGAGGGGTTAAAAGAAATCACTGTGCTAGTTGTTTTCAGCTCTCTCACTATGTGTGTTTTTCTAACTCAAAAATATCCCCGTGGCAATGTGGAATGGAATTGCTTTTTATAAGAAAGTGTTCACATTTATTAAATTTCCCCTGGGTTTAAGAAAAAGACTCTTAAGTTTTTCCTCAAGAATCTAAATTTCTCAGTATAGTTCATAACAAACATTTCTCAGTGTCATTATCTTCAAACTATATGGACAAGGCAAAAACAAACAAACAAACAAAGAAGTAGTAGGAAAAGGAGAAGGGAAAAAGAAACTAGAAAGAAGTTCTTTAGGGAAGGAAGCAATCAAATTTTCAAGTAAAGGATCCCTCGTAAACAGTGCAGCTTCAAACAGTGGATGATACAACCATTATGGAGGGCAAGTTGGAAGCACCTATTAAAATTTTCAGTTAATATACAATTCCACTTCCTAAGTTACCATATTATATCTATATCTATATCTATATCTATCTATATCTATATCTATATCTATATCTATATCTATATCTATATCTATCTCATCTATATCTATATTATATACCATATATATGGTAACTTATATGTATATATATATAATACATGCACATAAGACTACAAAGAGGTTCCCTGCACACTGCTTATTAATAGCAAAAACTGGAAACCATACCATACCTATCATAATGCAACTGGTTTAACAAATAATAGTACATCTAAACATTGGAATACTGCAAAGCTATAAAAATGAGGTACTTCAATATATACTGATATAAACACAGTCTAGTAATAATTTCGTAATAAGATGTATTACCAAATGAAAAAAGTAACTCGAAGAACATTATATAATCTAGTTTTTTTTTAAGTTTACATGTACAGATCGATATGCTTCTATGTACGTAGAAATTTCTCGAAGGAAGTACAACTGTTAACGTAATTTCTTTGGGAGAGTAAACCTGGTGAAAGGGGAGGCAGAGAGGGAAAGTTTTATTTTTATTTTATTTATTATTTATTTTTATTGATTTATTATGTAATTTACTTATTTGAATTTATTCCAACCACTTATCTTTGTTTAGGGGGTTTTTTTGTGTGATTTTTTTCCACTTTTTTATTGTGGCAAAATAGATATAAAATTTACCATCTTAAACATTTTTAAGTGTATAGTTCAGTGGTATTAAATATATTCATAATGTTGAGCTACCATCACCATCATCCATTTCTAAACCTCTTTTCATCTTGTAAAACTGAAACTCTATACCTATTAACGTCTCATTCTCCCCTCCCCCTCCCCCTGGCAACCACTACTCTACTTTCTGTCTCTGTCATTTTGACTACTCTAAATATGTCATAAAAATAGAATCACACGGTATTTGTCTTTATGTGACTGATTTCATGTCACTTGGCATAATATCTCAAGGGTGATACATGTTGTAGCCTATGTCATAATTTTCTTCCTTGGTAAGGTTGAACAGTATTCCATTGCACCCATATACCACATTTTGTATACCTATCTGTTGATGGACATTGGGGCAATTCTATATATTAGCTATTGTGAGTAAGTCTACCATTTGTCCTATTAAAACAAAGGTTTTTTTTTATAAGTAGCATTTTCCAAACTGTTTGATCCCACATTCCTGTAAGAAAAATATTTGATCAGATACTATGTATCTATCTGCTACATGGACAGACCAAGTGGATCAGCATAAGCATGTAGGCATATATCCAGTATCTTCCCTCTGGAAGTAATACGCTGGTCTCTGCCCAGCCCAGGTCTGCAGCAGCCCTCTCCACGATGTGGTCCACAAAACTCATAGCTTCTACCACTTATTAATTCCTGAGCTTCTCCTCTCCTTGAAGGATATTTAATGCAATTTACATGAATCTACTATCTCTTACCAACTCAGAACACCTGCACTCTAGGCTCTTACTAGAGAACACAACTTCAAACTCTGCTCTCTCTAATCCTGGACATATGCTGTTAGAGACTATTGCACCTTTCACGTAATTATGCCACAGTGACATAAGCAGTGTGCACCAACAACGAAAAAAACAAGAGGCGAAAATTCCTAAGCACTGCTAAGTCCACCTACTTGACAAAGAAAAATGTACCAAAGAAGATGTAAGACCGGGATCATATTCATCTACAAAGGTATCAACCTTTACTGTCCTGAAAAATCCTCTTGTATATTAACTGTCTCTAATGAAGACATAAATATACTCTGTATCTTCACTCAAGATATATGAATTGAAAAAAAAAAAGAATACATGAACTGATTTGGAAATGATGAAACCCCCTGTATCTACAAAACCATGAGAGGTATAGTTGAGGCAAATGTGACCTTACTCAACAAATACCAGAATATTAGGAATAGATAATGCTGAGGCTAAACAGATGTGAATTGAGGATACAAAGGATGATACTGTACAAGCCTGATTTTTTTCACACATAAAGGAATTTTCCCTTCATTTTCCTTCACTTAGATGCAAAAGTTTCTTCCCGACTCAGAAGAGCACCATTGGTTTTATTGATTATCTCTCCAGAGCTACACATTAGTTTCATTGGAATTTAGTTACCTACAATCACAGGCCGTATTCTCAACTATTACACAAAATAGAACAAATACCTGCAGCTCCCGGTTGTGATTCTCACACAGCAACTGCAGAAACCTCAGTATGGGCTGCATGATGGCAATTGCAGGACTCATGGTTACTTCCTCGGCAGACTTTTCCTCGGCATTTCCTGCTTCGGATCCTGCACACATCATGTCGATTTCTGGATCCATTTCTCTTCGGTATGCACAATACGCTTTGGAGGTTGCCGAAGAAGCTTCTGTTAATTGCCCTTTCATTCCCTCTTTTAAAAGTAATGATGAATCTCTCACTGAAATAAAACAGTACTCTTAGATTTCTGAATTAGCTTCCTTTTGCCAATTAAAAAACAAGACCTCCAGTTACCCAAATACTCTAACAACTGAATCAAAAAACATTTGACAAGAGGTGCAACAATTTCTCCCAAAATAATCTAGCAACTACAGAATTAAATTTGCACAGGACATTAAAAAAAAAAATCTGAATGTTCAGCCAATTTCAGAAGGGCTTGTGTCTTTCTGATAAATACAAAATATGAGAATTCTTGAATACAAGAAGGTGGGGGAAAATATGGCAAACTTCAAAATGTTATGTTTATATGATTTGTATTAACTTCACTGATGACTTTGTTATTCCAAATACCAAGAATCTTTCATTACAGTAAGGTGCTATAACTCCTATTCTTAAAATTTGGGTTTCATGAATACTCAAAAGGTTTGGGCAGTTGCTCTTTACCATGCCTTCCACAATGAAGTCAAACTTTTCAATGTCGCTTGTTCCTTTGTGTTAATAATGCCTTGTTTGAATTTGGTCCTACAAAGCTGTTTCAAGGTCAGCCCCGTGGCCCGTGGCCATAGGATTTTAAGGATGGAGCTCCATACACAGAACCACAGATGGGATATTGAGATGAAGGTAAGTGAGATCTAAAGGTGGTGTGACCTTCTTTTTTCTCTATTCCCCCACGTACTCAACTATCTCTTTACCTCTCATTCGTGGACCAGATGTCATCAATTCATTGTCATCATCCCTTTTTTTGTTACCTAAGTCTATGGTATTAACGGTCACTGTTGATCTTATCTCTTTCTGAGCAGCCTTCATTCGGTCATACAGAACTTTGAAGAATTTTTCTGACTTTTTTTGTTCATGTAATTGCTGGTAGAAGGAGTACTGCAAGAAAGCATATTTTAAGATATCAACACCCAAGGGGAGAAAAATAGAGCTTTCTTGCTTGAAATAAATATAAACATTATGAATAAAAGCACACATTTCATGTGCTGCCCATTATTTCATAAATTAGCAGCCTTTGCCAGTCTCCTGTACTATTTAACATATACTAATAATAACTTGTGTTTGCTTAGCACTTTCCAGTAAAATCCAATATATTTTCCTGTTATTTAATTCACCTTTAGTGATTATTTTATTTTAAAAATTTATAAGTGCATTGTAAGAAGTTGTATGCAAGGAGTGCCTTGATTTTTATAATATTGTAAACTCATGTCTTGATTCAACACATATTTATTGAGTGCCTACTACGTGCCAGGCCCTTGCTACTACGAGGCATAGAGCAAAAAGGAAAAGCCACCACAATCCCTCCCCTCATAAGTGTGTCACCTAAAGTGGAAAACAGCCACTAATCCAATGATCATGCTGTCTAAATGCGGGTTTACGTAGAGTTACAAAGAGTTATTTTTCTCTTTATCTAAATTATAGTACATTTAATTTAGAATGTGTTACCATGGCAGCCTCACTCACAGGAACCCACTGATAGATAGGCCCTAAGTTTTTTTGGTACTTCATTAGCTACACTGCTTTGCATGGGGTCTAGGACAAGCCTGCCATAAGATGCATAAAATGGATTCTGCTTTAAGAGTGAATAATGATGTAGAAAGAGCTCAACACCAAAACAATGATAAAATATGTCTTAGTGAGAGGTAGAAATACTAAGCCTTGAGAATATCTATCTAATCACTGTCTGCTTAGTGACTTATGGCAGTATCCAGAAGAGGTAGGAGATGGGAAAGGTGATATGTACCAGGTAAAATAGAATTTGAAATAAAGTAAAAAAAAATAAATGAAAATAATTCTAGTAACTATACTGATGGAAAGAAAGTTATATAACCTTAATGAGAGATAGTGTGAAGAAAACATGAAAAGTAATGACTACCTAATCAAGTACAATGAACCATAATCCAGCAAATGGAAACAACTAATTCTGGTGAGTTTGGCTCCTGTACATAGGCTTTCTTAAAAGAATGCTTAGAACCATGACCAATAGGTCCTGGGACTTGCAGGTAAAACTAATGACATCAAGTCTTGAAATGGATGTCTGTCCTGCAATTTTCAATGTGAACAATGTATGAGTAAAGAGCAATTTATGAAGACTTAGGAGTCGCCTTCATACCTAAAAGGTGGAAGCTCTAAGCAGGAGGCTAGCAAACCCTCAAGAAAGCAGGACAAAAAGCCACAGTAACCATAGCAACTACAGGGAAACAGTCACACTGGTTCCATTAATTCAAAGGATAAATGCAGCATTTACAGACCTCTACAGTCCCACAAATTAAGCTGATGCTTAAATCCTAATATTTTCAATATAACCAGGTTAAAAGGTGAAAGGAGTTCCCAATATATTAATGAGGAAGTTATAGGAAATTTGTGGCTCTATTAAAGCAAAGTTTCATAATTTATTTAGTTCCTTGAAATACATGATCTCATTGATACTTTCAATACAACTGTGTGATAGAGAGTAATCTTATTTCCATTTTATAGATCAATAAGATAAAGTTTAGTAAAGGTAAATGACTTGCCCAACATTACATAACTAGTAAGTGGTAAAGCTAGGATTTCAATCTAGATTCTCTGTCTTTAAATCATTAAATTTATAAAGTAACCTCTTAAGCTCAAAATAATTGGTCATTTACATAGACCACACCTTTTTAAAACCAGGGCACTACAAAGCTGAACAGTGTGTCTTTAACAAAAATAAAAAGTATGTTTTATATATACATATATAATCTCAACAGGCAGCATAAGGATTTCCCTTGTAGAAGATATGGTTTTTGATTAGGAAACTGTTTCCATAAGCTTGAGAGTATAAGGGGAAACTCTTGAGGCTTTTTTCAGGAACCAAGGATGATGGACCAACAGATCTATATGGGAGAGGAAAGACTTTCCCCCCAAGAAGGATGGGGAAGAGTAGAAGAGCGAAGGCAGAGAAGGAACATGAAGTGAGGAACTAGAGATGAAGTGGGCTTAGGATAATGACGCAGGGTGAATCAGCCAGCAAAATTTACCAGGAGTCAGGAAGTAGAAGGTTATTTCAGAAAGGAGATGTTTATAGTGGTTAAGAGCACCAATCCTGGAGCCAGTCCACATGGGTTCGAGTCCTGACTCTCCCTATAACTAGCCATGTGAGCTTGGTAAGGAGCTTAGACTGTCTACCTCAAATTCTTCTTTGGTAAAATGAGATGATATATGTTACCCCACCAGCTGTTGTGAGAATTAACCAAGTTAGTACATATAAAGCACTAAGAACGGTGCCTGGTATTTAGTAGGTATTATCTTCATTATTCTTATTGGTGTTCAGTTTGAAATTAAAATAGAAATACCTCTCCTATCCTCCCCTTCAACCAATCTTCAATAATGTACATTAGACACATAAATTGGCTTATGTAGCTAGAAGGGTATAAAGTAAGGAGGGGAATCAGATTCCTACCCCAGTACTATAGACGTAGGAGTGTCAAGTCACTAGTGCTTAAGGGCACCGTGACAATGTAAAACCCTCTGGGGACTGCCAGGAGTCTTGGGGAGGAGTGGATTTTAGACTGCTAAAGGTCAAGGAACAGGATTCAAGTTGACCTCAGTGAGACCTTTTAGAGACAGAAGCACACAGCTGCTCTCTGGGTTACACCATGATATAGTTAAGTGACAAACCTAAAAAAGGGATGGCTGGTAAATGACATTGTCATAACCCATCTTTAAAAAAGGCTTTCATATACAAAAATAATTTAATGCTTTTTCATCAACAAATATTTGCTGAATGGCGATAAAGCACATAAATGTCAGAGACCAGACATGATCTACTTTAAGAAAGATGAAATTTAATTGGAGAGGCAAAATGTCATACAAATAACAACAAAACAAAGTAGCACAGGAAGAGTGCCAAATAAATATTAAGGAAACAAGTGTTATGGGAGCTCAGATAAAGGAGTGGTTGTCAAGGCCCATGCCAGATAAGGAAGATTTTGTGAAGGGGGTAGAATTTGATTCAAACCATTCATTCATACAGCCATCACTCCTGAACATTTACTGGGCCAGACATGGTGTCAGACACAAGGGATCCAAAGATGAACCACATGGGGTCTCAATTTTTTAAGGACTTTCCATTTTGTAGATCAATAAGATAAAGTTTAGTAAAGGTAAATGACTTGCCCAACATTACATAACTAGTAAGTGGTAAAGCTAGGATTTCAATCTAGATTCTCTGTCTTTAAATCATTAAATTTATAAAGTAACCTCTTAAGTTAGAGCCTGGTGCACACATGAAAAGGCGCAATAAAGTGGCCAAAAATGTCACTGAAGGCATCTGCAGGATACAGCAGGAGCATATAGTAACCACTGGACAATTCTGCCCAGGGGGACGTGGGATCAGAGAAGGCTTCCAAGAGAAGCTCATGAGTTGGGTCCTCCTGGAGGAGAAAACAACGTAAGAGAAATAACACAACACATATGAGGAACGATGAAGAGCTTAGTATAGCTGGTGTGCAGGAGACAGGACAGAGGAGGGAGGAGGTGGGATAAGAAAGGAAAATGGGAAAATGTAAAGAGATTAAATCATGAAGATCTTGTGGACTTTGTTAGGGAGTTTACCTTTATAGGGCAAGTGACTGATTTTAAGCAGAAGAAAAACATGTTTTTTGGAAAGATAGCTTTGGAGGCAAAGTGTAGAATGATTTGGAGAAGCACAGAAGTGGGATCAGGGATACCTCCTGAAAGACACCATGGCCCAGGAAAAGATAAGAAGGATGGATAATGAAGGCTGGATATGGAGAGATCGAAAGCAGAGTGTGGGTATGAGACATGTTAACAGGGCAGAATCACAGAGATTGGCCTTCAATGAGACGTTCAGGAAGGGAGTGAGGATGAGTAGGCTGAGGTCAAGGTGGGTTTTCAACTTCTGGCCAGATATCCGTGTGGATGGACTGCCAGTCACTGAGGGAGGCAAAGTAAGAGGAGAAGTGGGTGGATGGAGAATAAGAGTGGATTCAGTGTGGGACATGTTGAGTTTAAGGTACCTGTGGGACATCCCACAAGATATTTCTGGAAGATAGCTGGAGGTAGAGTCTATTGGTGCACAGAGTGGGGAATCATCAGCATCGAATGGAAGTTAAAGATGCAGAAATGAATGAAGTCAGGATGAAGGAACAAGCAAAATAAACAGAGGAGAGCCCAAAGAAACTTGGGAGACATCAGGATTCAACAGTTAAGTAAATCAAGAAGAGCTTACACAGAAGGCTAAGAAGAAATGGCAGGAGGTGAGAAGAGAGTAGTGTCCCAAGACCTAAGCTGAAAAGGTTTCAAAACCAAAGAAAAAGTCATCAGTGACAACTGCCACAGAAACATCATGTGAAAAGGGACTAAAAGGTATTTGAGGGTTCAGGGAACTTGTCAAGAATCTTAAAGTAGAACAGGAAGCTTCTGACAGAAGCTGGGTTATTCTGTAGCAATATGAGGACATAAATAGACGTACATATGTATGGAGGGTGAAAGATGATCTCATCTGATGACCCTATGTGGTCCAATAACAGGAATCTAGAAGATACTTTATCGGCAAGGATTGCTTCTATCTTGAGATGCAAAAAAAAAAAAAAAAAAAAAAGAATTCCTTCACTACTGTCTGGATAATCTACATCTCATATTATGTAGTTGCCTAGACAATTTCTTTAGAAAGTCCCAAGTGAATATCTGGTTGTGGAAGACAAGACTACTTCCAAGAAAACCCACACAAATCCCTCCACCACCCACTTTCCCCAACGTCCCTCAGAGGAGTTTGTGCTGAAGCTTCACCACCACAAGACTTTTCAAAATTTGTTTTTCGACTAAGAGGGATCGGCGTTTGGGAGATGCTTTTTGGTCACCGTGACATCTGTTGCTCATGAGGCCTTTATTCCTAAAGCCACCTGCTATTAGATATAGTGAAACTTCTGTTGTTCATTGCATCTAGTGGATTAATAAAGGAAAATATCCTGGCTTTCAATTAGATAGGGTTTCTATTTGCCATGAATAGGAAAGGTTGATTCTGCCATTTCCAATTAGCTGTAAGCATAGCTTCCTTCTCCAACCGAGACAAACCTGGAAAGAGCAGGTTTAGTGAGTGGCAGGACAAGGAGGAAGATGTGTGTTCTCTGGGAACACTCGCCAGCACTGTCCTCTAGCTCACCCAGTGTGCTCTGCCTTTGGGAGTGCAGGAGCCCAGGGGCAACTGGTAAGAGTTTCAAAGTGAAGTGTGTGCTTTTTGAGAAAGCGTGGCTGATGATCCCTGCATGCAGGTGGTAACAGCTTTCAACTCTCCTCTCCTAGGATAAATGAATGAATGAAATTGTTCTTCTCTCCCTGGACCAGTGAGAATTCACTTACTCAGAGGGATCAGGGTAATAAGCACTGGGAGATTTGGGGCATCGAGTAAAGGTGCTATTCTAAACTTCTAGAAAAGTAAATGGAAGGGGATGTGCTGATAGGGGTGGTCAATGTTACTAAAACCTGATTGATGCCAAATACTGTGTGAGGTGTTTATATATATTAGCTCATTGAATGAATCTATCTATCTATTTTTACATTTAATTCTTAGATGAGTCAAAATGTTGTTTTTCTCTGCTGAAAGTTCCCCTCAACAAATCAGAATTTCTGGTATGATGTTAGAAAGGATGCTTCTGAGGAATGTTCAGCTTCACTGAATAATTTGTGAAGGTCTGTAGTTTCTACAGTAAATTAAATAAATTTATAAGGAAAATATGAAAGTTGCTAGGTTTTTTTTTAAGATAGTCATGAGAAGGTAAGAGAAAAAGACATTACTTTCCTTGGTTTCTATGACAAGTAAATAAGAAATACAAATAACCAACATAACGCTCATCATGATAAACAGATACCTGAGTTTGTGTATTTCCTCCTTCGAGCAAGGCAATGCCAAGTAAAATTCCTTCTGAAAAAATTCTGTCATTTTTGGTGTTCACTATAACATCAATGACAAGTTCAGATGCACCTTCTTTATCCAGTAGACACTGAATATCTGACATTGATATCCCCATCTTATCTGAATCTTGTCCCGAAAAGCTCCCTGTGATTAGCAAAAATAAATAAGTAAAACTTAATTACAGACATTATTAGTACGTAACATTTTTGAATTCTTAGACCTTAAAAATATTTATCATTGAGGGCGCCTGGGTGTCTCAGTTGGTTAAGTGTCCAACTTCGGCTCAGGTCATGATCTCACGGTTGGCGGGTTCAAGCCCTGTGTCAGGCTCTGTGCTGACATGACAGCTCAGAGCCTGGAGCCTGTTTTAGATTCTGTGTCCTCTTCTCTCTCTGCCCCTTGCCAGCTCACATTCTCTCTCTCTCTCTCTCAAAACTAAATAAACATTTAAAAAAAAATTTTTTTAAAAGAATATTTATCATTGGAATTTTTTCCCTTCCCCATTAAATATAATAGGGGCTTGGGTTTAAAAAATGTCAAAAGTTTGTAATAGTGCTTTTCGAGTGAATTTTTTATATTTATGCTATTTTAAGTTAAATACCAGCATAGCACCAGCAGAAAGACATGTGACTAGAATCCTAGAACGAGGGGCAAATGATCAGTCTTACCTCCCCCTTGTGCAGATTTGCTGTAGGTTCCAGAGAGGTGTCCATTGATACCAACTCCATAGTCTCCTTTAAAGTAGCGATTCAGGAGTATTTTTCTTAATGTGTTGCCCTAATAAAAGGGATAAGAAAAGTGTTTCTTATTGTTTCTCTTTCTAATGAAAAGGGAAAGTAGCAGTACATTAAAATGCCCACTCAAGATGCATTTTATCAATGGTGTTGATATGGAAGAATTAATTTTATATAGAATATTTTCCGAGATGAAAATTTGCAAATGCTTCCTAAGAAAATGATTTTGCTTCTCCCAGAAATAAAGAACAAACTAGAGTACTTTCCATGAAATGTACTGAGAAAATCACAACAGATTGTACTAAGAAAATCTATGCACTATAAATTTAAGATTGCCTCAAAGGCTGAGGGTCCTAGTGTTGTTAAGAATATTAGTGATGCCTAAAGAAGACACAGTTTAATAAACACCCTGAGAATTGGAAACCAAAAGCCCTATTTAAGAGGAGATTGGTAAATAGAGCCAGGAAAGTGCTGGGTATACAACAGGTGCTCAAAAAATTAAGCTTGATAAGACAGAGTGAATATATTTAAATTCCAAGGGCTTTATTCAGAAACTGATGGGCAAAAGACAAGTGTATTCCTTTATAAAATATGTAATTCAGAAGTTCCTAAGTCTTCAATGTTATACTGATTACAAGACATTTTAAAAATACTATATTTTGGGGCACCTGGGTGGCTCAGTCAGTTGAGCATCCGATTCTCGATGCTCTTCAGCTCAGGTCAGTATCCCAGGGTTGTGGGATTGAGCACCGCATTGAGCCCCACTTTGGGCTCTGCACTGAGTGTGGAGCCTCCTTAAGATTTTCTCTCTCTCTCTCTTTCTCTCTCTCTCTCCCTCTCTCCAAATCATGCTCTCCCTCTCTTTCTCTTTAAAAAAATTAAAGTAAAAAAAATAAAATACTATATTTTGTTGGTGTACCTGGGTGACTCAATCGTTTAAATGACCAACTCTTAATTTTGGCTCAAGTCATGATCTCATGGTTCCTGAGATCGAGTCCCTGCATAGGGCTCCATCTGCTTGGGATTCTCTCTCTCCCTGTCTCTCTGCTCCTCCCTGGCTTATGTGCTCTCTCTCTCAAAACAAATAAATAAACAACAACAACAAAAAATACAATGTTTTGCAATATAGTTCCTTGATGTACATAAGACATACAGATAACTCCAGATCTTCCATTTTATTGGTCTTATTATTTCAATAGACAAGTGATTTTAAGGTATTATTAAAGAATACTTTTAAAAACTAAATTAACACAGCAACTACTGAGGTGTTAGTCCCATCTTGTGGGTAAGAACACTGGGGCCCAAGAGCTCAGGTAACCGGATGTAGATCGTGCAGCTAACAGGTGGTACAGCAAAGAGCTGAACTCAATGCTTGATGGAGTCGCCCCGGCCATTTCCACACACGGTACCCAGGGTCACTCCCCAGGCACACCTTCCAATGCTGTGACACTTTGACACGTGGCCCTCACCGTTTCCTCTCTCTCTCTTGCTCTGGTTAGACCTCCTTCTCATGCTCTGAGGTTTCATCCTCAGCTCTCTTGTCCTGCTGCTCTCCTCGCCTTCCCTCTCCCTGTCAGCAAATTTATCTGATCCCTGGTTGCATAACCACTTCTGCAGTCTGACTGCCAAATGTCTTTCCTCCAGCTCGACCTGGCTCCCCTAAGCTTTTCATCCTGTTTCCACTTAGATTTCCTTATCTTCATCTGGAGTTTCTACTGGCACCTCAAACTCAATTTGTCACAATGGAATGACCTCCTCTTTTTTATTCTTTTTTTTCTTGGAAGTATAATTAACAAAATATATTAGTTTCACGTGTACAATATAGTGATTCACTAATTCTATATATTACTCCGTGCTCATCAAGATGAGTACATTCTTAATTCCCTCTACCTATTTCACCCATCCCCCCACCCACTTCCCTTCTGGCGACCACAAGTTTGCTTTAAGAGTCTGTTTTTCTGTTTGTCTCTTTTTTCCTTTGTTTGCTTGTTCATTTGTTTTGTTTCTTAAATTCCAGATATGAGTGAAATCATATGGTATTTGTCTTTCTCCAACTGATTTATTTCACTTATCATTATACCCTCTAGGCCCATCCATGTTGGTCAAATGGCACAATCTCATTCTATTGTATGGTTTAGTAATATTCCATTGTATATATATATATATATATATATATATATATATATATACACACACACACACACACACACACACACACACACCCCACCTCTTTATCCATTCATTTATCTATCTATCCATGGACACTTGGGTTGCTTCTATATCTTGGCTATTGTACTCCTTGTTTTCTTTCATAGTCTTTTTTTAAGATTCTTTATTTTTGAGAGAGAGAGAGAGAGAGAAGGGACAGAGAGGGGAAGACAAAGAATCCCAAGCAGGATCTGCCCTATCAGCACAGAACCCGATGTGGGACTTGAACTCACACACTGTGAGATCACAACCTGAGCCTAAATCAAGAGTCGGATTCTTAACCGACCGACCCACCCAGGCTCCCCTCTTAGCTATTGTAAACAATGCTGCAATAAACATAGGGGTGCATGTATTTTTTCAAACTAGTGTTTTTGTTTTCTTTGGGTAAATACTCACTAATTCAATCACTGGATCATATGAAAACTTACTTTCATTTTTTGAGAAACCTCTATACTGTTTTTCCACAGTGGCTATACCAGTTTGCATTCCCACCAGCAGTGCACAAGGATTCCTTTTTCTCCACATTCTTGCCAACACTTTTTATTTCTTGTAATTTTGATTTTAGCCATTCTGACAGGTGTAAACTGGTATCTTATGGCTTTAATTTGCATTTCCCTGATGAGTAGTACAATCTACAGATTTAAGGCAACCCCTATCAAAATACCAATAACATTTTTCACAGAACTAAAACAAATAATCCTAAAATTTGTACGGACCCATAAAAGACCCCAAATATCCAAAGCAATGTTGAGAAAGGAAATCAAAGCGAGAGGTATCACAATTCCAGATATCAAGTTATACCACAAAGCTTTGGTAATCAAAATAGTGTGGTACTAAAGAACAAAAACAGACACATAGGAGATCCCAGAAATGAACCCATGCCTGTATGGTCAATTAATCTATTAAAAAGGAGGCAGTAGATAAAATGGGAAAAAGACAGTCTCTTCAAAAATGGTGCTGGGAAATCTGGACAGCTACATGCAAATGAATGAAACTGGACCACTTTCTTACACTACATACAAAAATAAACTCAAAATGGATTAAAGATCTAAATGCGAGATCTGAAACTATAACACTCCTAGAAGAAAACATAGGCAGTAATACCTTTGACATTAGCTGTAGAAACATTTTTCTAGACATGTCACTTCACGCAAGAGAAATAAAAATGAAATAAATTATTGGGACTACTCCAGAATAAAAGGCTCTTAAGCAGCAAAGTAAACTATCAACAAAACAAAAAGGTAACCTACTGAATGGGAGAAGATATTTGTAAATGATACATCCAATAAAAGGTTAATATCCAAACTATATAAAGAACTTCTACAACTCAACACCAAGAAAAAACAAACAACCCGATTAAAAAATGGGCAGAGGACCTAAACAGACATTTTTCCAAAGAAGACATACATATGGCCAACAGACACATGAAAAGATGTTCAACATCACTTATTGTCCTTTCTTAAACCTGTTTTCCTTTCAATTTCAATTTATTTTTACATCAGAACCATGTTGATCATTTAAGGCCCCAAACCTAAGAGATCATCTACTAACCCCTTATCTTGACAATGATTTGTGAAATCCTACCTATTCTATCTTTTCAGGTGTAGCTTCCAATAGTGTCTTCGCACATAATATTTTAACTGAACTGAACTATATGATGATTTCTCAACCACAGTTTTCTCAGTCTTTCTGCTTTCTCATATGTCATGTTCTTTTCTTCCACCTTATGGATACCACCTATCCCCCCTCTTCATTCTACAGATATTCATTAAGTACCTACTCTGTTTTAGACACTATTCTTTTTTTTTTTAAGTTTATTTATTTTTGAGAGAGACAGAGAGTGTACGAGCAAGGGAGGGGCAGAGAGAGAGGGAGAGAGAGAGAATCCCAAACTGGCTCTGCATTATCAGCACAGAGCCCAGCACAGGGCTCAACCTCACGATTCACCTGAGCCAAAATCAAGAGTGGGACACTTAACCTACTGAGTCACCCAGGTACTCCTAGACACTATTCTAAGTGAATAATATGTAATCTTCCAGTCAAAGTGTTTACAATAAGGTCAGTACCATAATAGGCACATATATTAGGCCCTGTGGAAGCATGTAAAACTTTGAAGAGGCTTGACTTTGAAGAGGCTTTATATGCAAATCTCCTCTACTAACCATACAATCATCAGCGCAAAGCTGATGTCCTGTGCATAGTCGATGCACAACAAATATGCCCTAAATGTCACAGTGCCAAGAATTTTAATAGACACTTAGAGTGTCTGGAGTTCTTTATCCTTAGAGTGACTTTTATTTATCGATAATTAAAATTTTAGCACACAGACATTTGCCATTGTTCCCTATTTCATGTTTTCTTCCTTTAAGACTTTTTCATATAATATTATAGTGAGTAAAGGTGATGCCCAGTCTTGGAAGAAATAGAGAACCTAGAGAATACGTAAGAAAAAAAGAGTCTGTCTCTTTTTTCTATTAAGAGAAAGCCTTTCGAGTTGGACTAATTTCATCAGACCAAAAAAAAAAAAAAATGATCTTTCCAAAAGGAAAGGGAAAACAAAATAAAATATTTCTTTGAAGTCAAATGGGCTTTTGCTGTGCATCTTGTTATAGCAGAAGGAGATGTTCTAAGAGAGCTTTGAGACCCATTAACTATGGAGCTATAGTTGTATGTTGGGAAGAAAAATATGAGAATATTTTTACTTAAGTACTAAATTTCTATAAAGGGTAGCTCAGTTTGTTATAGTAACCATGCTTCTCACCTCTACAGGCCAATGTACTGCTTCTCACTCAAACTCTGTAAGATACAGTTGGCCCACCTACAATAAATAAAGCTGAAAAACATGAAAATGCAGGCCTGTTTTTCTTAAAATCACTCAAGTCCGTGTCACTGTCTGGAAGAGAACCTGCTGTAAACAGAGCTCCTGGGTCCTTGTGAATTAGCTCTCTTTTTAGTCTATGTAAGAGAGCCTTTTAACCACATTACTCCAAGAACCCTACCAAAAGATAAGACAATGGTGTATCTTTTTTAAAAAGGAGAATAGAAAGCTGCATTTTATCCTTTGTTTTTAAAAATGCCCTTTATATTGTGAGAAGAATAAAGCTGTTCAAAATCAACTACAGAGTAGAAGTGTGTCATATCAAATTAAGACAAGCCTCATATTTGCTATTATTCCTAAATTTTCTTTGGGAAGATAAAATAAAATCACAGATACTTGTCAGATTCATAAACATCAAAATCAAATGAGTAATTTGATTTTTTTAAATCTTTCTTATCCAATTCCAGCCTTGTCAACAGCATCCATTTTCTAACTATGTAATATTCAGAATGCCATGGAAGGAGGAAAGGACTTCCTCTATCCCTGTTCTTAACTCTGGAGCCACACTGCCTGGGTTCCACTTCTCTTCATGCCACATATCAACTGGGGGACCTTAAGCAAGTTATTCCATCCCCCTCGCCCTCAGTCCCATAACTGTCAAATGGAATAGTCATAATGCTTATCCTCCTTGGGTTTCTGTGATGATTAAATAGGTAAAAACTTATAAGATACTCAGAATAGTTCCCAGCACATAGGAGGTGCAACGTAAGTTGTGCAGAGCTGGTGCTATTGCTGCCAGTATTGATATTATCCAGATCACACAACAGTGTTCAATTTACAAAGTGCTTTTGTACAGACTTTCTCACTTCATACCAAACCTTCCCATGTAAGTGACAAAGTTTCTATATCCACTAACGAAAGAGCAAAAATAATAAATGATAAACTACCTGAAAATCCTAATTCGTCCACTATTAACCAGTCCTTGGAATTCTGTCTGTGTGAGCTAATATGTGTACACTGCACTATATAAAATGGACCTTTCTAGAAGTCCAACTAAAGTGGAAAAACTCTACTGTGGCTCCAACTCCATGGTTTTCAACAGACACAAACTTCGGCACTAAAAATGAACAAGAATAGGTGCAGATGAATGGGACTCTATTGTTTGTCTTAGTTATCCTCGTTTAAGCTTTGAAAACTCCCGATATTGCTACATGACGAGTTGAGCACAACTGATTTCTTCTGCCAAACACCAAATTCTGACTTGAGGATCAAGGCAAGTCCTGTGTTCACACTTGTCTTAGGGTATCCTTAGTGGCCTGCACTATCGGTGATGGGTTACAGTGGTGATAATTCAGATGACAGTCATTTCCACAAATTCCTTTAACTCCAATAAATTAATTTTAGAATTACTGGCAGAAATTCCAGTGCCAGGGTTGTAAATTCTGGTGCCATGGAGCTATAACTGTCAAGGCAGAAATTCGGGAAAGAACGAAAAGCACATTAAGCCATTTTGAAAAGAATTCTACAACAATTGAGAAGTTTGACTTCTATTATACTCACTCTTCAATTCCAAAATGAATTCCTGACTGGGCTTCCCATGGAAGGTGTCCTTGCTGGATGAGGCCAACTAGCAAGAAATGTCCTTTCCAGTCTTTTCAATATCAGAGTCAATTCCAGGCCACAAGACACAGCTTTTAGCCAATGTCTTCATGTGAACACATCCCAGATGTGCTAAATGTAATGGAGCCAAGATAACTAACAACCACCTTCTGAAATTACAACAAAACATCTCCATAAAAAGACATCTTTTGTGGCCAGAGCAATCATGCTGACAGTTTGTGAATATCTGGGAGGACCGTTTTTTTCCTGGCCACTTCCTGTTGCACCAACTCCAGTGTCTCAAAAATTAAGCTTAGAAATTATTGCTTTTCATGGGTAGAAAGAATAACAAAAGTTTACTAGTCTTAGAAAGGACCAAGGATTTTCTTTGATTTTCCAGAAAGCACAACACTGTTTGCCATAATAGGTTAATAGCTTTAAGAGTGAAAAGTTCAAGGACATGATATTTGAGGTACTGAATCCACATGTGTTCCCTTTCCCTTGGAAAAATGACACATTGAAGTAATATTTTTTCCACTGTGGAAAATATAATGAAGACACCATCAAACCATGACAACCACAACCGGAATCCTCGAAAACAAGTCCTCCGTTGGAAATTCGAAAGGTAATGACAACTGAAAACTGGAGATGCTTAATTTAGGGTTTTCCCTCAAAGACTATCGCTTAGCTACTAGTCAGTGTGGATGAGATCTGTAAGGACGTTATTGTATGTACCTGTAGACTCCACATAGACTCTTTTTAACATTAAACCTGGTTTAGCCTAATTGATATTTCCCTAACCTTTTTGTTTAATGATAGCATGTCTGCTTAGATATTTTTCCTCACTTGAATTCCCAGGGGTAAAAAGGTACATTTTTAATTTCAAATAAATTCTTGCAATAGCTGTACCCTAATTGGAATTACATTAGGTCCATCATTATACTCAACTACATCTTCAAGGAACTCCTTTGGGAAAAATGTGGCCAGTCTCCTATAATCTAGCTGTCTAATGGTTTGAATTTCTTAGTCCCTGACTCCAAGCAGTGAAGGCCATTCCTACCCTGGATGCTTCTTCCCAGCTTTCGCAAGATGAAACACACAAACTTCAACAGGAGTAGTTATTATATACATCCACAAAATGCTCTTCATCAATATAACAACATAATCATTGTAATCTTGAAAAACATATGGATGTCTCAACAATTCTAGGAAAAGGGCTTATAAAAAAGACTGGAAAATGTTAAAACAAATTATTCATACACTACTGTGGCAATATACTTCTATCTTCCTTCCTTTTTTTTTTTTTTCTTATTCATTGTAAGAACATCCTGCATTTCTACCACATGTCAGGAACTGTTAGGAAAGGGAAGGGGGCAAAAACTTCGGCAGCATATGCTGAAAGAATTTCCAAATATGTAGAGTTAAGGCACATGGCACTGTTTTTCAATATAAATAATCCTCACCAGACCATTTGATTCCATTTGTGAAATTTAAACATTTAAACAGTAAATCATATGTAAACATTTGATGATGATGCTGAAGCTAAAAATGACTTCGGTCATCACTCCAGGATGATCAAAAAACCTAGCCTCTCAGCAAACAGGGTTGCTGAAAAGGCTGTGTTAGGGGATGAGCCTGCACCCCATAACTAGCGAGGAAAAAAGGAAACTATTTCTTTTCTTGGGGTATAATAAAAGCCTCTCGGTATTTGATTTCCAAGAAGCACGCTGACTGATATCAAACTCAATGGACTCAAACACCTCAGCAATTTAAATACAGGGTCTGCTTAAATTCAGAGTTTGAGAACATATGCAATCCCTCACCCCTGGTACTGGAGAATGGATTTTTTTTTTCTGCTTGTGATTGGTTAGTGTTCTGTGTAAGCAGTCTTTATCTGATCTGCAGAACATAAAGCGTTGAAAGAAGGGTAAATAAACAAGAAATAAACAGGTAAGTTTTAGCTACCATTTCACTATTGAAGTCCAACTACCAGATTCACACATCATAAGTCACTACCTCATAAAATTACACTCAAATGGCAGTGTGCACAACCACTAATACTAAGCCCATAATCCCTTGGTACATAGTGTAGAAACCTACTGAGTGCTATTTGTTTCTGGAAAAATGGGATCAATATGCTGCCAATGCAAGCATGTGCTCTCACACCAAAGGTTGGGAAAAATGGAATTTCAAGTGGTCATTTCAAAGCTTCTGCAAAGACTATGTCCCTGAGGGATAATACAGTGAGGTATGTAGTTCAATAACAGACTCAGTTTATGGGAGGCCCCAGAGAAAATGAGAGGATAAAGCAGGAGTGGGAAGAGATGAGAATAAATGAGAGAACTAACTCGGATCTGAATAACAATATGAAGTATAATGGGAGAGGTTTCCTCTCGAATAATGGGAAGGCTCCTATTTAGCTTGCTGTTTTAAATCCTCACATGCTGTGGGGCACTTGGGTGGCTCAGTTGGTTTAGCATCCGACTTTGGCTCAGGTCCTGGTTCATGGGTTCAAGCCCTGCGTCGGGTTCTGTGCTGACAGCTCAAAGTCTGGAGGCTGCTTCATGGATTCTGTGTCTCCCTCTCTCTCTGCACCTCCCCCACTCATATTCTGTCTCTCTCTCTCTCAAAAATAAATAAAACATTAAAAAAACAAAAAAATTCAAATCCTCACCTGCTGTGATTCCTGTTATATTTCCACAACTATTTAGTAAAGATTGATATATGCGTACCACTTTGCAAGCTGGTGTCACAAGAGGTAAGAAACATACAGAAAGACACAGAAGACCAGCACTCTTCAGCCTTGCATAGACCTGCCTATTTCTCTAAAGTCTCATGTTCCCAGTGCCATCTATGAGCTCCAAGCTGTGAACTACTGATCATAACCAAGAGAGTGTTGGCCCACAGGGCAGTGAGAGGAAGACATGACCTTGAAGTTGTCAAGGGAACAACATTGTAGAGAATCCTCCCCCACTCCCCTGAACACACACAGAGTAAGGAGGGGGGAGGGCGGGGGACTCATCTCTTTTCCCATATACAATGAAAGAAATTGTCTTTAGAAGGGAGGAAGAAAACTAACGCATTACTCATAATCAGTGCAAATATTTTGACAAAAGAAAGCCAAATTTTAACAAATTCAGAATATATTTAGAAGTTCCTCAGGTAGGAGAGAAATGTTTATGGAGCTGCTGGAATGATGAGGAGCTCTGCATAGCACAATTTCAAAGGAAGATCTTGAGAATTAAATGAGATAATATTTATATACACAGCTTGACATGGAATAAATTTAGTTTATGAAACTCTGGGAATGAAAAGCCTGTATACTTAGTAGAAAAGATGATGTCTTGGAGACCAATGCAATTGGTTTGGATCCAGGTTCTGCCACTGGCTTTGCAATCTCAAGAACTTTATTTAACTGCCCTGACACTCAATTTCCCTATCTGTGAATAATAATGTCCATACCGCAGGGCTATATGTAAAGTATATATGAAAAGCTTTAAGTCCTTAATCTATAATAAGTGCTAAGTAAACAGTTATTATAATAGTTTTTAATGTTTACAGGAAAATAAGACTTGTCAAACTCACAGCATGTACAGGACATTACAATGCCCAGTGCCATGAAGACAGAAATAGCTTTACCCACTCATATCTATATCCAGATCTGACCTTCCACAAGTTTTTAAGAGAAGGAAAATGAAAACAGCATTAATTCTGAAGAATATTACTTCAGAGCCAATTTGATCAGTAGGTTTTTTTCATAAAAACAACACCTACACGTGCGTAGGTTTCAATCATCCCTACTGCATGCACAAAGTGGAATTCATCAGAAGCCAATTGAGACCAACTTTTCTTAAAGTACCGTCAGTAGGAAAACCAATGTTCCATGTTCCTGATATTCATTTTTAACATGAGAAATATAAGGTTATTAAATACATTTATAAAATTATCATGCAATAATCGTTCATTAAGAAAGGGTATACTTCCTAACTATTCTCCTTATATTCATTTGGTGCCCCTCTAATTCATTTTGCACTCAGTATTCAGAGGCTTTTGAAACAACAGAGAACTAAAATTCAGAATGCAGTAAAACCCTGGATTGCGAGTAGCTTGTTCTGTGAGCGTTCCCCAAGAGGAGCAAACATGTCTAATAAATTTTAACTTGATAAATGAGCGATGTCTTGCAAAAGGAGTATATGATGCAGAATGTCACATGATCACAACTGAGCCAATGGTTCTTGAAATTCGTTTTGATACATGAGTGCTTTGGATTACAAACATGTTTCCAGAATGAATTTTGCTCGCAAACTGAGGTTTTACTGTATATGAATATATGAATAATGCTTACAAATCAATGAAAAAAATAATCCAGTAGAAAAGTGAACAAAAGAATTGAGCTGGCATTTTATATTTATATAAGTACCACATCACAGGCATTCATACAAGCATTGATAGCAAATACAATGACAACAACAACACAAAAACAAACAAACAAATCAACCCAAATACCTACTGACAGGAAAATGGATCAATAAATTGTGGTGTATTCCCAGAGCAGAATATTATACAATGTAAACACGAATGAACCAGAGTCTCACAGCAATATACAACCACCTTGATGAATCTTAGAAACATAATATTCAGAGAAAGGGGAAAAAGCAAGTCCTAGTGTGGTATTAAAATGTGAGCTACCTGTTGTCTCTGGAAGGGAAGACAGAGTACATAGGTAGATACAAGGTATTGATAATTTTTTCATTCTTTACTTGGCTGAGGGGTTCATGGCTCTTCATTACATTACTATGCTTTACAATTAAAAATGATGTCCCTATTATTTCGAATAAATTCAACATCCTATTAAAAGAAAATACTCAAAAAATGTTCAACCTCAAAATGGCGATAGCTTCCTACATTTGACGTTCTGTTGCTTTTCACCCCTCTGAATACTGACCACGATCCATCACATGGCTTAGGCGAGGATCCAGGATACAACACCCACAAATCTTGAACCATTATCCACATTGTTTTCTCAACCAATCCACATCTTCCTCCCGCCACACAAGCCATTTAGTGTCTCACCATGTTCCCTTCTGCCTCAGGACATTAGCAGATAATGTTCCCTTTTGCCAGTCATGCTTTCAGTGCCCAACCCCTCAACACCAATACTCCCAACTTTGCTTACTTAACTCCCACTCAACTTTAGGTCTCAGCTCATCCATATCAGGGTCATCCTCTCCAGCTGCACCAAGTCAGCTCTCATTCAATCGCCTCAAACACCACATGCTTCACCATGTGTTTGAGTTATATATGTATTTATTTCAATCTTTGAATGATCTCAGTATCCTTCTACTGGACTGTAAACACCACGAGGATAGGGACTGCCTTTTTCTTCTTTATTTGCTGATCAGTGACTCTAAGATCTATGCAAAACTTGGCACATTAACTACTCAATAAATAATTTTGAGTAAGTGTATGAAGAAATGATTCTGCATTAGAGATCACCATGTTTACCAACAAAATTTGATGCTGAGTGCCATCTATTTAAAGGCTGTGATATACATTGTATATCATGTCTTATAACTTTGGCAAATATTTGAGATGCATTCAATGTTACTTGCAAACTAAATATTTTTAGTGTATAAGCTCATTAACTATGGTTCTATGGCTGAAAGAAGGAAATTATGTTAGAATCCAATAAGCGAAATGTTAGAAAAGACTTAAAAATAAAGATGAACAATTTCTTTGAATTTTCAGAAGGTAAAATATGAACTAATGGTCACAGATATGACCTAAGGCAAAAGAACACATTAATATGCCAAGAGACTAGTCAAGGCCTTCCTTGTTACAATATGTCTATGGGAATAGGATTTTTTATGTTTTATTGACAAACATAGAAACCACCTTGATCACACACAAGGCTGTGACTTAGCGACATAATTTCTAGTATTATGTGAATATGTCATTTCAAAATATACAAAGCCACTATTGTCTTTTTAAGATATTATGTTTGGGTGTGTCATAATTTTATTTATTTTATTTTTTAATGTCTATTTATTTTTGAGAGAGAGACAGAGCACAAGTGGGGGAGGGGCAGAGAGAGAGAGGAAGAAACAGAATCCAAAGTAGGCTCCAGGTTCTGCACTGTCAGCACAGAGTCTGACACCCGGCTCGAACCCACAAACCATGAGATCATGACCTGAGCTGAAGTTGGAAGCTTAAACAACTGAGCCACCCAGGCGCTCCTAGTGTGTCATAATTTTAATGCAGGATAAAATTAAAGATAATTCTTTTATTTCACTTTTCCCTCATAAAATGAAAATCATTTTCTTTCTTTAGTGTTTGTTGTTATGACATTAAAAAAATATGTAGACCTGATTTTGATCATTTCCTGCATCAAATTGTCCATGAGACCATATATTTTGCCTGCTTTAATATCTAGTATCTTCCCCCATGAGCTCCTCATTGTGTGCCATGTTAATCATAATTTTCAAAGAATTTCACAGTGAAAAACTATGAGATAATGATTTAGAGCTAGTGGAAACTAGGAATTCCTTAAATATTCATCAGTGTTTCAGAGTACCAATACAATTATTACCCACCCCCTCCAAACAAAAGAGGTATTAATTCAAACAAACCTAAAGCTGCCTGAGCTGATTAAAGGCCATATGCCTAACTCAGGAGCAGACTTTTTCAGAAAGTCCTTGAGTAGGTTTATTAAACACTAGGTATCCTTAAACACTAGTAGGTCTTTTAAACCCTATTTTTAAAATCATTTTGATTCCCTCTGGCATATACCCCAGCAGATATTACACTACCTTATATATCTAAGACTGTAACTAGAATCCAGGTACTAAAAAGGTTATTTTCGATAACATGCAAAGCACATTTGTTGTTATGAAAAGGTAGTTTCTTGGTAAAGCTGGGGTGCCAGGCATCTGCATTATAAACACAATTTTCACAAGCTTATGAATCGCCTGCTGATGTCGGCTTCCGAAAGAAACAAAACAAAGCATCCTTGGGCTGAAAAGAAAACTTACACACTTTAATAAATATGATTTGAGGTAAACATCCAGCTATTTTTAATTAGTACATTGAAGAGGAGAGGGGAAAGAATCATTTCAGTGAACTATAGGTTGCTGATCTCATACCCCTAAACTAACAACTACCTCTCTCCACTTTTCCTGTGTGTGGTCTGGGTAATATACCATTTTTTTTTAATTCCTAGATATTAATGCATATTTGTAAAAGGTACTTATCAAGTCTTGAATTGTTAAAAGTCTTGTTTTCTCCCCTGGGTATAGGTAAGCATAGATGACTGGGTTGCCTCCAAGGCAGGGGGTAGAGGGGGCAAGAAGTGCACATCACACCTCCTTCTCTATTATATTTCAATCTCAATGATTCTTTTTAAAATTTTTTTTAATGTTTATTCATTTTTGAGAGAGAGAGACAGAGCACAAGCGGGAGAGGGCCAGAGAGAGAGGGAGATACAGAATCGGAAGCAGGCTCCAGGCTCTGAGCTGTCAGCACAGAGCCCGACACAGGACTCGAACTCATGAACAGTGAGATCATGACCTGAACCAAAGTCAGACACTTAAGTGACTGAGCCACCCAGGCGCCCCTCAATCTCAATGATTGTAACAGACATTTTTTTCTCCACATTTTAACATTTCTGAAAGACAGGTCAATCCAAAATCAATAGTGTGTTATAGCTCAATTGGCAGTGCTCTTTATCTTTCCAGCAATACAACTGATGGCAGATTAGAATTGGAAGATATATTATATTGAATGGATTTAATCTGACATTGGAAACAACTAAGGTTCAGAGCAGGTGGCATCACTAACATACCCATTTTTCAGTTCACATAAAGCAAGATTAAATTAAGCCAGAAATTTAGGAAATAATTTTTTAATCAAACTATTTGTTTTCAGTGTTTGCCTTTGTTCATTGCTCCACATTCTATACGATACTTCAATTTACCACCAACTTAAGTTTTGATGTCATATGTTGAGTCGGGCCCGCATTAAGATTAGTAAAGAAAACAACAGTATGGATAGAGATAAGAGGTATATTTACTTACAAATCAAGAGCAGTGGATAAGTAAATAAGTAATATAAATTCATTTAATTAATTTAGAAGCTTGCACAATACTAAATTGCTCTCCTTAAAAAAAAAAACCTGCCCCTTCATACCCCTGCATATCTGCTAGGATAATTAAGATAAAAAAGAGAGACAATAACAAGTCTGTGGATGTAGAAAAATAGGGACCCTTATACATTATTGATTGAAATATTAAATGGTACAACCACTTTGGAAAACTATTTTACAATCCCTAAAAATTGAACAGTTATCATGTGACCTAGCAACTCTCGAGAGAGAGGGAGAGAAAGAGAGGGGGGAGGGAGAGGGAGAGTCCTGGGGCTATACAAAAGAGAAATAAAAAGATACGTCTGCACAAAGACTTGTACGTGAATGTTAATGAAGGCAGTATTCATAATAGCTGAAAAGTAGAAACAACCCAAATGTCCATCAAATGCTAAATGGGTACATAAAATGTGGTATACCATACAATGGAATATTATTTGGCAACAAAAAGGGAATGAGGTACTGATTCATGTTACAATAGATGAGCCTTGAAAATATTGCTCTCAGTGGAAGAAGGCAGTTATAAAAGATCACATATTTTATTATTACATTTACATGAGATTTCTACAAGAGGAGAATCCATTGAGATAGAAAGTAGATTAGTGGTAGCCAGGAGTTAGGGGTGGGAGAGTGGAGAGTGATTCCCAGTGGGTATGGGGTTTCTTTCTGGAGTAATGAAAATGTTCTAAAATAAGCCAGTGGGCATTGTCTGCAAATCTGTGAATATACTAAAAACCACTGAACTGGATACTTCAGCAGGGTGAATTTTACAGTGTGTGAATATCTCAAAAAAGCTGTTATAGAAATAGAAAATCCATTAGATTGGTTGAGAAGACTGACTCTTTAAGTATTTTCTAAAAACACATCTTAAAGAAAATAATGTCAGTTCTGTCCAAATTTTTGCTAGGCAGCCAAGGCATTAATACTATTTGCCACAAAGTCCCTTCCGTTAAATGCATCTGTACAACAGATGTATTACAATGGCACATGTTTTGAATGTTACATCTGTTAGTAAAATGTAGAGGCTCAAACTGCTAATTAAAAATGAAAATGTATGTGTCAATTAGAAGCCAATTTCTTGTTAAAACTGCCTAATGGCTAAGGCACCAAAATCGAGCTAGTACCTAGGATTATTTGTGTCTTGACCTGTGTGGGAAGGCAGTCCAGTGCACTGAATATAGGCTAGACAGTTTCCATGGATACCTCACATTGCTGGAGGTGTAGAAACTAAAAATTATAAACAACTTCACAAAAATTATGCTTCAAAAATACATTAACAAAAAAATACTAATCTTCCTGATGAAAGATGTTAGAATCTATTTTGTTGACAAGTAGATAGGGGATTTTTTTTAGGGAGAGGGAGCCAAAATTTTTAAAAGGCTGGTTTTTAAGTTGCTTTATAATTCATAGGAGAGAGAGAGAGAGAGATTCAAAATGCTTCTATCATCATAAGGTTTACAGCAAACCTCAAGAGTTTTAAAGATGTTTAGCTTTTATAGGAACCAACTAGATTGAATTATCCCAGCTGAGTTTAATTAATCTGGCCACTGCATACTAATATGCTGATCTTTCCAAATAAATGTACACTGTAATTACAACCAGGTTACTCCGCCCACCGTCCTTTTGCTCCTTCCCATGAAATAAGACTGCATATCTTCCAGATGTAGCATAAAAGCCACAGTGTTATTAACGAACCATTTTGGAATCAGACAAAATAAAGCATAAGAAAAATACATGTAGTGTCCATAAGAAAAGGAGATATTTCCCACACCACTTTGTTGAGAAGACCTGACCACACACCTGTTTGTTCATACCGTTAACAGGTTAGAGAAGGAAGAACAAGAAAGTTATAGCATTAGCTTTTTCCATGTCCCCAAATCTCTTCCACTATTAGGCAATCGAGTTGGGATTTATTCCCAGAACTCAAGAGATAATCAGCGTGCGTGGAAATGTAGCTGTTTTCTATGGACCATTCAGTCCAGTCATTACATGAGCTCCAGCATAAATGAGGGAAAAGGACACAACTTGTTTTAACAAAGGAGACAAATGAATCAGTAAATCTGAATCAAATTAAACCAATATAGTAAAACCTTGACTTGCCAGCATAATTCGTTTCAGAAACATGCTTGTAATCCAAAGCACTTGTATATCAAAGTGAATTTCATGAACCATTGGCTCAGATGTGATCATGTGACATTCGGCGTCAGGAACTACTCCTATTGCAAGACATGGCTCGTTTATCAAGTTAAAATTTATTAGAAATGCTGGTCTTGTGGAACACTCACAGAACAAGTTACTCACAATCCAGGGTTTTACTGTATTTGGTTATGTATAAGGACAATTTGACAAATATTTCATTCAATGCTCATAGCAAACTAAGATATCACCTAGCTTAGCAGCAAGAGTCAACTGTGTTATTCTGTTCGCAAATATTTTTGAGAAGTATGTATTTGTTTTAATTCAATGTTAAAGACAACCTTGTGAAAAATTAGAAAATGTTCATTCAAAGTATTGGGGAGAGGAATTAGTAGCAGAAAAATGCAAAAAGAACATTCTCTAGAGAAATAACTATATTAAATAGAACTCTGCTCTAATCAAGTTTTCTTTACTGTTGTCAACTCTCTTCCCCTACTTCTTATTCACCATCATTTCGATTCACTCAAATTCTTCCTGTTTTCTCAGTTTCTTTTTACCTGAACTGTAACCAAATTCTTCCGTCAGTCCCTTTTGCTTCCATATGTCTAATTGTTTTAAAGGTAGAAGAGTATCACCCCATCAGCAGTGCGGTGGCCTTGAAACCTGTTCCTCCCTGCCCCCTTCCCCCCCCCCCCCCCCACTGTGCATCATTGCAAGGCTCTTCCTGCTTTCTCCAAAGACCCACATCTTTCAGGTCTCAGGTTCCATGTCACCTTCTTGGGAAAACCATCTTCTGGATATTTCTGCCCTAGCCTCCAGGGACACACTCTTACAGCACTCAGGACTTCTCCTTCAAAGTAATTAAGTAAAGTCACCAGGGTGGCTCGGTCAGTTAAGCAACCAACTCTTGAGTTTGGGTCAGGTCATGACATCATGGTCACGAGATCCAGCCCAGTGCTTGGGCTTCTGCCAAGCAGGGAGCCAGCTTAAGATTGTCTCTATCCCTCTCCCCCTGCCCCTCCCCTGCTCACGTGCATGCCCTCTCTCATTCTCTCTCTCTCAAACAAAACAAAACAAAAAAAAAAAAAAAAGAGAGAGAAACTAGTCAATCCTTGTTCATTTCGGTTGGTACCTGACTTTCTCACTAACCCCTCAACTCTATGGGGGTATATTAGGTTGTTTAGCAACACATCTCCAGTACTTAGCAGACATTCAATAATTTTTTGTAAGTATATTCTGTCTCATCCCTTTTTCTCTATTTCCAAACACCTCTGTTTTCTATCATTTTTATGACTTCCTAACGAGAAAATTTCCTTAGAATCAGATTCCTGTTTTCAAAATCACCTAAAAAGTCATACTATGAAATAAATACTATCCATCCTATTTTGGCCCGTTGGACAGAAAATAATCACTTGGAAGCACTTGTGGGACCAACATACAAACATCTGTGTGGCCACGTTTGGGACATGTGTGGGACCAACGTACAAACAACCGGAGGATGGTAGGGTGGAAGGGAATTTCCACATGTCCACTCTAGCTGAAGATGAAGTCTTGAAGCCCAAGCCCTCTCTGTCTTCCACTCTGACCCTTTAGACTTCATCAGTGTCTTTAGCTCTGACCTCTGACTTCCTGGATGCCTTTCCACACAGGCTTGCCATTCTTGGCACTAACCTCCCGTGCTTTGCAACTTCTGTCATCTGGAAGAAGCTCCTGGTACCTCTCTGCCTCAGTTACCCTTCACCTCTTTCAAACCTCCACCGAAAACATCCCTCTGCCCTTGTCTTACCTCTCAGTGAACAGAGAAGGGAACCAATTATTAACTCTGAAGCATCTGAGCAGACACTTTGCAGGAAGGCACACTGCAGTATCATCGTAAAGCACAGTGTGCTGCATTTATGCCCAGGGGATTTCTCAGGTTTGTGAAAGCCATTTCCATCCTACATTTTAAAAGCCTCTGCTTAAGTCAGAATTAAGATTCATTATGACACTGCCATGATGCTAACATTTTAACTCCCTGCAAAAAGAATCTTAGTATAGCTGTTCCTTCCAGAAAACATAACATTTTTTTTTGGCAAAAATCCATGGTTAAAAGATACCATCAGATATCCCTGCCCTGTAAAATTTGTCATTACCAACACAAGAGAGTAAAAGACAAACACTCTGGTGTACTGCCAGAGGAGGCAGAGGCTGACCAGCTGTTCACCAAATCCTCTCCCTCTGCATACAACTAGACTACACGGCCCAGCCTTCTGTGCAGTCAGGTGGGGCCACACGACTGAGGATGAACAAACTGAAGGTGAGCAGAAGTGACACGAATCTGGCCCACGTGGGAATCTTGCGTTCTTTGCAGCCTGATGCAAAAAGGTAAAGGCAGCCTAGGAAGATGCAGACCCCCAAAACAGAAGGAACCTAGGGCTCCAAATTGCTAGGGGAGCTAAGTAGGGGGGAGTACTGCCCAGCGGAAACGCTCACGTTGGGATTTTAACTTTTCTAACACTGATGTAAGTAAGCTTTTATTAGATTAAGCCCCAGAGGTTCCCAGGTTTATGTTTCATCACCTAGTGCTACCATAAACAATATAAGCTAGTGAGGGTCAGTCGGGATGGGCAATCGCCAGTCTTGTCCTGGGCAGCTTCGGTTGTGACTCTTCTTAAGGTATTTTGTCCAGACCCACTGGTGTCTGGAGAACTTCGGACTCTGAGCACAAGCTAGTCACGAAGCTGCCGTGAAAAGTCATCTGGGAATACAATTTCATCAACACGGGAGTCTCTCCAGGTGTCCCTTAACTTGTCACAGCATTCCCTCTTTCCCATATCTTTGCCTGATCTCTGCTAGCCAATTTTTCCATGATCTCTCAGTCCCCAGTACTACAATTCACACACACACACACACACACACACACACACACACACATTCCCTTTCTCTCTTTCCCCTGTAGCTGTCCCTGAATAGATCCAGTTTAGATCATAAAAGCTACTCAGAAGGAAAATCACCTGACTGCAGGCCACATGTACATTATCAACTGTTTCAAACTAGCTTTCAGCTATTTTCCACCAACCTTGTCATTTGTCCGTTTTCATTTGTCCTGCCTTTGAACCTCTGAAAATATTTTCCTTCCACGGTGATAGCTTAAGGATTAATACGCCTCTGAAAGTGCTCAGAAATCCCTCAATTAACTTTATATCCCAAGAACAATGTGATACTTATGCACAATATGAAGTAAGATTTTGTTTTTAGTTTTTTTATGATTCTACCCACTATGGAAGAAATACGAGCTAAATTCCTTAGTATAATCAACCCTCATATAAAAAGCTTCTAGTTAACTGTAATTTTTTCTAAATGAGAGAGAGGAAAAAAGAAAGAGTGAAGCAAAGAGAGAACAGGACAAATGAATGGACGGATCATAGTGGCTGGAGTTCGTATCAGTTTAGTTTGATACAGAAGGAATGAAGTGATTATTGCCATTTCTTCTAATAAAGTCCAGAAAATGATTTACAGGAATATTTACTGCAGTCATGATGTTTTTGGGCCTTGAAATAAATCCATACAAAAGATATTCTTCTGTACTGGATCAATCAAGTTCCAGCCTGGCTAGAGGTGATGATAATTATTGGAAAGTAAATTGTTATGTTTTCGTCTGACTGCCTGTTGCCTTGGCACGTGTTATTTCCAATTCTGTCTGGAAATAATAGTACATTAAGCCATCTTGGGTGACTTATATAACCAGCTACTATCATTTGGAAATTGCCAGCTCCAGTAACTTGCCACTGTATGCATAGTTATACGGTTGGAACACTGACTTCAGTTCATTTATTTTCTGAGTGTTGCTGAGAACTATATTTTAAAGGGAAATCCATTTTAAAGCTTTACTTTTCATCTTAATCCAACCTAGTTTAACCTTGGTTACTAACAATCACCAAAAAGGAATAAGATTTAATGAACATCTGACCTTAAATTTTTTATTTTAATTTATCAATTAAAACTTGCCTTGAAACTATGATTAATTCTTCAGGCAAAATATAATTATCTACCAGTGTCTGGATTTATAACAACAGACTGAAAAAAAATAGCCCTCAAACGGGACAGGTCTGTGTATTTTCCTATTAACTAAAAGTAAGATGGTAGAAAACTATTCTCCTAAACAAGGAAAAGTTTAACAAATATACAAATTAATTTCTACCCCAGGACTCAGTAACATATTCTGCACTGTCAAAAGTAAGAAGACATTTATAAGAACAGTGAAAAGGGACCATAAAATCTTACTCAGATTGAACCAATTTGCTCCAGTACTAGCAGGAGAATAAGAGAAAGAGAAAAAAAGAACTTATGGGTTAAAAAAAAAAAGGAAACTGCAGGGGTAAAAATAACTCAAAAATCCCAAAAGCTTTGTATCATTTATTAACGAAAATAATCTTCCTGCACTACACAAATACTACCATCAAATTTCAATACTAAAGTTTTTGGATTTGTTTGTTTGTTTGTTTTTAAGGAAAGGAGAAAGAGAAAAGTAGCATCTCTCTCATTTTCTACAGTGACTTTTTTGGGGAAGTCTGAACATTATTTTGCTTCGACATTTGTACAGCACCTGCTGTAATTACTGTATTACCAGTGTAGACTATCAAAGCCCTAATATGAAAATGCTATTCTTTAAAAGCACATAGTGACTTCCAGTGTATGCATGGCTAATTAATTTATCATCATTCTACTTCCCTGTAAATCAATAAAATCAACAAGGAGAATAAAATGAAACCCTGAAAATTCCATTTTCAGTAGAAGGAAAAGACAGATATAATCTGAAGACTACAGAGGACATGTGAGTCCTGCTGCCCATGTCAGCAGCCATCAGGCAGAAACCATGTAGGACAAAGCCAAGGGAGGAAACAATAACAGCGGTAACATGGCCCAGCAGCAGCACCAGAAAGGAAAAGCAAAGTGAGATGTCCTGAAGTTAAGAAGCCCATCAGAAGTACAAAAGCTCCATTCCATATTGTATCACTAGAAGTCAGAATGGGGGTGAGGAAAGGCAATGTCAGAAATGCAGAGACACTACAGCTGAACAGGAATCAAGAGAGCAGCCATATTTATAGGCTATGTCCTATCTTTGTGATGGCAGAAAAGGAAAGAGCTTTGGGAACTTCAAAGACCTCCTGTAAATTGCTGGTTGTATCAACATAAAAATATATAAAAAGGATATGAAAGTATTGAGTAATGTGTAGAAATGTTGAATCCCTGTGTTGTACATGTGAATCTAATATAACATTGTAAGTCAACTATAATTCAATAATAAAAAAAATTAAATCCCTTGTGTCTGGAAAATAATAAACTCTCCTTAAACAACTTTTGGGCCAGAGAAAATTCAAACTAAATTTCAGAATTTCTAGGAAACAACAATAAATAAATTCCTATATAGAAAGAAGACTATAGGAGATAGCTAAGTAGTGCAGGGAGAAAACTCCAGAGCCTTAAACATTTATAGCAATTAAAAGTGAATTAAATGTCATATTCAAAAATTAAAAACAGCAAAAATTTAAGCCAGATAAAATTTTAAATATAGAAGTACAATGTAATGTGTTACAAAAGAAAGTAAATATTTTTGTTTCCCTTTCCTTGTGTTCATCTGTTTCGTATCTGAAAGTCCTCATATGAGTGAAGTCATATGATTTTTGTCTTTCTCCGACTGACTCATTTCACTTAGCATAATACCCTCCAGTTCTATCCACGTAGTTGCAAATGGCAAGATTTCATTCTTTTTGACTGCGAAGTAATACTCCATTGCATGTATGTATGTGTGTGTGTATATATATATATATATATATATATATATATATATATATATATATATATACCACATTTTCTTTAAGGAATCTACTCCTGAAATCATTGTTTCGCTATATGCTAACTAATTTGGATGCAAATTTTAAAAAATAAAAAATAAAATTAAAAAAAAGGTTTTAGAGGAAACACCCTTGAAAGAAATAAATAGTCTCTGTTCAGAACAAAAAAAAAAAAAGAAAAGAAAGAAAGTAAGTGGCACTAATAAATTTTTGAAAACTTGCCTTTTGGGAAGAAAAAAGAAAAATATTAACCATCAGGCAACCCAGTAAAGAAAGAAACTAAAACGCTAAACCACTAAGGAGTACACTGCAAAGGGGCAATAACCAAAGAAACAAACAAAAAACATATAAATGATCATAAGATTCTCTATGATCAACATAGTTTTCACATCTCCATATAAAAATTTTCTTGAAAGCCAAAACGAATAAATTTCTAGAAAATATAGTTTCTAAAACTGAGCCAAAATGACGCAGAAAATCTCAAAGGACCATTTCCAACAGAGGAAACTATCAAAGAGCTAAACACCCAAGAAGTACAAAGCCCAGATAGTTTCACAGGGAAATTCTACCAAACTAAAGGAGAGTTCATTCCAATGTTCTTTAACTGGTTCAGAGCAGAGGAAAACAAGAAAATCTTCCAAATTCTTCTTATGAAACAAGTAAAACTGATATAAAACCCTGACAAATAGTGATTAACAATCATGAATCCCTACACCCTTCTTATAGTGTGTGTGTGTGTGTGTGTGTGTGTGTGTGTGTGTGTGCACGCGCGCGCAAATTCCATGACCCATTGGACTTTGTTCCAGGAATACAAAGCTCAATATTAGAAACATTAGAAAATCTATTAACAATGTAGGATATGTAAGGAAATATATTGCATAGTATATTAGGTGTAAAAAGAAAAGTCATATGGTCATGCTTGATGTTGAAAAGCCATTTGTCAAAATTCAACATCATTTCTGATTGAAAAAAATAATCTCAACAAATGGATACTTCCTTAACAAAACAAAATATGTTTCTCTTATCCCCAAATCCAGCATCATGCTTAATGGGATATATTAGAAGCACTCCCAATAAGGCCGGAAAGAGACAAAGATGTTCACCATTACCATTAATATTTAACATTGCGTTAGATGTACAAGCCAAAACAATTAGCAGAGACAAATGATTTTAGAGATAGAAAATTTGGAAACTATCAGTATTTGCAGATGATGTCATGTTATCCTATGAACACCAAAGAGAATAAAGTGAAAACCTATGAAAACAGTAAAAGGATCTGTTAAGGTAATGAAATTTAAAAACACAAAGACGCTCTCTGGGTACTGATACAGCAAGATCAACAAGATATATGATTAAGTAAAAAGAGCAAGGTGCAAAATAGGGGTATGATAACTAATATGATTAGGAAGATAAGATTATATATTTATGTTTGCTTGTGTACGTATAAGAAACTAACCGCAATGATTATCTAGGTGGAGGTGGGTGGCAGGGTGGGAAGTTCCTAAGGGCCATGACGGTGAGAGAGAAACTATTCTCTTTATATTTTTGTACCATGTGGTATATTACCTAAAAATTTAAAACACTTGGAGAAAATTTTCTTAAGATTCTCAAAGACACTTGAGCATGCCAGTTATTAAGCTATTGCCTCTCAGCTCCAACAAGGCCCTTGTGATGGTGGGGTTGGAATTTTATAAATCACATTTCTTCTTTGGTGACTGACTACAGGCAAGGCATGAAAGGGGAGCTGCAAGGCTGGAGGAAGACACTTGTTATTTCTTGCCTGCTTCTGTTGAGCTTCCTGTTGACTTCCTGGTTTTACTTCCTGTTCCTATGAGTTGCATTCCAGCCATACATTATTCTGGCAGGGGTGGTTCCTGCCATAGCTAGTTAGTTAACCCAGTATGTAGTTTTTCTGTTGTGCCTTTCCCTAAGAAACATCTGCACTTGGCTTTTGCTGGAGATCTCAGAAGTCTGCATCCAGCCACACAAGTCCCCTCTTCCGCATTGTTAACGTTTTAGTAATTCCAATCTCTTCCCTTGGCTCCAGCCCTAGAGGTCATAGCTGCTTATTAAATTTGCTATCTGTGTGACACTTTAGTGTTCTCTTTCCTTTCTTCAATTCCCAGTTAGCAATTCTTTATATTAAATAATCTGTTAAAATAACTTGTGTTTATTCTGTTCCTCACTCAAACCTGACCAGTATAGCAAGCAAATCTTTCTTTTTATTTTTTAAGCACATACTATTATGAATTTGATTAGGTATTCATGGGAATGGATCTTCTATAGGCTGATAGAACTTTTAAAAATCATAGCAGAACAATTCAGGTGCTGGGGAGAATTCATTTACATAAGGAACGAAATTTGTTTCTTTTTGGAGTACCTTGATAAATTATATACTGGACCAAACTTCATCATATTAATGTTGCAATGTTAGCTACTGTGAAAGAAAATACATTGAAGACCCCGAGTCTGCCCTTCAGTAGCTTCCTTTATATGGTATAAATCCTCAGGAAGAAACCCCACCTAACCAACCTGTATAATGCTGATTTCACTTGTTTTATTACCTGAAGACATTTTGGCGAGGCAGTGCATTTTCAGTAGTTATGCAAAGCTGACATTAATATTTGGTTCATTTGCAAAGAAAAATTTATTCACTCATGACTGAGGTTCACAAAACCATAACACTTTATTATTATTTATTTTTATAAGTACAACACATGAAAAATTATTGCTACTTATTATGTAATACTGGTATTATGTAAATAATAAAATTAAAGCAAAAAAAATGCCTTAACTGCTAGTCATACACTTGGTAAATGCACTATGACAGCTGAAGCATTAAGAATGTGTTTCTCGAAAGTGCGTGTTCTGCAAAGTTATCTGTACCCTGCTTGTTAACTTAGAACTGTCAAAATTTTTCAGATCCATTGTGTGCATTCAGAGCCCCCTCTGGAGTCTATTCAAAGCCTGAGCCATGATACTTTGGTCATGAAACATGTAGATTCACAGACTTAATTTGGCCTTTGAAGACATTCCCCTTTAAAACACATGTTTGTGGTACAAAACAAGATGATCTTCGCGAAAAGACGGCAGGGGCGGGGAAGGGAGGTAAAGAAAAGAAAGATGTTCATGGAGCCCCAGCCTCAGCAGTGATGGATTATATATCATGTTTTAAACAAGCAAACAGGAAAAGGTGGGGGCGGGGGGAGACTCAATTATGGTAGGGTAGGGGATGAACTAGTCCCTTTTTATTATTTTCTAAAGAAGCATCAGCAAGTTATATTCACTGACGATAACGAGCCATCCCTCTATCACCAACTCATTAAACCAACTCTGAATTCATTCATTAACAAAGTTACACCAGCTGGCATCAATTTAAGACCTAGAGACTAGCCTTTTTATAGCAGATGTCATTATTGAATTACATTTCCCACTATATTCTTTCAACTATTAAAAACTGCTATGCTAGCCACAGAATATTTCATGTCTATTCTATAAAAATATATTTTTACTAAAGTTTTACAAAGAAACAAAAAAGGCTGAACTATATTTTTACAGTTTGGTTTGAGTTTGAGTTTATAGGTATTGTATATATGGAGATTATATATTTATATATAAGGAGATGAACAGAAAAAAATATATGTGAAGTACAGCATAAATAGAGATGTTCTAATGCTATCTCTACAGTTCAGAATATTGGACATGAAGTAGCTACCAATTCTGATCTTACATCAGGATCATCTGGAAAGCTTTTTAAAAATGACAGATTCCCAGGCATAATAAAATAGAATTTCCTTGAAATATGGGCTAGCCTGGTATCAGTCCCTGGAACTGCATTTGGGGGCCATTATTATAATGGGATGAAAAGCTTACAATCTGCTGTGGAACCCTCTCCAGTCACCTCCTTGCACTGTGCCTCTGGCAGCTCACCGTACCTCTTTATAAATCTGTTTTTCAATAGCATCTACTGCAGACGGTTAGAAAAATTAATGAATGGTAAATACACGTGCCTGTTAAATCTCACAAAATTTAGATAATCCACTAAAATAAAAACCTGTTAAAATCTGGGATTTAATATGACTCAGTAGGAAAAAACTCACTCGTGAATAGCCACTTAGATTAAAAGTCAGGATATAAGGTTACATTGAGCAAATTTGTGTCCTGAAAAGGTTTTCAAGAGATAGAAATAAAAGCCTTTTTCCAACAAGGAGAAAACAAAATAGCACTGGTTTTGCTACAGTTCAAGCCCTCTTCACCTAAAATCACAAAGGAACTGTACACCTAATCCCCATCGATATAACAGAAGGGAAGCTCTCTGTATAATATTTCAGGGCCTTAGGCTTCAACTCAGAGTCCCTAATGATTCTAATGAACATCAACTTCTTACCAGGGCTTTTGGCAAAAACCTTAAATCCTATTTGGAGGAAAATGGGGGTAGAAGGAGGAAAGTCAAACTCACATCATTGATTTTGGTGGTTTCCCAGTGTCTCTTTAAAGCCCTTAATATGATAATAACCCTCAAATTCTTCCCAAGATCTCAATATCCCAACACTTAATATTACCTTCTCTCCTCCATCCAGATCTCCTTTTGTGAAAAGATATCAAAAGGTCTCAGTCAAACAATATGAGGTTAATTTCTGATGGTTCCCAATTCCTTAAATTGATCAACTGTAAGTTCGCAATGAAAGTAAATCTGCTCAGTATTAAAAGGCTACTTGAACTATTGAAAATCCATTCTAATAGAAGTTCCTTCCCCCCACCAAAATTATCACTCTGTCAATTTCTTTACTCTCGTTCACAGATAACGGCATTAAAAAAAACCACCAGCAGCCATTAAGCAGATTCCCCCAAACAATGGCAAAACCTATAAAAACAAATAACAACAACAAAAAACTATTGCTAAGTGTCTGTAAGAAAATATTTTTTCTCTAGTCGTGACAGTTGGGTTTTTCTGCCCCATTTTATTTCCAGGTTACATAATGCTTAAATTCTGCTCCTCCATGGCATGACGATGTACATATAATGCAAATATCCTTGCTCGAATTACAATGGCAATTTATCAATTTATGTGCAGCTAATCAACCCATTTGCTTTCTAGTGTGGAGCAGTAAAAGCTTATCTCATGCAGACTCACGGATCGTTCAAAGCAATCTAATTGAATTTCAGGGCCAAGAGCATTGCACAACACGTGATGTGTCTCCAGTGGAACACAGTGCCAGACACTGCAGGCGTTACATAAGCCCATGCTGTCGTTGGCAGAGGACGCCTTCTTAGCCGCCTCGGTGGCTTGGCAGTTTGTGTCTCCTCCAATCATGCCCTGCAGTTTTAATCTGCACAGAGTGTTCACATGGACAGTCACATGTTTTGAGACTTTCATAGCCGCAAATAAAACAGGGACCATTTCCCTACTGGTAGAAACAGTTCATTAGAACCAGTCATTCAGCACACAAGATTTACCAGGATAAAAGACACATAGAACACTGCAGCTTCTAAGCAAGCCAGAGAGAAAGCACATATCAAATATTCTACTGTACTTTCCAAACAACCATATGGGGAATAATAAGAAATACGTATAAGGGTTTCTGTCTCCCTGCTAATATTTGGTCTTCGACCCTGGTTCCTAACAAGAAGCCCCTAAAACTCTTGTAATTTCCTGAATGATAGGAGCATCTAACACAGAGCTCCTAAATCCCTTGCAATTTCCTGAGTGACAGAAGCATCTTTCATTCTAATGAGGCGACGCTTGGTGGGCTGCTGGATGAGGGTTGGTCACCACAGAGACTAACTCATGATCAGAAGTTTGGAACTCTCAGCCCCCATGCCCCATTCTCCGGAGAGGGGAGAGGGATCGGAAATGGACTTAACAATTGATTGTGCCTACATGATGAAGCTTCCATAAAAATCCCCGAAGTATGCATCTAGAAAGCTTCCAGGCTGGTGAACATGTGGCGGTACTGGGAGGGTGGTGTGTCCGGAGAGGGCATGGAAGCACCACTCCCCTTCCCATCTACCTTGCCCGATGTGGCCCTTTCATCTGGCTATTCCTGAGTTGTATCTTTTCACAATACACTTGTAATTTAGTAAGTGAACTGTTTTTCCTGAGTTCTGTGAGCCACAATGGCAAATTATCAGACCTGAGGAGAGGGTCCTGAGAACCTCAGGTTTATAGCTGGTTGTTCAGAAGCACAGGTGATGACCTAGACTTATGATTGGCATCTGAAAGAGGGGAGCAGCCTTGTGGGTCTGAGCCTTTAGCCTGTGTGGTTTGACACTCCACATAGTGCAGAACTGAGTTACACTGAAGGACACCTAGCTTGTGGTGGAGAATTAGTCGATGGGGAAGAAACTCACACATTTGGTGGCCAGAAATAAAGTGTGAAGGTAAAGGAAAACAGTGTGCCTTTCCTAGACACTAAGGATATACATTATCTCTGCCATTTCAAATGAATTTTCAAATGGGGAAGGCAGGCGAATAACATTTTTAGCACATGACATAGAGTCTGGCCAATTGTCTCACATGAGTCGTCTATTCCTCAACATGAGCCACGGGGGTTCCTAGGCTTGTATTCTCATCATTTTATATCCAAGGATCAATTAGAACATGCATTTTTAAAGTATTGAGTAATATTACTATGCATTTTAAAATATTAAGTAATTTTCAAGTAATGCTATTAGATTTATAAATAATAGAGCTATTTTTTCATACTTTTATTTAAATTCCAGTTAGTTAACATAAAGTGTAATATTAGTTTCAGGTGTAGAATTTATTGATTCATCACTTACAGACAACACCCGGTGCTCATCACAAGTGCCCTCCTTAATCCCCATCACCCATTTAACCCATCCCTCTGTCCACATCCCCTCCAGTAACCCTCAGTTTCTTCTCTGTCGTTAAGAGTCTGTTTCCTGGTTTCCCTCTCTTTTTTTTCCCTCCACTACGTTCATCTGTTTTGTATCTTAAATTCCACATATGAGTGAAATCATGGTGTTTTTCTCTCTTATTTCCCTTAGCATTAATACTCTCTAGCTCCATCCATGTCATTACAAATGGCAAGATTTCATTCTTTTTAATGGCTGAGTAATACTCCATTGTATAAATAAATAAATAGATATTGAGCTATTATATACACCTAGACATTTAACCTTTGCCTTCTTTCCATTTTATTACTAACCTGTGCCCTAATATAAAACAAATCTCTAAAACTAAGAATAAAATGTACTAAGAAAATACATTCCTAGCCATATTTTAATTTTTTTAAGCATATCTGTGTGTAAGATCCTGAACCCAGGCACAGAGTAATATCTGCATTTTTTTTTTATGAATGAGATAAGTTTGATCTATGCCAGGGCTAATAGAACTTCTATGCCAGTTCTAATAGAATTTTCTGTGATGGTAGAAATGCTACATGGAGAGAATAAAAATGAAAACAAAGTATAGAAGCGATACTTTTTCTGGTTCTAGGATGTGTCTATAGCTCTACCAATATTAAAATATTATAAAAATAAATAATGTAACATTACAGTAACTAAAATTAAGCAGGCTATCAATTGTATAAAAGTATCACCCTGCATAAAATGTGACTGTTACTTTAAGTAGCTAGATTAAGAAAAATAGTTGATTTCCTGTGACCTGAATAAATATTTACGACTGTGGAGAACTCAAAATATGTGGGATACAATAAAACATTATTTTATATAATTTAAAGCTGTGGACTTGAGAAATTCTAAGATTGGGAAAAAGCATTTGTGAGACGGTGACACCTACTGACGCATTGTAATATTGCAGCCCAGCTTTACAGGCTTTGTCCACCAATCTCCTCAGAGACAGGAAAAGGAAATTTCAAAAGATTTCAAGGCAAAACACCAGTATCTCTAGGGTGAAGAGAGTGCAAACATGGAAGGCAAGGAATGGCAAAGAAGAGATACTTCTATGTTTGTGCCAATTTTTCTATTCATAAAGCTCCTCAAAGCCCAAGTCCTCATTCCCTTCACTGCATAATAAGTTCCTTTGAGTAGTTTTTAGTTTGGGATCCATGTCCGACATAAAAAGTCCATCCTTTTAAATGAATGGCCTTAGAAATACATCTCCTAAGCTCTCAGCTGGACCGCAACAATCCTCTCCAACCTGACCTCTCAGCTCACAGCATTTCTCACCAATGGTATCCGCAGGATTAACTCTAAAGAGTCACTCCCTGATTAAAACTCTTTCTCAGTGGCCTCAAGTTGACTGAAAGGTAAATTCTACTCCCACAGCTTTGATGTTAAGACCTTCTACAAGTTAGTTTTACTTTCCAAATTTATATCCTAGCATTAACAAAATAAAACTCTGCACCACATAAACAGGATTACTCTCAAACAGCGCTACGGACGATTTGTTCACAAACCACAGCCTGAATTATTTTGCATTTATTCTCTTGTCTTCTATACTATGCCCTACTCCTAATGTTCTCTGGTATCTTCTCTCTACAACCTGAACTCACCCTATCGGACCTGTTGCTTAATATGGTTCTTCTGCTATTAATCTCTTGTTTCCTTCTTTGAACACAATTCACACTCACCATTGACACTCTCGCTTTCAGCCATTCTAGCCCAGCCCCAGGCCCCAACCTCCAACCCCAGCCACCACTGCTAATCCCTGCTAGGCTTCCCGGCCCCAAAGCAGGAGGACCCCACTGCTACTGCTAAGATGCTACACACTGTCTCCAGCTCTTTCCTTGCACTCACCCAGCCTGGTGTGGCCTTTCTTTCTCCTCTGCTTACGCAGGCTGCCTTCTTTATTCATTTTACAAACAACTAGTGAGTAATCTAAGACTGTGATAATGCACAGCAGATTCAGTAATAAATACAAAGACAAGATTCTTACCCTCCTGGAGTTGCAGGCCTCCTGAGAAAAACAAACAACAAACAAGTAAACAAGAACAAAAAATGAAACCAGATTCTAAAATGGGCTGTGAAAAATAATGAACAGGATATTGTAATAAAGAACAAATGGAAAAAAGTTCTGTTAGAGTTGTCAAGAAAGGCATTTGAGCTGAGCATGTGATATTTGAGCTGATATCTGAAGGATAAAAGGAGTCAGGTGCACAAATAGGCAGAGGAACAGCATTCCAGACAGAAGGAATGGCAAACAAAAAGCCTCTAAATGGAAAGAGATTATCTTGTTTGAGGAACAGAAAGGATACCATTGTAGCTACACTCTAGGAAAATAAGGGAGAGAAGTTAAAAAGATGGCACAAACTAGGTCACATAGGGCCTTGTTTATTCTGGCAAGAGATGTGAATTTTGGGGGCGCCTGGGTGGCTCAGTCCATTAAGCATCCAACTTCGGCTCAGGTCATGATCTCACAGTTTACAAGTTTGAGCCCCGCATCGGGCTCTGTGCTGACAGCTCAGAGCCTGGAGCCTGCTTCGGATTCTGTGTCTCCCTCACTCTCTGCCCCTCCCCGCGCTCACTCGCTCTCTCTCTCTCTCTCAAAAACAAACATTAAAAAAAAATTAAAAAAAAAAGAAATGTGGATTTTCTTTTAAAGAGCAATAGAAAAACATCAAAGGGTTTTAACAGGGGAATGACATAATGTGACTTATGATTTATGACTCTAAGTCTATAGAAATAATGGGTTGGAGGTTACAAACACTGGAAGCAGGGAGATGAATTAGGAGATCGTGGGATAGCCCATGCAGGAGATGATGATGTCTTCGTTCAGGATAACAGGCTTAGGCCAGAGGACAGCAGGGCCGACAGGCAGCTGGGTGTGTTCGAGAAACATTTATAGGCAGAATCATTGGGACTTGCTGATGCATTTGCCATGTGGGGTGGGAGACAAAGGGGAACCAAGAATGACACTTAAGGTTCTGATTGAACAGCTTGGAGGAGGGGGATGCTATTTATTAATCAGAGGAATTCGGGGGGATGTGAGGAGGGCACACACAAACAGTTCATCCTTGGGTTATTTGAGGACCAGCTAAAATTCTATCCCATCCTGAAATTTCCTAGGACCAAAAAGCCCATAATGATCAATTTCTAAAAAGGTAACAGTAACACTCATTTCTAGTGTCGCAAGCTTTATGAATAATTCCTAAGAAAGGGCTTATACACATTCCAAATCTGTCAAAAATGTCTTTGGTTCATGACATCACATTCTGCCTCTAACACCTATATAATTCACTTAGCAAATAGCACAGGCCTAACATATTATTTATTTTTTACACGGACTCACATGGCATGCATTCTATACTGCAGCACAAACATCTGTGGAAAGTTAATTGCTGCTTCCTGTTGGCTCAGAACTTGATACTGTATTTGGTATGAAGGAGGCTCTGATAAATGTTTGTTGTTAATGATGAAGAGTATAATGTTTTAACAGTGGCATCCAATTTTGAAAATTCTACTAAACAGTGCACCACCAGCCAATATGGTTCTGATATAGTTTAACACTCAGCATTTGGGGAATGGAAAGCAAATGCCTTTCAATTCAGGTATACTGGCAAACTTTTGGGGAAATAAATTCCAAATATTCATTTTAAAGAAGTTTTCTTGGGGTGCCTGGGTGGCTCAGTCAGTTAAGCTTCCGACTTCGGCTCAGGTCATGATCTCACAGCTCGTGGGTTTGGGACCCACATCAGGCTCTGTGCTGACAGCTCGGAGCCTGGAGCCTGCTTCAGATTCTGTGTCTCCCTCTCTCTCTGTCCCTCCCCCGCTCACATTCTCAATCTCTCTCTCTCAATCTCTCTCTCTCTCTCTCTCTCTCTCTCTCTCTCTCTCAAAATAAATAAACATTAAAAAAAAGTTTGAAAAAAATAATTTTTCTTGAGCCAGTCTTTACTGAAACATGCCTTATGCTAGTGGTTCTCAAGCTCACAGAGAAAAGAAACGATTGTCAATAAAACTGACAATTACACATGGCTTAGCAGAAGCACATAGTGAGGTGTGACAAATGACTTGTTATTGATCAAGGTTTCTATGGGGAAAAGCTAAGACCTACTGCTCCTATAGTACAAAGTAAATAATATACATATACAGTATCTCTCATAAAAATGTGAACTTAGCATGGAGAAAGGCAATGGAACCCTATGTAATGAGAAAAGCTCCTGATAGGGAAAGGTAAATGGAGAAGTTCCTCACCTCATATGTCACAGGGGAAGGACTCCAATTAGTGACATTCTAACCTCTCTCTGCCCACCCACTCAGTCACTCACTCCCCTGAAAAAGGGAAGTACTTTATGTGATTAGTGAGTTGGAAAGAAGGAATGAGGGGATGCTTAGGAACACCTCTCCCAAGTTCTTTTCCGACCACAAGAGCATGTGAATTCTGGACCACTCTCTGCCATAGTCTTAGAGTCTTGTCCCTTTGGGGGAACGTGGGGTTGTTCCTGAGTTGGGGCAAAATACCACCAAAAACATCCGCAGATCTAAACTATGTTTTCCAGTTGGACACTGAGGGTATTAAGCTACATTCTGACTTTGATCTGAATGGTTCCTGTCTCTCAACTGTTCCAAATCCTGGGAGAGGGACGTGACTCAAAGAGCTTCCCAAAGCCCTAATACTAACATTAGCTTGAATTAGAGCTATATAGGGTGTTGAACTTTCTTTGGAAGCTACAAAGCTAATCATAGGATCCAACACATTTGCCTGTTCTAGGAACGCTGCACATATCGCAGGAAATAGTGTCTATCCTATCATCCTCTTCCAAATTCTTCCTTAGTCACTTATTATAACAATGTCCATCCTTATGAAAGCCCCAAGAAAGAAGTTGTACTGGAATAACATTTCTTCACCAGTCCCTGAAATCCTGCTCAAAATCACTCAACACATTGTAGAAGAGTGAAACTTTTTGTTACATACCTATCTTAAATTCAGGTTCGCCACTCATGAAAGTCGATCTCCCTCCAAACTAAAACTGTATTTTCCCTTTTGATGTGGCTGCCACTTGCATGCTCAAAATACCTTGTAAAGGGGACATGGTGTCTTGGCTAGAATTCATTGCCTTAGCTTTCTGTATTCATTTGAGGAAGCCTGGCAGGAGAAGGAATAATTCTGCACTGAACTGGTTCAGTTCCATAATACACCTATTCGCTGTGCTGAGCACCAGGGGCACAAGGTAAGTAAGGCTCTTCCCATGGTCTTCTCATTCACAATAAATGGCACCTCCATTCTTCCAGTTATTTGGTCCACACTCGTTAGAGTCATTTTTGACTCATCTTTCTATTAATACCTCCCTCAAATATTACGTGTCAAAGAGACATTGTCTTAACAGCTCACATGAAACACAAACCCCTATCACTTTTCTCCTTCCCCTGCTTTTGCTCAAAGACAGGCATCAGAGTAGCCTAGTATTAAAGAGCAAAGATCCTATGAACCATGCTGCCTGGGTTCTAATCCCAGCTGGGTCACCTGGGCCTGTCTGTGCAACCTGAGGCAAATGACTTAACATCTCTATACTTCAGTTCTGTCACTTATAAAATGGAGATGGAAATGACATCTATCTGATACAACTGTCATGAGGATTAAATATCTCAGTAAATTTTTATTATAATTTTTATTATAATCTTGGGGAGCAGCTTAATAAAATTTTTATTATGATGGGGGGGAGCTTAAGTCTACCCTCTGCTACTTCTGAATAGAATTTTATTTATTGTTTAGTCACACTCAGAATCTAAATCCAGAAAACAGAAGGAAAGTCAGAGAAACATGAGAGAAGGGACCTCAGAAGATATCTGGTTCAGTTTGGGTTTTTCATTTAACTTGATGGGTAAAGCAGGTGAGAGCCAAGGGGCCTAAGATCCCACAGCTAGTAATGATACAGAGAGAGCCCCTATGTCCCAGACCAGTGCTGTTCACATTGTACAAGGTTACGTTAAATGCCATATTTGGTCTGTGTACAGAGTCAGGTTGATTAAGTTAATGTTTAATAGTATTGTATAGTCAAGAATCCATAGATGATACTTTGTTTTCTCACACATGGGGCTCAAACTCATTCATATGGGGTCAGAATACCAGCTAATTTCCCAATCATTTGTTCTGGAATTTGTAGTTCTGAAGTCCTTACAAAAACAAAGACCCAGAGACCACAGAATACTTGAAATTATTTGGGTCATTCTTTTGTGTTCATGGTTATGTGATGGAAACTTCATTTTTGTGTTGCCAAATGTTAATAATCTTCTGATGATATTATTTGCTGAGGATCATTTTCACCATTAATCCTGGAGACTTTTTTCTTTCTTGATTGTTCAGGAGTAAATGTAGGAGGACTCTTATTCTTTAGCCCACCTATAGGGGCCAAGAACAACAGGAATCCACACAGCGAGAACCTCCACACACAATGTCTCCTGCCTTCTACTCCCTAAATCAGGAACTGTACTTGGTGTGGGAATCTCTGGGGTCGATCTCAACCTTAAATATCCCCCTACTAGTTTCTTAAATGGTAAGAATATAGTTCTGGATAGAAAGGCTACAGGTATGTAGCCTTGTCAAACACTGTAGTTTATCTACATTGGACTACAACAATACATTCAGAGAAAAAAAAGAATACTTCTTTCCAGGAATATTTTATTTTCTCATTTTGGGTTTTCCAAATGAATGCCATCCAATTTATAAATATTAAATCATAAAAATTACATCCAACAAAGAGCTGATGATAGATAAAAGCCAAAAATGAGCCTTTTAAGAGTAAACACTTTCATGATTCAATTTAAACCTACTTTTAGTGTTGAACTATCAACATTTTTAGGTTTGGATATAGCCACTGAAATCTCAGTATACTTGGTAAAATAAATCGACTACAACAAATTATTTTTTTGTTAAATACCCTTAAGAATAAAATGAAAGATAGATGTCTGGGAAGCAAGCAACTTCATTTATGTGTGTGGCTCCCTTCGATCACCATAAATATTCATTGGGCTTTCCTAATTTTCCTTATTGTATTCTGCTCACTGAAATATCTGAGGCGAATGTGAACTACAAACATGTGTAACACTCCAGAGCATGAAGTGTGTAAGACATTTCAATAAATACACAGAAAATGCCAACACTGAACTATAAAATCCAACAAATGATTTCCACATTAAATTCTGTAACCTGCTTCTAACCATTTACCACATACTGGTCATGTGTATCAACTTGAAGTAAAAACCAAATTTAGAGAAATACTGGTTTTTAAAACTGCTTCTGGATTTTTCCACTCCCCTTGGCTTCGTGATACATCTCTAACAATACTCTGATGATGATTATTCTTATATGGCTTCAACTGACTCTCCACTTCCAGAATAATGAACTTCACTCTCATTTTTAACAGGTGGTATTTTCTCATTTACACCATTGATTTCCTGCTACCAAGTTCTATGTGTCACATTTACTGCATTTACATAAGCGTATGTCTGAACGATCCATGAAATTCCCTTTCCTCGAGAAACTAGTGAAGTAACCAATGACTTAAAATCTCATGGGAAAGATGATACCTGCATCAAAACACAAATGATCAATAATCTTAACTTGGCTATGCAAATAGCCACTTGTTGGAGGATGGAAGGAATTAGTCTGGAATGTATCCTGAACTCTATTTTTCTGACGCTGATTGTCCTAGTTTTGTTGGTATGAGAGAACTAATTTAAAACATATAAGAAGCAGGAAAATTTTGCACCTAAGAAAATAAAACAATGGTACCTTAAAATAACAGAAAAATATTCTATAAACCAGGGTATTTACAAAAGTAATTAGCCCTGTAACTTGAGTCATTTTCTTTCTTAAAATAATGAGAACTTATTATTTTGTTGTTATCTCCCACATACAGGTGCAAAGAATAAGGCATTGAGACTAGGCTTAAAGTAGTGTCCCTGTTTGTGCCACATTTCTTTTAAAATTCACTTTAGCCTTATGTGGGTATTAGAAATAACTTTTTTTAATGTTTATTTATTTATTTTTGAGACGGGGGGGGAGAGAGAGAGAGAGAGAGAGAGAGAGAGAGAGAGAGAGAGAGAGTGCATAAGCAGGGGAAGGGTAGAGAGAGAGAAAGAGACAGAATCCCAAGCAGGCTCCAGGCTCTGAGCTGTCAGCACAGAGCCCAATGCGGGGCTCGAACTCACGAACCAGGAGATTATGACCCAAGCTAAAGTTGGATGTATAACCAACTGAGCCACCCAGGTGTCCCAGAAACAACCATTTTAAAAACTGGTCACTTAGCAAACTAAATAGTAAAATTGTGCATGTATAGTTTACAAATACTTGTAAATAGTACGAAGCCCTCCTCCAGAAAAGGTACATTTTTTAGTGAAGGATTTTAAGTGTATATTTTGCTCTGAGAGAAATACAATGATAAATTGCCAAAACAGTAGCCCAGAATAATTTTTTTAACCCAACTTGTAAAAATACAGAAACTCCGAAGATCATATCTGAAACTTGCCATTTTTCATGACTGCTGACACATTTATGAAAAGTGCTCAGAAAATAAACTGGACTATGCTATTGAGAGATGGCCCGAAGCTGAAGAATGTAACAAATACTAAAATTAAACTTTTATCAAATGTTCCCATTTTTTGTTTTCAAAACCAGTCAGATCTACATGTTTCAGTTTTATTCTCAAACATCTACCCATGTACTTCTCGGTGTCACTGGAGCTTTTTTTTTTTTTAAGTTTTTATTTATTTATTTTGAAAGAGAGAGCCCAAGTGGAGGAGGGGCAGAGAGAGAGGAAGAGAGAGAGAGAGAGAGAGAGAGAGAGAGAGAGAGAGAGAGAGAATCCCAAGCAGGCTCCAAACTGCCAGTGCAGAGCCTGATGTGGGGCTTAACCCACGAACCATGAGATCATAACCTGAGTCGAAGTTGGATACTCAACCGACTGAGCCACCCAGGCACCCGGGTGCCCCCGGAGTTTTTATGCCAATCAACTGTTTTCTTTTAACATCAGTCTAAGTTATAAATAAGAGAAAAGCAAAATCACTGTTCTATGTTTCTGTGTTGGTTTAGACTGACTTAAATAATAAAGTTTAGAAGTAACTGCCTCAATTTCTGTGGATGCCAGCCATCTGCTCAGGGCATTTAACTGCCCTCAACAAAATGAGCACAGGAGAAGCACACAGAAAACATTTGCACATGTCTTATCTATGAGTAGATGAAAGACTGAAGTGGTATTACGGGCTGAATTGCATCACCCAAAACTTCATGTTGAAGTCCTAAATCCTGTTACCAAAGAACAGAACCGTATTTGGAGACAGACTTTCAAGAGGTAATTAAATTGAAATGAGGTCATTAGGGTGGGTCCTAATCCACTATTACTGGTGTCCTTATAGGAAGAGGACATTTGGACACAGAAAAATGTACAGAGGGAAGACCACATGAAGACACAGGGAGAAGACGGCCAACTAGAAACAAGGAGAGAAGCCTGGAACACATTCTTCCCTCATAAGGAGCCAACCCTGCTAGCATCTGGATCTTGGACATCTAGCTTCCAGAGCTCCCAAACAGCTTATTTCTGTTGTTTGCCAGTCTGTGGTTCATTGTTATGACAGCCACAGAAAACGAATACAGGCAGTATCATTTCATTCCTTTGTGTCTTACCACAGAGTGCGATATAACACTCAATAGGTATTGGTCATTGACAGAAACCATGCAAGTGAGGCCAGGCTTCTCTCCAAATAATCCTCTCTCTGGTGCTAATCTCTGACATGGCGGAACAGGGCTCAACACCTCCATCCTCCTACCTGCATGGAATCACTAGCTGCCCCAGCAGCAGCCTCCCTGGAATGAGCCCTGCATCTACTCCTCAACTTCTGGCCCAATCCCGGAACAGCTCCCAATTTTTCTGAGATTCTCTTTTCTCCCTAAAATAGAGGCACAGCAGAAATATTCAGTATGCTCTTTCCAGAAAGTATCCCTGGCAAGGATTAGCAAGATGGTATGCAAACATGTGAATCTCATTTTATTCTCAGAAAATGGCAGATGTAGGAGAGAGCTGACTCTTGCCAATAGACCTCAGAGGAAACTGTGCTTGATCTCAACTGTGAGATACATTCCCAATCCCTGACAGAGCCTCTAGAGATAGCACAATATGAAAATCTCTTCTACTTTAAATATAATTTTACATGATTCTAGATGGAGCCGAGGACAAAACAATTTCATCGCACATTGATAAGCAACTATATTTTCCAGTTTATTAACTCTCCTTTGATAATGGAGTACTCTTAATTTAAAACAAAAATAAATAAAAACAACTAAGCCTCTTATGAAAACCTGACCATGAAGCATTCCTCTCAAGATCTTGTAAAGAGACCTTGTAATGTATTTGTAAAGACAAAGATGAATTCAATGTTGAAAAGGTAGTTCACTGAGGACAGAAGATCCAACGGCATCGTTTTCAAATAAACTTCCCTCTAAACTAAGCACCAGATGTGTTTGGTGTCCATGGCTTCACGCACATGACTATGCTAACAGGCCTTACAATCAAGTATCTGTAGGAAAGGATTCTGCTGTTTCAGTTGATTTATTAATTGAGAAATAATTGAAACAATTTAAACTGTGCTGAATTGCTGATTCTTAGAGGTAATAGTAAAATAAATCAGGAAATACCATGCATAATAAAAATGGGCCCCCACAAAGCTGCACATAGCACTTACAGTTCTTTATATGTGCTACTTGGAGCATGGTCGAGAACAATAAAACTTTGTCAACAGTGCAAAGTGTGCTCAGTGGAAAGTGCTCATTGTATCTTCCATCGCAGACTTTTCAGTTATCTCCTCATGCAAACGTATGAGTAGAAATTAACATGCATTGACTGCCACTAGTAAACATATTTACTAGGCGATTCATAGTCCAGTTCAAACTCCTGACCTAGCTCTAGCGCTCCTATTATCTGACTAAGAAGGAATAGTCAACTACCTTGGGACTAAATCAATCACGTGCTTGGGGAAGTTAAGGTTAAATGTCTTCCTGAGGTACTTCTAAGAGCTGAAGTGAAAGACTACAACATTAATGCAGAAGCAGTATTCCAACAGCAATAAATCACTTAGTTAAGTAAAGGAAAAGCAAGGAGAATTCAAATGTAAAAAGAGAGAGAGAGAGGAGAATAAGAAGAAGAAGAGAGAAAACACAGGTTTTTTAATTAGATATTTTAGCTTCCAGTTTTAAAATAGGCATTTTTCATAAGAAAATCCTTGTTTATTATATTGTGACACAATTATTTAAAGATGGTGCATATAAAGAAGAAAAGAAACCAAAAAGGAACAACTTATATGTCAGTCAAGATTTCAAGGATTAATATTTATGAAAACAATTGGCAAACAACAGTCCATGATGCAAGAACAAAAAATGTTGTAGCAGATGTCTTGTCAAAAGGCTGCAGACTATGAGAAGTAGCATACTCTCGTCCATATGTTTTCTCAGCCTTGAGAAAAGATATCCTCAGTCATTTCAATTTTGGAGAACACAGAGTGCCTGTGTATATAGTGGAGTAGAGAAGCTTTTTTTGTATGGGAACTTTGAGCCAAGATTTCTGGTTTCATTTGGAAAGAAGTGGCATACATGTTGACGTGGAACATGAACAGAAAATGAGCCAAATAACTCAAATAATCTAAATAACTCAATCTGTCAGGAAGAAATTGCAGAAGAAATTGGTGGGGTCATTGGTTGTGTCTTGGCCCCCTGGCATCCTTTCTACTATCTTTTGGCAACCACATTCTGATTCTCTTCCGAAAAACATTTCTTCCCCTCACCCATGCTGTTTTGTTGGGACTCTTTGTTTCTGCCTGGTCTTAAACAGCTGTTCCATAGCTGAACTTGTGACTATGAAATCTAGGCTTAATAAGCAGAAGAAGGGAGCAAACTGAGCAACTGGGAACTCAGAGGGGTCAGTGGATCTGACTAGGTAAAAGGATAGTCATAATGGGTGCAAACAAGGACGCTGAATGGGAGAAAGTAAAGGTCAGCCAGTGGGATGCCTGGATTGGCTATGGTGGAAAAGAAGCAGTTCTTGGTGACGAAAACTTCCAAGGTGTTACAGAAGATGTGGGTGATGGACATGGAGAAGGTCAGAAGCAGCCAGCATGTGGGAAACACAGCCCATGAGAACTAAAGTCCCGTCTGATGATAGCAGGTCTGGAAACCAAAACACAGAATGTGAGCCAGGTTCCAAAGTCCTGGGTGGAGGAGAGGGAATGCCCAGAATGTTGGCAGATGCTGGGGTGATACAGTGAGAGAGGCTTAACCTCAAAGGAGTTTTGGACTTTACGAGGGCAGAGGAATCAGGCTATGAGGAACAAGGAGAAGCAACAGGGACACCAAGTCTCTTCACATAAGAAAGAAACACTCTTTGACAGAGCTGCTGAGAAAGCGAGGAGGCCTTCATGGAGAGTGAGTCTTCATTTAAAGCAAGAAGGTGGAAGGAACAGTTGAAGAAGTTCAGGACAGAGGAGCATTTCCTGAATAGGACAGAGCAGGAGAAGAAGAGTCTGAGAGACTGAGGAGGACAGAAATGGCAGGGTCGGGGCAGGGTCCAGTATACACTGGGGCCAGGCCTGGAAGGATTTTGTGCTTACCCTTTGTGCACTGATGGGTAAAAGCATGGTAGAATCGATACCAGCCGCTTCTCTCAAGAGAGTGAGCAACCAGTAGCCAGAGGTCGTATCTAACTCTATCAAGGCGATGAGGGACTCAGCCAGTCTACACACAGTGCAGCCTATTCATTGAATGTATAGATGAATAAATGACTACACACCATGGTGGTAGGTAGGGAGAAGCCTAAAGCAAGCACCCTTCTCAAAGGTGTGCCCAAGTGTGAGATTATTGCTGGTTGCCACTTACCTTTCGGCAAGTACTTCCCTGATCGCTACACTCTGGTATGTTGAGCGCGAAATCAATGCAATACTTGGAGCAGAATTTAACTGAATGTCTCTGAGTCACTATCTTCACCATTCTGCCATCTATCTGATATTAATTAAAAGTATTTGATCTGATTATAATTGTCCACATGCTCTCATTTGGATTTCGTGCCACCAACTCATTATACCAAGGTGCTATGTTGTGTTCATTAACATATCATGTTGGTTTTCCCTATTCCAGAACAGAAGAACTAGTATAGTCTATAATTTGCATTTTATTTAGAAATTCAGCCAACGGTCAGGAACAACTAAGTAAAGAGAAACCCAACAGTTGCGCTGAGCAATCTGCAAGTATTCAAAATGTTGTGTGTTGTTTCATTTTCAAGCACCAGACAGCATGTGCAGAAACCAAGCCTACCCTGAAAAAATCAGTAAACAGTAGATGTTCAAAATCATTACACACAAGAAGAAATATCTTAAGGTTTTTGGGTGTTATTTTAAACAGGAAAATCATTTTCCTTTGAAAGCCACGGTGACGGCCCTACAGCTTTGCAAACTGATACCAGGATAGAATGAAGACAGTCTGACATTGTGATGGTAAACACCAGCACTGGAGCCAGATGCCCAGTTTTCATCCGTTTTTCTTTTTTTCTGTGTGACTTTGATCAAGATCCTTAACTTTTCTGTGCTATAATTTCCTCAATGTGTTGTTAATGAGAGTTAAATGAAGTAACATTGTAAAGTATTTATGCAAGCAACTGGCTTTTATAACATAGTAAACACCATACAAGGGTTAGCTGTTACTATTACTTAGAGCATGTACCTAAAAGTTGATAAGAATACATTTCCTTTTTTAATATTTTTATTTTAAGATTTCTTGAGCCCTCAGATTCAAACTCCTATAAAAGAAGTAAAAGCCTCAGATAGTGGTTTCAAAAGGTAAAAGCAAATTTAAGTTATAATTGATTTTCCCCAGCATTACTTAATTCTCTGCCATGTGGAGAAGCATCACATGTAGAGTAGACTCAGAAAACCTTGATTCACATCCCTGTTCCGTCAGTTACTAACAGTATGGTTCTTACTAGATCATTGCACCTCCTGGGCCTTAGTCTTCCTATAAAATGGAGATTAAAAATTACTTTCCTATCTCTGAGAGTTACAGTGGGGATCCAAGAGCACACACATTGTTGCTTTGCAAATAGCTTCCCTAGAGATGCACAGTCAGCAAACTTAAGTAACAACAACATCAATAATAATAATGTAGCTTTAGTACCTCACATACAGATTATACACACACACACACACACACACACACACACACACACACACCGTCTCTGAGGACCTGTTCAAATAGGAGTCCAGAAATAAACGTACTGATAGAAAAGGTAACACGTATCAGGCCCAATCTGCTCCACAACCTTTCTATGTCCCTTTTCTTCCTTACGATAGGAACAACACAGAGCAGCTCCAAATACCAACTTTCCCCGTGGCAGGAGATCCTGATGCTACTCGAGATCACAGCTGGACATTGCAGCTAATTACTCTAGCTAAACTCACTCAATGTCCCAGTTTGGATGACTGGGCCTCAGCCTCTCTCCAGAGCCCCAGTTGCTCCCATATTCCCTTGGTTTTCCAGGGGGCTTTTCCTGCTTCTTCTGCAGCCTGAATCGCTTTTTAGTTCTTTCTGGGTCCCTTTCAGCCCTTCCTGAAAGAGAAGCACAGTGGCTGGAGCCTTCCTTCCATTTGCTTGCCTCCAGATCTGGTCATCCTTCTTTAGCTCCAGCCTCCCTTGGCTGAGCTTCCATCATTACTGTGCAGGGTCTGGGGACCCTGCATCCACTCCTCCTTTTGCTTTCCAAGTCAGACAGCAACAAGGATGTCACAGCCACTCCAACATAGTGCTTGCTGCAAGATAATCTCCTCATTGGCCCTCTCTGCCATTGCTCTGTCCACTGCTGGCCCAACTCTGCATGCCAACTATTAAGAAATCTACTATTTCCTGGGCTACAAAGAGATGTAAAGTGAAACTTGAAGTGATAATTCTAGAAGCTACTCCTTGGATACCACTAGTGAAGATCAATGCATTGTTCTTGCAGTAGTCGATAACATTTATTGCTACCATGTGCAAATAAGTCAGTCCATGAACATTTATTGAGCAACGACTCTGTGCAGAGAACAATGCCAGACAATGGGAATACCCCAGTGAATAAGATCACCAGTCTATGCCCTCAATAAGTACAACACTTTATGGAGAATGGAGTGGGACTGAAGAGAGATACACAACCATACCCTCAAAGAATCTCAGCACTCAAGGCCTTCTGGACATTTCTTCATCTTATACATCTTATACATAGGCTAGATGAATAAGATAGATATGCCTATCAAGGCGTTTCTAGTTTATTTAAAATAACAACATAAAGAAAAAAAACCTTCATAAAGCATGATAATAAAGGTTCTATGCTAATAAGACAGACAGGATTTTATAAGAGCTGAAATGTTCATAAACTAGAATAACATGGAGTTATAAGAAACGAATCATGGAATGCTTCCTGAAAAGTTGTTTAACTTAGATTTAGGTGGAAAGAACTAGCATCATAGTTTCATAATATATTAATTTTCATGTGCTTTTCTTTTTGTTCTTCTTTCTTTTCTTTAATCACAATACCATTTTTCATCTACAATCATTAACTACCAAATGTCTTACACTTACTAGAAGCAATGAATGGTTGGCTAAATTTTGAGTACTGATAATGTTTTCATCATGATATTTTAGTCATTGATCCCTACAGAATCACAGCATATCTCAAAAACTACTGAGGCAATGCTGTCAGATTTTAAAACAGAAAAGTAAAGACAAGGTATAATTAAGAATTTTATAAATTTTTTAGGGGCGCCTGGGTGGCTCAGTCAGTTAAGCATCTGACTTCGGCTCAGGCCATGATCTCATGGTTTGTGGGTTTGAGCTCCGCATCAGGCTCTATGCTGACAGCTTAGAGCCTGAAGCCTGCTTCAGATTCTGTGTCTCCCTCTCTCTCTGCTCCTCCCCCACTCATGCTCTGTCTCTCAAAAATAAATAAACATTTAAAAATTAAAAAAAAAGAATTTTATAAATTTTTGAAACAATGAGGTTATAATGACTATAATTGGGTAAACTTAGCAATTTCATAGCTTAACCAGTCACCAGCCAGCTCAGCAATTGAAAGAAGTAAATTTCTATAAACAATTATTGCTTTTATGTCCATCTTAATGATCATTGTCTAGATGAAACTATAATCAAGATTCCAAAGTGAAAGAGTATATTAATTATGTTCTTAAAAAGATCTCTTATTTTAAGGAGACATCAACATATTTTCATATTTCCAACCATCTAGTTATCTAAATTTAAATAACACACACACTCCCAACATACGAATGATTAAGATAGAACAGTATGTGTGCAACATCACTTCTTGTATGTACATAGTTTAAAACAGCATTAGAACATTGCAAAAAAAAGTTGCATTCACCTCTAAAATGTATTTAGTAAGAAAGTCTACAAAACACAGCTGATACTAAAAACCGAAATTTATTTTCCCCTAGCAAAACAGTTATTATCAAATTCTTAAGCTACTGTGCACTCTGTATAGCAATTCTACTTAAATTTGTTTATTTGCCTGCTAGAGAGTAAAATTAGTATGTGCGTAGAAGGTGAATGATTCTGCACAGACTCTTATGATAAGAGTAGCTTGATACACTTTATAAATTTGCAACAATGTGATTACTGTCGAGACTGACAGGTCTGCATATTTGAAGTAGGAGGTAAGCTCCTTAGTATAATTCCTTATTCTTTTTTTGCTGCTCCTCAAAATATGAAATAAGAGATTAGTTACAATGATTTTTTTTTCCTGCTGAGGGGAAGAATAAATTCTTGTTAACTCAGCTGACAGTAAATTTTAGAGTTAAAAAAAAATGATGGAAGATATCTTAAAAATAATTGAAGGCAACATTTCTTAAAGACCTTTATTCCATATCACTCCAGATACCAACTTTTAAATCAAGAAGCCACTATCTGCCATTATTGTTCAATGTGTAAATACCACCTACCCCACCTGGGCATTGGTAAAGATCACAGCTCTCAATTAGATGCTGTGCTGTTTGTTGAATGCCACATTTCCGCAAGGGGCTGCCTATGATGGTCATCTTATAAAGCACTGTTTAGAACTTTTAAATCTAATATTCAGGGTACTAACAATTCAGACCATGATCACAGGGTGGGATGTGGGGAGCTCTGATACTGATCTGTAGGGCTGTTAACAATAAAACCCGAAAAACCCCACAGCTATTGTGTCATAAACTGTTCCCAATCAACTTGGTCTGAAATCTCAAGCCTCTTCCTTAGCAGCTCACTGAATAAAAGGCTTATGCTTTCCAGTATATATGTATGCAAATTTTATCAAGAATAAAATCAAAGAACTCATTTTATTTAGCTGAATATCTGAGAAAATAAAAGGTTATGATTATAAGTCATATAACCTGTGTGGCTCCAATATGCTGATTAAGAGTGTGAGCTCAGGAGCCAAAATGTCTGGGCTGGTTTACCAGCTCTCTTCCGCCTGTTGGATGTGTGACCTTATACTCCATACCTGTTTCCTCACTAGTGAAAGGGAGGTAAGAGGACCTCCTATAACATGGGCTTGAAGATGAAAATAATAATACATATAAAGGATCAGGAACAGGATCTGATACACAGTAAGCTCCTGATAAATGTTGGGCTGTTACCATTTATAAAAACCAGTGGTTAAAACCACTCCATAGCTATTATAGAGGAAGTTTCTATTAATTCCAAGGATATTGGCATTTTAACCCGAACATTTTAAGAATATTGAATTTGACTAAAATATCTTTGTTGTCCTGTAGATTATATGTATGTCAGTGTAATTTATGAGTAGATAGCAATATATTCTCAGGGGAAATTATGACTGGCATTCCACATAGGTCAACTTCTCTGACTGCCGCCTAAGTAAAGTAACTTTACCAGTTCCACAGGCTATCAGCGAATACTTTCAGGACTCATTATCTTTTCCAGTTCTAAACTACAGAAGCTACATGTTATGTATTTAGGATCAGAGCTTATAGACTATATTTATGATTTATATATGTTTTTTTATGAGAGAAATAATTTGTAATGCTCTATAAATCTTAATGGACATGTCTACTAAAGAGTGTAAGATGAAGAAAAAAAATCTTTAAACCAAACCAATCCTCTGAACAAAGTCCTTATTGTTTCCTGCTCCCCCTCATCAGCTCACCTCTAACGAACCCACAAAAGCTTGTATCTCCATTACCACCTCAGGTAAATGCTTATCAGGTATAGACCTGAAATGTCTTTAAATACATAAAACAGGGGCGCCTGGTTGGCTCTGTCCGTTGAGCATCCGACTCAATTTCGGCTCAGGTCATGATCTCATGGTTCATGAGATTGAGCCTTGCATCAATCTCTGTGCTATCAGCAGGTGGAGGCTGCTTGGGATTCTCTCTTCCTCTCTCTGCCCCTCCCCCCAACATAAATAAACATTTAAAAAACATGCAAAATAATGGTGTGGTGCTATAATTACACTGCTCTGTTCAACAGCACACATATGCTATCAAGTTATGTCTTTTTTTGTGGTAGAGAGGTCATAGAAATAAGAGTGGGACAAAATGGCTTAAAGGATCGAGAACATTTGAAATCTCACTGCCCTAAAGCCATTTTAAAACATTCCTTCTCTTGCTTCTCTCCCCAGATGGTCAACATACATTTTTATTTTTTTATTTTTTAAATGTTTTTATTTATTTATTTTGACAGAGAGAGAGAGAGAGAGAGAGAGAGAGCGCATGCCCGTGTGAGTGGGGGAGGGGCAGAGAAAGAATCCCAAGTAGGCTCCACACTGTCAGCACTGAGCCTGATGCAGGGCTTGAAGCCACAAACTGTGAGATCATGACCTGAGACAAAAACAAGTTGGATGTTGAACCAACTGAGCCACTCACGCACCCCTACATATTTTTTAATGCAAATAAATATACCAGCTGTTGTTACCTATAAAATGCTTCCAAACATGACCAATCCCAAAGGGACTTCAAGGTTGTTAGAATTATATCCTTTGTAATTTTTTTTTTTTGCTTTCCTACCAGAATCACCTAAGCAAACAATACTTACATGGAATTTTTATAAAACTCTAGTAATTTTTCCCTTTAAGGACTTTTTATATATAATTTTCATGTTTTATCCTTCAATAAAAATAAGTACTATAATTTATACTATAACATATGGTACATGTATGATCACTAGATGATTCACACAGAGACACACATAACAGAAAATTAAATTTTCCTCTACTTATAATAGTCTATTGGAAATCTTCAAGCTATTGTCCATCGTATTTCTCAAATTTTTGGCACAAACTAAGAAACATGAAACAAGGAACAATACTAAGTAAAATTCATCTAGGAATTGCAATCATAGTATTATAAATTATAAATGTTTTTAAATAATTGACTATCACATAAAATGTAATTACATGATGATTCTACTTAATATATCACACAGAGAATTGGGGCGCCTAGGTGGCTCAGTCGGTTAAGCATTCACTTTTGGTTCGGGTATGATCTCATAGTTCATGAGTTCAAGCCCCACATCAGGCTCTCTGCTGTCAGTGCAAAGCCTGGAGCCTGCTTCGGATTCTGTGTCTCACTCTCTCTCTGCCCCTTCCCCACTCGTGCTTTGTCTCTCTTCCTCTCTCAAAAGTAAATAAACATTTAAAAAAATTTTTTTAAATATATCATACAGAGAAGGCAAATAAAATCAGAAAACTGAGATCTTAGAGTTGGAAATTGCTTCAAAGAGCATCAAACTCAACCATGAAGTAAATTTGTGCTTCATTGTTCTATTTTATTTTAATTTTATCAGCTACACAAACAGACACAACTTCGGATATCAGAGACCAAAGAAACATAAATGTAAATGGTGATTTTTTTTAAGGTTTTAAATTTAAACAGGTGGAGTCTCAAACGTATCCCTGCACTTTTTGCAAGTTCATGGCACATCACTTTGCATTTATAAAAGACCTATATTAGTACCTGTTTTTGCTAACTGAAAGAACTCTGAAGATTTTCACTTCTACAACAAAAGGCAAAAGCAAAAAAGGCATTCAACGTTTGCTTTGCCGGAGAGCTGGACAGCTATTATAGAGGCAGCAGGGACCTCAAGCAGTGGGAATGGCCCCACCAAACTCCTTCCCTGGGAACCACACTCAGCATCGCAACATGAAGTCACCAGAGTTTTGAGTTGTGTCTGTGAGCACCTGTGCTTTGTTTTTATTTATTCTGTGCATTCGTTAGCAAGGTGCGCCCTGAGGTATTGGAAAAGCCTTAGAGAGACTGTATTTTAGGCCTAGGAATGCATGAAAAATTTCCATATAAATTAATGGTGCAGGGGTGCCTGGGTGGCTCGGTCAGTTCAGCATCTGACTCTTGATTTCAGCTCAGGTCATGATCTCAAGATTGTGAGACTGAGCCCCGCGTTGGGCTCTATACTGAGTGTCGAGCCTGTGGGGGAATCTCTCTCTCCCTTTTTTTTTCTGCCCCTCTTCTGCTCTCTCTCTCTCTCTCTCTCCCTCTCTCTGTCTGTCTCAAAATAAATAAACATTTAAAATCGATTAATTAATGAATGGTAATCGCTTATTTATTTTACACCATTCCACTTTGGGATAGCAGAGGAAACCTGTATTAGGATAGCTAGTGTGAAAAACCCTGGTATGAATTTGCTGTTTTGACTTCTGAGAGATCTTTTGGAAATGCTTTGATACACAGATAGTAGAAAAACAGTTGATGGTAGAAATCCAGATATTAGACAAGATATTAGGTACCTTCTGTGACTTCACACCATTCCGAGTGTCTCCACATTACAAATGTGGAGATAACACCACCAGCCCCACGTATTTCCTAGAACCGTCCAAAGGTAGCAAAGTATGTTAAAATACTTTGAAAACAGCAAAGGGCTATAAATTCAAAGCATTTTTTGTTACATTCATTTACATTTATACTGTCCTACCCAGCAATTTTAATCAGCCACAAGTAAACACTCCATCTATGTACTACATGTCATTTCTCACTGTCAGTAAAAGAATCATTGTGATATATTGAATGGTGGCCCTCCACACATGTGTCTATGTCCTAACCTCCAGAACCAGTGAATATGCTACATGGCAAGAGGATTTTGCAGATGTGATTAAGAATCTTAAGATAGGGGGAGTATACTGGATTATCTAGGTGGGTCCGATATAAGCCTAAGTATAAGAGGGAGGCAGAAGGGTCAGAGTAAGAGAAGGAGAAATGACAGTGGAGTGTGTGTGTCTGAGAGAGAGCACGTGGTGGTGGTTGGGGGCCGGGGAGGTTGGAGGATGCAATGTTGCTGGCTTTGAAGATGGTGGACTGAGTCACAAGCCAAGGAATGCAGGAGGCTCTAGAAACTAGAAAAGGCAAAGAAAGAAATTCTCCCTTACAGTCTCCAGATAGAATGTATCCCTGCCAATACCTTGATTTCAGGCTTTTGACCTCCCAAACTATAAGGTAATAAACTTGTGTGATTTTAAACCACTAAATTTTTGGTAAATGGAAAACTAATACAATCATGAAAACAGCCTATGATCCTGCTACCGATAATCAGGCTTTTTTTTTTTTTTTTCTGAGAGCACACAATGAATGTAAAATAATAGTTTTGATCATTTTCTGAATCTATCGCGAGAGTCATTTCACCCAGAGTGGTGAATCATTTAACTCCCCTCCACTGACACGAATAATTGAGCTAATTTAAGTCCTGGTCTGGAATTTGCTGTGTGACCTCAGGCAAATCACATAACCTCTCTGGGTCTCAATGACATTATTTATAAATACTTGGGCTACATACTCAGAAATAGCCTGAAGTGTCATAAAAGAGAGGCACAATGTATTTTGGTAATTCTATTGAGAAAGTCATCATCGCTGACTGGAACAACTGTTAAGTACCACCCATCAGAGCTCCTCCACAAAAATATCACTAGGAGTTATCGAGGTTTGTCTGGATTTTAGCAATACATGATTCCAAATGTTCAGTGCAGGATAAGCCTGAGGGACATGTCAGGCACACATTAACACAGATTTCTGGAGGTAAATGGATGAGGAAGAGTGGGGGGAGAAAGCACTAGGGACATAAGAGAGAGTCTGGAATATGAAAGCAGTGCAGAGCCCCTGGAAGTTTCTGAAAGGCTTTTATGATCTCTGCAGACTATTCCAGGAGTCGTCTTGCACATGAGCTGTGGCATGTGCAGTGGCTCTTGGCAAGCTGTGTCACTCATCTCCTTATCCCCAGTGACCAGGCACAATAACCAGTATTTAATATGGCTCACAGTATATGTGTTAAATGACTGAGTGAATAAGCCCAACTAGCCTTTCTCATCTTAACTCTTCCCTAAGGGCTATGTCCTGGTGGTGCCATTCACATAATATCATGTCAATGGCGCCTCTTGGACTTTTGAAAACAGCATCTCTGCCTCCCTTCCAGCTCTGTCTCAGAGAGGCAGGCTACTGGAGTCTTGTAGGCAAGGGATAGTGAAAGCCTGAACCAGTGAGAGCAGTGGGAATGGAAAGGAGAAACAGGCGCCAGCATGATTTAGGGTGGTTTGGGAGATACACTCAAATACTCTTGACTAGTCAAAGTAAAATCTTCTTTGATTTCTTTCTTATTTTCCTTGAGAATAGTTCAATAATAATCTGTTACATAAAAGTGCAACTCTTATCATGTATCTCCTGTTAACCACAAGTTACTATTACCGTAAACCTCACTCCTCTGTCAAAAATTTATATTGACCCCATTTTTCTATTTAGGATCTAGTACTTCAGTCAAAATCAAACCATCTAGAGCAATATTTTAAGGAACTGGAAAAAGACAACAAGGAAGTCTGAAATTTACCATTTTTTACAAGTATGCCAAAAACTCAGACCTATGAGCATTTTTCTTGAGTCCTAGGTCATAGAAGCATTTGCCAAAATAGCACTAACAACCTTTATTTCCATAATTTGCTTTCCAAAGATAGATGATATGATGAAGAGAATTAATGCAAAGCAAGAGTCATTTTGAGTATAAAGCAAGCCTCTGATTCAAATGGAGTATTTTGAAGTTATACCCCTTCAATGAATACCCAAGATGCCATTACATTTATTTTCTATGGATTAAGTTAAAAACGACAACAACAACAACAACAAAAAACTACCACTATGATCTTTTTGGAATTAGATAGCATATACATAAATTAATAAATAAATTCTTCCAATTTTAAATATATCAGATGATGAGTATTTATGGAATCATACCAAAAGTTATTAAGGAACATGTACACATTTTGTTTGATACCTAAGAGTTATAGGTATAGGTAGCTAGCTTAAAAAAAAAAAAAAAAAAAACCTCCCCTGGATTTATATTTTATACTTAAGTGTATCACCTTGGGTATTAAACATGCTGCTAGCTATCTCCTAATGAGCACCTGAGCTGTCATTTTTAATAACAGAATGACAATTATTATCTCTAAGTTCTACTCCCTGAGAATAATTTGTGCAATACTTAATACAGGTAAGAATAGAAACATGCTATTTCGCTTATAAAAAATAGTATTATTTTATAGTACCTGTCATAACATTATAGAAAATGGAACAGACAATTATTTACAATAAAAGATCAACATGTGCCCAAGTGCATGGGCCATTTCAATACTCAGCAGAACTTTATACGAAATTTTAATCATGAATCTCAGTTGTTCATTGTAAAAAAGGTCATTGGTCTACATGAGAAAAATACACATATTCAAGATAAAATATAATAAAACAAATAACCCAAATATTTAGCCATTCTAATCTTAGTTGTTTTTTTTTCTCAATTCAAAGCAGACACGAAAGACGAATGCCATAAAAACTGAGATTATCTAATTCATCTAAGTACACATGCCATCAGTACGTAATACAAGCAATCGTATCATAGCCTGTGTAATTCATTGGTTACAGTATTCTAGAAATTTTACTTGATTTTCAAGTACTAAACATTAAAACCATATTACCTCTTCCACAAAGCTGTCTTTCTTCTCTAGCATTTCTCGTAAAGTCTGGAGAATTTTAATGCACAACTTTTCTTCCTTCTCCATCAGTTTCTTTGTATGATTAATCAACCTGAAAGCAAAACATGAAACCTTAAATACAACAGTGATTTCTCTTTGAGCTATATACTAACATATAACTAGAGGGAAAAAAAATCACACTATTACTTGAAAATATGAAGTAAACAAGATACCTATTTTAAAAACTTTTTAAATTACACTTAAGCTCATAAACTTTGTATTACAAACCATCCTTTCTTTTATAGGTGGTATATCTCAGTGCTTTTAAATTTATTCAAGTAGCGTACTTTTAGTGGGACACAATACTCTAAAAGACAATGAGACACTGATGATGTTTAATCCCATCGTATGAACTAAAGCAATTTGAGTAGTAGAGAAATATGAGTATTTGTAGCATATTACATTTCATTATGTTGTACTATATTATTTTCTCTGTACTGTGTTACCTTAATGATACAGGTGCTGTAGCAGTATACAACACTGCAACCTTAGCATAATGGGCTGCTTTCCAGTTTGCATTAATAATAATAATGTGCTATTTTTTACTGCTAGGACTTGGTAGAAATCGGCGGTTTTGTAATTAGAAGCAGAAAACAACAACAAAGTAACATCAAGACAGTCTATCCATTTATTTATTTTTTATTTTTTTTATTTTAGAGAGGGATGGGAGAGGGGCAGAGGGGGAGAGAGGGAGGGAGGGAGGGAGGGAGGGAGGGAGAGAGAGAGAGAGAGAGAGAGAGAGAGAGAGAGAGAGAGAGAACCTTAAGTAGGCTCCATGTTTAACATGGATCCTGATGCAGGGCTCAATCCCATGACCCTGGGATCATGACCTGAGCTGAAATCAAGAGTCAGATGCTCAACTGATTGAGCCACCCAGGTGCCCCTCCATTGACTATTTTACTATAATTTGGGCATAAACTCTAATTTTGTAGTGGTAACCTTTGCACTGGTGTCCTCTCAGGAGAAGAGTTTGAGGATCACATCCTCAAGAACTCAAAACCAAGCAAAATATTTATAATCACTATTTATAGTTTAACATATATAACTCTTAAAAAGCTGGCTCCTACAATGACCCTGTGAGATATGTCTTCCTAGAAAAACAAAATGATGTCAAACATAATGTAATGGTCCCATTTCAGTGACATAACAGGAGTACCATGGGGAAACCCTGAGGAAAAGTGAGCTTTCACTAGATAATACCTAGTCAGTGGTTATCAGGCGTCAAGGTGAAGTACGAGGACTTCCCATGGATTCTCTCAGTTCATCCTCACAACAATGCTACACGTTCTATTATCGGGCTCATGAGAAAACTGAGGTCCAGAGAGATAAAGCAACTTGCCTGCAGTTACACAATCATTAAGTGGTGGGATCTGGAAACAGACCCACATCCATCTGACTACAGAGCCAAGATTCTGAAGCACCATTCTGTGGTGACACCATGCATTTACTAATCTCTTGAGTCTCAGAGTTACTGTGAAGAGAGTCCCCACACAGCCACCTCTATATGATATGATAAGTGTTACAGTACAGGTAATGACAAATACCATAAACTAGACAAAGAAATGATTACGTTCTGTTGGGGGAGTTTCCTAGGGCTGATCAGAGGTTTCAGTGAAGAGATAACTTCTAACAATGAAGATTTCACCTGGCAGAGAAAGGTGGGGAGGGAAGGCATCCTTCCAAAGGGCACAATATGAACAAAGGGCAGAGGCAGAAAGCTGACCATCATGTCCAGGAAATGATAAGTACTCCAACTGCCAGCTGACACATGAAGACATGAAAGAAGACAGGGTAAGACATGCAATCTGAAAAGAAGGAACTGGGAATATTATGCTAAACAGTGGACTTTACTCTATAGAAAATAGGGAACCACTATTATCAAGGACCTGAATGGCCCTGCCCACATGTGAAAGACAACATGGAAGAGTGAGAACAAGGCCAGGGGTGAACAGGGCATGTGATGGGGTTATGATGCAAGAAGTAATAGAGAAATAAAATAGCCAGGACTTGGTAAGTAATGACAAATGGGAAATAGAAGAAGAGGAGGAAGGGCAGATCATAGACACCTGAAATTTATAGACTGGGTGAACAGATGGACAGCAATACTTTTCAATGATACCTAGGTCATGCTGAAGGAATAGCATGCAGGAAAGGAAAAGTGATTTCCTCTTAGACATGTGAACTCGGACAAGGTGTTCTAGATCCACGCGGTCAGGCTCAGCAGGCAGAATAATTCTTCTAGAGTTCTCCTTGCAAGAAAAATATCTGCCTTCCTGAAACTTCTGTTATTTGGTCTTTTCTTTCACGTAGTAGTCTTTGAATCCATTAAAATAGTTTTGGTGGGCATTGTCAATTTCTTTTTATTTTTTTCTCTCAGACTATTTTAATTTTCTTTAACTCCTCTTAGATAAATACTTAATTTACTAATGATTTGCAAATAGCAAGCATAAAGGTGAATACCATCTTCTAGGGGTTTATACAAGGTATTTGCCCATTACATAATGTTTGGTTGAGTAAAATCCATGGCCTTCTAATATTTTTTCTATGATCTATGCAAAAATAAATTTCATGAAACAACTCACCATATAAATACAGGTGTATTAAACTAACACAAAAGTTACTTTTACTATATGAGATGCACTCTGATTTTTATATCTTCCCCTAATTCATTTTTTAAATTAGTGGCTGCCTCTCCTTCTAAATTAGTTTTTAAACTCATAAGTGAAACACATCCCACAGTGTGATAAACACTGAGATTATCCTTCATAAGGGAGGAGTAAGTGGTGATTTGAATATTGTAACCAGATGCCTTAAAGGTTAACACCCACATTGACCTGTTCTCTCTTTATTCTCTTCTCTCTCCATATGACAAAATAGACATATGCATTTGGGTTCTTTCCTGGGATCTATCCCTCACATTCTCCAGCAGACCCATCTGAGTCAACATGTTCCAAGAATGAAATTCATTTGAGGAAGTCAGAAGCCCCACTAAGGCCTTGGACCTAAGCTGTATTCTCTAGCTAAGCTTTACCAGAGAGCTCTGCACAGTAATACAAGGGCTCTTGCATAGCTATTAATAAAGTTGGATTCTAATTTCATTAGATATCCTTGCAAATAAAACCCTTGGTTCTTCACAGAGTTAGGGAAAGGGTAGGATAATCACTAGAGCAGAAAACAGATATTCCCAAGTCGCTGGCCATACTAAAATCATAATAACACAAAAATCTCTTCTCTAACCACTAAAGTATGTGACATTTTTTTTTCCCATCTCGGTGTATTATCTGTAATATGTTCCCACTATTATTTCGCTCTGTTTCTCTCCTTTTAGATACTGGGTGTTGCAACGGATTTGCTTTCAGCACATTTGCAGCACAGGTCAATATTTTTTTGGCATTTTGAGTTAACTTTATATCATCTTTTCATAGACGTATATCTTTAAGATCTAGACTGGTGCACTCCAACATAACATTTTCTGCAATAATTGAAATGTTGCATACCTGTGCTATAAATTTGTTGGCTACTAGCTACATATGGCTCTTAAGCACTTAAAATGTGGCAAATGTGACTGAGGAACTGAATATTTTATTTTTATTTTTTTTTTAATTTTTTTTTAATGTTTATTTATTTTTGAGACAGAGAGAGACAGAGCATGAACAGGGGAGGGTCAGAGAGAGGGAGACACAGAATCTGAAACAGGCTCCAGGCTCTGAGCTGTCAGCACAGAGCCCGACGCGGGGCTCGAACTCACAGACCACGAGATCATGACCTGAGCCGAAGTAGGACGCTTAACTGACTGAGCCACCCAGGCGCCCCTATTTTATTTTTATTTTTATTAACTTAAATTTTAACTTGAATAGCTATGTGTAGTTCGTAACTATTGTATTGACAGCCTCATTCTTGACACTGAGCCAGCCAACTTTTTTCCTCAAGAGCCAAAGAGTAAACGATTAGGCTGTGTGGGCCGTATATACAACCTCTGTGGCCACCAGCTGACGCTGGTATGATAGCCACACAGACAATATGTAAATGAAAGTGTGTAGCTATGTTTCAAAAAACTTTATTTGTAAAAATGATCAAAAGGACCACTGTACCCTGAAGCCAGAGGTTGCCAGTCCTGTTCTAGATTATCAACCCTCTGGGATATATCTGTAGTATCATATGAATTTCCTGGAGTTAAAATTCTCATTTATTACCCACTTTTCATTTTTTATATTTTTATTACCCACTTTCTAATTAATATTCTATGCATTGATATACATTCACAGGAGGTAAAGGATATTTCCCAAAGGCCCTATTTTTTATATTGAATTACTACCCAATATCTCTACTGAATTTTTTTTCTAATGGCTTCCACAGTCATCAGTTTTGCAGATACTCTGGACCTCTTCATTTAAAAATTCTTGTTAGGAGACTGGCAAGTGTCCAGACAAACACATTCTTTCCAGTCCCTATAAGACGGAGAGGGTCTAGAGCCAAGAATCCATGATTCAGGCCATAATACAGAAACACCACCCATTCAACATGATTCTTGTAGTCAGTTCTTCTCATCCTGTATCTTGTTTTCTCTCTGCAAATCCCAGCTTTAATTGGAAAAAGCAAGAACACACTTCTTGTGTCCCCCAGTCCTTCCATTTCTGCCTCAGTGCATCACAGTCAACAGAGGGGGTTTTGAGACCTCTTTGAGCAATGTCCTCAACGACACAGGAATTAGCTGTGATGGATAATGGTCAAGGGGTTGGCAGCCAACTAACTGTGATGGATAATGGTCAAGGGGTTGGCAGCCTCCTCCGACTGTCCATCCAGATACTCTTCCCAAGAAGACCAAGTACACCTGACCAGCCATCATGAGTGAATTACTCAATGAGCGCCCTCAGCATTATGATATGTCTCTTTTTTTTCTGGAGATGGTTACATTTTCTGTCAGAACTTGCAGCTCTTCCTTGAGAATTGCTCATTTACCATGAAAATGGAAATATTCTAGGATAAACACATCAGCTATACTAGATCTGACAATTCCACAAAAATGCTGAGAGAAACAAGTAAATGAGAAGGCTGCAGACGAGGAAGATCAAGGCAGCATGGCCGAGTGCTGGGCAGAGACGTCACAGCTCTTCATCTGAAGCATGCCTCAGCCTTCTCACCACTAAAATGAGGCTGAGACGTCAATCTCTCAGAGTGTTCGTGCAGATAGATGATACAAGAGGTAAGCACACGGAGGACAACGATGCACACAGTAGGGCCTCAATAAATGCTAGTTCCCCTTCCTTCCTCTCTGTTAAAGACAATAAGTGACTTGAAACAGGAATCTTTTGGAAGGTCACCCCATATGGTTATAGTGAGGAATTAGAACCAAAAAAACAATTGCATGTGAAATTTTGTGCCCAATAATGACACATTTCATCTTCAGGAAATTTCAGCAAAATATAACTTGACCTTCATCAAAGAGAAATTTCAATTGAATCAAGTTAATTATTTTGGAAGTATATTTTAACATGCATTTCAGACCTTTCACGTACTCTGTGGACTATCATTATGTACCAGCAGAGTAAAAAGCAGAAATGTGCTAGAGGCCATCTTGGTTTGGTAACACAAGCAGAATCTCCGATTGTACACACTTACTTGGACATGAAAGCACCACATCTTATTCTTGCATCACTCCCCTCAGGGAACAGTAGTTCTGGACTATACAACACATCAACCAACACCGAGAACTCAGCCTGCATCATTGGGCTGAACTGTTGTTCCAAGGAGGCCACAACATCCTGAGAAATAAAGCACAAGAGAACCCATGTGAAGATCTAAATCAGACTTCATACTTTTAAGATATGACAGGCTAAGAATACTAACCAGAAATGAGACTTGGAATTTCAGAGATGCACCCTACCTTCCCATGGCATCAAAAGTCTGTGCTTTAAGTACAGTCTGGTTTTCTATATGAGTACTGCTTGGGCCACCTTTTTCATTTACAAGATAAGAGAAGGGTGGGTAGGTAGATGACTTCTAAGGATATATATACAAAGTGAAAAGTCAGTAAAGCCACTGTGATGAGCCCTATAGTATCTAGGATTTTAACAGAGACCCGGTAGGTATTCAGCAAATTAGGCTAAAGTGGGATATTCTTTGAGGAACAGATAAAAAATAAAAAGATTCTCTATGTGTTTCTGGTCATCTGGAACTAACCATATCTTCCAACGGGGAAATCCCTTGATATGATATTTGAAGCAGTATTAGCACTTCACAGGGATTTTATGACATTTAATACTATTTCAAATTACTTTTTTTTCCCCAATTTTTCTAGAGAGAGAGCACACAGGCAGGGAGAAGGGCAAAGGGAGAAAGGAGGGAGAGAATCTCAAGCAGTCTCCATGCCCAGTGCAGAGCCTGACGTGGGGCATGATCCAACGACCATGAGATCATGACCTGAGCCCAAATCAAAAGTCAGACACTCAACTGACTGAGCCACCCAAGTGCCCCTCAAATTACATTTTTTGATAGACATTACTGGTCACCTAACCAAGAGCTTTTCTTCACCCTTCTTGCTAACAGAATTCCCATGTTGTTTCTCAATTAGGGAGCAACGTCCTCAGGGAGATGAGGCCCCTCAGCCTAGGGTCATGGTTGATTAGTATAAGCCAATAATGGTCATTCCAGTTCCCCTCCCAGTGATTAGTCTAAGCATGATTATGTGACACAGTCCTGGCTAACAGGACATCGGGTGAGGCTTGCTAAGCAGAGACGGTGGTGTGTGTTAGGGGAGGAAGGGGCATACTCTTTGGAAACTACCTAAGGCTCTCAAGACAGCTTGAGAATGTGAACCCAAAATGTGAGGCAGCCCTCATAAGACCTTTGGAGACCAGCCTTAAGCTGAAAGCCAACAGACCAACAGTGTCAGTGCCCTGATCTATTGAGCTACTAAATTAACCAATGCAGGAAGAGTCCCAACTCCAGATTCCTTGCTATGTGGAATGATGTATTTTTTTTTATTGTTTAAGCCACTTTTAGTTAAAATCGTGTTAATTATAGCTGAATGCCTTCGCACCGACATGTTTCTAAAATGGTCTGTGGGCAGTGACAATTTACTGAACATTCTTTAATGACTAACGCATCCCTTTTTTGTTTTTAAAATAACTGTGTTAAAAGACAAAAAAAAATCTCACACAAAGCAATATTATTTTTCCTTTTATTTATTTATTTTTATTTAAATCCAAGTTAGTGAACATATAGTGTAATGATGGTTTCAGGAGTAATTTCACCCATACCTGTGACATATTTTGTTAAGCAGAAAACTGGTGTCAATTGTTTTTTGTTACTTTCAGCTATAGCAGCACAGATGGGGGTACCACCTCTCTTCATTTCTTATGTCTAGATTTCGGGAGTTAACTCTTGCTGGATTCTTTGTTTCCTTTTTAGCAAAAGTGACCATTTCTACTTCAACTATTCTAATAAGCTTTCTGAGAAAATTCTGACGACAGGTAAAAGAAACTACCAGGAAGGAAATAACATAAATCGGAAACTAGATATTATAAAGGTGGGAAGAAAATCTGCTTATCAACTATAACCATATTTAATAAAATGTCACTAAAAGGTGCCTATTTTTCAGATTACCTCTCTTCATTTTATTTACTAAGCAAATTGTGCTCAGGTTCCTATGATGTGAATTCTGTCTTCATCGTTTATTTTGATCATGGGCCAATATGTAATCTCTCTAACTTGTTATTCCCCCATATTAAAAGTCGAGATAATTATACTCCCAATCACATGGGTTTGCCGGGAGAATTAAAGGTAAGTATGTAGAACCTCCTCTAACACATACTGGCCTCTTTTTATTCCTTGATACATGTTTGTAATCATTACTGTGGAGTACCAGTTAGCTGCAATCATCGCCCTATTAATAAACCCAGTGCTTATTTTGCTGTCCTCATCTTACCCAACCACTGCTAAGCATTTTACACACTTGCTTCTACTCTGTCAACCACTTTCTGCTCTTGGCTTCTGTGACATCATACTTTCTCTATTTTCCACCGCCAACTCCCAGTAGCTCCTGGTCGTTTCTTATGAGGGATCTCATCCAAGTCCATGGTTTTAATATCCTATATGTGCTTGAACATCCCACATTTATATTTCCTGCATGGACATCTTGCCAAGATGTCCACTCTGGACTCCTATTCAACTGCCTGTTTGACAAACCCACGTGGACATGTAAACAGGTATCTCGCACTTAAAATCCCCCCAAAAGAATTCCTGATTATAATTCTCCCATTCCTATCTTAGCAAATGATTCAATCATATCATATCCTCTATTCTTTCCAACACCCCACAACTCATCCACCCATCTACCAAGTCCTGCTGGCCTTACAACCAAACATATCCAAAATTCATCTACCTCTCTTCACTACTATCACTATCCACTTAAGCCGCACTGCCACCATCCTTTGCCTGAATTAATGCAAGAGACTCACTGCTTCCATGTCTGGACCCTATAATCTATTTATCTCTCAAAATCCAGTAAGTAAATCATGTCATGCTTATCCTCTACTGAAAAATCTCCAATGATTTGCCATCTCACTTAGAATAAAATCAAAATGCCTTACCAAGCAAGTCTCTACATGACTGAGTTCCTAATTTCATAATCCTCTCTTCCTTTGCTCACTAAACTTCCACCCCAATGGGCTTCTCTTGGTTCCTCAAAACTGCCAAATTCATTCCGGTCTAAATACGTTTGAATTTACTATTTTCTCCCAATAAAAATCTCTGTCCTCAAATCTTTGAATAGATTATTCCTCTTCATTAATTCGAATCTCAATTCAAATGTCACCTCAACAGAGTAGAGTTCCCTGCTAAAAGATCTTTCTCCCAGTATTTCTTCACCATGTTGTTACCATGCTTTATTTTATTCATAGCATTTTTTTAATGTTTGTTTATTTATTTTGAGAGAGAGAGAGAGAGAGAGAGCGCACGTGTGCGCACACACGAGTGGTGGAGGGGCAGAGAGAGAGGGAGAGGAAGAATCCCAAGCAGGCTCCTTGTTGTCAGTGCAGAGCCCAACGTGGGGCTCTATCTCATGAACCTTGAGATCATGCCCTGAGCCGAGATCAAGAGTCAGATGCTGAGCTGACAGAGGCACCCAGGTGCCCCTCATAGTTTTAATTACCTAACATTAAAGCATCCATCTAATGGGTGAGGATAGACCTTCCATGAGAGCACAGAGCCCACAGCTCTATCTCCAGCACACAGTAGCTGGTATCGTTTTCACCAAAGACATATTTATTTAATGAATGCCAGTGAGTGTTCCAAAAGAAGTCCAAGGAACTCCTTCTCTATGCTGTTCTACTCATTTGGCTCTCACGAACCTGACTCCTCTCCTTTTTGACCCTGCCATTTGTCTCTCTTACTTGGCCATTCTGCCACCCTGGCCTCTTACAAGATGTTCTTTGTTTTTCCTATCACTATATTCTCTCTTTTAGCAACACCATCTGCTGTCCTTGCTCCAACTAATATCTCCAAATATAGACTTAATTTCCCATACATTTCACAGTCTGTTAATGTGATTCAGCATATTATCAATGAACATGGCCAACCTCCTTTTACTGCATTCTTTCCTTCCCTGCTACAATAAAAAGTCTTAATAATATCACCCGGTTTCCAAACAGCAGTGCCTCTTATATGTCTCTCACTGTCTCTCTCTTATCTCCATCTAGGAGCCACCAGGTCTGTTGACCCTGCTTTCATTATTGGATGCAAGGCCTTTTTCTTCATTTCATTCATACCGCCACCTGGCTGAGATATCTAGTGATTCTTAACTAATCTGTCCTCTTCTAGTCTCTTCCTGATAATTCTTTCCTGAAAACTAGTAACTGTTTAATCACTTATAATGACATTTCCACCAAATTTTTAATGACTCATAGCCTTCAAGCTTTTCATACTGAGTCTAACTTGTCTTTTTAATCACATATAACACTCAGCTATTAAAACTCTGGACCTCTACCAATTATTCTACATGTGACCTCTTGCAATATTTATTCCAGTTCATGTCTTGACTATTCTCCAAGCCAAACAATTTCCTTAAACCATACCCTAATTGACTCCATGAAATCGTCTACAATTATGTGGGCGGGAAGATTTCTGTTATGGGTTGAATTGTGTCTCCCTAACAAAACTCATATGTTGAAGTACTTCAGAATGTGACCATTATTGTATATAGGGCCTTTAAAGAGGTAATTAAGGTAAAATGAATTCATATGGGCAGGCTTTAATCCAATATGACTGATGTCCTTACAACAAGAAGCGATTAGGATACAGACATGTATGCGCACAGAAGAATGACCACAGGAAGACACAGTGACCAGGTGGCCACCCGGTCAAGGAGAGGGGATTCAGAAGGAAAGAAACCTTGAACTTGGGCCAACACCTTGAACTTGGGCTTCTAGCTCCAGAACTATCATAAAATAAATTTCTGTTGCTTAAACCACCCAGTCTGTGGTATTTTGTGATGGCAGCCTGAGTAAATGAATGTAATGTCTCTCTTTACTTGATGTCCCCAGAATGTCCAGGCCAAACACAGGATTGGGATACCATGTAAAAATTTGGGACTAAAGGTGGTTATATCATTTTCACCAATAGGACTAGAAGAGAATACTAAGAGATAAACTGAAACAAGGTTATGAATATTTAATTTATTACATGAGAATTTATGGTAACTTATTTCTCCAAATCTTATTATCATGGTATTGTTTTGATATTACAACTCATTACTATACTATCAAATACATTAAGTAATACATACTCACTAAAAATAACTAAACAACATTTACATAGAAGCTATGTTTTTAAAAAGAATAGTATTGGGTGCCTGAGTGACTCAGTTGGTTAAGTGTCCGACTTCAGCTCAGGTCATGATCTCGCGGTTTGTGAGTTGAAACCCCCGTGTCAGGCTCTGTGCTGACAGCTCAAAGCCTGGAGCCTGCTTTGGATTCTGTGTCTCCCCTCCCATGCTCATGCTCTGTCTCTCTTTCTCTCTCAAAAACAAATAAAGATACCCCCAAAACCAAAGCACACTGTATACACTGTGTATTAGCCAACTTGACAACAAATTATATTAATAAATAAATAAATAAATAAATAAATAAATAAATAAACAAACATTAATAAAAATTGAAAAGAGTAGTATTGGTAGGGAATTGTAAAGTAAAGCCTGGTCCCCAATTAGAATTTGACATTTCTAACCATATTTTATTTGTGTTACTACATATATTAAAAATTATAATTTAGAAAATAGTAAGCCATTGCATGCTATTATTGTACCTGTAACTTTTCAATGATGTTTCTATAATCCCAAGCAGGCCCTCCAAGAGCTTCCTTAAAACGTGGTCCAGAGCGAGCAGATAGTCTCCAACCCATAGCTGCTCTCTGCACCATATTAGAATGGCTCTTCAGGAAAAGAGTATTCACTTGGCTGTCCAAATCCACTGGAATGGCAATCCCGCGATTCTTTGCTGAAAAAGAAAGGTTTAAAATATTTTTCTCTTAATCTGACTAAAGCTTCTTACACATTACTAAAATGGTCTTATAAGCATAGAATAAAAAAGAAAAAAAATATAAGTTCTATGATGTAATGAACAGTATGGTGACTATAGTTAACAATACTGTATCATATATTTGAAATTTGTTAAAGAGAATAAATATTAAAAGGTCTCATACAAGAAAAACATTCTAACTACCTAAGGTGATGAATGTTAACTAAATTTATTGTGGTAATCATTTTGCAATATATTCATATATTAAGTCATTATGTTGTATACTCTAAACCAATATAATATGTCAATTATATTTAAGTAAAACTAGGAAAAAAAGAAAAAAATCAAATCTTTAAACTCTGCCATTGAATTCTTTTCTATAAGTACAAAAGCATTTAACCTGAAAGTATTTCAATTCTTATGACCAATTATTAAACTGGGCTCATTAAACATTCAAGAACTTGTTTGATTTCTTGATGATTAATGTTTGAAATGAACTTCATAGAGCATCAATATAGAAAAACAGTGTATAACAACCATGAAAATTTGTACTTTCCCAACTGCCGAGGAAAATATGAAAGGAGACACAAAACACATGATAAAATCCTGCCAGTCCGCTCATTAGTACAACTGATGTGCATGTGTGTATGCACACACATGAGCACTCATGCAGAATTCCAGCTAGTGAAACGTCTTAAGAAAAAAATAAAAACTTGAAGAGTACTTAAAAATTTGCATTTGAAGAGGGCACACGGTACATGTCCTTCTTCCCAAAATTTACTGAAATGTGTATTTCATCAGACTTACGTCACAGTACTAAAAAATGAGAATACTTGCCATAAGGAAAACAGAAATGTTGAGGCATTTTTACAAGCAGAATGAGGATATGACTGGTCCCTCAGAAAAGGAGAGAATATACACCGCTCTACAAGAGCTAAGAGTTAGAACAGGTCTTCCTCAGAATATAGTGAACGAACACCAAGAGTGGTAATGGGGTACAGGGGAGTCATCAGGGCAACTCGTTAAAGCATAGCATGTGAACCGCTGGGAAGCCAAGGCCCTCCTCCCTCTCACTAGCATAAGCAGAGAAGTTAGCAGCAGCAAGTTTTATCCAGAGGATAAAGTTAGGGAACTGCAGAAATGTTTTCTCATGAAAGTGAAATACCTGTCTGGAGAGAATGCCAAATGAAGGTGTCGGGACTTGACAGAGAAGCAGAACAGGGCTTGAAGTAACTCCAAAGATCCTCATCAAATATGGAGTCGAATAGGGAAGAGAGAAGAGGCAGCTCCAGCAAAAAGAGAAAATATACAAAAGACTCTAACCCCTGAGCAAAGCTCTCCTATTTTAACACTTGTCAGTATTCTCAGCTGGTCTTCTGCTTCACACACACACACACACACACACACACTCCAAAGGAAAGCTTGAATCATTTATTCAGCCCCTCACTTAGAACTCTGGGTCAGACCTGTCATTTACACAGGAAATGCTAGTAGAGAAACCCCTCAAAACTGAAGTGGAGCCCATGTAGTCATTAAAGACCTTTATAACCATGAACACACCACCAAGAATCACAGGGAAAACTATCATCATTAAGAATAACTGGCCCCATGGGGTGTCTGGGTGGCTCAGTTGGTTAAATATCTGACTCTTGGTTTTGGCTCAGGTCATGATCTCATGGTTTGTGAGTTCGAGCCCCATATAGGCTCCATGCTGACAGTGCAGAGCCTGCTTGACATTCTCTCTTTCCCTCTCTCTGTCTCTCTCTCAAAAATAAATAAATAAACTTAAAAAAAAAAAAGAATAACTGGCCCCAGTAAAAAACAGAAATGATTCAAAGAAGTACAAAAAATATTTAAATAATTCTAATTATCATCCTCGGAAAATGTGAGCATTAGCAAATTAGCAAATCAGAAAAATAAAGAAATCTTGGAAATGAAAATATAGTTGCACATATAAAGATTTCAAACTGGCTGAAAAAGAAAAGAATAAGAATAAATACCAAGTTCATAATCTGGGAATGTCAAAGAATCTTCTAGAACATAAAGCATAAAAGATGAAAAGGGAGAATAAAACAGAGAGAATATGAAACAGAAAGAGTCATCCAGGAAGTCAAATATCTAAAATGTATAAGTTTCATCAAAAAACGTAAGAGACAAAGGAAGGGAAAAAATTATTAAGAAAATAATAAATGACAATTTACCTGATCTGAAGAAAGACCTATGTCTTCAGACTGAAAGGGCCCACTGTGTGTTAAAAGGATTAAATAAGCAAGCATATTGACCATATTCTGATAAAAACTGACAATGCTATCGTGGGTTGAATTGTGCCTCCCAAGAATATTCAAGTCTAAATCATAGGTACCTGTAAATGTGATTTTATTTGGAAATAGGGTCTTTGCAAATGTAATCAAGTTAAGATAAAGTAATACTAAATTAGGGTGGGCCCTTATCCAATACAACTGGTGTCCTTATAAGAAAGGGGTAAGGGAAACACACACACACACACACACACACAGAGAGAGAGAGAGAGAGAGAGAGAGAGAGAGAGAGAGAAGAACGCCACGTGAAAATGAAAGCAGAGACTGGACGTACACAGCTTCAACTCAAGGAATGCCAAGGACTGCCAAGGAACACTGGAAGCTAAGAGAAAGGTATGAAGTCTCAGAGAGTATGGTGCCACTCACATCTTGATTAGACTTTCCACCTCCAAAACTGTGAAATAGTACATTTCTATTATTGTAAGCCACCTAGTTCTGGAAATTTGTTATGGTGGCCCTATGAAAGTAATATAAATGCCAATAGCCAAGAGAAAATGGCAAGAACTCCTAGGGGAAAAAAAATAGGATTCCTACAGAAAAAAATACTGGCACCAAACTTCTCACCATCAATATTGAAGGCTAGAATCAGTAGTATTATACCTTTAAGAGCTAATGGACAACAAACTTTGAAACTAGGAGTTTACACCCATCTAAACTGAAAATCAAAAGTGATACTCAAATAAAAACATTTCAGAACATGTCTCAGAAAATTTTCTCAAAACCAGCTATGAAAATCACTAAGAAAAAAGAGAGACAGGAATCCAAGAAAATGTCAGTGTGAATATGAGAAATCATGGCAACTGAGTATGAACCTGAAGAAGAGAATAAAGCAAGACACAAATGAAAGAAGATCCATTAGACATTAATGGCTGGAAAATTTCCTTCCAGTTGGAAAAGTTTCAATATCATTACATGACATCCTTGTCTCTAATGGTTACAGAGTGAAAAATATTTACATCTCATAATATTGTAAAGTCTGATCACTGATTTTTAAATTTTATCACCCTATAAAATATTTCATTATATTTCCAAATAGAATACAAATTCCATAAATCATAACGATGTAAAAGCAATAATCTACTTAACAATAGTTAGAACATAGAGTGGGAGAGAAGAAATAAAAACAAAGTCAACATGTTAAGTTCCTCATTTTTCAGCGTGGAGATATGGACATTATTTACAGCTGTTAAATCAAGATACAGAGATGTAAGGATATTATTTAAAGTTACTGTGATTGGGGCACCTGGGTTGCTCAGTCAGTTGAGCATCCAACTTGGGCTCAGGTCATAATCTCACAGTTCATGGGTTCGAGCCCCACATCAGGCCCTGTGCCAATAGCTCAAAGCCTGGAGTCTGCTTTAGTTTCTTTGTCTCCCTCTCTCTGCCCCTCCCCCACTTGTTCTCTCTCTCTCTTTCTCTCTCTCTCTCTCAAAAAAAAAAAAAAAAAAAGAATAAACTTTTAGAAAATTTAAAAAAAATACTGTGATAGTCCCTGGAAGACTTTTTTAAATGAATGGAAGTAGGAAAGAAAGAATAAAGAGAGACAGAGAGAATACAGCTTCCTTCATATAATGGAAGCAGCAATAATACTAGTTATGCTGGTGAAAATTCTCTGAAGCTGAGAGATACTTTGAAACTTCTTTGAAAACAGGTAATTTTAGCTACCAATATAAAAAGTTACTGATTTAAACAAGAGCTCTAGCTGAAGTTTAAGGAAATAATAAAGCTCTAAGGCAACCCTAAACAATTAATTGTACCACTGCCTAGATTTCCCTAGTGAATGTTTTCCCGATATTCATTATAAACGTCCTTTTTTCCAAAGCATACAATGTCGCTGTCTATGTCCATCACACACAGCAGAGCAACCTCACTCCTGTTCCATCTGAAGGACAGACGGCCTCGACACCGCCAAGCTGCACATATTTGTGTAAATACTCAGTCCTGCGCCACGATCAAGCCCTGGCGAGACTTTCTTCCTTTTCTGGCTCCTTAACAAATAAGCTGGACTTGCTTTAAACATCCGAAAGTCAAACAGAAGACAATACTGTTCTATGTTCTTTTCTAAGCAACAAAAAAATAAAAATTGATAAACTTCAATGTTCCTCAAAATATATCATAGCCAAGTTTACACTAACATTTAAAAAAAAAAATAGAGGAGGGGATTGGGATGTATCTCCCCTTTAGGAATCAGGTACATTAGGTACAACTGACCATCAAGGAAGTGCTGTTGCTGTGAATAGAATGTACACAAAGAAGTATTCAATGAATATTTTTCTTTTTTAAAAATATTTATTTATTTATTTATTTTTGGGAGAGAGAAAGAGAGAGAGCGCGCACAAGCCAGGGAGGAGCAGAGAGGGAGACACAGAATCCGAAGCAGGCTCCAGGCTCTGAGCTGTCAGCACAGAGCCCCATGCGTGGCTTGAACTCATGAACTGCTAGATGAGGAGGACCTGAGCTAAAGTCGGACGCTCAACCTTACTGAGCCACCCAGGTGCCCCTCAATGAATTATTTTTCTAATGACACCAGTGGAGATGCAGTCCAATGACAGCACTTCTATTCATCTCAGCAGGGCAGGCTTCTAATTAGCCATCTCAGGGGAATCTCACCCATCCCAGATGTTGCGGCCACTATTCCACCACGACCAACAGCATGGACACACCAGCTTCAGGAGAATTCACTGGCCCAGACTTTGCCGATAGGGGTTTTTGTTTGCTTGCTTTCCTCAAATTGTACTACTTTCATTGGTATTTTTCTAGTCTCCTAACTTAGCACAAATTGTACATTATAGATTAACTGAGTAAAATACACTACTCTGTCATGCCTAAGGTTAACTCTAGCCGAGGGCTAGATCACAATTTTTAAGTAATAAAAGAAAATTAACTATGCAATTGGGGAAAAGAGAATTTGAATTAAAATAAGTCAGCTGTGGAGATAATGATAAAAATTTTTCAAGCAATTATAAAAATATGAATCCTTTTAAAGATATGGCCTGAAATAGATTCTCTACACTGTCAAAATATTATAAATAGTAATTCAAAAGCAAAGCTGACAATGCTAATTAGCTTTCCATATATTATTTAAAAATTAAAGCAGAAAAGAAAATTGTGACTAGAAAAAGAAAAGGCTTACAAAAACCTAAAAGCTAGAATGCAACCAAAAAAATAATCCAAATTTATCTTACTTTTATTAAATTAGGGAAATTATGGTATGAAGAGTACAGTATATCGACATGTGAACTAGGCTGTATTTTGGATTACTGGCTGTTCACTGCCCCCCCCCCTCTCATTAAGGGAGAACTAATGAATTTACTACAGTCAGTCACTCTTCTGGCCTATAGCATTAACTCCAACTGTGTGCTTTAATGCAATGAGTCACGTTAAAGTTTAAAACATTTAAAAAAGAAATCCTCCTATTTCTCTTCTGAATTAGAATGCAATTGGGATCATACCTTGTTAATGATATTTTGTCAGAGAGTAAGTATATGGAGTTCTTAAAAAAACTAATGGTAGAAAGGATGGGTTGTTATTAATACATTTATCTTTTGTAGAGCTCTGCCTAGCAATAGCTAGTTCTCTAAAATGAGCTATCTTGACTCACAGGTATTTTGATGATTCGGCTAACCTACTAATTAGGCTTATAAATTCTGAAAATTCTCTGGATATGACTAGTCTTTGCAGTGATCTTAAGATATAATCGAAATCTACTTCTAATTATTATTCATTAAATATTGCCTATTGTGTGAAAATTTTTAATTAGACAACATCACTGATGGTGTCTGCCAGAACAAAATCTCTGAGAACACACATATTGCAGTGATGGGTGCCGTGGAAAAAAATGCTTAGAGAGATAAACTGACAGTTGGGGGAAAGAAAGGCAACAGAAAGAATCAGCACTAATTAGAACACTTGGTTGGTTGTCTAGCCTGACTGTGTGGGCCCACAAGAACCACAACAGTTGGCCCACAAAGAAGGTGTGATGGGGTGGGCAGTGTGGTGTCTTTTCTGTATCATGTCATAATATCCAGGGTAAGTCTCTATTGAAGCACGAGTGCTGTTAAATGTGAAGAACATTAAAGATACAAAATGCATCTTTCCTGTTTGGCAGTCAACATACACTCAATTAATGCCCAAATTGAATAATTTTATAGTTTTATGGGTTATGCAATAACTACTATTGGCACACCTGACTGATCATCTGGAAAAAATAAAGTTGACTCCATACCTTCTACCTTATAACATAATATATTCCAGACAGCTTGAAATTGTAAACAGCCACACCAAGAACACAAACAGACAGACAGAAAAACCAAAATCATGAAAATTCTCAATGGGAATTAAAAACAAAAACAAAACTCAGTCTGATCAAGGCCATTCTGAAGATGAAAGAAAACCTAAAAAGCCTGAAAGAAACTAAATTTCTGCATGCCAAAAAAATAAAACAAAATAAAAATTCAAATGACAAATGAAAAACTTTTTAAAAATGTTACTTATAGGCAAAGAACATATTTTCTTAATAAATTAATGATTGAGAAAGTATTAAGGTTAAAAAAACAAAACCTTTAGGGAAAGTGGGCAAAACACAAGTAAATCCACAGAAAAGGAAATATCAAGGACTCCATCATACGGACAGATTTTTTTCTTCATTCATAAAAAGAGAAACACATATATAACAATACTGTTATTTAGAATGATATCTTCTATAACAATATTTGTAATTATCTATAATGACATGTTAAAATTGGCAAAGATCTAAGAATTTGGCAACAACATGCTATCGAGGAGGAAGATGCTCTCCTACATCACTGGTGATATGTAAATTAAACAATCTCTTCAGAGGACAGTGTCTGTCAAAATTAAAATACCCAGAAAAAACTGAAGATTCCCTGAAGGGGAGGTGGGTAGGGGGATGGGCTAAATAGGTGATGGGCTAGGAGGGCACATGTGATGAGCACAGGTGTTGTATGGAAGTGATGAGTCAGTAAATTCTACACCTGAAACTAATATTACACTGTATGTTAACTAACTGGATTTAAATAAAAACATGAAACTAACTAAATAAATGAATAAAAAATAAATAACCCAGAAATCCTACTCCTAGGTATTTACCTTATTCTTCCTCATAGGCAAAATAATTTGAAACAAAATAAATATCCAGCAATGGGGTTAAATAAATTAGAATATAGGCCCATAATAAGATCTTATGCAGCCAATGACAAGAGTAGGATATTCATTCATTTACGTATATTCATCCATTTATTTTATTCATGTAATAAATATTCACTGAGTACCTACAGAGGCTCCAGGCACTATCTATCTCAGGCTCTAAAATTTTGTAACAGATAGGATACTTAGCACTGCTAGTTAAGATACTTATTCTGCTTTGTGATCTCTGTACATGTTGTTTACTCCCAATGTACTAGAAATTCATTGAGGACAGGAAATACAGTTTGACAGATTGTTTTTCCAAACAACTAAAATAATAACATTGCAGATAACGAACAGTCATTATAAATCCAATGAACCAATGAATATGTGAAAAATTTATAAGATTTTGTCCCATCTTGTAACTTATTCAGATTTAATTTTTCAAAAGTAATAATGACAGTTTGAAAAATCAGAATTACAGGAGTGCATTATGTCAAACTCATCACACAGTCAACTACAACACCATAGGTAGATTAAAATGGATTTGTTTGTTTAATAGAGACTGAATTTCTCTTCTCAAAGAGTTACTATTTTCTACATTTCAAATTTTTGGGGCAAAATTGGCTTGAAGATTGATGTTCATTATTCAAACCATTTGTAGAAGATATTTTACAGAATTTCCATTTGGAAAAAAGATTCTGTTGCCAACAAAGTACCCAACATTAATCCCCCCCAAATCATTTGAAGATTATGAAACACATGGAACAAAATTCTTTTTTAAGTGAAATAATATGGAAGTAATTTTTGGATGCTTTTTCTCAAAGTACTTCTAACATGTGCTATTGTGTCTTATGTAAAAGAGTAAACTGAGGAACAGGCACTGACCAAGCGCATTTAAAACTGTACATGGCCTTAGGGCGCCTGGGTGGCTCAGTCGGCTGAGTGTCCAACTTCAGCTCAGGTCGTGATCTCATGGTTTGTGGGTCTGAGTCCCGTGTCAAGCTCTGTGCTGACAGCTCAGAGCCTGGAGCCTGTTTGGATTCCATATCCCCCTCTCTCTCTCTGCTTCTCCCCCGGTCAAGCTCTGTCTCTCTCAAGACTAAAATAAACATTTAAAAACATAAAAAACAAAAACAAAAAAAACTTTCCCTGGCCTTAATGGCCCTATCATTTCTCAAATCTCAGTGCATTTATGGTGTGCATTTATTCCAGAGATCCCCATCCATACTTGCTTCTAAACCAGCCTTAACTTACCTCACTGAGGAGAGAATGATAGAGATATTTATATCTTATTCCAGGTAGCCCTCTGCCCCCTGCCTATGACATTACCTGGGAATTTGCATTTATTACCATTTAAGACCCTGTATCTTCCTATCAATTTCAAATTCCACATAACTTGGGAAAAAGTGTAGCAATGGAGGTAACTATCAGTAATTTCTGCAGATACAAATCACTCAAAAGCACCTCAGCTTTTAAAAGATTAGGAAGTTTATTCAGATAAACCTAATATGATATACATGGTACATTCACAACTGATCACAGCTTCAACTTTAAATGCTTATGAAGTTCTATCAGACAAATTGAACATGACATAAGGAATGCACAACTGATCAAGGCCTCAACACATTTGATAGTAACCGATAAAACTGTAGCATATTTCTGGAGTATTCATGAAGGAAAAAGAGACAAATGATAGGAAGCACTCTTTTTTCTATAAGGACTTCCTCCAAACCCTTACTAACTTAACTCACAATCTCCTTATATTCTTTTTAAGTTATTTGAAAGCTGTATGCATTTGTTTCACGTATAGCTTAAATTACCATTTTGATCTACATTTTGTGTCTTAAAGGCATAAAACAAATAATGCTTGTTGAAACTGATTTGACAGTGGGGCATCACAAATGCCTGGTAGCATGTGTCAGCATTGAAGATCCTGGCTCTGTCCTCATGTACCTGTGTGACCTTGGGCAAGCTGCCTCACCTTGCTGAACTCACATCCCCATCATGAGATGGGGTAAGAATTATGTCCACATCGTAAGGTTTACCACACCGTCCAACACTCAATAAATACTTACTGCTCTCAGCAGCGTAAGCACTAATGAAGGAAGTGCTCTTGTCTTTTACTACTTTTTGTATCTAATGTACAAATAATGAAGAGAACTAAGAATTTTTGGTAATAAATGAGTTGAGTTTATGTACTTGAGAGCACATTACAAATTGCAAAGTGTTATGTAAATGTAACTACACAGAAAGTTCTTGAGCTATGGTGGTCTGACTTACCAATTTTTCAACTTTACGATAGTGCAAAAGTGGTACACATTCAGTAGAAAAATCGTACTTTGAATTTTGAATTTGGATCTTTTCCCTTTTCCCAGGCTAGTGATATGCAGTAAAATCCTCTCTCACAATGCTAGGCAGGTGGCAGCGAGCCACAGCTCCCAGCCAGCCACATGATCATGAGGGCCCTGCACCCGTGCAACCATTCTGTTTTTCAATTTCAGGATAATATTCAATAAATACATGAGGGGCGCCTGGGTGGCTCAGTCGGTTAAGCGTCCGACTTCAGCTCAGGTCACGATCTCGCGGTCTGAGAGTTCGAGCCCCGCGTCGGGCTCTGGGCTGATGGCTCAGAGCCTGGAGCCTGCTTCCAATTCTGTGTCTCCCTCTCTCTCTGCCCCTCCCCCGTTCATGCTGTGTCTCTCTCTGTCTCAAAAATAAACGTTAAAAAAAATTTTTTTTAAAATAAATACATGAGATATTCGGCACTTTATTAAAGAATAAGAGCTTTGTGTTGGATGATTTTCCCAACTGTAGGCTAATGTAAGTGTTCTGCACACATTTAAGGCAGCCTAGGCTAAGTTAAGATGTTTTGTAGGTTAGGTTGTATTAAGTGTATTTTTGATTTATGATATTTTCAAGTTAGGAGGTGTTTATAGGATGTAACCCCATCATAAGTCAAGGAAGATCTGTAATAAATATTTGCATTACAGGAGTGCGTTTACCAACTTATAAATGCACTGGACATTTGCTTTATGAAAAGAGTGTACTCTTGACTTTTTCTTAAATATGTATCCTCTTTGTTCTCTCCAATATTACAAATTCTTACATATATGAATTGTGTTAAATTGTAGCACCTCTTTGCATTCTTAAAGGGTTGGTGAAGCACAAAAATGATTTTGCACCTGAGTTGTAAAATTTCAGGTAAATCCCTACTCAGCAAGCCAAACTGCCAAGTTCTAGTTTATTTTTTAGGGCTTCCTAAGATAGGACTTCTGGGGGAACACAGTATGGCATACTGTGGCATACTCAGAGAAACCTGGATTTTAAACCCAACTCAACTACTTATTAATTGGACAAGTTATTTAACCTTTCTAAGCCTAAATTTCACTATCTGCAAAATTCCTAGCCCGTGAATTACTGTCAGTCAACAAACACTCATTAACCTGATCATCCAGACGCTTTCAGGACCTACCAGTCAGTGAATAAGGCAAAGTCCCTGCTTTCATAGTTTACATTCTAATGAGAGAAGCAGACAACAAGAAGGAAAAATAAATAAACAAACAAGATGGTTTCAAACAGTGTTAAGTTCTAAGAGGAAAATAAAATAATAGAATAGGATAAGGAGCAGGAAGAAGGTGGGACACTGTCTATGGAATGTTCTGGAACATTTCACTGAGAACTTACATTCTGAGCATATGACAATCGGGCCGAGGTGGGGGGATGCCGAGGGAGAGGATCCAGACGGAAGAAATGGCGTGTGAAAATGCCCTGAGATGAGAACAAACCTGGTGTAGATTAGAAACAGAAGGAAAGCCAGTGTGGGTGGACCAGCAGAATTGGGCGAGGAGTGAAGGAAAGGTAGAAAAAGAAGACGAGGCTCAGACGATAAAGGGCTTTCTAAGCCACGGTAAGGAATACAAGTTTCAAGTGCAGTGGAGAGTAGGTGAGTGATAACGACTTGACGTACATTTTAAGATTGTTCTAACCGCTGTGTAGGGAATGGATGGTAGTGAGACAGGGGGTGAGGGATTCAGTAAGAAGATGCTTCTGTAGTCCACGTCACATGAAGGTGAATTTGGAGAAGAGTGTCACACAGGAAAAGAAAAAAGACATATTTTGGAAATGGAGCCAATAGAGCCTGAACAACATAGAAAAATCAAATGTGACCCCTAAGGTTTTAAAAGAGTACCAACTGTAAAATAGTTATCCTTTATATTAGGACAAAAATCTGCCTCTTACAGCTGACACATGTTAGTTATAACCCTTTTCCTGTAAAAGAAGTTCCTTATCACCTTCAAATGTCAAAAGATTCTTATGTTCACCCTCAGCTTTCTCTTCTTTGTCTAAATAGTTCAAATGTTTGCAATCACCATTCAAGTAAGTTGGGTTTAGATCACTTTACTACTGTGGAGGCTCACTTCTGAGCACCTTTCATTTTGAGTATGTTTTTCTATGAACAGCATCCATGCCCAAGCAAAAAGAGATGTGGTCTCACTATCACAAAGCAGACTTTGCTTTCTACCTTCTTAATCCCAGACAATAGTTTTTTATCAATGTCTTTGTGATCGGCACTTCATAATAATTGTCCCTCAAAGTCTAAGAGGGGAAATAGTTTAGGATGAGCTAAACTATGATCAAATAAAGACCATAAGAAAAGTGTGAGTGGTCAAAGGGGGGTAAGCTCAGCTCTAGATATGGGAGTTAAGAATGGCTTTTATGGAGAAATTAGAACAAAACATTTTGAATAATGGGAAAGATGCTGACAAGCGGCAATGGTGGAAACTGGAGAGAAAAAGAAAAAGAACCAAACAGAAATACAGAAAGTAAGTTACAGCGTGAGCAAGGCTAGGGCCTAATAGTTGAGTCTTCTGTCACATGAGCTGTGTGGGAACCAGCGGGCAAGGCAGTCAGAAAGGTAAGGTAGGGCTGTGCTCTAGAGACCATGAATGTTACAGTAAGAAATCTGTGCTCACAGGTGCCTGCGTGGGAAGTGTCCGACTCTTAGTTTCAGCTCAGGTCATGATCTCACGGTTCATGAGATTGAGCCCCGAGTTGGGCTCAGTGCTGACTCATGGAACCTGCTTGAGATTCTCTTTCTCCCTCTCACTCTGCCCCTCCTCCCTCAAAATAAACTTTTTTAAAAAAGGAAAGAAATCTGTTCTCAGTTTGTTAGACAAAGGGATGGTGCTGAAGGCTGGGGACTTTGTTGTTACTGTTTATAAACCAACAGAGAGAATTTCACTTCAAGAAGATTACTCTGGTAGCAGATTTATTTAAGTAAAGAAAGACAAGCGAGAACATTGCATTGCTACAGTGGTCCAGAAAGGAAGTCAAGGCTTTAATGGAAGGGAATGAAGGAGAGCTACATCCTCCCCCTGCAGAAGGACAATAGAGATAAAGTTTCCAGAGCTTCATAACTGCTCGAGTGGAAAGGACAAATGAGGAAGAGAAAGAAAACATGCCTTCTCACAAAGATAAAACTGAGATTTTACACCAAAGCATCACCCTTCCAAACCTACCTTGATTACAGACTTAGGTATAATTAATTTTTAGACTCTTTATCACCCATGTCTTTATAGCATACAAAAAGTCACTAAAATATTCTGCTAAATCATAAGGTTCAAGCCAGTAGAGGATTGATAGAAAGTGAAATCTTATAACTAAGGAAAAAAAAGAGATCTTTAGACTAATATGGTGCTGGTGACTATTTTAAATCTCCAACACTGGGCCATCCTGTTATGCAAGAACTGGTTTGACTGCACAAGAAGTACCACTGATGTCAGAACTCAGAAAGCATGGCGTGGGGTCTCACTTATGGTTCAAAGTTCTTCATCTCAATTTTCTTTAAGTTTATTTATTTATTTTGAGAGAGAGAGAGAGAGCGAGCAGGAGAGGGGCAGAGACAAAGGGAGGGACAGAGAATCCCAAGCAGGCTCCATGCTGTCTGCACAGAGCCCAACTTGGGGCTCAGTCTGAGGAACCGGGAGATCATGACCTGAGCCAAAGCCAAGAGTTGGATGCTCAACCTACTGAGCCACCCAGGCGTCCCTCTTCATCTCAATTTTTAACTGTATGAAGAGCACACTTTCCACATTCTGTGTAGGGCCAACTGGTATTTTTCCTCCATTGCATTTGCTAAATACTGAGGGAGGAAGAGGAGGAGGACAAGATGGATGAGAAGAAAAAGGAGGTGGAAGAGGAGGAGGACAGAGAGAGAAAGAAGGAAGAAGGCAGGCGGCCTTAAAATGTAAAATATAGAAACATACTTGGCAGCTAAGACAATGTATTCCTATGTAAAAAAAAAAAAAAATAGCATCATCTTATTGCTTTGCTTTTCCTTTGGATTTTATCTTTTAATGACTAGAATATTTCCCAGATGATTTCATCCAAATAAAAATGCTTTTGGTAATGGTTCATTATAGCTTAAAAGTATATTATTAAAAACTAAGAAGTTATACTAAAGCATGAACAACAGAACCAGATACACCTATAATTTCACCACTCAGAGATCATCAGTGTTAATATTTTACTTATATCCTTCTGGACATTTTGTTATGTGTGTCTTTTTAAAGTAAGAATTAGGTTCTCTTTTGTGTCCTTCTTTATATTATGGCCTCGTCCCTCATTTCTTCCTTTCTGTTCTTAAAGGATTCATTCCTAGAATCTGTAGGAGGAGAAGAGCAAAGTTAAGTGTCTGCACTAGGCAAGAAGGGCACACAGACCTGACGTGATCCAGAGCTTCTGAGTCAAAAGGAAGCAGAGGTGCCTGTGTGGGAGGCTGCCAGGGGTGGCGAATCAGAACTTGGAGGGGTGAGGAGCGTGTCAATGCTCAGGGACAGCCTGGCACAGGGTATCAAACGTGATGAGCGTATGCATGCGAAGGAGTGACCAGCAGAGTCAGGGACCACGCTGGTGGAAAGACGGTCCCTCGGCAGCTCAAGGTAGACTGTGGGTACCCACAGGAAGTAAAGAGGGTCCCTTCATAGAAGGGCATCAGAGGCCAGGCTGCCAGGGGACACACCATTGTGGGGTCTGGCCTCGCACGTGTTACCTAAGCACAAGTAGGCTGTGTGTGTGGAGGAGGGTTCCTGACTGTTGAAGCATTATGCTTATCAGTTATGTGAGGAGAGCCAGCATCCCTAGAAAGGGAAGTTTTAAATCCAATAATAGTAAAGCTCTCTATTTATCATACATTTTTATAGCCCTCAATATAGCATTATATATTATATATAGTATATAGTATTATATAGTATATTATTCTCTCGTGTTTCTTGTTAATAACTTTCCTCTTAAGTATTTAATATTTTTATTGTTAGTGTGAATAATGCATTTTACACAGTGTAGTCTGTTTCGTTTTTGTATATAGAAAATCTATCAAGTTTACTACTTATTTATAATAAATAACTGAGATGAACTCTATTAGTTCCTTAGTTCTAAAATTTTAAAATTGATCCTCTTAGGTTATCTTAGGTTATTTATTCAAATTAAAATTGAGCAGTCATTAAATCTTGTTAATATACAGTCACTTAGGTCAATTTGCGGATGGAGGAAAGACAAAATTTAGATGGTCATTAATTAGTAAATCATTTATTCGTTTATCAAATACTTACTGAGCATACACTATAACTAACCCTAGTCAAGTTACCTAATCTACATAGTTGTGTTTTTCCCAAGTGTAAAATGTAAATAAACAAAGAACCTATCCAGGCATTAAATGAGACAATGCAAGTAAATTGCTTAGCAATGCACAAGGCGACTGCTCAAGAAATGTCAGCGGTGATGACATACACTGCAAGTTACCCTTCCCAATGCCTGCAGAACCACCAGTAGTTGCGAGAGTGCTCAAGCTCATCTGTTTTTTAAGTCCAGTATTTCTCTTAACAGAAAGAAAGAAAGAAAGAAAGAAAGAAAGAAAGAAAGAAAGAAAGAAAGAAAGGAAGGAAGGAAGGAAGGAAGGAAGGAAGGAAGAAAGAAAGAAAGAAAGAAAGAAAGAAAGAAAGAAAGAAAGAAAGAAAAACAAAGGAAGGAAGGAAGGAAGGAAGAAGAAAGAGAAAGGGAAAGAAGGAAAGAAAGCAAGAAAGCAAGAAAGAAAGACAAAAGAAGGAAGGAAGGAACGAACGAACGAACGAAGGAACAAAGGAACGAAGGAACGAAGGAAGGAGGGAGGAAGAGAAAGAGAAAGAGAAAGAGAAAGAGAAAGAAAGAAAGAAAGAAAGAAAGAAAGAAAGAAAGAAAGAAAGAAAGAAAAAGAAAAGAAAGAGGAAGGAAGGGAGGGAGGGAGGGAGGGAGGGAGGAAGGAAGGAAGGAAGGAAGGAAGGAAGGAAGGAAGGAAGGAAGGAAGAAGGAGGGAGGGAGGGAGGAAGAGAAAGAAAGAAAGAAAGAAAGAAAGAAAGAAAGAAAGAAAGAAAGAAAATAGGAATTTATGAGAAACTCTCTCTAAAATCTATTAACCTTCCCTTAGCTGTAATCCTCTCACCTTCCATTTCATTTGTAATTTCTGAAGGCTTCTATATACAACAGAACCTTAGTAAATACTGATGGATTTCAAACAACGTTGGAAAACCAAAACCCTTAAAAGGTCCCACTGCTCTATGAAGGTATTCAGATGCCAGGCTACTTAACAGAGGAAACAATTCTATAATGAAATGTGAGGTAACAAACTAAACTCCTTTCTGTAAAATCTTCTGGAGCTATGTTAGTGTCATATACAATATTAAATTTAAGTTTAGAAATACAAGAATTAAAAATATATAAATAAATTTTAAATTTTGGAAAAAAAGAAATAGAATAATTATATTCCCCTCCCCAAAAGTATGCAACATTCAGACCTGTTTGCTGCTCATTGCTCTTTCCCATACCTGCTTTCTTATTAAATTGCAAACTGGAAAGCCGCTTGTATTGCCTACTAGCCAAAAGCCCAATTTCTTTAACAAAATGTACAAATAGATAAGACCTGACATTCTGACTTACCCACTTCAGCCAAAGTTCTGATACAAGACTCCACAGATGATTTCTGTGCTGGATTTGGCCAGGTGCAATTGTAAATCCTGAAGGCAGATTGAAGCAGCTGAATAAAAACTGGCTGATGTGTCTGAAAACAGAAAGTATGCAAATAGACCATTAAACCATTCATGCTCCTGACATAGCATTTATGCATTATCAAAAATGTTCATCAAAATAAACTATGATCAGGTCTTTTTGAGCGTCAGTGCCATTCACAGAATATCTCATTCAACAAATATTTATTATGTACCCAGCTCGTGACAGGCACCATGCCAGACTCTATAGAAAACCAATTATTTGCATTTTAACTATATTCTTAATCAGAAAGAAATTGGCATTTTTTGAAGCCAATGACATGAATTTAAGTATTTACTTTAATAATCTCTGGTTTATTTCCCAGTATAAATAGAGGAGGTGTTTTGGGTTTGCTTGTTTGACTGATTGTATACTTTGGTTTCATATGACATGAAAGTACAGGAGATAATAATTATGACCTACAAAAACAATTTCATATGGTTCTAATAGTTTCAAAGTTTCCCCTAAAGAAAGTATAATTGAAATGGAATTAAAAAAAAATTTTTTTTACTGTTGATTTATTTTTGAAAGAGAGACAGAGCGTGAGTGGGGGAGGGGCAGAGACAGAAGGAGACACAGAATCTGAAGCAGGCTCCAGGCTCTGATCTGTCAGCACAGAGCCCGACATGGGGCTCAAATTCACGAACCGTGAGATCATGACCTGAGTGGAAGTCAGATGCTTAACCGACTGAGCAACCCACCGCTCCTGAAATGGTATTTTTATAAAAGTAATACACAATCAATGTAGCATATTTGGGAAACACAGAAATGAAAATCACCAATAATCCTACCATGTAGAGATAATCAGTATCGAGATTTTGAAGATATTTACTCCCTGAGTTTTTCTGTGTATACCTGCACCCATATTCTTAACACACTCAGATTTGGATGATCCTATATTGCAATTCTGGGGCCTGTTTCACTTCATATTACTTCATAATCATTTTCCTTAGTCATAAATATTTCTTTTAAAACATGATTTCCAATTGCTATGTAATAAGCCACCCTACAGACACACCATAATTTATTTAGCTATTCCTCTATTCATGGACATTTAAGGTCGATATCAATTTTTAAGTACTATAAATGCTTGAATGAAAATCTTAGTATATAAATTCCTGCTAATTCTTTCAGGATAAATTACTAAAGTGGAATTATTGAGTCAGAATGCCTGTTCATTTAAAGAACTGTTCATTGCACTATTTGGCACACGGCCAATATACTGAAATGAATATTCCCATTATGCTTAGAGGGAGAAGGAATAATTCAATTTGAAGATAGAAGATGGGGCCTTTTTATTTAAAATAAAGTTTGGTAAACTCAGGGGCATAATAATAAAAAATATGAGAGAAAAATAACCTTCAGAAGTGTGATAAATGACTTCCTGGTTAGATTAAACTTTTTTCCTACTCAAACGAGGGAAGTAAATCATGCGTCAGAATGCTTTTGTATTTGTTTACGTTACCTGGAGGCTGGTACTGTTGTCTGAAAATGGGGAATTAAAGAAGCCGCTCACGATGTTCATTATTGACTCGGTAACACACTTCTCCAAGAAGATGTCTGCGTGTTTCCTGTCTGTGGTTGTGTTGCAAACCTGGAGAGAAAAATAGAACAACTCAATATGTCCTATCACATCTTTGAATGCTAACTCAATACTGAGACCTTGTAGAAATTGCTCTGAAATTGTTGTTTATAACATTTCTTGTGCTTTTTAAAGTTGTTTTAAATAGACACATTTCTACCTAAAATCTATTAAAATTTTATCATTCTACTGTAGCTGCTCCTTTAAGTTTGGTTGTCATTTCATCCTTGGACCAGAGTTCTTTCATAGACCCCAGCCCCTTCCTCCTGCTCTGCTCCTACACACTCTTGCACACCAACCTTCTCCCTCTGTCCCCAAGCTTGGCTTTGCTGGAAGACACCCTTGTACACAATGTGAGCGAATCAAAGAGGAAACAGTCATTATAAGAAAGGGGTGAATGTGATTAATGGTGGTTTATATCTCTACATATTTTCACCTATAATACCTGGCCCAAATTGGAGATGCCAAGAGAAAATATTTGGCAAGGAAAATAGAAAGCTGAAAGAAGATAAAACTCTTTCCAACACTTTTGACCTTTTCATCCATAGATTAACTGGGAAGCATGGAAGTGTGCCTTTGTATGCTTCCTTCTTCATGTAAGCTAAGCAAGAAGAGATAATACACGTGCTAAGGATATATCAAAAAAGAACATAGGCCTGGTTCCTGCCCTGCTCTATGTGATTAAATGAGGCAGAAATTGGTCATTTTGTAACACAAACTACAAATTTCCAAGTATGTCAGGGGAGACAAATTGCAACAGTGAAGATACACGATTAAAAACAAATGAAAAAAAGCTGGGTAACAAAAAGAAACTTGAAGATAAAAAGAAGAAGTAGGGGAGGGTGGCTGATGGGTATTGAGGACGGCACCTGTTGGGATGAGCACTGGGTGTTGTATGGAAACCAATTTGACAATAAATTTCATATTAAAAAAAGAAGAAGAAGAAAGTGGGAGGGGGAAAGCATAGGGTATGAGAACCTGAGGCAGAGTAACAGCATTTAAATATTCACACAGTGATGGTGGGGAAATATGGTGGCCAGATGTTCCAGACGTTCTTACACAATCCAAATTTCTACATCATTTTTTTCTTTTCAGTAAGGTGATTAATCAAAAGAACAAGTATAATTTAATTTGATATTGCTTTAAAACCTTTCACACAAATAAGTTCACGAAAGAGAAAAATTCCTTTCTGAAACGTGTGTCCCAGTGTTTTGGTTTGAAAAATAACAGTATTTGCCGAGTGGAGGTAAAAGAGCACAGGGATTGTTTTCCTTCTAGGTCATTTCCCATCAGGGCACTTCATTTTTCCCTCATCTATTAAGTGTCAACTACCTGGCAGGGTTGCATTAGAATTAATTCACAGTTATTGCAGAGAACAGTGCAATTAAAGAAAATAAATTATGTCAAATTATGTAATCTTTTGGTTAGTGTTCCAGCATATAACATAATGCCTGACATAAACAACATGGTCAGTAAATATTTGCGAAATGAATGAATCAATTAATTTTAAAAATGAAAGAATAAAAAGACTCTTACACTATTTAAGGTTAACGTTGGGTTAGGCTATATTTGTGGAACATCAGGACTAAAATCGAATGCGGTCCCAGAACTAATATAAAATTAGTTTTCCCATGATGGACATAAAGTAGGATTTATTTCATTTAGTTTCTTCCCAGCACTGGCTTTTATACTGAAATTTTCTGATTTGTAAGATAAAAATATATTAAAGTTGAAGAAGTAGCTGACCACTTCTATTATTACCAGCCCAAATAACCTTCTTCCAAATCCAGTGACATTTCACACAATAGTGTGGGGCTCTCCAGAGCTATTATAGTATCACATTGAATTGCCTGCAACTAGACATTTGCTAAAGAGCCTCTCAGAAATTTGCTTTAGTCAGTGGATTAGTAAAAGTAATCTATTTCTGTACAAAGACTTTCCTCAAAATCCTGGGTAATGAAAAGTCTGGGTTTACAGAACTATCTGAATCTATTCCTCAATGCATTTGAATCAGAAATTCAAATAAATTTTCAAGATATTTCTTCTGCCCCATATGAATGATAAAATTTTTGTACCTCTAGAACCTTGCATCCTACATCATAATATCATGGATAGTGAAGAGATGTAAGAAGCCACTTTTCTTATTAAAATTCTTTAAAACTTTCCAGGAAAAAAAAGAACCCAAAATATAACAGTATTTCTCTGTCCTTTTACCTCTTTCTACTGCCTCATTCCAATTGGAGGAAAGATTGGAAATGATTCAAAAACTGAGATCACATTAAATTAACTTTTATGTGTAATTCATGTATTTTCAAAGTTTCAATCTATTTGCACAGATTATTCACATACCATTATTTCCTGTAAGGCACATCCCACGTCATTCTTGAAACACTTACTTTAAAAGGTTATATTTATTCCATCATTTTAATGCACCAGCATGCCTTAATCCATTTGGGGAATAAATTGAGGTATATATAACCAAAAATACAAATCATTTTCTTATTTTCTTCGTTATTTCCTTCTTGCTAGTCTTTTGTGTGATTTCCCTAAAAATTTTTTGCAACCATAAAGAATTGTGCAAAATTATTATTTTTACTTCCAGATTTTTGGGGTACATTCCACCAAAAGAAGAATCACCAGATGAGGATATATAGATTGTTTTGTACTGTTCATGAGCTGATCCTCTAAATTAATAAATTTACAATGCTATCAACAACCTTTTTGTTCCCACATTAGTACCAACCAGCTCTTGTGTTCAGGCTCCGGTTGGTTTCAACTGATACGGGGCACCAGCAGCAGAACAGAGTGGAAGAGAAGGAAGTCAGGTGCCTGCCAGGCCTCTGCCTCCAACCCCAGCTCCTCCTCACAAAGGCTTTAGCAATGTCTGCATCTCTGGGGACAGCTCCTATTAAGCCCTTCTGCAGTGCCTCCAGTAACAATGGCACTGCCCTTGCCCCTCCAGGCCTGGGTGTAAACAGCTTTGCATTGTTCCCAATTCCTGGGTGCTACCCCGGGCCTTCTCAGTCCTTTACACACTGCCCGCATCTCCTGGAGTATGCCATCTGGTTCCTGCTGAAACCGACTGTTCTACCAGTAAATTATCATTATTTTGCCCATTTAATGACACCTAAAAGTTATTTTGTGTTTCTGACATTGCTAATGAGGCCTGGCACTTCCCATGTAATCATTTCATGCCTATTTTGTCATGTACAGATGATCCAAATCCTCTAACCACTTTAAATAAGACCTGGATAATGACTGATACAGTATGTATCATTTTAACATATTTTTCATAGTAAGCCGTTTTTGATTGTCATTTCACATATATTCTCACATTCTGATTTTTTATTTAGAATGTTCATTCCATTACACTTCATTGTGTCAAATAATTCTTAATATTCAGAATTCTGAGCATTTTTTATTTCGATCATTTCTATTTACTTAATATAAAGAAGGAAAAACTCCCTTCCACAAAAGAAAAGGATATGCTATACGTTTTGCTCTAGTTTCTTACTAGTCTTTCTCCATCCCTGTACACATCTTGACTCCCATTAACTCTTCACACTATCTAGCAGTTTGCTGTTGTAGTGACCTGACTTATGGATTGTGATCAATTTTTCCCATTTTGATATCCAACCGTCCTCCAAAAACTTACTGAACAGCAATTTGTTGTCTCATTCTTAGGTTGCTTGAGGTTTGTCTTATAGCACGTCATTAATCACTATTTAAATATCTCTGGTATATTCCACGTGTCATTATTTTTAAAATATTTGTAAAATAAAATATTAAAACAATCCCAAACTCCACCTATTATTATTTTCAAGTTATTTGTTTAAATTATTAAACTATTATTATTTAAACGGAAGCTAAAGATTGGATTAGGAGTTAGAACAGTGAACCAAACAAAACAAAGTCCCTAATCTAGAAGAGCCTTTCTTCTAACCAGGAAAGACACACAATAGACAAACTAATAAATACATAATATAAGTGGAAAATAGAGCAGATAGAAGACTCTAGAGAAAAATAAAGAAGGTCAGGCTGTACAGGGAGGAGTACAGCTCCTTTTTCATGCTGCAGGATGAATGGGCACAATTGAGGATTACTATTTTATATAACTTGCTTGGGGAACCTCTCTGGATAAGGTGACATTTTAATAAAAAACTGAAGGGAGGGAGGAAACAGCCCTGGAGGTTTCTGGGGGAAAGAGCAAGTGAAAATCTGTCTTCACCAGTAGAATATAAGTCCCTTGACACCAGAAACTAGTCTGACTTGCTCACCACTGCACATGCAAGCCCTCAGCACATAGTGGGTATAAAATCATTTGCTGAAAAACAAATATTAAACAATATTTCTAGACATAATTATGACTAACATTTCTCCCCTTGCATATAGAATGTCCCTTCTCCCTTTGGCTCTGAAAGCGACTGCTCCTCTTCCAAAGATGACAGGTGGGGTTAAATACATTATTATATGCTAGAGTAGCACTGTCCATTAGGACTTTCTGCAATGATGGATCTGTTTCTGCGATGTCCCATGCACATGCTTATTGGGCACTTGAAAGGTGGCTCTTGCTACTGAGGAACGGGATTTTCTATTTGATTTAATTTTACTCAATTAAAATTTAATTTTAGATGTGGAAAGTTGCTACCCTGTAGGATAGAGCAACTCTAGTGTCAGTAACATAATTGTGATCACAGACACTAAGGAATACTAGTCCTAAGGATTGTTTTTGTATTCCTCATTCACAGTAAACATGTTCCTTTGCATAGCTGAGGTCATGGCACATTTTTATTTGCATTTGCATTCCTTCACTCATGAGGCCAAAACCTCCAAACATTTGCTTTTTACACCTCCTTTTTAGGTGAGGCATCGGTTTGTACACTCAGTTGGCTTTCTCAGAATTCTAAATTCATCTTTTAAAAACATAATATTTTTCTTAATATCAGTATGTATTGATCATAGGAACCCTGAAAAAAATACAGAAAAGCACAAAATGGAAAGAAAAAATTATCCATAATACAAAAATCTAGATAAAACCATGATTAACCTCTTACAATCCTCTCTTATAATCCTTGTGCTCTACCATGTACATTTTACATAACTGAAATTATTCTAGATAACCAGTTTTGTATTCTTTTTATACTCATCATTGAACCATTAGCACCTTCCCACATTATTAAAAATCCTCGAAAAATAATCTCAATGACTCCATAACATCAATCTTATAGATATATCATAATTTATTGAACTATTTCTCTATTATTAAAATTTGAAACTATTTCCGACTATCTATTATTATAAAAGCATGTTGAACTTCTTTGACCATAAATCTTTGATATCATTTCTAATTATTTCCCAAGGACAGATTCTTGGAAGGTAAATTATTTGACACATTAAAAAGGTATGAAGGTTTCTTTTAATGTACTACCAAAATGCTTTTCAGAAAGACGACATAAATTTACATTCTCATCAGCAAAGTATGTGAACCAACATTTAACATTATCTCTTTACTTTTATCTTTTTGCCCTTACAACTTTGATAGTCAGAAACTGGATCTTATTTTTCTTTGTTTTTTTAAAAAATTATTAGCAGTTGACTATTTTTTTCAGGGGTTCACTTGTATTTCCTCCTCTATAAATCATGAATGCCTGGGTCTTGACCATTTCATTATTAGATTTTGAGTGCTTTTCTTACCTATACATAAAAGTTCTTTATGTAAAGATTACTTAGGCCTTTTTAAAAATATTTAGTAACTTTTTCTATTTTGATTTTTTTTATTTATGCACGTGATGTTTTTATGTCCTTAAATTTGAAACTTTCAAATAGTGAAAAGTCTATTATTTTCCTTAGCTCTTCTCATTCACTGCTTTTATGCTTAAAAAGAACTTTCTCATCTAAAGACAGATAAATATCCACCTATATTCCCATCCATTTTTATTGTTCCACATTTATCTCTAAAATCTTAATCTAATTGCAATTTGCGCCATTTTATGATTTAGGTTAGGAGCGGAGTTCATTTCACCCCACATCGCCAGTGTCCTCAAATGTCATTCTGATTTAGTTCAAATCAATGATTTTTGTTGAATGCCTATTCCATGCCAAGAATGTTCTATGTACCTGAGGTCTATCGATGAATTAAATATATAAGAATCACTACCTCAATGTAGCTTCTATTATTACTTTAATAATCTAGCAGTAAGCAAACTATAGCCTAAGGGACAAATCTAGCCATATCCATTCATTTACATATTGTCTGTGGCTCCTTTCCCTTTAGTAATTGCTATAGCTGTTGTGATAACGGCCTCAAAAGCTGAAATATTAACTACCTTGCCATTTACAGAAAAAGTTTGCTCATCCCTGAAAGTAACTAATCACTTCCCTACTCTTGGGTAACAATTTCTTTATTACATAAATATCTTACATATGTAAAATCTGTTTATGCCTATTTATTTCATTCTGTTGATACATTGATTTAATTCTATGCTAAGACTACACTTATTTTGTTTTCTAATTCATCTCTTTAATATTTTTCACCTCAGTGGACATCTATTTATTTATTCCACAAATACATACTATCTACTATGTGTGAGAACCTGTTCTAGGTCAGGCGTGCAGCAATGAACCAAACAAAACCCCTTCCCATTGTTTGTTTCAGTAGAAAAAAATACAAATGCATATAAAAATGTCATATGGAGATAAGTTCTATGAAGAAAACTGGAGCAAGTGAAGGGGGGAGAAGAGGGAAGAAGCTGCTATACAGAAGGTAGTAAGTGAAGGGCTCTTGGAAGACTTTAAGTAGGAACATGAAAGAGGTCTTGAAGATACCTGGAAGACCAGTGCATCCCAGGCAGACAGAAAGGTGTGTTTGGCATATTTGAGGAGCAGCAAGATGGCCAGTAGATGGAACAGAGAGCTAGGGGAAATTAAGTGGACACAGGGTAAACAGGGGAATAGCCAAATCATGTAGACATTTTACGTTCAGAGGAATCTAAGCAGAGGAGTGACCTGAGCCAGCATTCTTCTTCTTCTCCTTTTTAGTCATTATGGCTGTTGTACAGAGAATAGATGAAGAAAGAGAGCAAGCATGAAAGCATGGAAACAGGTAATGAGGTTACTGCAATAATCCAGACAAGAGTTAATCTTGGAGAAAGGTGGTAGTGAAGAACTGTTCAGAAGTAGTCATGTTTTGAATATTTTAGAGTTTGGAGAATTTGCTTAAGGAATGGATTTAGAGTATAAGAAAACAAAACTTACAGATAACACCAAGATTTTTTGCTTGAATGCCTAGAATGAATCATGGAATTGCCATTTAATGAGATGCAAAAGACTTGAGAGGGAATTAATTTTTAGTGGGACATAGGGGTAAATGAGGTTAGATGGCCAAGAGGAGATGTCATACGGGCAGTTGGAGACTAGACATCAGGCGAAGGTATTAAATCAGTCTGGTATTAAAGACAGGAGAATGATGAGATCAGCAAGCAAGTGATTGTAAATAGAAGGGAGTAAGTCCAAAGTTTGAGTCTGGCACATTCCAATATTTGGAAAGATTCGGGGGAAAGAGAAAAAAAAAACTTAAGAAAGTTGTGCCTGGATGGCTCAGTCAATTAAGCATCCGACTTCAGCTCAGGTCTCAATCTCGTGGTTTGTGAGTTCGAGCCCTGCATCAGGCTTTGTGCTGATAGCTCGGAGCCTGGAGCCTGCATCAGATTCTGTGTCTCCCTCTCTCTGTTCCCCACCCTCCGTTTCACACTCTGTCTCTCTCTCTCTCTCTCAAAAATAAATAAACACTAAAAAAATTAAAAAGTACTTTGAGCCAAATGCTCTCTCAAAAATAAATAAAAACTTAAAAAAAAAATTTTAAACTTGAGAAAGAGTGGGCAATAAGGAGGGAGGCTTCACAACTGAAGGAAAAGTGCCACACAAAGGATAAGGTTTATAGAGTCTTTCTACTCTTCACTTCCCTGCAATACTAGCTAATAAGGCCAGACAAAAGGAACCCTTTAAAATAAGACTTGTCAATGGCTCCTTCAACTTAAGAAAGTCAAAAAAAAAAACAAACAAACAAACAAACAAACAAAAAAACAAAAAAACTCTAGAATCAAATCATCAAGCAAAGAAAACTTACTCAATTCTGTCAAATTAGAGAATTTGGAAAGTGTGGTTCAAAGCGCATATAAATTCCGCCTTTACTCCTACTTCCGACCTATTCGGTAAGCTAAGTAACGGGCAGGAATGGCTCACTATTTGAAAATAAAATACTCCAATTTGTCCTGTTAAGCAGTGACTGATGGGACAATGACATGACACTACATTAGATGCACCTCTAAGTTATTTCTTGGTCTAATTTCATTCTGCCAATATGTCACTTAGAGTACCATTGGTCATTACAAAAATCTTGAAATTAATAGCAAAATTGGAAACTTCTTCAGAAGAAAAAACTACACTCTGAAGCTAACATTGACCATAGTCCACTCCTCTTAAGGTGCTTTCTAATAACGACTCAAATCCCCTGACTCTGCAAAGGAAAGTATTTCTGCCCTACGAATGCCAATTTTAGCCCAGTGGAACATGGACCAAAGTGAGCTGCCACTACATGCTCTGAAAGACAGTGGAACAGCTTTTCATGAGTCTAATACCTTTGCTGCCTACCTAAACATGGTGTCTTTACAGAACACGGATGCTGTCAGGAAATCAGAATGGAATTAAGTATGTGAAACATAGCACCAGTTTATTAAAAATGGTCTTTCAAAAAGATTTTCTTATATGGGTCTTAGCAAGATAAAAGACAAGGGGGTGAAAACAGGAATATGAAGGATATTAATAAAGAGTCTTTAGGGGTGCCTGGGTGGCTCAGTTGGTTGAGCATCCAACTCTTGATTTCAGCTCAGGTCATGATCCCAGGGTCAAGGAATCGAGCCCCATGTCAGGCTCCATGCTCTCTCCGCCCCCTGCCCATTGCCCCTGCTCACGCTCTTAAATAAATAAATAAATAAATAAATAAATAAATAAATAAATATTTTTTAAAAAAATAAGACTCTTTAGAGAGCTTTACCCAAGAGCAAACAAAAAGAACCTGGTACAAATGATTCCAGAGAAACATGAAAAGAAAAGTGGAAGGTGGTATGAATGCCTCTTCATATTAATATTTCATTTCATTCGCCTTTTAAATAAGATTGTTCTCCAAACTTCTACTAAAATAGTCATCTGCCTTGTGCTGGCCGGACCCTGCCTGAAACACTGGGTTCCAGTCCAAATGTCATACTTTTAAAACACTGACAAATTAGAGAGAACCCAAAAGTGTATCTAAAAGAGTAAGGAGCCCAGAAACCATACCAGAAGAGGCACCACTGAAAGACATGAGCTGTCATAACAAATCTGAGGAGCTGTTAGGGAAAAGGCACTGGATTAGGCCGCAGCAGACTTCCCAGCTCTTGCTCCTAGCGAGGCAAGTCACCCCACGCTAGCAAATTAATCTTATTAGCTTTAACAATTAAAGTTATGCAATAATGAAACCAGTTGTCTCAAAAAAAAAAAAAATAGTGAGATCATTGTTACTGGAAATACACAGGCAGGTGCTGAAGACTGTGAACTATACGACTGCCAGTCTCTTCCAACCTTAAGATCCTATGATTCTTTAGGCCCAAGTTGCCACATACTTTCCCTCCAGATTCCCTCCACCATTTCTCACTGATGTGAATCAGCTGCTCTAGGACTTCATCACTTTATGGGAACATCTGAATTTAGCCCATCTCTATGTCAAGCCAGTATTGTGCATGTCCTGCTTCACGGGCATGGTTTCTGGCTCTCGCCTGCACTGCATGGTCTTCCTTTTGGTCATCCTCAACATTACTATTTGGTATAGGTATTGAGGAAGATTGCTGCAATTGCTTTAAAGGCTACATATAACCTTATAATAATCACAGTGATGTTGCCATAATTTGGATGGAATAGATGATGTTACCAGCACTCTTAGTAAGTGCCACACATGTGCTAAGAGCCTTATACACATTATCACATTGAATCCTCCTGGTAACCCTATGAGGAATGTGTTATTGTATTCATTTTACAAATATGGAAACTCAGAGTCAGAGGAGTAAGTACTTTGCTCAAGGGAACTGAGCTGGGAAGAGGCAGAATCTGGACTTGAACTTTGGTCTGCCTAATGCCTCTAAAGTACCTACTCTTACACTACTATATTCTACTGCAATGGTTCCCAAAGTATGGCCCCTGGACCAGCGGCTTCAGCATCACCTAGGAACTTGTAAAAAATGAAAAGACTCACATCTACTGAATCAGAAACTCTGGGGTAGAGCTCAGTAATCTGTGCTTTAACAAACTCTCCAGGTAATTCTGATGCTCACCGAAGCTTAAGAACTACTGATCTACTCAACTAGAAATTTGCCTAGAAGGCCACATTCTCCTTATTTTAACAAATTTTTGTGTTTGAATTTGAGTATGAAGTGGCTCCTTAATTTTTCTTCAAGAGGAGAAAGAGCCCAGTTATGGAAAAGTCAGGTTTCCTGTCCCTTCCCTGAAATAGGAAGGTGATTCTTTGTCGTTCTTGGTGAGGGGATAAGACAGCTGCTGTTTTAAAATATAAATAAGAGGAAAACAAGAAGGTAAAAAAAAATGCTTTTTGCAATATAGATAAGCTGTTGTGGTTAGACATAATGAGTGAATAAGCTAAAAAGATCTCAAAACTCCCCTCAAGGCTTTATAACAAATAACATTAATTATCTACTTACTCAAAACAATTAAAATAAAAATCTTTCCTAGCAGGCACATGCTTTGAAAACACACAAACAAAAAAAGAATATATAGGTCTTAGCCTTACGAACACATCAATGAAAAGGGTGTTTCCAAGGTGGCATAACCAGTGGCAGTTACCATTAGCTTTCTATGGTTTAAAAAATAAAAATCCTTTTAGCTTTGCAGTTCATGCCACCTAGAATGTGACCTTGGTCTTTTCAAGCTTATCTTTAGTCCGTGGCACTGTGCAACTCTGCAAATCAGTCTATAATCTCTTTAATATCTTCCTGCACGCGCAGTTTTAAAGCTCAGTCATCGGCATATAAACCATCCTTTACTTCAAGGTCTCTAGAGATACTTGCAGCCGATCAGACACAAGGGCTTTCTCTAGGACACAGGGGTAAATATGAGTGGTATGAAAGTCCTGTGTAAAACAAGATGATTTCTCCACAGGTGCTGGTTTACCTGACAAAGGTAATGAGTGGCTTTTCATTCTATAGAAATGAAGTCAAATCGGAACTGCCTTACTCCACATGTGCTTGAACATAGTAGAGTTGGCTCATCCCACACCACAGCCAAGGTAAAACAAGCACACTTCACCTGAAAACTCTGACTAAATAAAAGAGTTCCTGGACTGGAATAATAATGATTTATTTTATTTTCCAAGATTACTCTCAGATGTCTGAGTCTGTCTCGATGTTTTATCATACCCCCTTTGTCTTCTCTCCTTCCAGAAAGGGTTGTATGGAGGCAGTTAGCTAGTGGATAACAGTCAGCATCCATTCTTATAAGACAGTGGAAATATGGACCTCACTAATCCCTCTCCTCTAAATATATCTAAATGAGGCATAAAGCACTCAGGAATGCAGAGAGCCAAAGCACTGGGCCAGTCCACCATAAGTCATCATAGTTCTAGGGATTATCTATATACTATCTTCTATTAGTGCAACTCTTTGAACATTATATCCCATAACTTCAAAGGAAAACTAGAGAAGATCAAAAAATACTAACATAATAGAACCTGTATGTTTTGACAATTCAACATGCCAAAATGCGGGGGAGGGCCTAAGATAAACTAAATGAAATTAAGTGCTGTCTATAAAGAAGATTCCTTCCTTCCTTTCTTCAGTTGTGCATTCATTTACTCAGTTTTACTCAAAACCATATGCTGGACAATATCTAGAAAATGTCAACCAGCTCCACATGTCCTCTCCAATCCCCACCAAAAGTCCAACAAGAGGAAATGGACTCAGTAAAAAGCAAGAGATATTTTGACTGACAAGTGAAAATACCAGATGATTCAATTACTGGAGCACTCTCCCAAAGAAAATTCTGAATAGGCAACACTGAGCAATGCTAAGCCCTGGGTAGTCTGGTCAAGTACCTGTCTGTCTGAAAGCATGGGTCAAGGCTTCCCGAGATCTCTTCCGTCTATGGTTCATAATTGCACCCATGTTAAGAGGTTGAATACAAATTGACCTCTGCCAATATCTTCCTAACCACTGTAAAAATGCCACTAAAATCCCATTTCATAACAAAATGATATAGTCAGTTTTAAAAGGAAAAACGAACGCTTTGTTGCTACACACACTATACTGGGTATTTTGTGCACATGAACTCATTAAATGTCACAATCTTGTGAAATGCATTCACAACTTTTTCAATGTAAAGGATTACATCCAAAGTTGGCGAGTTTAATTCCAAGTTTTCATCCAGATCTTTGATACCACCTTGTCAAAATATATATCAACAGCCTAACTAAACATGCAGTACTATTTAATGATGGAAGTGTAACTCACCCTTGCCATATCCACCAAGAAGTTCTCAAATAACTTCCAAATGTGGTTACTTGTGTAGATTTCTTTCATTTCCACTTCTGTGTCCACATAACAGTGATTAACGAAATTCACATAAGCAATTTTAACCTGTGCAAGTTTCAAATACAAAAGAAAGTTTGTTTTCTTGATTGTTCATTTTCAAATGCCAATTACGACAAGTTAAGTAAAATCTGAGTGACTATCGTGGATTATAGCATGTTTTGTTTCTGCCTAGAAAGCATTCTCGTTTCCCTTTTTTTACTAAACCACTCCAGCCCCTGACCCAGGGTAAACACATGACCTAGGGGCCTGTTCCCCTGGGCCCGGTGATTGGTGTGCAAGAGTACACTTGACTTAAACCAAGTCTATTGTACCTGAGACACTGAGAGTCAAATGTGATCCCTTTCCCTGTCTTCTTTCCTCTCCCTCCCCATTTCTCTCTCTCTTTCTTTCTCTCCATCTCTGTCATTCCCCCTCCCCTCCACCTCTCTCTCTCTCTCTCTCTCTCTCTCTTATTACTAAAGTAGAACAAGGTAAACCTGAATTCCAAGAAGCCATCTTTTCCAGACGTGTGGAGGACAAACAAGCTCAGGAGAACGATGCAAAACCACAAAGAAAAAGGGACCAAGAGATGGAAGAATTCTGACATTGTTTGAATATCTTGACCTATCATAAGAACTATCCTTCAAATTTCCAAATACAAGAGCCAATAAAATTCCCTTTTTTTTATTTAAACCATTTAAGATAGGTCTCTATATTTTGAAACCAAGAGGATTCTAATATAATGTTTAAATGTATTCATTAAATACTGTTATTGCCATTCAGAAATATTTAAATTACTATTTCTGAGAAGAAACAGGCTCACAGTTTACAAAAAATTACATTATTTTAAGATGTAATAAAATTCTTTTCCATACTTAACAAAATGCCTCAAAAAGGACTGAATCTCACCAACATAGAGTGCTTCTAAAGTGTGTAGGGCAGTAGTTTTTCTTTTCTTTTCTTTTCTTTCTTTTTGATGAAAATGTGATGTGTGCTATAAACCTCCCTCAAAAATGCATATAAAATACAAAATCATGTAAACAATTTCAAGGATTCATTGAATCCAACTTAGAACCATAAGGAATACAGGGCCAGCTTTCATGCCTTCAGTGCTTATCTCTACTTGACTCTGGTCAAAAACAAACCTTCAGTGACAGGGTGCCTGTGTCAAGAACTGATTATAGGAAAGGAGACATCGGAACCATTCAGTGCATTATCATAATCATCTTGACAGCAGCTTATATTTATCCATGGTTTGCTGCATGCCAAACACCTTCAGCATTTTGTAAGTAATATCTTACTTAATTTAATCCTCCAACAATCCTCTCAGATATATACTATCCTTGTTTTACTTAAAAATTGTGGAAATTGGGGCACCTAGCTGGCTCAGTCAGAAGAGCATGCGACTCTTGATCTCAGGTCATGAATTCAAGCCCCATGCTGGGTGCAGAGATTACTTACATAAGTAAAATAAACAAAACAAAATAAAATAAAGTTGTGGAAATTGAAGATCAGAAAGGTTAAGTAACCTGTTGGAATCAGTCACACAGCTAGAAGTAACGGATCCAGGATTCTGACTCATTCTTTCATTCATTCATTCACTCAAAACATATATTTTTTAAATGTTTATTTATTTACTTTGAGAGAGAAAATGATCTGGGGAGGGGCATAGAGGAAGGGAATCTCAAGCAGGCTCTGTACTGTCAGCACTGAGCCCTTCACAAGACTCCATCTCACAAACCGTGAGATCATGACCTGAGCCGAAGTCAAGAGTTGGACACTCAACCAACTGAGCCACACAGATGCCCCTCACAACATATTTATTAAGTATAGACTTAGGTTCAGACAATATAATGGTAAATAGAAACAACCTAGTTGCTATTCTCATCAAGCTTATAATCTTGAGAAAGGATGTGAAGGCTATAGACATGTGTTAACAAAATCCAAAGGCCAAATTTCAAATTGTAGACTCGTATAGACTCTATCTACTATGGGAGGCCAGGGAAGTGTTCCTTAAAGAAGTAATGCTTGAATCAAGAAGGATGAAGAGGAGCAAGGTAGGTGAATATCAGAGGTCGGAGTGGTGTGGTCAGAAAGAACTGCATGTGGGAAGAAGCACAGTGAGCTTCAGGCCTCAAATAAAGACAGAACCCATGAATTTAAGCACTACACTATGCTTCCTTTCTTTGCCATCTTCTTTCAAACTAATCAAAGCATGAAGTACCTTTCATATGAAGTGTCAATAATTCCACAAAATTTCACAAAAATATATTTTTAAGTTCATCACTACATAGCACTAGTTGGAAGTAGGGAAGTTAATCTAACACATTCTTAAGTCACTCTAACTTAAAATGTTTGGATTTACTAAAGGAGACAGGGATGCTATTTCGAAGGGACACATGCACCCCAATGTTTAGAGCAGCACTATCAACAATAGCCAAAGTATGGAAAGAGACCAAATGCCCATCGATGGATGAATGGATAACGAAGGAGTGGTATGTATATATACAATGGAGTATTACTCGGCAATCAAAAAGAATGAAATCTTGCTATTTGCAACTATGTGGATGGAACTAGAGGGTATTATGCTAAGTGAAATTAGTCAGTCAGAGAAAGACAAATATAGTATGATTTCACTCATATGAGGACTTTAAGATACAGAACAGATGAACACAAGGGAAGAGAAGCAAAAATAATATAAAAACAGGGAGGGGGACAAAACATAAGAGACTCTTAAATATGAAGAACAGAGGGTTACTGGAGGGGTTGTCGGGGGGGGGGATGGGCTAAATGGGTAAGGGGCATTAAGGAATCTACTCCTGAAATCATTGATGCATTATATGCTTACTAACTTGGATGTAAATTTAAAAAATAAATTAAAAATAAAAAGTAAAACTGATTGGAAGGACGGGAGGGAAGATTTGAAAAAGAAAGGAAGAAAGGTGGATGGGACGAGCAGGGCACTGTTATTTTTCTTCATAAACTTTTTGCTACAACCTGATTCTTTAAAAAAAAATGTTTGGACTTATATTCAATGCATCACACATTAATGAACTTTGCAGCAATACAGCAGTAGAAAAAAAAAAGAAATTATTGCAATATACATTCCTGGAAGCCTCATTAATCCTGTTGGCAGACAACCAGTTTTTAACAAGTTTTTTTTTCCCTATTATCAGCCAAAGAAGGACAGAGAGCAAAAAACAGATGTGTGAATAAAGCAAAATGCATGTCCATATTTCCATGAATGCATTTATTCCGTAAAGCAAGGTAAACCTACAGAGTCTAATCGATGATACTGCTGCACCATCCTGGCCTCTCCTATTGATGACCGTGAATTATTTATGGAGCATTTTTTACATTCTCAAGAACATACCACAGGTTACAAGTAAATCTGTTTTACCATCTTGACATACTTAGAATTTAAGAGACTTATAGTAGCTCCCAGTAAACCAACAGTGTCTCTACTTTGAAAAATGGATCATCTTTCATAGCTTCTTGTGGAACTGAAAAAGTAAACTTGTTATGCCCTTTTAAATTTTTCTAATTACATAGCTGAGTACAATTTCTTGACTAAATACGTCATCTCGTTATAAATAGTATGGGGACTTCGGCACTTATGGACTTTATATTAATAACAATTCCATGGCTGCTAAGCTTTTGCCAGGCTTACCTCAGGGATGCAGTCATCATGGGTCACCACCCTTACTATGTCGTCCAAGGGCAGAAGGGAATTGCACTTGATTTCAGTGTAGACATTTTTCCCCTCTGTACATGCTGCCAGCAGCTCCACCAGCGTGATGTGGTAAGCTAAGGGGCCACTCTCATCCCCTCGGTCTCTCTCTGAACACATCATATGGAGAAGGATGGGAAATGAGGCTCTATCATTGTAAAATATCAGCACATCTTCACCCCCATTTATCAACTGAAACGATAATAAGAGAATCTACATAGCAGTCCAAATCGAATGTTCATCTGTGCAGTTATTTCTAAAGGCTTGGTCTATCTGGAAATACATGCATCGCTTTGTAAAAACACAAATAATGTTGCAAAAGCATAACTATACCAAGACAGAGTAGTAAAAAGATTCTGGTCATGTGCCAAGTGATTATTTATGAATACTATCAAAACCAGCCAGGGAGATATGGGGAGGATGGATAGGGACAAGAATTAAGTGACATGGATGATAGTTAATCATTCACCAGTGAGTTACCCCCTGAAATTAAACCTGCAAAATATTTGAATAAACTTACTTTCCTCTACTTCAAATAGAAGATGCCGTTGCCAAAGACATGAGAAATCTCATAAGTCTAATCTTACTAAAACAGAATAAAATATCTCCACTCCCTTCAATAGTGACAGAATAAAAAGGCAAGTATCTTGGGGCACCTGGGTGGCTCAATTTGTTAAGCATCTGACTTCGGCTCAGTTCATGATCTCACAGTTCGTGGGTTAGAGCCCCGCATCAGACTCTGCGCTGACAGCTCAGAGCCTGAGTGAGGCCTGCTTCTGATTCTGTGTCTCCCTCTCTGTCTGCCCCTCCCCGACTCGCACTCTTTCTCTTGCTCAAAAATAAACAAACAAACAAACAAAAAGCAAGTACTTTGAGCCAAATGCAGCTCAACAAGAATCTGGAAGTTCCATGTGTCATGGGCAGCAATAGGGAATGGAGGTAAAAGTGGAGATGAGAGAAAGAGAACACTTAAAAAAAGAGAGAGAGGGGAACCTGGGTGGCTCACTCAGTTAAGCGTCCAACTTCAGCTCAGGTCATGATGTCATGGTTCACAGGTTTGAGCCCCACATCAGGCTCTGTGCTGACAGCTCAGAGCCTGGAGCCTGCTTTGGATTGGGGTCTCCCTCTCTGTCTCTGCCCCTTCCCCCCACCCCCTCTCAAAATAAATAAATAAATATTAAAAAATTCAAGGCTTTAGGCTGAATTAATTTTAAGATTTCTATGGGGCAGGAGGGATCACATCGTGTCAATATAGAAGTCTTCCCCCATTCCCAAGTTTAAAGTATAGAATTATGAAATCCCCTCATATCAATATAATCTATTACGTGACTGTTTAGTCGCCATGGTTGAAAGCAGCCTTAATCCATATAGGCCTTTAGAGAACCATTAGGTCACAGAGAAATGATTTACCCAAATGGGCTCAATTTCTCCAAAGTACCACTTGGTTCCTGGTGAGTAACTTATTCATTGCATAAACCTCACTCAATGTCAAACATCACAATGAAGAGGGCAAAATAAATGAGGTACTTCAACAATTTGAGTTTCTTAAATTTTCAACTTACTCTAAATACCTACGGTTCTACCTATAATAAATCACCAATGGATAATTTCTATTAATTAATTTAATTCCCTTCAAACCTTTCTACAAATGGTAGCAGAGAATATCCATTCTATATTTGAGGAACAGAGTATCAAAAGGCAGTGGGAAAGCAAAGTTTAAACCATTGTTGTTACATATTGAAAAAATTTTAAATATAAAATGTATCGCTTCCCTTCTAAATTATAACATTTCATACAATTTTGCCATTTAAAATACATAAATTCATTAAGGATCAAAAAGAAAAATAAACTCTTGGAAAGTTATAAAATCAACATACATTATGTTCCTTCACTAGATCTAAACAAAATATATTTGTTGCTGAAGTCGTCAGGATTCAATTGCTTTCCAAACCTTTATTGTGGGGGGTTTTCTACACTATACATTCACAGAAAACACCTACTTGAGCCCATTATTTCTGGGAAGCTGCTTAAAATGCAAACTGAGAACATACCTCTGTCATTACCATATCCTGGCATTTCTTCACATATTTGCCATCTGCTTTTACAATCGTTTGCAAAAACCTCAGGTACTCCACGTGGCGGCCATGTGTCTCAATGCAGTGCACAAAGTGTTGTACTACCCTCTCGCTGATCTCATTGCAGAGATGGTAATTGTTCATGAAGATGTGCCGCATGGTTTCTGCTTCAAGGAGCTAACCAGAGAGGAATGTGCCCTTGTAATTCTGACACGATCAATTTTCTATTTTACTCTACTTAGGCTAATTTCCCTGCTTGTGATTAGTTTTCTACTTTATGCAAAGCCATAGTGGGTTTCCTGTGCAAGTCTTCTACGAAATGCAGTGAGATCATTCAACATTAAAAGAAAACTGAGCTCACAAAGGAATTTAGTTGGAAGAAGGAGTTGATTGTCATAAAGGTCAGCATGTTGGCAATGGTATTCTTGAGATTAATTATTACTCAAAGTTAGCTCTTCCCCAGGATCCGCCAACACGCATTTTACAGAGTTAACTCTACCTTTGAGTTTTCCATATTTATCTCACTCAGGGCATTTCAGTTAGATCTTTGTTCTACCATATTTTTTCCCTAACATTAAACTATATACATATAAAGGAAGTTGTCACTTTCAGGTAAAATTCATGTAATATTTCAAGTGTCTGTAAATGTTTCCTTAATGGAAATAAAACATATTCACTTTTAGGGAGAGAACCTCTACGAGGAAAAAATAAGGTGGCAAAGGCTAATAAAATTCCATTCATCAATGCTGCTAAAACAAATTTGATGGACACTTTTCTATAAATATTAGAAGTCACTAAAATACTTACACCAGGAGTTAAAAACAAATTGAGATGTTTGTGAAGGAGAACTTGGTTCTGTGGATTTCCCCGACAGAAATTCTGCAGGAATGTGTGGGCCAGATGCATCACTTCATTCATCTTTTCGTCATTCTGTAAGCGAGAGAGTAGCAATGATATGAAGAAACAAACATACCATAATACCAAATATTATGAAAAAGAACCTTCTTTCCCACATGTATTCTTTTTCCTCTCTGCCACTGTTCTATGCTCCCCCTCCTCTGTGCTCTTGCTGTTTCACCTCTCCAGGTTACCTCACTGTTACCATCCCCCACCTCCACCATCTTCTAGATGTTTCTTACCTTCTCTTTATTTCTCCTTCTATTACCTGTTCTGCTCCACACTCTCAGCCCCTCTTTGTTTTTGTTGGTCCCCAGCCTTCCTGCTTGTTCACTACCTTCACCCAAGTCTGCCTACAGCTGCATCTTCCTCCCCTGCCTCTGTGCCCACAGCTCACCTGTCCTGCCTTCCTTTCTCTCTGTCCCCTGGACCTCTCTGTTCCCTCCTCTCTGCTTTACCCCAAATCCCTCTTACCCCTCCCTTCTCTTGGACTTGCTCTCTTTCCCAGTACTTCCATGTATCTGGATATTCCTTTTTCTTGCTTCCTCCTCTTTCCCACCTTCTAGATTCTTCTCCTTCCCAAACTCTTCCCTTCCTACTGTTTTTCCCAGCATCTGTCATCTCTCATCCTCTTGCCTTGTCCCTAGTCTCTTTCTTCTCTCCACTCACTTTTCCTCCATTCCCACCCATAAATTTCTCTTTATATATATTTATGACCTCATCTCAACTCTACTTCCCCCTCCCCTGCTCTCTGCCCTCACCTTTTTGCTATGTACTTTGTCTCTTATTTCCATCTCTTTGTTTTCCTGTTCCTCTTTGCTCTCTGACCCCCTCCCTTCCCCAGTCTTTTTTGGGTCCCCCTCTATCTTAACACATGTACTCATAAGTTCTTTTCCTTATTTACTGTCATTTTCCAAAGTCCCACAACACTATCATTCACTTATAGGAATCTCAATAAGAAATGAAGTCTCGAAATTCACAAAGAATACAAAGTTCTCTTCTCAAAAGTGGTCTTTCAACAATATCACTGGAACCACCTAAGTTTTTTCTGGGTAGTTGATTATCCGATCTGTCATGTAGGCAGTGTCAGAGAACATAATGTACTCATATTTTCAGTAGTGGTTTTAATAAATAATTTAATGTTTTCTGTTTTTCCTAATCTAAGAGTCTATAGTTTATGCTATCTATAACTAACTAAACAGCCTACGATCATTAATAGACCCATTTCCTCATACTTAACTGGAGAATAAATAAAACAAAAAAACTTCATTCCTAACTGAAAAATAGAAAATTTTAATTCAAAATCTACTAACACTTTCCTTCACTTGTGTAATCCAGGGATAGATGAAAGACATCAAAGAGACTTCAGACACAGGAATACCCAATTCCCACTGAAAAGCTGGCCAGCATAGAACACCAGAGCCAGAACTACCGTATCTGACATTTCTTTGAAACTCTCATCTTATTCTTTTTATGTTTCTGAACAAGGCAGCTCTTAAAACTGAACAAATCAATCTATAAACATAACATAGTAGTAAAATACTGAATGCTACAGATATGTTTTAGAAAAAGGGACTTGATGACATGTCCAATGCCCATGTTACAATATCAAAGATGAAATAATTTGGATAATAAATGCTGAGGATTTAATACCTTTTGTTGCCTTTCAATAAATCTTGTATTGCATTCTATGCATTGAATGAATTATGCCACCCAAGGAATGATAGAATTTATAAGCTTACCTGTTAAAAAGTAAGCTGAATAGGGAAGCAAGCCTACATAAGGAGTGAAAGTCCAAGTCAGGAGAACATATGCACCAGGAAAGGCCTGGCAGGGCACGGTGGTGCTTGAGAGATAAAGGGGCATCCACCCTGGCGTGGGGGGTTGTCAGAGCCTGAGGTGCGGAGGGTGTCCACATGGAGTAGTAGGCAATAGCAGTGATGGAAGATTAGCTATTATAAAGTATTGACATGGGTAACTGTTTCAATACACACGTATGTTCCCTGGATTTGTCTATTTAGAGAGCCTAGAAGGACAAAACCCCAAAAGCAGTAAGTACACTTAATTTTCAGAACTTTGTTTCTAAACACATACTTCCCCAAACAGAAGCGGGGCCACTTAAAGAAATGGCCGACTCCAGAGCTGGAACAAGAAAAATGCAAGGTGACCTTGGAACGTTTTAAGGTGCAAAAAGCAAGAAACTATTCAAAGAATGATGTGGCATGTTAGAGGACAGAGAAGCTAATTCAGAGGAGTCCCAGTGGGCAGACTGGGGACAATTTGAGAATCAAATAGATAATTAGAGAAGCCTAGAATAACCTACTGAATAAAGAGCATCCACAAGTTTATACTGATCAAAATAAATAAGTGAATAAATAAATTGAAAGTTTGATGAAGAATGGTGTATTTGCTTAGTTTCAGAGCGCCTCTCCACAAAAATACTTATTAATTACCAAGGGAAAATGAGTGCTTCACAGTGGAGAATCCTGGCAGACACCGCCTTAATCAAGTGATCAAAGTAAACACCATCAGTAATGGGATCAAAATCAGAATCATGTGCCTCCTGATAGGAAGTGGTGGGAAGAATGTAGCCTCGCTTGTTATGTTCCTGCCAAAGATGCATAACTGAATCTAATCATGAGGAAACATTAGCTGGCCCAAATTAAGGAACAGTTTTCAAAAGAGCTGGTCTGTCTTCAAAAGTGTCAATGTCATAGGAGCTCCAAACAGCACCTGTTTCTCAAGTGGACCTTTTTGTCACACAGGACACATTTCAGATGATGAGAAAAATGTGACCAGTGACTGAGGCTTAAGTGGCAGTAAAGTGTCATGGTCTTTCCTGACCTGGAAGGTTGTTGTGTGGTTATGTAGAAAGAAGGATGTCCTTTCTGTAGGAAGCACACGCTAAAGGGCTCAGGGCTGATCAGATCGGCAACTTACTTTCAAGTAGTTCAGGGAAAAAAATTCTTGTAACTTTGCTATATATGATAGCAGATCATATCAAAATTAAAAAAAAAATTTTAAGTGACTAAGAACTAACCTTTTCATAGGGTATCTGCAGAAGATCCAACACCACCGAATGGGCTCCCATATTTTTCAGTAATCGTTGATGTTGATTCCGACACTTTTTATTCTGTACACAGAGTTTACTTAGTCTAATCAAAATCTTGAAAAAGAGGAAAAGCATTAAATATAAAAGATATAGTATTAAATATGATACACAAGCAAAAATTATTTGCCATGCAAACATAAGCCCATATAAAAATGGTGGACATCTGCTGACCTCCTTCACGATCCGGTAGTTATTACCCCTATTGCTGTCAATCTGAGGTTTCCTTGTTCCATCCTGCACTGGACTTAAAATGCTTGATTCCTAAAACAAACACAAGTATGCATTTTTATCCCATATATAACTTTGTAATAAATAATGAGTATGTTATAAAATGTTCTTAAATGTTTCCTTTGTACTTTTTTATCCCATAAAAAGTTCCTTGGTTTGAAAGAGTCATGCAAATGACTATTTCCAAATAGTCACCAAATTACAAGATAAACAGTATTACTGATAATTAAAGGATTAAGTTAAAAAGGAAAAGATAATACACATAACGTTATCAGTGTATTTCCTTATGCTAAACATATCAGATATATCATTGCTTTATATTGCCTATAGGAGAAAGAATAGTAAAAATCCAGGGCATAAAATGTGTAATTTCATCATCAGGGATAAACTACAAGGAAAAAAAGAGTGAAGAATCATATCATAACAGCTGAAAAAACACTGCAGGAATGGAAGGAAAGAACACTTTAACCCAAGAATTCTCTGCCAGGTTACCATGACATCCTTAAGAGTCATGACTTGGGGCCAGCAAAGCATGTAAAAAACCATGAAAATGAAGAAAAGAAAAGAAAATTTAAATTAAAAATAATATTCTAAAGTAGTAAATTAATAAAGTTTCCTAAGAGGTCCCAAAACACCAAAATACTTTATTGTGACAACAATTATTTGTAGCAGTACAATAAAAACACAAAGATAGGGAGTGACATATTTTATTTTATTTTTTTTTAATTTTTTTTAACATTTATTTATTTTTGAGACAGAGAGAGACAGAGAATGAACGGGGGAGGGTCAGAGAGAGGGAGACACAGAATTCGAAGTAGGCTCCAGGCCCTGAGCTGTCAGCACAGAGCCCAACGCGGGGCTCGAACTCACGAACCACGAGATCATGACCTGAGCCGAAGTCGGATGCCCAACCGACTGAGCCACGCAGGCGCCCCAGGGAGTGACATATTTTAAATATCAACTCTCGTAATCATTAAATAAAAATAAAATATGTCACAAATAATTTAATAAGTGAACATTTATTAAGACTTCACACATGCCTGGTAACAGACAAAATGAACAGATCGAAAAGAAATAGAATATGTGGTCCTTCCCACATGAACAGTACAGTCTAATTAGGAAAACTGGGAAAACATGAAAATAAAGATTTGAACTGAGCAGAATTCACTATTCAGAGAGGGAAAGGGAGAAAAACTATAGTTTTAGACAGCTTTATGAAGGAGGTCAAGTTGAAGCCAAGGTCTTGAAAGATGAAATTTATTTAAGTATGAGAGATGTGTGGAGGTAGAGGAGCACTTGTTAAGTGAAGAGGTCACTGCAGCCAAAGGGCTCTGCAGAAAGAACACACAGAATAGTGTATAGAGAAAGGCAAGAACTGTCCGTGCATCCTGTAGAGAGACCAATTAGTAGAGTGGCGCCTGATTACCTTCCTGATTTACAACACATACAAAATGGCACTGGGATGAATGTCACATCCAACTTGTGTCAAACAACACATTGAACTCCTGACTATATTGATGGTGTTGGGTTCTCACAGTTAGAGGGGACCCCCAATCTAAACCCAGGGAAAAGAAGTGACAAACATATGCAAAGCCAGCCAATGTAATTTCATTTGTCTCCAGCTGTTGTCCAAAGCCGTCTCCATGACAAATCACAAAATTAATGCAAACCAAGAAAGAAAAGAAACAAACAAACAGACAAACCTTTGTGTGCTGGTCAAAGAATTCTGATGATGGGGTGCCTGGGTGGCTCAGTTGGTTAAGCATCCAACTTCAGCTCAGGCCATGATTTCATGGTTCCTGGGTTCGAGCCCTACATCAGGCACTGTGCTGTCAGCTCAGAAACTGGAGCCTGCTTTGGATTCTGTGTCTCCCTCTCTCTCTGCCCCTCCCCCACACTCGCTCTCTCTCTCTCTCTCTCTCTCTCTCTCAAAAATAAATAAACATTTTAAAAAAAGGAATTTTGATGAAAGGCTTCAAGTAGGGGAGTGACTCTACCAGTGCAGACCCATCACCACGCCTTAGTAAACTTTGTATTCACCTTTGCTTTTGTCAGGCAAATATTGCCCAAGATGGAGGTTCCCAATCTGAATGCCAACCTTAGTAAATAACCTCTCTCACCATTTTACAGAGGCTATGAACATCTCCTCTTTTCCATCTGCAAATTCCAGTACCATCTACAAACCTACCTTCCCTGCTGGGTCTCAGAGGAAAAAACAAAACAAAACAAAACTTCTCATGCATGGCTTTTAAAAATTCCATCTCCCCTGCCTCCTCTCCCTGCTTCATTTCTGTTTCCTGTGCGTGAGCAGTTTCTACTCTCTACTGATTCATTCTCACCTCTTTAAAAATATGGCTAAGTTGAGGCTAAACTACCATTTTTAAGTGATATGCCCAACCTTGGAAGAAGTCATGCATCTCAGATTATGGCCCCTACTACATTTCCAAAATAAGGGACGCCTGGGTAGCTCAGTCCATTAAGCTCCAGACTCTTGGTTTTGGCTCAGGTCACCATCTCACGGTTCAGGGGTTCAAGCCCCACATCAGGCTCCATGCTGATGGTGTGGGGCCTGCTTGGAATTCTCTTTCTCTCCATCTCTCTCTGCCCCTCTCCTGCTTGCTCTCTAAATAAATAAATAAACTTAAAAAAATTTTTTTTAAAAGAAAAGAATACTCTCTACCACACTGTACTAAAATTGCTTTGTGTGCCAATGACTCATAATTACCAAAACTTTCTTTAGCATTTGATTCTGTAGTTCACTACCATTTTCTTTAAACCCCACTCTCTTTTCTTTATCATGCCACGATATTCTTCAAGATTACTTTCTACCTTTCTGACCACCTTATCTCTTTCACTCAATAGTATTATAATTGCAGAAAGTAACGGATAGGGAACAGAAGCATTCACAAGGTTGCTGTTGGATTGTAGGATGGTATCACCTATCTATCTATCCTCGAATAGATAGGTGCTAGGAGGGAAAGGAAAGCAGTCCAACCTCCACCACAGGTAAATAAAAGAGAAAAAAGAATGCGAGAGAGACTGTCTACAAGACGTCACTAAGTAAATCCTAAAAAGTTGTAGGAGGAAGTGTCAAGCTATATATGTAAGTGAAGCCAGTGCAGAAGAGGGAAGGAGCCCAACTGCTGATATGAATGGAAACCATTTAGATAGAAAAAGACAGGAGGTCAGAGAATGAGACAGAGTTTCTATTTGATAGCAAAAACTATTGATGAGAAATTGAAATTGTGAAAGCTAGAAATATAATTAAATTTCTTTTGTCTCTTAAACGTGGAGGTTGAATTTTTAAAAGGCCATGTTCTTTTTTTTTCTGGAAGAGAAGAAAATTAAAGACAACCAAGTTTGTACTACAAACTAGGATTAAGATATTACAAGAGTAAAGAATGACAAATCTCCTAGGGTGGAAAGGAGATCTTTCTGATATATGTCACCTTTATAAAAAAAAAAAAAAATCAGTTGAAAATACTGGCAAAGCTTTGGCAGGTATATTTAAGTCTATTTTTTCAAACAATGACCTGAAGGAAAAGCAGCTGTCTTGTTTTAAGAAAAGTAATCTCAGGCAAAATGTACTACATTACAAATCTATGCTCTTTAGTTCAGCCTGGGGAAAGACACGGACAATGCTAAACTCCCTAAGTATGGGAATTATGAAGAATAATTATTTTAATTTAAAATTTCCAGCAGTCAACAAAAGGAGGCAGCACTAGAGAATTCAAAATCAACCCCTTTTAATTTCAGAAAATAATTCAGTGTAATTAAATGGAACAAAAATATTAACCCAGAGAACATCTGGATGATTCCAAAGCAGATCAGGGGGATTTAAAAAACATGGAAATTGTATAATTACAGTCACATTTGAGTTTTTTAATTTTGATGCCAAAATGCTCTAAGTCAAGGTATTCCAAAAGTTTTCCTCCAGAAAGGGCAGAAATTGATTATACATTTTAAATCCTATATAACTTTGATCTTAGGTTAGTGGCCAACTCTACAAATCCCTGCCTTCATTCTAGTAAACAAAATATTAGTAAGCTACAAAAGGTAGAAATGTAACTTATGCAGAGCCCCAAAGCTGAGTAGGCTCAGAAAAAAAAATGCGTAACACTAAGAACAGAGCCATGCGCATAGTAGATACCCCAATTACCCTTTTGGCAACAGTGATGAAAAATAAAAATGGCTCTCCAAAAGTATTTGCACTTTACTATAATTATTTCCTATCATCTAGAAGAATTTGAATTTATTTCCTCTAATGGAATATGGGAAACTGCTTAATTCAGTGATTTTATAGAGGAAGGTAGATTTTTAATTGCATAGCATACACTGTAACATAAAGCAGTAGGTTCAGAAACAATATAGCAAGAATAGTCTAGAAGGATCTAGACATTTCTAGAAGAGTCTAGAAATTGGATGGAGAGCAAGGTTCTAGGCAGACACTCAAAGAGCGAATACTTAAACAAATACTGGTTCTGAATAGAGCTAACCCCCAAAATTTATCTTGCATCAGTCAAGGAAATGCTTTTATATCAATAGCAAAAATCATAAAGGGAAATAATTTTATATGAACTATATGATGAGTTAAATATTGGCACCAGTTAATGGGAATCTGGCTCCTTAATTTCCACAAGGGCAATCATGCTTGTAAAACAACAACAACAACAACAACAACAACAACAACAACAACCTTCCAAATCCTACTATGTAGAACTGCCTGCATCTGCAGCTGCATTATTAAAATAGCTCAGTGCATGTCTTCTCTTTGTTCCCACCCCAGTGAAGTTACAGGATGTCCTTCCTCAGCAATGTTGTCAAGTCAGCAAGACTGCAAAGCATTCTGCTCACCATCTGTATCCCTAGCCTTCTCTTCCTGTAACCATTATTCAACTGAATCAGTGGCATCATTTACCAGTCACCATCCTCCCAACTTCAGAAGTCAAATGCCTTCCTTCTCCCTTCCCAGATTCTTCCAAAGCATGGGGAAAAAAATCTAATAATCAATATTTTTTATTATAATTTAGTTTAAAGCCCTTCATAATATATGTCACCTTCCTCAGACAACAGAATGATAACCTCACTGTGGGATGGCATTTTTCTCCCTCCCATCTAAGAGTAATGTCATATACCAGTCATTTAGGAAGACTTCTAGAGGGTTGCAGATCCCTAAAATCACCCTAGATCTACTTATCTGACCTTGGATGTAAAGCTAATTTGGACAATTATGGGGTCATGGTTGACAGTTTCTGCTTCTGGTTGACATGTAAGGCTGCTTGAAGACTTGGCCCAAGATCTACAGTTTGCAGAAGAGATGGTGTCCACCATCACTGGCAGATAACTTCCCTTCAGACTTCCTTCAACTCAAATCCAAATACTTTCCCTTCTAGAGGGTAAAAACATATTCCTAACCTTACCCCAAACCCATTTCCTTTCCCTTTGTCCCAAGACAAATACAATATGGACTCATTTGACAGCATTTTAATTAGTATTTGATGATGTTTAATCAGATGTCCTAGAAAACATCCCAAATCTCCTTGGCCATCTATATCTCTGATAAATAAGGTACCAAAAGAGGGTGTGCCACTAGAGGGCACTGGAGGGAATTTAGGAAAACGGAATAAATGGATGACAGGTCTTTTCAATGTAAACTCATAGTTGTTTTCATAAAAATGCATCAGGAACCCATTACAGTATAGCAATATATAACACTTTTTACAATACTGTATTTATACTATAATACTTTTTAATATAATCCTCACCAGTGATATAAAACATAGAAAGGACAGGCAACCCTTTTGTCAACAGGGTGACACAGAATAACAAAGCACAGTACAGAAAATGAAAACAGCAATATAATAGAGTCCTTAGAGACTGTGTCTGATACCTGAGATGCTGTGTGAAAGAAGCTTCCCTAGAAACAATCATATCACAACACTCCCTGATGTAGCTGTGAGAAGGGGGATGTACACACAGAATGTAAAGGAAAGCCATCAGCACCTTCTTTTAGACTCACTCTTTAGCAAGCAAGCGTTACAGAAACGTTAGTGCCTGGTCCAATGACATCTGCTCTAATGTGAATGAATCGACTTCTATCATATTCTTATAAGCTACTTGCTGAGGAAAAGAAACCACATAAAAACTTAGAATTCTCACTGACAACTTACATGAAATTGCGAACAAATGGCAAAGTGAAAAAAAAAATAGCAAGACAGGAACTGTTCTCTATAACAAGAAGGGAAATACTAAGTTTATCCTAAAACAGCATTAATTTTAAATGTAGGCCAAAAGACAAGAAGGGAAAAGACTCTTATAGTAGAAGTAATTCAAAGAAACAAACTCAGGGGATGTAAGCATTACATTTAATAATTTGCATTATAACCAAATGGAATGAGGATGTATAAAAGTAGCATTTGGCTCAAAACCAAAAATTCATTTTCAGATGGGTATCTTGTGAAAGGACTTATTTTTGTGGCACTCACCTAAGCAATCACCTTCAGTAGCATTTGCTCAGAGGCAAAGACAGGATATGTAATGTTATATAAACAAATGAAATAAATATACAACAAGGTCTGTGGCAAAATTTAAAAAATGGAGATAAGAAAACAAATTCCAGAAAAGGAAAATTCAGGAAAGCATGCCCCGAAATCAATGGACAAAAGTTCTTAATGCAAATGTCACAGTGTCCTTCATTGGGCAGGACATGTAGGAAGGTTCTGTCTAAAGCACATGGACTCCATCTGTACCAAGTCATGAAGGTTAGAAATTGTACCCGTTGCTTTTGTCAAGAGTTAGTCAATCAGAAGTTTTGTTGAAGAAACAAAGTTTATGTAGAACTATTTTCCTGCTGTGCAGAATCAAAGTACTAACACTTGGAAAAGCACAATTTTCTTTCAAGATATCCTTCTAGAGGGATCTGCCTCCTTGCCTTCTTGCTTATCAGAGAAAAAAGATCAGAAGCAGTAGGCAAAGAATGGAAACCAGTTTTTGCTTTTAAAGAATAATAGCATATGGAGGTAATAGAAAAACCATGAGACGAGAAAGGTGTGCTCAGAGAGAAATAGAGAAAAAACAATGGAGGGAAGGGAAAAAAAGGAAGGAGAGAAGACAGGAAAGATTTAAATTCATTCTCTCACTAAGATAAATCTGCAAATGAAAATTCAAATACCTATGAGGAAAGCTGATGCTAAGAGAACAAAAATCCTTAATAATGAGTGTGTATCATTCCCAGTGAAATGCAAAATCTTCAAGGACTTATGTTTAAAATAATCATAGAGATAAAGTGAGGAATAACGTCTCTCACACCACGTGGACTCCTCTGTGATTACCACATGCCCAGGGTGACTCCATAGCATCCCTTAGCATAGAGAAAGAATAGTTTCATTGGGCAAGGGGGAAAGCACAAGCCAAGTGTCAGCAAGAAAGGCACGTGTCCCCCATCCTTCCATCACCCCACGTAGGGGCTGGGTACTATGCCAAACAGCAGCATGGGTCTAGATTTCTGAGCAACTGCTCCTACTCCACCTTGTAGTAACTTCTTATGGGGCAAGTGTAAGAGTAAATCTACCAATGAAGGTGCACACTAACGTCTTGGGCACTAGGCTGTCTGGATTTAGGCGCCCACTGTTTATAGGAATGTATCAGGAACACCACCTAGGAGTCCATAGAAATTGGACAGTTCTGGCTGAGGACCAGAGCCATAGTTCTGCCCATCAGAAGCTGAACTGGGTGCAGACACTCAAAAGAGAAGACACTGCCTCCCACACTCCCTACTCTGACCTCCAAAACAGTCCAGCCAGCTTGTTGTTTGGAAATCCAAGGATATTTTCCAGTTAATTCTGTTCTTTACATTACACATCCATTAAAAGAATAGAAAATTATGAAATTAAATGGGCAGATATAAATCTAGAATGCATGGATGTGAAGCGCAATCCTGACTTAACCCCTTTGAATATGTTTTTCTGAATTAATCCCTCTTTCCTATGTTTAGAATTCGACACATATTTGAATGTGATGAATTAGTAATACTACTGATATTTGGCAACTTGTTCTATTCTAGCCTTTAATCTTTCAACAAGGAGAGTATAGTCTTCTAATGCCCTGGAAAATAAGTTTAATAAAAGAAACTATAACATACAACAGGTAATAAAACTCATAGCTGCTAACGACCAAATCCACCCCATCCTCTGCCCTATTTATAAGAGAATCAACTACAATAATAGGAGAGTTTGGGATCATATGCTGAGATTTGTTAGTATTAGTAGATGGATTGTCAATTCACATTTCTTGCCCAAGGTAAAGGTGTCTTACCATTAAGAAAAAAAAAACCTTTCATGTTATGTTATAAGAAACATGTTTTATTAATAAGATGAAGAACCACATTTAAAAATAAAGAATCACATTAATGTTATCTGGTCTTCTGATATCTAAGCAGGCACAAAGACCCTTATGAGCCATTTTAAAACAATGCTAATCATTCTGTGTTTAGACCCTTTGTAAAGATTTACTGAACAACAAAGGATTATTATCTGTTTTGGCCTGCTAGAGTGCATGCTGCCTGCTACTGGCTGTTTCCATTGATATTGTGACATATTTCACCCTGTTGACAATAAATTGTCACGAGCTTTGGCAGTTGGTTCATTGCAAAGCATAGCTTATTTGGCTGTGTATGTTAGTAACTTTGTAGTTTCTCACTTTTTTCTCCTTGTATTAGGCTATTATAAATGCAAAACTCTCCTGTCTTTGCAATCTACCCACTTATGTATATATATTTCTACCCCTGCTGCCCTAGTTCATACCTGTATAACCTCACACCTCAATGTAAGCAAGAGGTTCCTACTTGGTCCCCACCTTTAGTCTCTTGTTCTGCCAGACTAAACTTTCCAAGATAGTATACTCACCTCCGAACCCAAGAAGTTTCAGAGGCTCCCGGTTTCCAGACACTTCAAATACAGACCACTTATTCCTGTTGAACTCTGCTTCTCTTGCTACTATTCTTTAATCTATTAGCTAATTAAGTGTTCCCAACCCTTCAAAATAGTGTAGCTTTCTCCAAGTCCTCAGGCCCACGGTGACTCCTCCCTCATTTTTACAAACACAGTTCAGTATTTAATCATGCATTTTGTCACACTGTTTGGTACACGTTCGTTCTTTGAGGACAAGAGCCATATCTTGAACATTAGTTCTGATTGCGGATATTGAATTCCAAGGAGGGAAATGAGAAGTTTAGGTGTGTACAAAGGCTTACATAGGCATGATGGGGAAGAAATTGAAATTACACTTCAAGCAGAATGTTCAAAAGAAGGATTTTGCTCTAGAGAGGCACAACAGTAATCCAACAGAGACAGTTCAGATATGGTCCACATTGCCTCAAACCTACATCAGTAAACAGATATTAAAAGGACAAATTCATGGGCTCAAAATAAAGAAGAGTTTGAAGAGTTTAAAGAAAACTTAAGAACTGTCCAATATGACAAAGTAGAAGTGTGGAGAAACCCCTCCAAGTACAACATCTAAAAGTGATAGATAAAACCTTTTAAATATCCCATTTTGGAAAAAAAAAATCCTTTTTTAGTAAAAATTTAAAAAAGGAAGTAAATAGAGGCCAGAAAACATAAAAATTCATCAAAATTTCCAAGCAGTAGTCAACCACTGGATTCAAACAGGACTGGCCCTCAGGGCATCTGTCCATATCTTATAACCTGGAGACTGAGTTTAAATATGTCTCACTCACACAATGGAAAGCAAACAAAGCCTGAATCCCAAGGAAGACAGGAGTTCTGATTAGAGACCCTGCCTTCAAACCAGGAATCCTTAGAGGAGATATCCAGAATAATAAACCAGGAAAAGATGTGGCCCAAAGAAGAACAAAGGGATACCTGACTTGGCCTTGGCTTGGTCAAAGCCAAAAAACAAAAAAGAATTCTCCTGAGCTCCTGCATACAAAGACAAGCCCATTTTCACTTAAGATTTGTGACTAGAGGGGCACCTGAGTGGCTCAGTAGGTTGGGCATCTGACTTCAGCTCAGGTCATGATCTCACAGTTTGTGAGTTTGAGCTCTGCATCTGGCTCTGTGCTGACAGCTCAGAGCCTGGAGCCTATTTCAGATTCTGTGTCTCCCTCTCTCTCTGCCCTTCCCCTGCTCATGCTCTGTCTCTCTCTGTCTCAAAAATAAATAAAACATTTTAAAAAGTTATAAAAAAAAAACATTTGTGACTAGAATTCCCACTATTAAAGGGCCCTCAAAGGTCCAAAGCCAAAAAGATTGTTTAATACAGTTACAAAAAATAAAGCAACCTAAAGTGCCTCACAGAAGCAAATGAAATTTTCTCTAGATTAAACATAACCCTCAGAGGAATTACACATATAAAGTTCCATAGGATATAAGTTCATAATAAATTTTTTAAATTACTAAATATCTAAGTAAACACATTCCCATGGACTCCTGCAAGAGTCGCAAATTTAAAACTGCAAACGACCCTCCTATTACAAAACAGCTACATCCTAGATAAAGAACCTATTTGAAGTACATTTCTGTGCTCACAGAAAACAAAGGAGAACTCCAAAACCCCATCTTCCATCTACTGGGAAAAAAAAAAAAACAAAAGAAACGAAGAAAAGAAAAGAAAAAAAGTAACCTGAAACCAAATCAGAACTCTAAGCTTCAAGGCAACATGATAAGGTTTCCTGAAGGTAAATGCGAATGCTAGCAACACAGATGAAGTCAGTTCTAAGCAAGTGTCAAATTCGGGGAACTAAACCTGAGACTCCTGCCTTCAGACAGATGTAGGAGAAGAAAGCATCGTGGTCTCAGGCCAGCAGCGACCCCTGGCATCAGGCCAAGGCAATCACAAATACAAATACTCAGGAGAAAAATATGCCCAATTTCAACCCCCATGCCCAAAGTCAAAAACATAAGAGCTCAAATCCCACACTCGAATGTTGACAGCAGCATGATTCGTAACTGCCCCAAACTGGAAGCAACCAAGATGTCCTTCAATAGGTGAATGGATAAACTGTTGTCAATCCAACAATGGGGTGTTATTCAGTGATAAAAAGAAATGAGCTAGCAAGTTACAAAAGGGCATAAAAGAACCTCAAATGTGTACTGCTAAATGAAAGAAGCCAGTCTCCAAAAACTGTATGTTGTGCGATTCCAACCATCCGACATTCTGGAGAAGGCAAAAAAATAAAGACAGTAAAGAGATCGGTGGTTTCCCGGACTCGGGGTTTCACAAGGGAAGAACAAACAGGTGGAGCACAGAGGATTTTTAGGGCAGTGAAGCTATTCTGTGTGATACCATGTGTGACGTTATGCATTTGTCAAAAGCCATAGAATTTTACAACATAAATAGTAAAACCTAAAGTAAACTTATGGGCTTTAATTAATAGTAATGTATCCATATTGGCTTATCGAAGAATAAATGTGCCATATTAATGATAATATGATCATGGGGGAAGTATATGGGAATTTACTGTACTCTGTGCACAGTTTTTCTCTAAATCTAAAACTTCTCTAAAAAAGTCTATTAAAAAAAAGGTATGAGCTCATAATCAAAGATGATCAAATATATGAGGAAACAGGCAACATGAGTGAGAATCATAAAAAAATACCCAAGGTATTCTGATCCTGGAATTATTATACACAGTCTAAAAAATAGCCATATGGAATCACAAAAATTAGCAAGCAACAAAAGATGATCAAAAATGACCAAAAGGATTGTTTTAAAAATCAAATTGCAAGTATGAAAAAATATAATGACTGAAGTTACAAACTCAGTAGGTGGACTGCAGATAAGACATATTTAAAGAGAGACTTATATGAGTCTAAAAAAATTATTCCAATTCAGCACAAAGTCCCAGGTAGGGAAAACATGAAAAGGAAATTAACAAATATTGAAGCAATCATAAATTTTAACATACACTTAATCAGTTTCAGAATTAAAGCACCACTATTCAACAGACAGCAAACTTTTCAACAGTACCAACGGAAGCCTGAAGACATGAAATATTATCATCAGAAGTGGGAGAAAATATCTTTCAACCGATAAAAGGTGTTTTCCCAGAAAAAACTAATTTTAAATTTATAGGCATCAAATAAAATAGCCTTAAAACATGTCAACTAGGGGCACCTGGGTGGCTCAGTTGGTTAAGTGTCTGACTCTTGATTTCGGCTCATGTCATGATCTCATGGTTTGTGAGTTCAAGCCCCACATCAGGCTCTGCACTGACACTACAGAGTCTGCTTGGGATTCTCTCTCTCCTTCTCTCTCTGTCCTCTTCTGCTTGTGTGCATGTACTCTCTCTCTCTCTCCCTCAAAATAAACACATAAACATTAGTTTTTAAAACATGTCAACTATACACAAATTTTTTAAAAAAGTTAAGTGGAAGAAAACCAAGCAAACAAAAATAGCCTTAAAACATACAAAGTAAAAATTAATAAAACTACAGGAAAAAATTCATAAACCTACTATTGTAGTGGAAATGTCAACAAATCTCTCTCAATTACAGATATGTCAAGAAAACAAAAATATTAGTAAGTAGATAAATGATTCAAACACAAGAAGCTTGGGGCACCTGGGTGGCTGGGTTGGTTAAGCGTCCGACTTCAGCTCAGGTCATGATCTCATGGTGCGTGAGTTCAAGCCCTGCAGTGGCTCTGTGCTGACAGCCCCGAACCTGGAGCTTGCTTTGGATTCTGTGTCTCCCTCTTGCTCTCTGCCCTTCCCCCACTCACACTCTGTCTTTCTCTGTCTCTCAAAAATAAACATTAAGAAAAATTTTAAACACAATAAGCTTGACTTACTACCCATATACAAGGAACCCTATGCCTGTTCACATTCTTCTCAAGCCCACATAAAACATTTACAAAACCTGATGGTATATAATAGGCCAAAAAGCAAGTCTCAACAAATTTTGGATAACTGATGGCATCAGAACCACGTTCTCTTGCCACGAGTTAATTAATTAAGAATTCAATAACAAAAAGGGATAAATTTTGTCTAGACATTTGGAAATTTAAGAACTCATTTCCAAGTAATTCTGGGAGAAAGAAGAAGTCATAATGGAAATTTTAAAATATCTAATATTGAACAATAATATAAATGGCATTTGTCAAAATTTGTGGAATGCAGTTCCTTAGAAGGAAATTATACCGTTAAATTTTTTAAAATCTGAAACATAAAAGGTTATAGCAGAATAAATATAACAAAATAACAAACCAAAAGCTCAACAAAGCCAAAAATGGATTCACTAAAAAGGATGATCAAAATATGTGCAATGCTGGTAAGATGACACATGACATTGTGCATTTGTCAGAACCCACAGAAGTATACAACACAAATAGTGAAATCAAAAGGGGCAAAAGAAAAATTTAACACAAGTAAACAATATCAGGAATAAAAAAGGGGTCTGAAGCTAAAGAAATAGAAGAAATGTTAAAAGATAATGAAAGAATATCAATAAATTTAGGCCAATAAATTTGAAAACTAAAGCATATGGCCAGAAAAATAAAACAAACTGACCCAAAATAGAAAATTTGAATTAATTTATATCCATTAAAGAAATTGAATCAGTAGTTAAAATCTTCCCACAAACTAAATCCAAGGCCCAGGCAGATTCACAGATAAGCTTTGTCAAACATTTACAGAATAGGGCTCAGTCAGTTAAGTGCCTGACCTCAGCTCAGGTCATGATCTCATGGTTTGTGAGTTCAAGCCCCACATCAGGATCCATGCTGACAGCGTGGCGCCTGCTTGGAATTCTCTCTCTATCCTTCTCTCTCTGCCTCCGTCTCACTCATGCTCGCTCTCTCTCTCAAAATAAATAAATAAACCATAAAAAATATTTTTAAAAACATTTATGGAATAGATATCTAATCATATGCACAGAAAGGATTAGATCTTGCAACTCACTTTATTATGAAATCAGTCTAACCTTGCTACTGACACTTGACAGGAACAGTACAAGGAAAGAAAATTACAGGCCAGTCTCACTGACAACATAGATGTTAAATCCTAAACAAAATATTAGCAAACTGGATCTAGCAATGTAAAAATTATCACCAAGATATATTTATTTTAGAATGCAAGGTTACTATGGTAGAAGCTCTATTTATGAGTCATGCTATTAAAATTAGCAGTGCCTGAGTGGCTCAGTCAATTAAGCATTCGACTCTTGATTTCGGCTCAGGTCATGATCTCATGGTTCATGAGATCGAACCCCACAAGCCCCGCAGCGGGGTCTGCGCTGACAGCAGGGAGCCTGCTTGGGATTCTCTCTCTCTCTCTCTCTCTCTCTTGGGATTCTCCTCTCTTTCTGCCCCTCCCCCTTGTGCTCTCTTTCTCTCTCAAGATAAATAAAAATAAACATGTTTTTTAAAAATTAGCAGATTAGGGGAGGATGGGTGAAATAGGTGATGGGGATGAAGGAGTGCACTTGTGATGAGCACTGGCTGATGTATGGAAGTGTCGAATCACTATATCGTGCACCTGAAACTAACATTACACTATATGTTAAGTAACTAGAACTTCAATGAAAACTTTTTAAAAATTAGCAGATTAAGATTACAGAAAAAGAACATAATCTTGATAAATGCTTACACTGTATTTAATTAAAGCCAATAACCATTCATGGTAAAAATTAGCAAACTAGAAATAGAAGGGGATTTCTATAATTGATAAAGGGTATCTACAAAACAAATGGATAATAAACATTATGTTCAACAGTGAAATATTAAAATTATTCCCTTAAAGATCAGAAGCAAGACAAGGATAGCAAGACATTATCTTTTCAACATTATACTGGAAAAATCTTACCAATACAACAAAGTAAGAGAAAAAGAAATAACAGATGAAAAGATTGTATGCAAGTTTGAACTTATAGGATAGGATAATCATGACTTGCAGTCAAAAATATTTTTAGCCTTGGGGCGCCTGGGTGGCTCAGTCAGTTAAGTGTCCAACTTCGGCTCAGGTCATGATCTCTCAGTCCGTGAGTTCGAGCCCTGCGTTGGGCTCTGTGCTGACAGCTCAGAGCCTGGAGAGTCTGTGTCTTCAGATTCTGTGTCTCCCTCTCTCTCTGCCCTCTCCCGCTAGCACTCTGTCTCTCTCTCAAAAATAAATAAATACTAAAAAAAAAATTTTTTTTAATATTTTTAGCCTCAGTAGTAGGTATACATGGATTGGTAGGACCTAACTTGCCCATACAAAATTTAACCTAATCTAAAATGGAAGTGGAAGTGAAATGGCCAATAAGCATATGAAAATATGCTCAACCTCATGAGTAATGCCAGCAAAATCACAACAGAGAAAATGTGTCAATGCACCCAATTGTCAGAAATGGAAAAGCGAAAAAACCAGCAGTTATGAGGATAAGGAACTCTCATATATTGCTGGAGGGAGTGTCACTCGGTCTTTGGAAAACAACTGGCATTATTTGGTAAAAGTAAACACACTAGATGTTTTACACCTAAATATATATCCTGAAGTCTCTTTTTTAATTTTTTTTAATTTGAGGATAGTTGACACACAATGTTACATCAGTTTACGTGTGCAACATAGCGATTCAACTTCTCTCTATATTATGATACCCAGTGTAGCTACCATCTGTCACCACACCACACTATTACATTATCATTGACTATATCCCCTGTACTGTGCCTTTTATTCTGGTGGCTTATTCCTTCCCTAACTGGAAACCTAGATCTCCTATCCTTCATCCATCTTGCCCATCCCCTCTTTCTCCCTCAGTTTGTTCTCTGTACTTACAGATCTGATTCTGCTTTTTGTTTGCGTGTTCATTGGTTTTATTTTAGATCCCACATATGAATGAAATCATGTGGTTTTTATCTTTCTCAGTCCAACCTATTTCACTTGGCATAATGCTAAGTCCATCCATGCTGTTGCAAATGGCACAATCTCATTCTTTTTTATGGCTGTGTAATATTCGTGTGTGTGTGTGTGTGTGTGTGTGTGTGTACACATACATACACCACATCTTTGTATCTATTCATCTATCAATGGACACTTAGGTTGCTTCCACATCATGGCTACTGTAAATAATGCTGCAATAAAAGTAAGGGGGCATATATTGCATATATCTTTTTGAATTAGTGTTTTAATTTTCATTGGGTAAATACCCACTGGTGCAATGATTGGATTATATGGTATTTTTATTTTTAATTTCTTGAGGAACCTCCATACTGTTTTCCACAGTGGCTGTACCAATTAACATTGCTACCAACAGTTCACAAGGGTTCCTTTTTCTCCACATCCTTGTCAACACTTATTTCTTGTCTTTTTGATTTTTGGCTATTTTGACACATGTAAGGCGATATCTCATTGTGGCTTCAAATTGCATTTCCCTGATGATAAGTGATGTTGAGCATCTTATCATGCTATTCATCTGTATGTCTTCTTTGGAAAAATGTCTACTTATGTTCTCTGCCCATTTTTTAAGTAGATTTCTTTTTTATTTAGAGAGAGAGAAAGAGTACGAGAAGGAGGAAGGGACAAGGGAGAGAGAGAGGGAGGGGGATGGAGAGAGAGAGGAAGAGAGAATCTTAAGCAGGCTCCATGCTCAGCACAAAGTCGGACATGGGGTTCAATCCCATGACCCTGGGATCATGACCTGAGCCAAAATCAAGAGTCAGATGCACAACTGACTTAGTTGCCCAGGCACCCTGGTCCTCTGCCCACCTTTAATTGGATTATTCGGTTTTTTGGTGCTGAGTTGTATAAGTTCTTTATGTATTTTGGATATTAACCTCTTAACAGATATATCATTTGCAAATATTTTCCATTCAGTAGGTTGCCTTTGTGTTTTGTTGATGGTTTCCTGTGCTGTTTAAAAGCTTTTTAGGGGCGCCTGGGTGGCGTAGTCGGTTAAGCGTCCGACTTCAGCCAGGTCACGATCTCGCGGTCCGTGAGTTCGAGCCCCGCGTCAGGCTCTGGGCTGATGGCTCTGAGCCTGGAGCCTGTTTCCGATTCTGTGTCTCCCTCTCTCTCTGCCCCTCCCCCGTTCATGCTCTGTCTCTCTCTGTCCCAAAAATAAATAAAAAACGTTGAAAAAAAAAATTTAAAAAAAATAAATAAATAAATAAAAATAAAAGCTTTTTATTTGGGGGCACCTGGGTAGCTCAGTTGGTTGAGTGTCCGAGTTCTTGATTTCAGCTCAGGTCACGATCCCAGGGTCGTGGGATTGAGCACCATGTTGGGCTCTACACTGAGCCTACTTAATATTCTCCCTCTCTCCTTCTGCCCGTCTCCCCTGCTCATGCTCGCTCTCTCTCTCTCTCTCTCTCTGTCTGTCTAAAATAAAAGTAAATATAAAAGCATTTTAAAAATAAATATAAGCCTTTATTTTGATATAATCCCAGTAGTTTATTTTTGCTTTTGTTTCCCTTGTCTTAGGAGACATATGTAGAAAAATATCTACAGCCAATGTCAAAGAAATTACTGCCTGTGTTTTCCTGTAAGATTTTTATAGTTTCAGGTCTCACATCTAAGTCTTTAATTGGAAGAGTCTCTTAAACATGTGCATCGGGTGACATACAAAAGTTTTCAAAGTAGCATTTCTTTTGGTAGCAAATTTTCTTTAAAAATGCTAGAACTTTAAAAAATGAAAATGTCCACCAACAGTTAACTAGATAAACATGTGCATAAAATGTAATGCGCATTCTAATATATATTAGAAAAAAATCAATGGGTTACAGCTATATATAAACAAGGATGGAGGACAAAAATATACCCAAAACAGACTAAATGAAATATTTTTCATATTTTTTTGTTTTATTTATTTATTTTTTGAGAGGGAGTTTGTGTGTGTGCATGAAAAGGGGAGGAGCAGAAAGAGAATCTCAAGCAGGCTTCATGCCCAGTGTGGAGCCCCATGTAGGGCTCCAACTCATAGATTATGAGATCATGACCTGAGCTGAAATCAAGAGTCAGACACTGAAACAACTGAGCCACCCAAATGCCCTATGTTCCAGAAATACAAATATGTGTGATAAAACCATTAAGAAAAGCAAGGGAATAATCATAAACTCATGAGAATGATTTCTTCTGGGATATGGGGAGGGACTGCAGGGACTCCTTACTGGTAATATTCTATTTCTTAAACTACGTGTTCATTTCAGTAGAATGTGCTACCTCAAGAGCTACTGAATTTGCCATCACAGAAGGGTGGTTTGGTTTTAAGAAATATCTCATGTGAGGTATTCAGACAGAAAATAAATATCACACAGGAATTGGACTTGATACCCCTATGAGTATATTTTAACCCTAAGATTTCATAATTCGATATCCATCATAGTCAACAGCACAATATGCTGTACATAAAAACCAATAATAATTATAACAAGCATTCACTGACTACTGACTTTGGCAGATGCTGTCGGCTGTTCTTTCTTGATAGTAGATTTCATTTTTGTTCTACTATCTATCCTTTCCCACTGTAATTTAGGGGAGGGTATCCTGGAGATTGAGGATCATCTATTACTTAGTCTGAATTAATCTTGTAATCCATTGGTTTAGAGGTAAACATGTGGCCCTGCTTTGGTCAAGTAGACATGAGATAGAACCTACTAAGGGATGCCTGGAAAAGGTTTTCTTGCTCCTAAACAGGAAACTCAGAAATGCATGAAAATCATAGATACCCCTTCCTGGTGTTGTCACGCAGGGGCATAATGTCTAGGACGCTGCTGCCATGATGCAACCATGAAAAGACCAGTCTCAAAATTAAGTCTATTTGTGAATAATTACCACACTGAGAAATGAATGAATTAAAGCTGGAGCCTTACTTCTTGACGTGTTGGTAGATAACATGTCACCTTATTGTTTATATTTTCCCACCGGAGTCCTTTTCACTGACACGCCTTGTGCACAGCTTGCTCACTTAATCTTCACAGTATTTCCATGAGCTAAGTGCCATTATTGTGTCCACTGAATAGACTATTAAAAAAACACTTAGGGAATTAAAATAAGTTGCCCAAAGTCACACGTATACTTGGTGGCAAATTCTAGGGTATCTGACCTCAAAACCCATGCTCTCAATACCCTATCCATTCGAGGCCATCTTTCTGTGTCTGTAAGGGCTGAGAAGAAAATCCTGATAGACGGGAGTGTTCCATTATCTGGTCACATGTTTTTTCGGGTGTGAGTCAGTGGCGCTGGAGCAGCAGTGTCGGCAGCAACCAAAGAAGCTTCTTGACCTCTGAATCGTAGCTACGACTGTTTGACCTTGAAATCAATAGTCCAGGGGCAGCCTCCGAAGTGTACACCTCCAGACTTTCCAAAAATATAACTGCTTGTATTAAATCACTTCCTGCTTCAAGTGCCTAAAATTATCACCATTTTCTGAACTGATAAATCCTGTGCTCAACAAATAAATAAATAAATTCCAGCTTCATTGACTTATATTCGTCCGAAATCCCTAGAAAAATAGATTTATAACCCACACAGAATGCAGCTGTATTTTGAAGGCATCCTCAATCAAACACCTTCTCCTTTCTTACATCAAAACATTGCTTATTAAACTGAGAAGGGGGTACCCTGGATATTCACTACGATAGAGGGTCTTTCTCTACTTCTTTCAGTAATTAGGAACTTAAACTTCAGACTAGTGACTCACATCTTTCATGGAACATCTCACCTATACTCTTAACTGATTTTGTGCAAACTTTTACAAAGAGCATAATGCTTTTATCTCTGGTTTAGAGCTGTTCTTTATTTTTAAAAATCCAATGTTCTGGAAGGGGAAGCAACGTTATGTTTATTCCCTAGAACATGTACAAATTATGTATTTGCAAAAGGAAGAGGTATTCCAACCTTGTGAAAGCATAATACATCTCTTATTACCTTTAAATATTATATCAGAAAGCGCAGTCTTACACTAAAGAGCCTGGAATGTACCATCAGAAAGACCCAGGTTAAAATCTCAGCCGAGTCACGCAGAGCTGCCTAATAGTGACGAAATCCTTGGGTTTTCTGAGCTCCAGCTGACTCATCCTTAGAAATGTGATCTAACTCTCTCCAAAGTTTGTTGTAACATACAAAATGAGATACCGTGTATGAAAATGTCTGCTTTAAGATTTGATGTATAGCAGGTACTAAATTAATATGAAATGTCCTCTTATTTCTTAAATATGCTATGGAAGAACTCTACTTCAACAACAACAACAAATCTGGTCATGAAAGAAATTTATACGGAGTAGAAATTCTACATTCTAGTAACTTACATTATAAAATCACAGAAAAAGGTGCTAACAGATTCAGTCAAAAGTTTTGAGCAGATTAGTGGTAAGTGGTCCTGAGACAAGGAACCCAGCAGAGGAACCCACCAGAGGAACTTCCCTTTCCACATGTTGAGGACTCAAATTATTTCCCACTCCATCTTCACCTTTCACTACACAATACTTTGGGTATTCCAACAAACAGAGAAGCTGTGGTAGGCAGACCCTACCTAAATAGTCTACATTCCTACAGATTAAAAAACAACTAAATAAAACACTAGATAGGCATTTAAGAAATAATATCTTATCGATTACGATGTTGGCATTGGTCTGCTAAGTGTTACCATTAAAATACAGTTTTAAAAACTTTAGATGGTTATTTAGTATTTAGTGAAATGTGAAAACAGCAACTAATTAACCCACTGAAAACTAAAACCTATACAACAGAAGACATAGGATCACCATCTTACCACTCTTTAGAGCAAATGCAGAATTTTGCTATTTTCATGCTGTCACTAAAGCAGATTGTTCCAGTTAGCTATTTTTATGTATTATATAAGGATATGCAATAAAGAAAGGAATAATTTACAGGTTGGCAGTAAACAGCCACAGTGAATGATGGTGACAAAACTTCACCTCTTTATTCAAGTCTATGCTTAGGACCCACTCCTTCTTTGTCCATCTGACTCCATCCTATTGTCCTGATTCCTGGACTGTCGGATGTACCGTGAAAAGGAGAGAGAGTGAAAAAGTAGGCAAATGAGCTAAGAAGTGATAGCAATTGGAGAGAACTAATTCCAAAATACAGGTGTAGGGAGTTAACTGATTTGGCAAATAAAAAGTTGATGCTGTATTACTCAGAATAAAATTTTTCTTTATGAACAACTTTGGCTAGATGGCATATGACTTAAGAAATTGAAAAATCATTATTTCCAAAAATATCTTGAAAACGAACCTCAATTGGCTCTTCACCACCTTTTACTTGACTTTCACCCATTTCTCCATTCTCATAGCTGCTGCTCTTCTCAACCCATAACTCAGATTTTTCTACAGTGAGTCGAAGCTGGTCTAGATCCGCCTTGATCTGCTTGTAGTTATCTACATCTTGATTGGACACCAGCAATTGCACCTGGAAACAGAAAACTCTGAACCCTTAATGTACTTAAGGAAATTCCTTCATTCCTATTTCAATTATGTCAAAAATCCCAGGTCTTTTAAGCTGTTCCTCAGTTGAAGTTTCATGTTTCTAGAATATTTGTGGATATTTTAGATGTATATTGAGCATGAAAACTTACCTGGAGGTATCTGTGAGCACTAAGCCAATATATAAAGAATTATAAATTTTTAAAAAGTGAGTCCTAGCAAAGTGCTAAGGAGTAATGTAAAATAAAAGATACCTCAACTCTAGTTTCACTGCTAAAGTTCATTTCTCCAAGAGTCTATGTGATTGAAAAGAGGTAGAAATACAAAAATAAATGGAAGAAAATTCTGATACAGTCTAAACCTCATGGTATAAACTTTGATTTTATTATAATTTATGTGTATTATATGACATATCCAAATATATGCACTATTATGTCTATTTTTTTAGTCTTGGAATTATTTCATATTTTAATAGATTCTTATAAAACTTCCTAATGAAGATCAGCCCTTTATTAAATAAAATAAATATTAGTGAAACACATGTAAGCACTTAGGTATTATTCATGAATAGTCTCAAGACTGATGTCATTCAGATGACAAAGAAAAAGATTAGATCCAAAACAGTTCCTTTCTTTCACCTGTATACATTTTGTCCTATCCAAATTTATCAGTAAAGTCTGGGGTCAAAATAGCCGTGGCAACAAGATTCCTAATATGGTATTACCCCCCAGCACCTTCCTAAATCTTTGTGCCTGTCATTTACATTAAAGATATTAACTGAAAATCACTCGTGGGGAACTCTTTCTAAAATAGATCATGTCTTGGCTTAAGACAAGGCCACATCTATCTTTAAAAATAGAAAGCATCTCCAGGAAAAGCCTCACAGTCTCATTAACTCTGCAACCATGAAGTCAGGTTGGATGTTATAGACAACATTTTCGGAGCTTCCGCTCTGGCACCATTGAGGGGCTACTCAATCTTACCTGTTTAAATGCCTGTAAAACTTCGGCTCTCTGGCTAAAGTGCTTGAACAGTAGTTGCAGGGCCCCTGATAGCAGAGGCGGGTAGTCGTGCATGATCAGATGAATGAGGACCCGTAAAAATGTCCTGCCTCCTTCATCATCAAGTTGAACTGGATTTTTCTCCTTTCTATAAAACCAACAATGATTCTACAATAACTTATATTTACATAAAATCTATTCATAAGTGGTATTCAAATTATGTATACATTCTCAGAGCTATATATTCCTTTCCTCCCCAAAAAACTGGAAAATAAAAAGCAAAATAATTTTACACTTTTCTTCCCCCCTCATGTAACTGATCAAGAAACAAAGCACAAAGAAAAGCCTGTGTTATGTGTCCACAAAAAGCAGGGGTGACCAACCCTCCAAATATGTCCGAGATGGAGGGGGTTCCCAGAACGGAAGACTTTTCAGAGCTCGTACTGGGAAGGTACGAGGCCAACCAGGATGAGTTGCTCACTTTGACATAGACAAAGGCTAGAAATCTAAATCGATCCAAAAAATCTCGACTCTAGTACTGAGAAGAGATAGTAGGAGGGATGTACAGCAACAGCTGACTTTCCCCAGAACCCTAGAGACCCCTCCATGACAGGTAGTGACAGCTGGGAAAAGGACAAGGGCGTACACCCACACACACACATGTGGACACAATCACCAGAGCTGCTCTGGGTATTTGCTATACTCAGACACTGGGCAAGACCGCACTGGAGGAAGAGGTCCATTTATTTCAAGGTGAAAAATCATACACTGATTTATTATTTATCTCTTCTCGGGAATAATGAAATACTTGAATAGGAAAACACAACAATAACAACAACAAAATCCACCAAAACAACATGAAAACAAAGCTAAACCAAATGTTCACTAGAGATAAAAATCCTTTTTGGTTCCCTTGATTCTTCATTCTTGTTTGTCTTTCTAACCAAAGAAAATGCAACAAAGGGCTTAGTGTGAAATTTGTTTAGTTTCTCATGGCAAACCTATAACAGAAATGAATGCTAGAAACTCAGTAAGTTGTAGCTTAGACATTTCAGGTTCATTTTTTTTTCCTTTACTTTTCTTTTTTACTGCTATTAGTTTTCATTTCTGAAAAGGAAAGAAGCAACTTTAAAACAATAAACGTCGGGGCTCCCAGTAACAAAGGAGGGTAGCCATGCCAGAGGCAGGTTTTCTTTAATCATGGATATTTCCAACAGGCAGCAAATAGCTTTATTTCTCACAAATAGTTAATGATAACATTGAAAGAAGTTACTTCCTTGCCTCAAATTTTTTTAGATTCAGGCAAGCGATGTTTTGCAAGACACAGCGCTACTGATACCAAGGGACTTAAAGGGCATTCGCGTGCTGTCATTATTTGAGGAAAGAAAAGCAAAAAGAATTCAGGGAAAAGTTCAATACACTGATCTCATCTCTCTTGTCTTTTTCCCCCTGGCCTACCTAAAAGAAAAGCTAGGCTTTCCTCTTCTACAGTAAATTAGCAGCTTCATTTCTGGCAGAAATTATGTTGCCAACAATAAAGGATCTAAAATTAAATAAATATCGGGAGGTAAACAATAGCAAAGTATCAATAAAATTCTAAGCAAAAATCGTATTCACAAGATAAAGCCACAGACGTGTTACTATACCTTCCAGCAAACATCGTTTCTGCCTGAGCTGCGATTTCATCTATATCAGGAACAATCGCTACAAAGACAAAGGGTAAAATCCATTCTTTATCTTATCATAATTAGGAGTCACAATATTTATATTGATATTAGCACACCTAAAAATATTTTGCCTTCATTCCTTCCTGCCAGGAAAAGTCAATAGTTTAAAAAGCCGCAATATAATTTCACTTACATATCAACGTTTTAAACAAAGTTTACATTTTGAAACATATATTGCTACAAAGATATATTTAGATCAGAAAGCACCATTTACAAAGTTGCATCACCTGTATAAACATATATATATGCATCAGCTACACACACACACACACACACACACACACACACACTTATATAATTTAACTGGGTGATGATGTGGAAGGACGTTTTTTAAATATGTTTTTTAAAGAATCAAAATATAGCAGTAATGAACCTTGTAACTGTTACGGTATTTCCAAACAACATGGTCCTTTCAGAATGCTCCTCTTCTACAATTCCATCCCTTCTTCTTATGGGACATTAATTTTCTTATGTGAACCAATCGTGATTCCTCACCCATCCTCACCACCAATATTTTGAAGATATCTTTCTTAAAATAACACATTTAAATAAGTACATTATTTATTTCTCATCTCCAAAGCACAAAACAAAGCAGAGAAAGAAAGAAAGAAAGAAAGAAAGAAAGAAAGAAAGAAAGAAAGAAAGAAAGAAAGAAAGAAAAAGAATTCTCCCCAGAAAGCTCTCTCTTCCAGACTCAACCAATGAAAGAGATCAGGTAAATCAGAAAGAACTGGTTTTCTGGGGGTTCCCTCCCATACTTTACTGACACTTGGAGCTTCTATTTCCAGAAGTCTGGCTTCTGAGAGCCAATAATTTTTATGATACTGTCAATGCAACCGCCAGCTAGGCTCTCTGGTTCAGCCACGTGACTCCTGGAAATGGCCCTCTGGGGTTCTATACTTCTGGGAAACATAAAAACAATACTGTTGCAAATGTACCAGAAGTGACTTCTCACGTAGGCAAACTTAACCCATCTACAGAGGCATGCTGCCTTCTGGATGGTTCTAAGGAGTCAGAGAGCTGAGTGGTCTACCACTCTTTTTTTTTTTTAATTTTTTTTTAACGTTTATTTATTTTTGAGACACAGAAAGACAGACCATGAATGGGGGAGGGGCAGAGAGAGAGGGAGACACAGAATCGGAAGCAGGCTCCAGGCTCTGAGCCATCAGAGCCCAGATGCCCGACACGGGGCTTGAACTCACGGACCGCAAGATCATGACCTGAGCTGAAGTCGGACGCTTAACCGACTGAGCCACCCAGGCACCCCGGTCTACCACTCATTTTAACTACACACTTACAATCACAGAATCATTCCTGCCAAATCGAATGACAGGGAAAAAAGAGGAGGTTCCCTGACACTTTCATACTGGTTGCGATTAGAAGAACATTTCATATTTGTACACAAATCTGATCCTCAGAAAAAGAATTCAGTTACCTGGCTAAATCTTTAATACAGTACTTTCTAGACTGCTGTTACTGGCCTGACCTATTCAGAAACATGGAAATGTAGTATTTCTTAGGTTTCATAAGGTATTCTCTACAGTCACAAAATTTTTACAGTAATTCTTACGCTCTTTCTTCACTATGCTCCTACACACGGAGATAAGAGTGGTTTTCATTCTTACATTTTTAAATGTGAAAAATTGACATATGGTACCAGTTCATAACCATGCAAAGTAAGTGCACGCACACACACACATCACCACCCTCATTCAGACCTTTGGGAGATACCATGTCTTTGTTCTTGAGCTGGGCAACAGCTTCCTAAAAATCACCTTTCTTCCCGAAAGCTACATTTCACACTGCTCTTTGATCAGGCAAAAAAGTCTCCCTTGGACTTTCACCAACACGGTATGGTGCTTACAAGATTCAGGCCCTGAAACTGGAGAGACCTCTGAGGGAATCCCTCTTCCACTACTTTCGTGACCTTTAGCCAGTAATTTAACCCATCTGACCTCGGTTTTCTTATCTGTAAAGTGGCACATAAACAGTACCTCTCCCTCATCGAATTGTGAAGGCTACAAAATTAACTGCATTCTGAGGACTTAGCACCAAGTAACTGCAAACATCCTCCAAGACGTTCTAGGCTCTGTCTCAGTTCCTTCATGTCATTGGTGGATATGGTTTCTGCATTTGTGTCTCCTAGAAATATTACTATGTCTTAAAATATGAACGCTACAGGGTGAATATTGTCACAAAGGAGGTACCTGATGGTAGTAATGTATCTGGAGAGCCACTGGCAGATGCTTCAGCGTTTTCATTATTCTCTCCAAATTCCTTCTTATATATTGACAGCATATATGAGATCCTATAATCCAGTCTGACACTCAGGATAAACTACAAAAGAGCATTAAAAACATAATTTTATTAGCATCATGTTTAAAACGACAGTTCATTACACCAAGAACAACGTAACTATTAACATTTCACACGAACTAATTACAAATCTCAGCTCTTAACACTCCAGTTGCATACATGCTCATCAGCCATAAAGCTAACAAGAGTGATGCATTTCCATTAGCCAATGTCAGTAAAATCCCAAAGCAGTTTTTTAGGAAAAAGAAAATGATTCCCCCGTGATTACTCTGAATATTCCAGACCAAGGTATCCAACGAGTCTGGATGAAGAGGTAATGATGACTATTTCACTGAGCATTTTGCGGAGGTAACATTGGCTCTAGGAGGAGACTGCTGGTGCTATGATTTTCATTCACGCACAGAGAGGCTAAACTTCCAGGTACTATAGTGTGGATTCTGGCTCTACCACAATCAGTTTGGGATCTAGGCTACAAAAGGACAGCTGAGGAAGCAGCATCCAAATATACCATGGATTAGCTTCATTGGTGCTTGCTTTCCCTTGGATTGTGTTGTTGACCTTGCCTCCTTAACTAACACGTTGAGAGACACTAAGGGAATAAGACAATAAGGTTCCTGCCTGTGCTGGGTACTATGAAGAATGCAAACACTTGAAACCCCTACTCTCAAGAAGCCTATGCCTGAATTGGGAAAACAAAATATAGCATGGTTAACATAATTAGAAAATTATCGAGGGGCGCCTGGACGGCTCAGTGGGTTAAGCATCCAACTTCGGCTCAGGTCATGATTTCACAGTTCGTGAGTTCAAGCTCTGTGTCGGGCTCTATGCTGACAGCTCAGAGCCTGGAGCCTGCTTCAGATTCTATGTCTCCTTCTCTGCCCCTCCCCTGCTCATGCTCTGTCTCTCTCTGTCTCTCAAAAATAAATGAAAACGTTAAAAAAGTGTCAAGAACTAAATCAGGCTGCACAGACTTCAGTGGAGATCAGAGAAAGAAAAAGTATGTGCTACAGATTCTGAGTGGAGAAGGGAAACAATAAAGAAGTGGTTTAATACGAGGTTCCCTTCCGTTCCAGCTTGCCTGAAATAAGCCTAGTTTAAGCTTTTGTTGCAGTAAAATTACTATTAGTGCCCCCTACACTCTCAAAAGAGCCTCGTTTGGACAGTAACCAATAACGGACATGTATGATACCATCTGACCTGATCTCCTACCATTTCTGTGACTCCTGTATCACACCCCTCCCTCCCTGGTCCTTCCCCCCTCCCTTCTTGCATTCTCCCTCTCACACTGCTCTGTTCCAATAGCACTGGATATTTCTTTCTTGCCTTCTCACATTTGTTCAGTGTCCACTTTACCTTGAAAATTCTCTTCCACCCAGAACAACTAGCCTTTGAGATACCCTCCAAGATCCAGTTTAAATCCCTTTTCTAAAGAAGCTTTCCCTGGTTCCCCAATCCAAACCAACTGTTCTCTTTTTTGCTCACCCAACCCATTATTTACACCTATTTGTCTCTTGGCTACCTAATACATCTATTATTTATTCTCTGTCTCTCTGTCTCTATCTCTCTCTCTCCTCTGCTAGCCGTCTATGCTCCTTATGGGCAACAAACATGCTTCATGTCAATAAACATTTGCTAAGCCAGGTACTAAGAAAGGTACCTGAGGGTACAAAAAAGTTGCCAAGGATATAAGACCTGCCTTTGAAGAGCATATAACATAGAAGGGTAACAAACACCAAAGAGTCTCTTTTACGAGCATGTGGTGAGTGCTACAATACATACAGGTTGAATGGATTCTAGTTAAGGGGATTTCAAAACAGGGGACAGATTGTGGGAAAACAGGCTGAGAGGGGGCCATTGGATTTGGTAGCCTTGAGCAGAAGGGTGGGGACAGAAACTGATTGCAGGTGCTTGAAAGGAAGGGTTTAAAAAAAAAAACTACGTAAAGAATAAATTAATAAGACACTAATTGGTGAAATACTTATTACATTTTCATTGAAGATTAGTGCTCACAGACTTGTATTTTATTTTTTTAAATGTTTCTTTATTTTGAAAGAGAGAGAAAGGGAGTGAGCAGGAGAGGAGCAGAGAGAGTGTGAGACAGAGAATCCCAAACAGGCTCTGCAGTGTAAACACGGAGCCCGACGCAGTGCTCGAAATCACGAACCATGAGATAGTGACCTGAGCCAAAACTAAGAGTTGGACGCTTAACCCACTGAGCCATCCCAGCACCCCTAGATTTTTATTTATAAATAGAACCAAAATAAAAACTTTCATCTTCCAATATATTTAATTGTGAAACATAAATGGAAGGTAGGAAAGGGACAAAGGGAAGATTAAAAACAAATGCAGAGAAAGATAGTTGAGAGAGGGCCAAAGATAGAGAGAATAAGAGAGAGAAATAAAAAGAGAGATACATAAAATATGGGGGAAAAGAAAGGAAGACCCCGTGAGGAGGAAGAGCTGGCAGGAAGCAGGAGACTTGCGTAAGGAATGTAGCTACAAAGAAATTCTTGAAGAGGTGTTCTAAGAAAGAAACGTATTCAAGAGCAGCACATAGGAACGCAGACAGAGTGAAGCAGACCCAGACACAGAACACAAAAATCAGAGTGAGGAAAGAGTTTCAACAAGAAATACATTAAAAGCCCGAAAGAGGCAGCAAAGAAAGGTCAGCCCTAATCTGTCCCACCGCAGTAGTATCTCCATCTCATCATTTTTGAGCTGTTAGAGAATGTTTTTCAAACGCTGATCTTTCAACTGGGGCTAAAATGAGGTCACATATTTTACAGGTTGTCCAGTGAGTAGGATGATGTTAAGCTATGGGCCCATTAGATCCGCAGGTCAGGTGATCACTACCTTTCTCAGTTTAAGAAGAGGAGAACTAAGTGATTTTTCAGGGTCATGAACACAGGGTTGGGAGGCCTGCCAATATTTCTCAGGATTCAGCCTTTGGAATTCCTGGAGGAAATGTGAAACCCTTTATGATTATAAATCTAATTACTTTAAATAAAAATGTACAGACCCTTCCAGGACTACTAACCCACTTCTGGTAGTTCAGTCTACATTAAATTATGATGAAAGACCTAGTAAATTGTATCCAGAATCTTAATAGACCCTTGAAAACTCCAGGCTCCATTCTCCAAATCTGGAATAAATGCTATAATTAAAGTATCATAAAACTACTTTCCAAACTTGAAAAAATATATAAGAATTCACAGCTACAGTAATAGGGAATTTATTCACTAAACCAGGGGGAATAAAATAATAATTTATCTCCTTTAAATTCACAGAGCTAGGTATTAGACTATGTTAATTTTAAATATATATATTATTCCTAGCCTCAAAAGCACAAAGATAGTCACTTATATAAAATACAAAAACCAATTATTAACATTTTGCTAATAATAAATAAAATTTTATTTCAGTTTCTTGCTACAGTGATAAACCTGGATACCCAGAATTACATATCCAATTCAATTAAAAATAGAAATAGAGTTAGAATTCAATCTCAAGTTTGCCTGCTCTGAAATCCTTAAATGAAGGTAAAATGAAATCAGGGTCAATACTAAATGAGAAAATGCATATGAAAGAGGTTTTGTCAACCTCAAAGCACTCCACAATCGTTAGATATCACCATTAATACATTTAATGGAAATGAACAAATGTAATTAATATGTTAAATAGTGTCATTAACTTAAAAGAAATAAATTAGATCAATAGCATTTCAGAATATTTCCACAGTGATGTGGAACAAAGTCTGTAAGAAAGTTAAACCAAGAAGCTCAATTAGGTGTTTGTCACTTTGCTTCCATTATGCAGCATACCTGTAAAATCTCAATAATCTTCAGTTTGGTGTCCATCACGGTCACGTCCTCAGGCTCTACAGGGCTTCCTTGCTTGCTGGGGTGGATGCTGGGCTGAACGTCAGGCACACTCATGGGGAAGATAGAGCCTCTACTGAGTACCATTTGGGTCATCATCTCTCCCACCCCATGGATGGTTCTCATGACATTGTTTCCTAGCAAAAGAAAAGCCCTTTAGTCAATACACACAACACCTGGGGAAACAGATATAATATCCAGTTGGTCAAAACCAGACTGGAAACATGACAGGAAAAGTAATGACATAAGAAAGAATAGCATCAACACTGTTCTGGCTCTTTCCTTACAGACATAGGGAAGGTCCTGACAGACGCATTTCAAACTGACAGATTTTAAAAATGAAAGTTTACTTTTCTCAGAAAATACTTTCAAATGAGGTACCAAGGATGAGTTGTGGTAGCTCTGATAACATCCAAGGCAGGTCCTTCTGGGACACAGTAAGTCCTCTCAACTGTCACACCAATAAGCTCTAACTTTTATAATAATGTGAAAGAACCCTACGATAAATGAGTTACATGAAAACATGTAAGTGGTGACTAGCATCCTAATCCTACCCTCAAACCAAGGACTTCATAGCTTTGCTTTCATAATGCTTGTGAGGAGGATTGTTATAACCTCATTTTAAGAAAAAGACAGTTTCATCTGGGGAAGAAGCATGTATTTGACGATACACTTCCCATTCCTTCATCCCATTTGAATAAAAAAATCATTATTCAAAATCCACAAAAAGCAATTATGTTTGAGGTAATCACAAAAACAATTTAGTGACAAACATGATCATTTTTGGGACATCTGGGTGGCTCAGTCAGTTAAGTGTCTGACTTTGGCTCAGGTCATGATCTCACAGTCTGTGGGTTCAAGCCCCGTGTCGGGCTCTGTGCTGACAGCTCAGAGTCTGGAGCCTGCTTCCGATTCTGTGTCTCCCTCTCTCTGCCCCTCCCACTGCTCACACTCTGTCTCTCTCTCTCTCTCTCAAAAATAAATAAGCATTAAAATTTTCTTTTAAATTATCATTTTCAAAAAGGCATCACCCTCTTTCTCCATCTTCTGTGTTTGACTTCTCATTCATTTGTCCTCCAGTAAAATTGCATATACACTCATTCCTTCACTGAGCATGAGCAGCTGTACCAAAGCAACCTCCTGACACTGCTCCAATTTATTTTCTCCAGCCTCACTGCTGTTTCTCACTTCTCAGTTTCTACAACAGGCAGGAAGGATTCAAAAGAACAATTGTCTACTTTTCTTTCAAAACAGTGGTCTTTACTTCCTGTATGTTCATGGAACTTTGCCTCAGGCAAAGGCCTAAGAATCTAGCAAATAATTTTCCTTTCCCTAAGAGTCTCAGGGTATATACCACGGAATAAATAAATACACACACACACACACACACACACACACACACACACACACGTACACCAGGAGAAAGGGAAATGGAAATAAGATGGGATGAGATAAAACTCTCAGCTCTAATTGAAGAGTATAATCTGTTGGAATATCTACATGATTGGAAGGCAAACCAATAAAGAAAAGGAAAATATTTAAAGGATGACCCCCAAAAACTCTTGATGATCTTGTGCAGACCAACCTGCAATTATCATCAAGCCACTAGTAATCACTGTGAAAAGTGAAATCCCTTTTAAAACTTATTATCTTATCCATATATGAAAAAAATACATATAGTAAAGGGTAGTGCTCAAATAGTACACTTGTGAGGTGGCAAATAAGTAACAATTTTTTTTTCTTGAGTGGCATTTTCCAGGCAGAAGTTAAGTTTGGTTTTCATTCTGAGAGTCTATAACCTTTTCTTTGACTGCTGTTTGCATAAACCAAAAAGCAGGCAGGCAATAAGAAAAAATATATGTGAAAGGTAACTTCCAGGTTTGGACGAGATTGAGACCACGGATTTGAAAGAGGCCTATTTTCTACCAGAACAACTTCGAGGAGAAGATTGCTGCATTGTCTGCGGTTCTCAAGCAATCAGAACAGTTGACTTCTTCCAACCCCCGCCCCCCATGTTTGCCACGTGGACTGCAGGGTTGCACATCTGATTGTTGGTAATGGTTTCAGGTGACCACCATTTAACCAGTACATTTACCTGAATCTTGATTCGAATATGTATATGTGTTAGCCTCCAAGAGATGCTTTCTTACCACTAACACAGAACAGCCTCCTTTGTTATTCCTACCCCCTGATTCACACAGAAATCCTTGGCACCCACAGTCTCTGCATCTTATTTAGATTTGCATGGAAAATAATCATTTAATCCAAACGATTATTACACAGAAAGTTAGCCCAGACAATTCTTTTTCCCCAAATATAGATCCTGTCACCAAGAAATTAAAATCTAGAGACCAGAACCATAATAATACATAACACATGTTGTCAGTGACATGGACGGGTTCATTCCGGTTCCACCATATCCTTAGATGCCTGTGGCACGTGGTCACCACAAAACTCTCCTGACATCTCCATGTATGGCCAACTGAGAGGTCTCAAATTAAAAGATGCTATATTTTCTGGAGTTGCTTGGTGGTGATGAGAAGTGCTTAAATTGTGAACTATCACAGCTTGGAAAACTATAGTCAAATGCCACATAAATCACAGATGTGCAAGGCTCCCAAGTATCCATTCTTCCACAGACAAATTTCTGATTCTAGACTATTGAGATAAGTCACAGGCCATCAGTTTTCAATGCTGCCAAAGAAGAAATGTTACCATTTCTCTTCTCAACTATAATTAGTTAATACTACTAAGAAGTTTTCAGTGGAAAAGCTACTTTATTATCATATAAACCCTGTGGACAAACTAACCCCTAAAAGTCCAGCTTTTCTATGTCTTTCATTTTAACCCAGCAGCCAGAATTTGGATTTATGTATAAAGGGTGTTGAGATGGTTTGAAAAAATGGGTTTCATGTTTGTTAAGCAAAAAGAAGAAAGAAGGAGTTGCTTAGAAGTAAAAGCAGATGAGGATGCCTGGGTGGTGCAGTGTCAGACTCTTGATTTAGGTTCAGGTCATGATGTCATGGTCATGAGATCGAGCCCTGTGTGGGGCTCTGCACTGACATCATGGAACTTGCTTGGGATTCTGTCTCTCCATCTCTCTCTGCCCCTAAACTGTGTGTGCTCTCTCTCGAAATAAATACATAAACATGAGAAAGAAAGAAAGAGAGAAAGAAAGAAAGAAAGAAAGAAAGAAAGAAAGAAAGAAAGAGAAAGAAAGAGAGAAAGAAAGAAAGAGAGAAAGAAAGAAAGAAAGAAAGAAAGAAAGAAAGAAAGAAAGAAAAAGAAGGAAGGAAGGAAGGAAGGAAGGAAGGAAGGAAGGAAGGAAGGCAGGCAAGCAGATGGATTTTTCAGGTTCTTTTACTTTATGATTGTACGGATAGTTTTACTAATCCTAATTCCCTCAAGAGAAAAACTTGAAAGTAAGACAGGTATGCTAAATGCATAATGCGAATGGTGACTGGGGGTGGACTGAGAACACACTGTTTGTTTCTTTGTTTTTCTGATTGTTCTAATGAGTCAAGTTTCCATTACCAATTCCAGAGAAATAAAACGCAATATGAAATCTACATAACACTAAAGCTGTGCTGACCATGATTTAATTTTACCTATTCAGAAGTCATGTTACTGCTGGTGAGCACTACTGAGCTCAACAATCATTGAGAGTTATGTGATATTCTAGAAAGTATAACTTGGTTGAAATTAACTTTATACCTATTGGTATTTTATTTAAAATCACCTTTATTTATTATCTTTTTCTATTAGAAATACTATTCTCTTTTAGATACATAAGACTAGAAACAGTAATTTGAATTTGTTTAGATTTCAAAAAGGCATTTCTGGGATCTTCTCAGCATTTATAAGAGATAAATGAAATATTTGATTAGAAGAGTCTGGGAATAATTTTCACGGCAATTTAATTGCTCTGTGACTACTAAAGTCAGCTCAGCATTTTATAATAAAAGCCAAAAATATGGATAACCCAAAAAACCATTCTTACTTCCCTGAAACATACTTTCATAGTTGAATTTGAAAAAATGCATCTGCTGTTATCATAATTCATTTGAAACAGAATGATATTAAACCATAAAGACATGACTCAGGAAATCTTCCCTCCCTGCTCAGCAGCCTCTTATAAACCTCTACTTGCTGCTAGACGCCCACACTTTAGAATTGGAGCAGTTTTCTATTTTGAACATTCTCTGGAGCAGTGCTTCCTCCCAGTGGTTGAGGGTTTGGTTATAAAAGGACTTTTACACATGCAAAAAAAAAAAAAAAAAACCCAAAAAGATTAACATAAGATGAAAGCCTTAATTAAGCTAGGGATACAAGCAGAATAATGGGTACCATGATATCAAAGTTAGATCATGGTATTGTAGAGAGCTAGATATCCAGTCTCTGTCAGGTTTTTAGGCTTTGTGCTGGACCTGGTGGGAATTTACTGTTCCTGCGCTTAGAGTTCCCTTAACCAGATGCTCACTTAACTTGCTTTCTCACATCCTCAGATAGACTTCTTCTGGCCACTCTCTCTCTGAAAAAGGACTGCCATCATTCTGAACCCACGTACCTGCTTTACATTTCAGTCATGGGGCATTATCACCATCTCACATCATATTTTATATTTGTTTATGTGTTTATTGTATACTCCCCTCAGAAAAACATAAGCTCCATGAAAACAAAGATTCTGCCTAGTTTACTGCTCTATCTCCAACTCCTGGAATAGTACCTGACACACAGCAGTCATTCAATCACTGTTTGCTAGATTAATGCACTAATAAAAGAAAAAAAGATTTGATAAATGAGTTATTAAAAATGAGATTGACATTTTTACTTTAAAATTGGATCTTATTACATTAGAAATAGCCCATCTTTCATTAAGGTAAGTTTTTGCTTGCTTTCCTTTATACTTTCCTAAATTTTCTAAATTTTTTCAAAAAGTACGTATAATTTCATGTTACTTAAAAACTTTTCCATTAAATAGAAAGGAAGTAATAAAATAGATATCAGTGAGATAAGGGAAATAATAAAATCTGCCCTTATCAAGGGCAAATAACATCCCATGTATTTTGTTGGGCCAAATATATCCTAGTAGAGTGGGGGCTTGGGGGACCCATCCCACTTTACTCAAGCAGAAAGTGGTTAAGCTTCTGATAGAGGTCAACCAGTAACAACATGCAGCTTTTCCCCCAATACCATGATGCTTTGCTAATAGCCCATCACCTTACAAGTTTCCAAACATTTTATACTAGAACTCAGAAAACCTACCAAATGCAGAAAGCAAAGATTCTTCTTTTAATATTGTTGGTTTTTTTTTAAGTAGGCTCAATGCCCAACATGGGGCTTGAACGCACCACCCTGAGATTAAGAGTTACATGCTCTACTGACTGAGCCAGCCAGGCACCCCCAGAAAGCAAAGATTCTAATTAAAACTGTGTGCTAAATATGTGGAATTACTATCAATCATATAATAAACTTGGTCACATTATCCTCAAGTGAATTTATCCAATGAGTTTTTATTGTACATGATGGGCCACACACTACTCGTAGCATTTTATTTTTATTGCACAATTTAATCTTAAGGATAGCTCCTGTTCAGAACGTAGTTATTGTTTTTATAAATTTCTTTTAATATTTTTTTGAGAGAGAGAGAAAGAGAGAAAGAGAGAGAGAGAGAGCACAAGTGGGGGAAGGGCAGAGAGAGAGGGAGACACAGAATCCCAAGCAGGCTCTGGGCCTGGGTGCAGCACCTGGGTGGCTCGGTCTGTTGAGAGTCTGTCAGATCATGATCTCATGGTTTGTGAGTTCGAGCCCTGTGTTGGGCTCTGTGCTGCTGACAGCTTAGTGTGATCTTTCTCAAATTATTTCACCATCCTATGTACACGATCTTAATCCTAACAAAATATGTTCCAAGTCGTGTAAGAATAAGATTATATAACACGTGCAAAAAAGTCGTGAAGAATAAAAAGTATCACATAATTGTAAGATATTAGCTCATAATGAAAAGTGGACATTTGTGCACTTTTGTTATATCTCTGAAAAACAGCCATTCTACTTTGCGTCATGTTCTATTATCGTGGCCACCATTCTATTAATGAATGTGTGGTTCCATCACATAATCATAGCTCATAATTTCTTACACTATGGCATGATTGTCACACCTTGGAAAGGAGAAGTCCTTCAGAGAAGTGGTATGTAAAGAATACTCAGTGAACAAAATAGACAATATGACACCTAATTTTCTCCATGCTAAATAAACACTCACTGAATATAGCATGTTGATAACCCATTTACAGATTTCCAAAACCTTAGAATTAGAGCAAAGCAAAACCTATTGAAAATATGTTCCCAAAATATAGTAATGTTATTATCCATCTTTTTTTGAATATCAAGTCGACTGCTCAAAAGAAAATTATTTCCCATCCCACCCACACCCTAAAGAAGTGTTATTCAAAGGATGAATTTAAAAGGCAATTCATACAAAACAGTGGTTGAGTTCTACATCCTACTTTGGATTTCATCACTGTCAAATACTGACAAAGCCATTTTGATATTCCAAACCTCAAGATTTTAATTTGCAAAACTGACTTTAATTGTTAATAATTGGTAATCCAAGCAATAATTGAATTTACACACTGTTTTACAAGCGAGATACAATTTAAAGACAATGAAATGCACAGATCTTAAATGAAAGGTTTCCGCAGTTCTGCTGAAGAAGAGCATACACCTATCTAATCCACATGTCATTCAGATACCAAACATTCCCATTTACCCCCAGAAGCTCCTTTGTGCCTTTCTCTGGTTCATCTCCTCTACATTCCCCCACCACCATCAAGAGCAACCACTCTTCTGATTCATCACACCATAGATACATACATTTAATAATAGGTATGATTATAGTTAAATGATTGTAACCAAACAGTACGAGTAAATTAATCATTGTTAAAGTACAGAAGGGTCTCTAGTTCCTTGCCACTCTACTGTTGCCTCGACCAGGTAAGTATTTTTGTTGGTGATTGCTGAAGTCAGAGATAGCACGTTTCTTAAATGTAAAGGTAGCATGAAACAAGAAAGGATAGCTAATATAGTGAATGATTCCATCAAATCCCCAAACTACATCAACAGGTTGAAAACATATGCTAAAATCAAAATATAAAATGCCCTGTACATAGATGTAAATAAAGCCAACTGAAGCATATGATGAAAAAAAATGTGATGTGTCAGAGCACAAATTTGAACTTGAGTTGTGTTCAAGTTCCATGGGAATCTATTCTGTGTCACTATTACCCAAAATACCCATTTCACCTAGACTGCATTACAAAAGTAAAGTGTTCAGAATGAATGAGAAAATAACTGTCCTTGCCTCTACGCTGGTCAGGCCAGTGACCAGTGATAATTGAATCATAAGAGAAATAGTTAAAGAAACTGCAGGTGATGACACAGAGAGGAGGAGATGCTCAGGAAACACCCTGGCCACTTTCAAACGCAGAGAGAACTGACATGTGGAAGCCATGTTCAATTTCAATGTGGCTCCAGGTAACAAAGAAGGACTGCTTATTGGAAGTTAGAGGGAGGTATATTCAGGATAATCTAACATACGAGAACTAATAACTGGAGTTCTTGGAAAGAAGAAAGACTTGCCTTCTGCAGCAACAAAATCTTGGTCACTCAGGTGGTCACGGAGATCCTAGATGACCACTTGTAATAGGTGTTATATGAAGATTTGAAGTTCATATATTGTTTAGATGATTTCAACAGTCCTTTTATATGCAAACATTCTATAAATTTATGTTTGGGTGCCAATAATGCACTTTATTGTAGATCCCTGGTGGACTCTCTTCAGCAGATATTGAGAGAACTGGGGAAGCCAGTGTATTAACACTGAGGCATCAGACTCTGAGGCTCAAACTATATTTATAATTAGAGGAAATGGTTGGAGTAGAGAAGAGGTGTGGACAACGTAGTCCTCTTTAGTCATTCTTGTTATTTGTGAGGGCATCCCTCGGTATTGATTCTGTCCTATTAACTCAATATGGTAATGTTAGTAGTCATCCTGGGTGCCAGGAGTCATTCATATCACTCCTAGGTAACTCCAGAGACCTTCAGAGTCACTTTTTAGCTGACACCTTTAGGAAATCAAAACCCTGAAAACCTACAGATCATGCCTTTGTTTCTGACAAATCCCACAGAAACACAGACAAACACAGAATGTGAGTCTTCTGCCTCTACTAAGTCAATTAATTATGAAGTTTAACAAAAATAATTTTATGTATTATAACTTTATGTGACTAACATCTGATTGAGAACCAAAAGGAAGTTACACAGGTACTTCGTGACTTGCTGTACTATGTAAATTATACATGCATCATACCCATTAAGTCCTTCTGAAATTTATTAACTTATACAGTTAGCAAGTGAATATTTCAATCATATTACTCTATTAAGATGGTGCATCAGAGGGCACTGAAAAAGCATAACATTAATCATTAAAGCTGCTAAAATAAAATCTCAGGAAGTATTTTAACATGAACTGGCATTTGTCATGTTCTCTCTCATTCACCGGAAGTTTGAAAAGCCAAACTAGAAGTTCATAAGTAATAAAAGAAAACAATCATATATTTGGAATGTCATGGTCTAACACATATTTTTGACATTCAAATACTTACATATTTATATAAAACATGTAATTTGCATGCATTCATCAAATGCGTTTCACTCAATAGATATTTTTGAAAGCCTAGTATGTATATAATAGTATATTATACACGGTATGAATAAGCTTAGAGAACCAGAAATAGAATCTGTTTTCACAGTTTTTCTCTCCACCTTGCTTCTCTCAGTCAATAAATCTGAATTATGATAATTTTAGAATAATCCAAGTAGTAAATCTAAGAGTCATGAGCCTTTTATAAGTCTACTAGGAAAAGAAGACTTAAAAAAATAATTACAGAAATGAACAAAAGAAAGACACAAATATATATTTGGAATATTGGGATCTCTAAGAACCTTTGTCCTCCAAATGCATGCATATTTTATATAAGGCATGGCACTTGCATACATCCATCCTAATGATAAGTGAGTTATGAAAGTATATATGAGATGTAGAAATGTGTCTAGGAGAATAAAAGTGTTTAGAATTACTGGGGAAACAGCAAGAGACAGAGCTAGAGATGTCTGGTGCAGATTGTGAAGACCTTTGGGCACCAACTTAAGGAACTGAGTTACTCTCCAGAGATGATGAGAGCTAGTAAAAAAGATAGTATATGTGATTTAGAAGGATCCTCATACTGGATTGGGGGAGGGGGGGAAGAAGGCCCAAAAATGGAGTCAGGGAGATCAGTCAGAATTTATTGCAAGAAGTGAAGAGGAACATCGAGCTTCAAGAGAAATTTAAGTGGTAAAACTTTTAAGACTTGTGATTAAAACTTTGTTTCAGAGACAAGCCAACCATTCATGACGGGATGATTATCGATTTTAAAAAGTTTTCTTGATGTGACCTGTAAAATCCCTTCAAGTGAAATCGAAACTCTTTAGTAAACACCTACTGTTTAGTACTAAACTTTCTTGGGAAACTTGGAAAAAGTGGAAAACAAAGTCCCTGCAGATGAAGAAGTCATCTAAATAGAAAGTTGTGTAATAATAACAGAAAGAACATCAACTGTAGGGCTGTAGGGTATTTTTAAGGAAGTGAAGAAAAGAAACCTGAATTCAAAATTTGGCTCAGTAAGCTACAAGCTGTATGATCTTAGGCAAAGTATTTACCCTTCTATAATCTTATTTCCTGGACAAAATAGTGATCATGATACCTAACTGCTGGAGGCCAATATGGATTAAAAGTAAAAGTATGCAAAAGATCTAGAGGTGTGCTAAATGTTGAATATAAATAATAAGTATCCCTTTATAGTAATCTTTTGCCAACGTGTGGCCTGACATATGGTAGAAACTCAGTATACAGTAGACATATCACATAGTTATTCTCTACCTATTTTTAAACATGCATTTGATTTTTAAAAGGAACATGATCTCACATAGATCATCTATTTGAAACTTTCTCGACATATATAAAGAGGATTAAGCCCAGAAGGGGAAAAAGTCCTTTTAGGCTTTATTGATAACTAAGAGAAAACTGGTCAGTTACAGGCACTTTTTCTAAAACTTATAAAAGCTTAAAGCCAAGGGGGGCAGGTACAGGGAGTATAAGACATTGTACATTATGCCAGAAAGAACTCAGAGGTGTAGTCAGCATAGTGCAAAGCCATGGGAGAACCAGCCTCAGAATCAGAATGTCACAGAAATCCTCCTTCATATCTGAAGAAGATGATTCCAGAAAAGACTTGCTTCCCAGAACAGGTTTCTGATGCTTGTGATTCTGGGGCATTTGGAAGTAGGCAGCTTCTAGAAATTTTTTTTTTCATATCGAGACCTTTGTTGTACATTTAAATGCTTTAATGTTTTTACTTTTCTCCCTAATCTCTATTTCCTAGAAGATCATAATCATTTTTACTTTTCTTCCTAATCTGTATTTCCTATGAGATCTTAATCTTGACCTACAAATTTTCCAATCATGGTACTTTTCTGGGAGATACCTATGGTGGACTCTGTGATGGTCTTGCCCAGATGCCCTTTCAGGGATGAAGGACAGTATACTGCCTCAGCTACTTGGAGGACAGCCCTCAAATGTCAGCCCTCTATGGGGACTGACTAGTCTGAAGAGTGCCACCTCAAGCAAGGCCACACACCCATTCCAGGGCAGCCCATGCAGGCATAAAGGCTCAGCCCCCACCCTCATTCCAATAGGAGACAATTCTGGAATGACGTCCCAACAGCAGACCTCTCCCCTCATTCCAGAGCTTCCCACTAGGTCTGCATCACAACCTAATTTCTCCCTTTGCCCAGTCCTACTTCTTCCCATTCCATTGCACTGGTGTTGATCCTATGATTAAGCTAGTAAACCTTCATGCTAATATCCGGTTCAGGGCCTGCTTCCTGGGTAACATAACCAGCAATGAGTAACTCCAGAGGTTCAGGGACACTGGCATCATTGCTGTTGCCGTTGTTCTTATTTAAAAATTAGTGGAAGAATCTCAAGGCATTATGATAACATGCTCATCGGACACGGTACGCACGCACACAAAGGGACAAGAGAAAACCTAGAACCGTGAATAGGACTGCACTAGAAATACAGAATTTCTAGAAATTTCCTTTACTAGAAATACATGGTTCACACGGAAAGAAGTAGGCAGAAGAGAACAGCATAAAGGAAGTAGGGAGGTATGAGGAACAAGATACACACTGGAGATAAGACAGACGTATGTGAAGTAAAGGGACGTCACTGAAAGCAGAGTTGAAGGAAGACAGGTCAAAGAAGAAGGCCATCCAAAGGAGAATACGGAGAGGCAGAATGGTATCGGGAAAACATAAGTTCAGAAATCGCTGCAAGAGATTTTCAGATGACAAATGGAAACTGTGGTACCTTCCCCCTACAGGTAAACCTTGCTAACACTTCTGAGTACTCTGAACTCCCCTGCAAACAAATCCTTAATAGAGACCTGGAAAGAACTCAATCAGATGAGAAATTAAAAGAAGATGAAGGAACACGTGAATGAGTCTTTACAATGAAAGCTGCCCTGTACCTCAGGTACTTCCTCTTCAGTTACGGTCTTTGTACTAAACCTCATTTCTGTTCATCCTCACTCCCAGCTCCCCATATATACGTCCTCAGCCTCACCCGCACCCAGGGAAATCCTTTCTTGCTTGCTTCCTTGCTTTTTTTGTGATCCACTCAAAATCTGAAGTGAACAAAGGTTTCTGGTTTCAAGGCATTCTAGCTGCTGTCTTCACAAAGAGGAATCACAGCTATTAACCAGGAGATATGCTTCATGGATATTGGCTCACAGGAGCGTTTTTGCAACACACTTTAAAAAGACACCATTCAGTGAGTGAATGAGAGTTACACACTAATCTTCAAAGAATCACAGTTTTGAACTGAAAGAGACCGTAAAGATCACAGTTAGACTAATCTAATTTCATAAAGGAAGAAACTATTTTCTGGCAGATATTCTGCCGGCAAATATTCTCTTCCTTTCCCACCCATATCACAATATTAAAAAATGTTTCTGCTCCACCTCCCATCTCAGTTTCCTTTCTTTTTAACAGCAACATGCTGCCAGAAAAAGCATTTCAAGGTGGATCGTGTACAGTCCCTGCCAAGACAAAGCAAAAGTTAAACTGAAGTAAAAGGCTGGTTCTTTGCCGCTAGGCGGAGAGTTAGTTTGCTCTTACTCTCTTCCCCAAATCTCCTGAGGCAAAGTGGTGCCCCCAGACAGACATATATGCCAAGTGCCTCTTCCAGCCCGTCGTCTTATCTCTTCCCTACCCTGGGTTGGGCCCACAGGGCTGTAACTCACCCAGTGCAGCTCCAACCCTTTTAGGGCAGAAAGGTAATTTCAGGGCATTGTGGTTATCTGTTTCTTATTCTCTGAAACCAAAGGCACTTTAGCTCCGAGCCTGAAGCCTCAAAAGAAAGGAAATCCTAAGAGCAAATGGAATTCTCCATTTGACTTTTTTAGTGATTTCCCATTTTTAACATTATAACACATATGCCAAAAAAAGAGATTATCTGGTTACTGATTAGGGACTGGCCCACATTTTGGGGCTTGACCATGGAAACTCCCAAGAATTTGAAGTTGTAAAAAAGCAAAATGACAGAAGATTAAAAGAAACTGTTCAGCTCTGGTTTGGTCTTTTGATACTTTTCTGATATACTGCCTTTTCAAACTGTGGTGAGTTCAAGGACGGGGAGACAACTGTGAAAAGAAATGATGGTGGTGGCCTAGATGCCCTAACTAGGCCTGCATCGTATTCCATGGATAAGGCTTTCTTGCTCCCTGTTGGAGATTGAAATTTGAACCCCAGTTCCATTCAAACAACAAACAGACACATGGAAGGATACTGGCCAGATCACTAAATAAGGAGTTAGACCCAAACCATCCCCAGACTGTATCACATTCTGTACCCTGTTCAGTGGAGATGAGACTTACCCTCACCGCTCAGAGCTAACATGTAATGTTCGTTAGAAGAATGTGAGTCATATTCACATGTCTTCCCAAATTTAATGACTCTCTAGGAGAACAAAATACACCCACCCTGCCACAAAAAGTGATCTTGATTAACAGTAGTATCAATCCTTGGATTGTACATCCTACCGTAAGCATAAAGAGAAAAAAAGTATAATTTTTAAATAGAATGTAGTTTAAATAAATAAATAATAAATAAATAAATAAATAAATAAATAAATAAGTAAAATGTACTTTCAAAAGTATATTGAAAATATCTGACTTATCAGCCAGCATATGCATTTGCTTTTAACTTGTATACGTGACAAAAAACAGCACTGCTTGACATAATCCTTCCACCCAAAAGATCAATTACACTGAATGATGCCTGTGCACTTTAAATCACTGAGAGCAAATGATAGGTATTAGGCAAAGCAAATTGACTCAACAACATAGCCTGCTGGGAGCAAATACATTTGTTTGAAAACTATTTGTTTTCTTAAGTGAGTGCATAGCCAATGAAGAGTATTGGATTGATGGCTCTGAAGGTTAGGATCTTCTATTTCATGACAGCACAGGCCAGGGCAGTGCTGGCTCCCAGCGCCTCCATGTGGGGACACCTGCATAATTTTCTGAGCAGGCCACCTCTAGGGCACACAAATGAAAACTGTGAAATGAAAACAGGGCACACTGTGTTGTTGAGCAGTCACGGCCTGGGAGCTACATTCAGACCCCCAACCAACTCCAGCGTGACGACAACTCACAGGGGCACAGAGGTGGGCTGTTACCCAGGACCCCAAAGAGGAAAACTTCTGTGATTGCCACTTGTCTAGCCAGCCATCCCCATCACCTCAAACACTAATTACCGACATCTAAACCTACAGGATTAAAAAAAAAAAAAAAAAAAGAATACTGCACACTGTGCATGCACACCCTCCTTAAGTCAGGTGCCCCTGAGGCCGGCAAGAAATGGAACTCCAGGAACTGAAAGCCCTTTCCTTCTGGACACACCTCTTCCTCCGCTCCCCTGGGTCTGACCTGCCAAACTGCTACCAAACACATTTCCCTGAATGTCCAACCCCAACTGTGCTGGAGCAGAATTAGTAAGTTGTAAGTAGATCAGAAGGATAAAAAAAAAAGACCCGGTTCTATTGCACAAAATTTTCCAGACATGGTATGAGAAAAGAAAACTATTATCACATACTTAAAGGAACTGCTTCATCTAGCAACAATGCTTATAAAATTACTTCCTGTTTTTAAAAAATCTTGCTTTGCAAATGACTTCCAATTGAATAAGGTTTCACTAAAATAGGAAAATATAATCCATATCATTTAACTATAAAAGCCAAGATGATGATATACTGAGTATTGTAATGTGGCCACAATGCTATGGCTCCCATGAGTTGTCCTTTAAACTAACAGTTATTTTTTTTCCCCCAGGTACTTTCTGTAGTCTGGGATTTCCTCTCTGGCATCAACCTCTGTCTCATCCTATACCACAGGAATTTTTCCCAGGCCTGAAAATCCTGTCTCCACATTTGGAGATTCCAGAAATGTGTTCTCTCTTGCTTTTTTTATTAAGAATTTATAGAGTCTAACAGAACTTTTGTTAGGAATTTATAGTCTAATACAACTCAGCTATAATAACACACTTCCTAGTAGAGATGCCAGATAATACTTTAAGTTTGAAGTGTCATCTTAAATACAATAAATCATTTTCCTACTTGGCTAATTATTTCAGTCATTAACTTGTTGTTTTGAAACACTTCCAAAATATGGGAAGAACTGCAAAAATAATACAAAGATCTCCTATAATATCTTCTGACCAGTTTTATGAGAGTCACAAACTCAGCCATATTTGCATCCTTTCCCACCCTCTCTCTCTCTTTACATAGATCTTACATATCTTTCCTACACCCTTTAAGAGTTAGTTCCACATACCATGACCTTTTTATTCTCATTTCTTGACCTTTTATTTGGTAAAAATAAGTACATCCTCTTACATAACCACAGTACAATTATAAAATTCAGGAAATCTGATCCACTGCCACAACCTAATGTACAATTCAGATTCCAATTTCACCAATTGTGACAATAATATCTTCTGTAAATGATAGTTTCCCTGATCCAGAATCACATATTGTATCTAGTTGTCATTTCTCTTTAATCACCTGTTAATCTGGAACAGTTTCTTAGCCTTTCTTTATCTTTCATGACATGGACATTTTGAAAAGTCCAAGCCAGTTGTTTCATAAAATATCCCACAATTTGTATTCGTCTCATAATTCTTCGTGATTAGCTGGAGATTCTGAATTTTTGTCAGGGACACTTACTAGGTGATGCTACGTCCTTCTTAGTGCATCATATCTAGAGGCACATGACATTGCTTTGTCTCAATTTCCTTTCATTTTAAACTCTATATTTTGTTTACTTACCTTAAAAATATCCATATTTATAAGATCCCACACAAAGCGTTTACTTAAAAAAGTTTATGAACCGAAGGTTTAACCTCAGTAACAATTGTTTTAAAGTATTAGCTTTCTGAACTAATACATAATCAAGTGGTACAAACAATAGGAAAACTACTTTCTTATGCTTTAACTCTTAGCAATGCTGCTAACTTACTAGCACATCTTGGGCAAGTTAATTAATCTCCCTGAATATGCTTTTCTATGTTGGTACTTTAAAATAAAACTTTCTAAAAAGCTAATAATGCAAGTTAACATAAAATAAACATTGAACATTAGTAAAAGCAAAAATGATTCCTTGGGAAGTACTTCTAGAGGTTAGTGGAAGGAAGAAAGCACAGCATAACAATGTCTCTCAGAGGTATCATCTATAATTCAATCATAATTGTGATCAAATCATGCTTAACAACAAACTCTGTTTTCTCGCAGATTACATTAGGTACCCGATCATAGGAATGTATAAAAAAATAATTTACCCTGATTTGAAAGGTATCAAGAGAAGGCATCTTGAAACTATGGTCCTTAAATTCAAATTAATTTCAGTACACCAAAAACTAGGATAACAGAACTCTTGGGTATTTACTAGTAAGGGGATAAGCACATTCTTTCAGATCTCAAAAACCTAGCCAAAATCCACAAACTCCTTTCCACAAATTAGGAAAGTGTATTTCCCCAAATGAAGAGACATTATTCTACTTGACATACCAGTCTCAAAAGGAAGAAACCTCTGAGTCTTGGTTGATGCAGTATGTATACAGAGATATTTCCCATCAATACAAAATGAACTTTCTTAGAGAATTGTAATTGGCTCACAAAAACGATTGTTAATCTATTTTAATACTGAGTAAAATTGTCATGTTTCATATTTTAATAATGGAGTAAAATAATGTGTGTCATTAAGCAGAAATCACTACATGGAAGGTAATCCATGTAAAACCACTTAGCATATAGAGTACTCAATGAATATTAGTTACCTAGAAAATATATGTAGATGAGCCAACAAATAATTAAAATTATCTAGTGCTACTTTTTACTTGGCTTCCAAGATATCACATTCTCCTGGTATTCTTTATTCACTGGTCTCTCTGCCCCAGTCTCTTGCTGACACTTCCTCTATTTCATAGCTCAGTATTGGAGGGTCCCAGGAGTCAATGTTTAGATCTCATTTCCTCCCGATCAATAATCACTCTGTAACTGATCTTATTCAGTCTGATATTTTGAATGATTTCTGTGCATTAATTCTCCCATTTATATTTCCTACCCCGACATTACCCTAAAATTCCATTCATATACCCAGCTGTTGACACAACCTCTCTACTTGGATGCCCCACAGGCATTTCAAACCTAACATGCCCAAACAGACATCCTGATTTTCTCTCCAACCCCCTCATCCACCAGTCTTTCCCACCTCAATAACAGTACCACATTCACCCAAATATTAATTCAAACCTAGGAATAATCTCTGACTGTCTTTCTCTTTCCACATTCAAGTCCTATCAGTTAAGACTGTAAAATTCCCAATTCATCCACTTCTCCCCTTGCCTACCACTACTCTCCTAGTTCGTCACCATTACCCAATTCCCCGACAGCTTCTTACTATGGTCTTCCTACCACTATGTCCACATCAGTATTCTCTGTTCTCTACTCAGCAGCCAAAATTATCAGATAATATCAGTCCCTTCTCAAATCCCTCCAAAAATTGCCCAACAGACTCAACAAAATTCAGATTCACAGGTCTGCAAGGCTCAACAATCCAGGCTTCTCCAACTTTCTGTCCTACTATTCTCCTCCTTCTCATTTTACCTCAGCCAAAATGGCCTTCCTGCTGCTCCTCCCACATGTCAAGCATATTCTGCCTCAGGGCTGACCTCCATGACATACGTGGGCCTCTGCTCAAATGTCAGAGGTTGTTCAGTCGATTCTGCCATCCTCCCCACTTACTCCTCTCCATATTGGCCTACTTTATTTTTCTTTACAACATTATCTGATGTAACAGTATATAGTCATTTGTTTATTATCTGTTTCCCCCAATACAGAGGAGGGAGGGACTCTGCCTCTGTATTTATTAATTGTCCTCCTTGTGGCTAAGGACTTTATCTTCTTTATTTCCAGTGTGTAGAACAGTGTCTGGCATACAATAGTAACTCAATAAATTCCTGTTGAAAAAATTAACCAATGGTTCTCAGATTGCTGAAAGAATGATGAAGATATCCAGAGATGGGTGGAGTCCATGAGAAAATATGAGAATTAGAAACAATTTGAAAAAGTAAAAAATGCATCTTAGTGGTGTCTGGGTGGCTCAGCCAGTTAGGCATCTGACTCTTGATTTCAGCTCAGATCATGATCTCACAGTTCATGGGTTCTGGTCCCACACTGGGCTGTGTGCTGACAGTGCAGAGCCTGCTTGGGATTCTCTCTCTCTCTCTCTCTCTCTCTCTCTCAAAATAAATAAATAAACTTAAAAAAATGCCTCTTACAGGGTAGACCTGGATATGACAGTGAAAAGTGCAAACAAGATATTATCAAATTTTGAGAGGACAAAAACTACTTTTCTTTATGGTAATACTCTGAAAGCAGACTGTGAGCACTGGGACCAACAGTCAAGATCAATTTATAACATTTTAAGAATAGTTTAGTTCATAGTAAACTGAAGATTATAAAACCATCACACCAAGAAATATCTTTAACACAATATCTCAACTCCTATGTACCCTCTGGGACTGTTAAGAGAAGCCTCTCACTGATGAGATTCAGGAAACAGAAACAGGATAGTCTATCAGCATGTCCCTGCTCTTTGATATACCATTGCTATTCTTGGCTTTTCCTTTGCTTTCATTCAGATATTGTCCATAGACTTTTATTTTTATAAAATTTCAAGATTATATATAAAAGATGCAAGAACAGAATAGAATACTTATACACATTCTCATTTTTTCTCCGTTTGTTTTCATAGTGCCTCCACCCACACACCACGACTCTCTCTGAATATACACTATACATAATTTTATCATGCTATGTCTTAGAAATCACCATTCTGGACAATTTCACCATGTAGGACTTAGGTTATCTTTTATTTACAAAATGTTCTCTTGGATTGTAATTTTAAATACAAGTTCTGCTCCATGGTTTTATTTTTCTTCTTCAAAGGAGCTCCAATTATTCATATGATAGCTCTTCTTTGCCTTTCTTCCATTTCATCCACTTTCTCTCTGACTCTTTTTACTTGTTTCTCCATATCACTGACATTCTCATCATTGTTTTCCTGCCTTTCTTCAATGGTTCATATTACACTTTCATTCTAATCTACTCTTTTGATAATATAATTTAGTCTGTATTTCTAAAAAAAATAAAGTCTATATTTTATTCTATTTCTTTCCCAAATCCAATAAACTTTCATTTCATTTCTTCCTAGTTTTTTGGTCTATTTCTAACATTAGTTTTTGAATCTATGATTCAAGGTATTTTTCACATCCCAATGTCTGTTTTAAGATAATTATTTCACTTTAGAGTCTCGTGTTATAATTTTTTTTTCTTTTATGGTTGTTTTCCAGAGAAGAATTTCCATCAACTGATATGTTTTGATTTTTTATTCTATTTTGCTCTTACAACAGTTTCATATAGAGGAGGACCAACTTCATATCTGCATTTCTTGGACAAGGTTGACAATGTGAGCTGGTTCATGTAATCTTTAGTTCAAGATCACCCTCTCCTGTCAGAGTGGTGAAGTGCAATTTCTTTAAAGTTTGGCTCTTGGTGGGGGGGCAATGGAAAGGAATTATGCACATTTCCTTCAATTTTGTGGTTTTCTTTTATCTTGTGGTACTCAGGATTTTGCCACCTTGCTTATTTTTCCCTTCACCAACAAGATTCCAAAGGGTGCCTCTCCTTCATCCCTAGGGATAAACATTAACCCTCCTCTTCCTGAGAGGCATTGCATTTCCACAATTTCTACCTATGCACTGTTAAGTCCCTTCATCTTTACTCAGTGCTCTTATCCACCTAGATTCTCTGTCAGTATTTTCACACTTAGCATAGACTTTCTCTTTCTGAGGGTGATTTGCACACAATCCCTTCTTGTATCTTCAGCCCAGGTTTTCCAGAACCTTCTAACTGTCTACAAAGGCTTGCAGTGAGAACCTGGGAGAGAGCTCTACTGAAAACTGATGCTACTTTTCTACTTACACCTGAAGTTTGTATTGTCCTCTTTCTTCTTGTTCTGCTGAAGGTGAGGGATTTATGTGGTTTAATTTGCTTCTTATTGATCTCTACAGATTTTTGGAAGACGTAGAGATTCTTGAGATTTAGGTAGCAGCAATTAATTACTTCAGCTACCTGCAAGTTCCTCATTTAAAATCTTAACCAGATATTTCTTCCTTATGTCTGAAATTACATTTCTGGTTTCACTTTTTTAATCCTGTAGTGGACATTATAGTGGCCACACTATGCTCCAACCACGTCCCTTCTTCAGAGCTTAGGCACCTATTCCCCCAGTTGTTGAACATCATGGTGCTGACTTCCCACTATGCCTCTCACTAAGAGTGACCCCTGGCCGAAGGGAACTACCTTACCCAAGGGTACACTCCCCACTTCATGATAAAACCGTCAGTCAATGGCTGGCTAATGCAAAAACACAAAACTCAGCACCTTTGCCTTAATCTGTGACAACTACAAAGGGCCAGCCCTGCTCTAGGGCTTCCTATAGGATGAGCTGATTTGCAAGATGTACCTACAGGGTGGATCAGCTCCTCCATCTGCCCAGTCCTACCTTCCTCACTTCCTTGCAGGTGTATATCCTGTATGCACCCTTCAATATACTGCCTGCAAGCAATTCTCTATCTCTGTGTTTGCAAGGCATCCAACCTAAGATAATCACCATCAAAAGATTTTTTAATTGAGTTAGGAAACAGGCACTGTTGGAAGTACCTTGAATATATCGTAGACATTCACTAAATCTCACAAGGAAACTGTGAGGAAGATACTGTTGCTATCATCTTCATATCTCAGACAAGAAAAAAAATAAACTCTTAAGAGAAGTACCTTGCCTAAGTTAACAAATGGCAAAGGCAGGATTTGAATACAGCACTCTAACTCAAAAACCCATTCTCTATACTGCCTCCCACACTGGTTTTGCATTCAGTGCTTCTCTGGCACAACCATTACTGTTCCGATTTTTTGTACATTTCTATTCCCTGCTATGAAGCATAGCCAGCATATGACACATACCAAACTGATCACAAATATTAAGATGTTTTTGATTCTTTAATACATAATATTTTCAATAGTAAATTAGCCATAATATTAGTTGCCAAAGACAGAACTCATTGATCTATAAATTTTTCTTTCAAAGCTTTAATTTAAAAACAGAGAAGAATGTTTAGAAATCCAGCCTATTAGCACACAGTGCTATCCTAGGATCAATTTTCATGTGTACACATACACTAGCAGGTACATGTCAATAACCACTTCCCTGTAGATATGTTTTCACCTTACCTCCAAAAAGATTATAACTTTTCTTAAAAATTCTTACCTCCATCTTGAAATTTGCTCAATCTTTCAAAATACGACGACATGGGGACCTGTACAATATCTAGGATAGCCAGAAGTGTTCTTGTTAGCCTTAGCAATTCACTGAAGCTATAAAATCCAAAGTATATAAGATTCCGAGCCAAGTGGACCACCTTAATAAAGAAAGGGAGGGGGGTGGAAAAGAAACAAAAAACATTAGAAACTGAAATTAACATTGGTTTTTTTTATAGCATCTCAATTAGCGCAGGTGTTTCTAAACTTTCTAATTCTTTAACACCTAGGAATTGAAATGCCTACAAAAGCAACCACTGAACTCTGATTTATTCGAGCTTATGATTAAATCTAAATAGGGCCAGTTTGTCACCTCTATCAAAACCCAACATGACAAGATGAGGCACGTGGTCAACAGCCAATAAGGAAGCCAAAAAGAGAAGACTTTAGGTGTATCAAGGTGTTTAAAGAAACTTACACTGGAATGGTTTACTTAACTAAATATTAACTTATTTAAGTCAGTAGGATATCACTTAATAAATGGTTACATTAATGAGTTACTTTAATAAATGGATATTATCCATGAATTTGTCCAGAAATATATGTCCCTATGCTGCTTTGTGGCTTTCTGGATACTATAAGGCAATCTAGGTATGACAGTTTCCAGAGGGTCCCCAAGCTATGGTCTCCTTTCACATTGCACCAAGGATGGTCTGTGTGACCAACAGAATATGGCAGAAGTGATAGCACGCTACTTCCAAGATTAGGTTATAGAAGATTGCAACTTCCATCTTGGGCTCTCTCTCTCTCTCTCTCTCTCTCTCTCTAATGGCTTGCTCTGAGTGCCATGCCATAAGGACACAGGCAGCCTATGGAAAGGCCCACATGGCAAGAAGATGAAGTGTCTGGTAAATAGCCAGCAAGGAGGTAGGGCCACCAAGAAACACATAAGCAAGCTTAGCAGCAGATCACCAGCCCCAGATAGCTGCAACCCCCATCAACAGCTTGATTACACTTCCTAAGAGTCCCTGAGCCAGAACTACCCAATCATGCATTTCCAGATTCCTGACCCATAGAAACTGTGAGATAATAAATGCTTGTTCCTTTGGGCTAAGTTTGGGGGTAATCTGTTACACACCAGTAGATGCCTAATACACCAGGTTATCAAGTAATGGCATCTATTCTCTCGTTTTGTCACTATATTCCCCAAATGATATTAAAACCAAAGGTATTTCAATTCAGTTTAATGAGGCTAAAAATTTCATTTCCACGAGTCGAGGGCGGGGGGGGGGTGTATCAAAACAAATTACAATGTATGCAAACTGTCTTTGTTCATTAAATGCAACAAAGTTTACATAAATGAACCCCCCCTAAAAATCCAGAAAAATAGTATATAACAGATAATTGTAACTAAAATATTTTGTATTGCACTTCAGGTATAATTAAAGCATCAAATCTATCTTTTAATCCATGGCAGAGGGATCATACCTTCATCAACTAAACTACCCAATTACCAAGACATCATAAATATTAGAGGAAAAAAAATCTTTGATGCTCAATGTATCTACCTTTTCACAGAAAAAACTGAATAACCTCACAAATGAATTGTTTTTATAAAATACCTCAAATGTCAGTTTGTTTTTTTCTTTATCCCCAAAAGGAAAGGGCTGATTTACAACTTCTTTCAAGTATTCTTCAACAAATTCCATTGTCAGTGCAAATTTCCTCTTCATATCATTTCTGGAAGAGTCTGTTATAGAATCATATCTGGGAAGACAGGATGAATATGAAGCAAGTTAAATTGACTGAAATCATTTAAAACAGGAAAATATATATACTTTAACCTCCTGGCTTCTGAAGTTTAGGTAAGTTAGTTACCTTTCTAGATGTTTCTACCATAATACTAAACACTTAAAACAGTGTTACTCCTATCATAAATATGGTTTGTTTATTGGTTTCTAAAATAATGTTTCTATTATCAAGAGTTGGGGGCACGTGGGTGGCTCAGTGGGTTAAGCATCTGACTCTTGACTTCATCTCAGGTCATGATCTCACGGTTCGTGAGTTCAAGCCCCACATTGGACTCTGAGCTAACAGTGCACAGCCTGCTTGGGTCTCTCTCTCTCTCTCTCTCTCTCTCTCTGCCCCTCCCCTGCTCCCTCTCTCTCTCCAAAAATAAATCAATAAATTTAAAAAAAAGAGCTGTCATTTTCCTTTCCAAAAAGAGAATTTTTTATTTTATTTTTAAAAATTTATTTATTTGTTTTTGAGAGAGAGAGAGAGAGAGCACCCACATGTGCTTGCACGTGCAATTTAGGGAGGAACAGAGAGAGACAGGGAGAGAGATAGAGAAACCCAAGCAGGCTCAGCACCTTCAGCACAAAGCCTGATGTAGGGTTCAAACTCACAGACCAAGATATCATGACCTGAGCCAAAATCAAGAGTCTGGTGGTTTTCTGAGCCACCCAGCCACTCTCCAAAAGAGTATCTTATTTGCATTTGAAAGACTAACAACCTGGGAATGAGCTAAATAGGTGATGGGGATTAAGGAGCACTGGGTATTGTATGGAAGTGTTGAATCACCATATTATACTCCTGAAATTAATATTACATTGTATGGTAACTAACTGGAATTAAAATAAAATTTTAAAAAACAGTAAAATAATAGGAGTGCCTGGGTGGCCCAGCCAATTGAGCTCCAACTCTTGACTTCAGCTCAGGGCATGGGCCCCACACTGAGCATGGAGCCCATGCTTAAGATTCTCTCTCTCTCCCTCTACCCCTCTCCCCCCTCACTCACTCTCTCTCTCTCTCTCTCTCTCTCAAATAAATAAATAAATAAATAAATAAATAAATAAATAAATAATAAAACAGTAAAAACAAAAAAGACCAAAACCTGAGTTTGAGCACAGAAATGCCCTTCCATATACTTCATTTCAAAATTGAAGACATTTGATTTCAAGTTCATCTACTAAATTTAAAGTCCTCAAGAAATTTTTCCAAACATACTCATGAATTGTGATCTTTGTGGGGATTTCTGTCCAGAGCCTGGCATAGCGAACAGGTACCACAGACTCCTGGGGATCCCGGTCAACATGCATGTGGAGCATGAGGCGACAAAAAGACGCTCGGAGGTCAAATGGCAGGCTCTCATCCGACACACACCGCAGGATCAAATCAACAGAGAGCTGCGTAGAAATCTGGTTTATGGCCAGATACTGGCGATCTAAGCACATCCTTGCAAAGAGGTTTAGCTGGTACCTTAAAAATATTAAGCATATTACATTATTTGTCTTATCTTGAAAAAGTTCTTAAACAGCATAGTATCAGTCAGTGTCTACTATCTACTTTTATGACACCGAAACTTCCAAGGGTCTGTCACACTGGAGTCAAATTTTTTTGGTGGTAAGTGATCAAATGACAACAAATACAAGAAATTGTCTCTATGCCTGTTCAAGTTACAATTTCTGTTACTTGTTCCAGCAACATGTGTCTGATGGAAAGTATCATTAGGCTCTCCATTTTTGGTTTCCTAGGATTACACATACACTAAGCTTGAAGGCTATGGATAACGGCTCACGTGAAACCACCTCTCGCCTTCCCAGTCCCACTCGGCTCTGGCTCTATTATCTACATTCTAACCTTAGATCCACTCACTTCCCAAACCAAATGTGACCAATCCAGATGGCATCAGTTAGGCTTGGATTCGTCAGCCTCCGAGATCAAGAATTAGCCTTGGCTTTGTTGCGATCGATACCTGTAGAAACCAGGGAACACGAAGCATGCTCTGCCTTTCTCAGATTCCTGCCATTTGGGCCTAACTTGTCCCCAGGGCATCTGCCGGGGTTTCTATACCTTCCACTCAAAGATACCAGCTAAGTTCTTGCTCCCAAGATACTGACCACCGGGAACTACCATCGCAACTTCTGCTGCTACCTGTTTCCAGTGAACTTTCATAACCAAAGATACCAGTTTCTCTCCAGCCCTAGGTCTCCACGTATTCATAAACACAATCACACTCCCACTGGCTAACTTTCTCCGAGGCCACCTCTGCGGCTGGATCAGCACACCCAGCTAAGTACCATCTCTCAAGTCCAACACTGGGGTCCCAACATGTCTCACATCTGCACCCACTCCAATCAGTAATGGGGGAAATTACACCAATTCGAAATTAGTGAAAAATCAGAAAACTGCAAGTGGTGTAGGTGGAAAACACAGATATTGGCTTTTATTTTGAATATTTTAAGTAATATTACATATTTTCACTACCTTAGTTTTGACAGGATTTTTTAAATTTCCTCTTCCTAGATATATGACTTCTGGAGGTTTCAGAGAATCTTCTCTCAAGGAATATGTAAGATTGACATTTATGATGATTTTTTTACCTGTAATAGGTAAGAACTTCCAAATCAGCCTTGGTGCCCTCTTTCGCTTCTTGTGCAAGGTGTCTGATAGCTTTGCCATGAGGTTCCTTGTTGCTGTCAATCCAGTAGAGCCAAACTTCTTCATCATCAATGTCATCTGAAAGGATGGCGCTCTCCAGGGGGTTGTCTACTTGCATTGAGACCAGCCTTGAAATAAATTATACATACAAAATCTATTAAGAAGCTCACTGACAGGGGCGCGCCTGGGTGGCTCAGTTGGTTAAGCATCTGACTTCGGCTCAGATCATGATCTCACGGTTCATGAGTTCAAGCCCTGCATCAGGCTCTGTGCTGACAGCTCAGAGCCTGGAGCCTGCTTCGGATTCTGTGTCTCCCTCTCTCTCTGCCCCTTCCCCACTCATTCATTCTCTCTCTCTCTCTCTCTCTCTCTCTCTCTCTCTCAAAACTAAATAAACATAAAAAAAGAAATATGACAAATATTTCACAGTATTTCACTCACAAATATGACAAGGAGCTATAATGCTTACAAATGATGAACAGAAAAAGATTCCTCCCCTGCTTACTTAGTTTGAATGAGAATGTCTGCATTGCCTGGGCTCAACATAAATTTACAGATGAGTTCTTGAGTTACAGGTATAGCAGTAGTATTAGACACACACAGATCTGATAAATAATCCAAAAATCTGGCAAAAGAAAAAAAAATAAGTTGAACAGTAAGAAAACACATTTCATAAAATATCACAATAAAAATATGCTTGGGGATATAATGAAAATAACTTTTTCTATCTATTTTTAATATTACCTCCATGCCACATTTTTTAATGTGTTGCTTATCTATTGCATCATTAGAAACAAACTAAACATCCAATTATTTGTGTTTAATACAAAGCTTGTTTCAAAAAAGGATATAAGTTTGCTTCTATTTATTTGGTGATATTCATCCCAGAGCACTGTGACTTATTACATTTAGAAAATCATTTATCTGCCCTAAAATGGACTATCCAAGAATTGGATAACAAAACAAAAGCAGATGAAAGCTAATTCTGTAATGAGTAAAATAGGAATACAGCATACAGTTAATGAAAGTGAGAATGGCCTAGTTGGGTCAAAGCCCCATTTCTACCTTTTAACATTTATTTGCTGCACTACTTAGTAAAGAAAGCTGTCAATGTGCTTGATGTTTCTGCATTCACTTCTCCCACATAAAGCAGCATGGATCAATAGAAACTGAATTGGATGTAACACCCCAATAGTGACAAATATTACTATATTTTAAATATGTAATAGTAATATAATATTTCTCACTATTGGGGTATTCTTGGGCAAGTTACGATGTAGGCTTCTATTTTCTCATCTCTCAAATGTGGCTGACCATAGATAAACAGCAAACCTCACGGGATTGTGTGAGGACTTACATAAGACAATGTACACGAATACATTTTGAAAAACTATAAGTACTATACAAACATAAGTGATGAGAATGAAAGTCATTTATAGTTAACTGTGTCTATAAAAGGTTTCCATCTCCTACGAGGTAATAAGTCTGTGATACATGATTATTATAACAGCAAGCTCAACATAATTTTGTCCATGAAAGCTAATGGTGTGAAACAACTCCAACTTTTACCACATTCTAAAAATAAAGCAAAAACTCTTTTCCAAAAAGCAAAAATAAAGCACTGTCCCCACTAGTACAGAACACTGCATGAACCACTTCAAACCTTGGCTCGCGATTTCTCCTGAGTAAACTGACAAATGTTTCTATTTCTTTTGCTGTGATATGTTTCTCTAGTAGTTTTCTGTTGTTGTGCAACAAAGCTGTGATGGTATCTTCTGCCAAAATATCATAGCCAATCTGGGACTGCATGACACAGAAATTCTTAGCAATATATTCCTGCAAAGAAGAAAGACTGTCAGAATGTACTGCAGCCAGCTTAGAAATAACAGGTTCTATTAGAGTCAGCAACATGGATTAATGTATTCGTAACAGAAAACTCACTCAAATGTATTGTCAAAAGAGAAACAATAATCCCTCAGTAAATATGGCTTTTTGAGAAAGGAAATAAAAACATATGAACATATGCCTGACTTAAATTGTAACAGAAAATTATATACCAAAAATGTTTAACACGGGTGCTTACGTTCTGAAAGTAGAAGTGGGAAAAATAAACATAAGCCTAGTTCAAATAACAATTTCTTATGACGCGGTAACTAAAGGTTTTACCAGCCTAACAGAGGCCTTTCTTCTACCTCACAAAAAGTCATAACTGACTGTATCAAATAATAGAAAGAAAATGACTCTCTGATACTTTGTTTATGAGGCATGAGATCTATACTGTTACATGAAGACGCCAGGCAGACTTGCAGTGATTTCTTTTTTTGCACACATGCCAATTTGTCAAATCTTCTCTTCAAAACAGTGATGAAATTCTATACCATTTTTTATCTTAAAAAGCTACCAAGCAAGATAATATGATTAATCAGTCACTTTATTGACCAGATCATTCATCCAATAAATATTTCTTGGAAGCCTACTATATTCTAGGCTATTTGAGAGATTAGGCATATGGTGGTAAACAAGATAGATGAGTTCTCATGGAGCTTATATCCCAGTGTGCAAAAAGGCAGTAAATGAGCCAATAAATATGATCCTTTTAAATGTTAATAAGTGAAAGAAAATAGAGGCATGGGGAAAGGTGACAACCTCAGATGGGGTAGACGCTGAAGAAATGATATTTGAGCTGGGATGGAAAAGATGGGAGTGATAAAAAGGAGACAATCATAGGGAGAGAAGCCATCTAGGCAGTAGAACCATGCTCTTTATGTTCTATAAACAAAGGTGGCCATGGTAGCTACAGACTAGTAACTATGGAGAAAGCTAGAGCTGAAGTTGGAGAGGTTGGTCCTTGAGATCCCTGGTAAAGGACAAAAATGTTACTCTAAGAGCAGGAAAAGGCCATTGGGAGTTTCAATCATGCATTATTTAATCTGCTTCTCATTCTTCACACTGACTCTCCTATATTCCAAGCCGCCATTGCTCATGTCCCACATTCTGGGTACAAGTAAGAATCCCACACAACCATAGATAGACCCAGTAAGTTTAACTAACTCCTTCCACAATCCAAAGTTCTCACTTCCAATTTCTTGGGGATTCTCCTTGGGGATGTACCTCTGGTTCTATGATGGGAAAATTTATTGATTAGAAAGTGGGGTGTGGTTTTTTTTGCCTTAGGTAAAATTTACAGGAACCTATCTATTCCTTGAAAATGATACATGTTGGACAAATCTAATTATATTCTAGGCAGCAATTTTGTGGCCTTTCAAAATGATAGCTTCATATTGGGTAGCCAGTTAAGTAAAGTAAATGTTCTGTTGGTATATCATTTTAAAGACATGTATTGATTTATACACTTCTATGACTGCTGTAATCATGCTCTAGTATAAGGCAAACCTCCAAGATGTTTGATAAATAGATCAAGATGTTGATAAATCAGATCAATTTAGAGGTTGTCACCATATTCTATAAATAATAAACAGACACTCAACATTAAAGACTTGGGTTAACACTAAGTCACAAAAGAGCTCCCTATTAAGACTCTATACAATATAGAGTAGGATAAAGGAAAATAAGATAATTATGCAAAAATTAGAAAGTATTTCTACCTGTATTTTAAAAATATGTTCTAAAAACATCAGAAAGCTGCTCTATGCTTAATAAAAGCATTTTTAATTCAAAAGAAATGAGAAAAAATCTTATGCATCTATCACTGAGACTGAATTGGAGCATGCATGAGAACATGAGGGAAAATAAAATCTAACCCTCAGTAAATGCTGGACATTTATTCTTTTGTCACCTCAATGAACTACATCTTGGGGAGACATCCCAAAAGAGAAAAAGAGTGTCCCCCCACAGTCATATGCTCTAAAGAAACCCAGAAAGTAGGTCACCAAAAGTGAATAAACATTTACCTGGAGAAGTGATACACCTGGGTAGGGTGAACTAAGAACAAAGAAGAGGAATAATTATAGGCGTAGAATGTGTGTGTGTGTGTGTGTGTGTGTGTGTGTGTGTGTGTGGTTTCCACTTATCAGGCGGATGAGTGTTTTCAGAGGAGAAATTGCACATACCTCAGCACACTAGGCATGAGTCTTCAGCTAAGACTAACAGGAGTGAGATAAAATTTGTGTGCCAGACGAAGAAAGGACATCAGTTAAGATATGCCACCCAGGGGGGCGCCTGGGTGGCTCAGTCGGTTAAGTGTCCGACTTCGGCTCAGGTCATGATCTTGTGGTTCACGGGTTCAAGCCCCGCATCGGGCTCTGTGCTGATGGCTTGGAGCCTGGAGCCTGCTTCCGATTCTGTGTCTCCCTCTCTCTCTGACCCTCCCCCCATTCATGCTCTGTCTCTCTCTGTCTCAAAAATAAATGTTAAAAAATTAAAAAAAAAAAAAAAAAAAAAAAGATATGCCACCCAGGGAATCTACTGGGGACTATCTGAACAACCAAAGCCAAGGAGATCTGACAATGAAGCATAGAGCAGTACTATAGAAAGAAGGTCCCTGAGACCTTTCCAAAGGCTAAGCACAGTCAAGATTGGTGTATATTGTGGACCTATGGGACTCAGAGCATCAGATAAACTCTGTAAACCTGGTGATTTTTCAGTAAATGCCGTCTCTCTAACACAACACAGCACCTGCATGTGGAGTGGCGGCCTACCTAGCAAAGTAGATATTTCCAGATGCAAGAAGAGAAAGGAGGCCAGGTATAATACACTGAGCAACCTCTAAGCCCCCATCTCCACCCCAGATCTTCACAGAATAACATGATCCCTAATATTGAGTAGCTTCTGGGACATAGACTCTCTGAGTGCTGAAGATCCATCATTTAATGTTCTGGAACTTAATTTTTTTTTCCACCAAAATAGGAAGGACTCTACCTACTTTATCTTGCCATCTTAAAGGAATGCAGTGACGCTGGGGAAAATAAATCTGATGGCAGTATTTCCAATTGGAAAGAAGGCTGTTTATAACTGGGATTATATTCAAAAGTATTTAAGGATTTGTTTATATTATCCCCTCCCTCACTCTTTTGCTCTTTGCCATATTACTTATCTTCTAACTAGTTTGTTTTACATATTCTTTTTAGACTTCTTCTCAAACTTGAAATAGAATTTCAAACCCAATGTATTTTAACATTTTTTATAAAGCAAATTCTTTGTTCTCACCAAGAAAGTTTCAAACTACTAAGAGGCCATAGTGTGATGACTAAGAGCCTAGGTTTGAATACTAGCTCCAGTCATAACACTATATAATCTTTGGTAACTTATTTAACCTCCATGTAGCCTCAGTTCCTCATCTTAACTCAGTATCACCTGAGTTAAGTTGTGAAAAGTGCTTAGAACTGAGCCTGGTAAGTAAACACTCAATAAATACCACTGACTATTCCCAAGTAACCGCTACCTTCTAGGCCTGACATCCTGGGCCTACGTGGCTCAGTCTGACCTGCCTTACCAGCCCTCTCACAAACTAAACTAATCAGTTTTCTCTTAAACTGGCTAAGATAAACATGGGATGCTAATTTATAAAATAATGATTTTAAACAATTTTATATTACACAAATGTATATTATTAAACACATTGCAAAAAATTTTGTATTTTTAAGATAAAAATGATACTTGGGGCACTTGGGTGGCTCATTCAGTTAAGTGTCAGATTCTTGATTCCGGTTCAGGTCATGATCTCACAGTTCATGAGTTTGAGCCCCGTGTAGGGCTCTGTGCTGATGGCACGGAGCCTGGGATGCTCTCTCTTCTTCTTTCTCTGTCCCTTCCCCACACACGCTCTCTCTCAAAAATAATAAACACTTTTTTAAAGATAAAAATGACACTTTAATTTCATTTGCCATTGGTAACTTGCCATTGGCAATAGTCCAGGTTTCCTGTTCTCCATAGTTAGAACCATCTTAGGATGAAAGTGCCCTTGCTAGCATCCATCATTCTCTCTTCATAGACTCTTCTTCACTAAAAGCCTGTTCTGATACAGTTTAGGAAAATGATTGTCATCCTCCTCAAATGCTTCCTTCTCCAAACATGCTTCCTGGGCTCCCCTCTCCTGAATTCCCATGCCATCTTTTCTCTCTCATGTCCCCTCTTTGCCTCTCCCTCATGTTTCAGACATACATACCATATCTTCACCACCAGACACAGAACTCTTTGGCCTACACATGATGATCCAGAACCTCACATGTCAAGAAATGTCTCCCACCTCCTTACATAACACATCCAGCATGTCTCCTGCCTAGCAAAAGCTAATGTCATGCCCAAAGACTTCAGGTATCTTCTCCCAAAGGTTCTAACTGTACACGGAAGAATAAATACGTCTCATCACAAAAATACTCACAGGTCATTTTTTTGTGTGGCCAACATAAAACATTTCACTGCAGAGCAGAAATTCCCATTCCTATGTTATGTAGTTTGGAACAGTAACCAAAGACCCTTGCCCATACTTGAAATGTTAAATAGAGGCAAAGACGCAAGCCACCTCTGACCTGATTTTTCCTGTAGTCCTGCTGCGAATGTCTGAGCACGCGGTAACACAGCCTCAGCATGTACTTATAAGGAGCGTATCTTTGGTCCCCCAGATCTTCAAGTCTCAACATTGAGCCTTCTCCTGCTTTCTCCTTAAAGGGTGCTTTAAGAATCCCAAATACCTGTCAGGGGGAGAAAAAAAACAAAAAACAACCATCTATTCTGATGAATGGAGGTTCATGTTTTACAAATAAGCACAATGACTCAAAACCACTTTTGCAATATTTGAGCAGAATTAAGGTAAAGGAAAAAAAAAGACTTAGAATACAGAAACAACACATTAAGAGAAGAAAAAAATACCATGAAAAGGATTCCTTAAATTGACAAAGCACATTTAAATAAAACACTTAATTCTGTTTAGAAATTATATTTTATAAAATAAGAAATAGAAAGATGTTGGGATGTACCAAGTTACACGAACATATTCAAGTAAACTAAAATATAGTTCAATTTCTATGGCTTTACAATTACTTCTATTGTGTTCTATAACTTTCTAAAATCAAAATAATATAAAGAAAACATTTACTTTTCATCTGAAATTGACATCAGAATTTTAGTTCCAAATATTACTTCTAAACCTCTTTCCAAAAGAGTTTATCTATTGTTCCTGGTACATTAAGATGTCACCAAAGCATGGATATATCAGTATTCCAACAAATAAGGCACTTCATGGGAAACTGGTGATGACCAGTGACCAGCATTATAACAAAGGATAGCATCTGGGAAATATTTAATAAACATTAAGGAATATAACTCTTTTAGGCAGCAGGACAGCAGGTAAGGTCACCTAGGGATGAGCTGGTAGTATGAGTAAATTATGAAAGAGCACCTACACAAGGGCATGAGCATTAATACAAGAAAGCAAAATGGAAAGGAATCATCTTTTGTAGTTCATAAAATATAATACAAATTAAAGTTACCTCAATAATTTTATATTCACTAAACCTTGAATTTTCTATTTAAAATACTGAAATAAACAGGGCTCCTGGGTGACTTAGTCAGTTTTTGTCTGACTTCGGCTCAGGTTATGACCTTATGGTTCATGAGTTCGAGCCCCACGTTGGGCTCTGTGCTGACAGCTCAGAGCCCAGAGCCTGTGTCTTCACAGGCTCTTCAAATTCTGTGTCTCCCTCTCTCTTTGTCCCTCCCCTGCTCATGCTCTGTCTCTCTCTCTCTCAAAAATAAATAAACATTTAAAAAAAATTTAAAGACTGAAATAAACTACTAGACATGTTGGTTGACGTAATATTAATAAATTATTCAAAGTCCTAAAAGTCCTTGAAATCAAATGTTTTATACAAAAGAATGCTAATGTCAGAAAAGCCTTTGTCTCATTATATTTGCAACCTTTATTTTCTTTGAGAGAAATGTTGATTTTACATTTTTAGACAATCAGCTATAGAATATTAATTGGCAATGTGTCTACTGTTTTCCTTTCCCAACTCCACAAGAACATGTATATTAATAACATGTTTTCTAATTTTTTAAATATCTTCCTTGAGTTCACAATTAATGCAGGAGCCCATTACTTTATACAGCAATTAACTGAATTGAAAGAAACACATAAAGGTAGGTATGCCCATATATGCATATTATCAGGAAGTGAATTAATTTACTGGTGTGTTATAAAACAATTTCAGAAGGACACAGTATAGGAGTAGATCTAGACTGCCAGGGGAAAAAAAAACTAGAATATTATACAGAGCACTTGTGAGCTGATGAGTAGACTTCCCTACTTTCTTAAGGAAGAGAGGGACAGAAGCAGAAAGTAGATGGAGATAGCATTTCCAAAGTTATCCTGTAGATTCTACCTAGAAGATTACCCCAGCACATTTTCTGGAGATAGTCTGACACTGTAGGTTTTCTGAGAGGTCTGCAGAAGGATGTCTCTAAGATGGCCATGGTGATCCCTGCCTCCTGAAATCCACAGTCTTATGCAATCCTGTCTCCTTGACTATGGGCTGGATTTACTGACTCACATCAGATTCAGTTATAAAAAAGGCTGTGGCTTCTATCTGGGTGTGCTCTCTTGTTCTCTCTTGGATCCCTCATTTCTAAGGAAAGCAAGATGCTATGGAGAGGTCGGTGTCTACAGAGAGGCCTGTGTGAGTGAGCTGGGAAGTGAAATCCTGTCCCATTCAAGCCTGAGATGACTGCAACCCAAGCCAGCACCTTGACTGTGGTCTTGTGAAAGACCCTGAGCAAGAACCACCCACCCAAGCCACTCCCAGATTCCTAATCCACAGAAACTGTGAGACTACTATCTGTTATTTTCAGCCACAAAGTCTTGGGGTAATTTGTCACACAGTAATAGATAACTAACACGAGGACTTTCCTGATGCTGTAATTCAAAACAATTCAATGTGCAAATTTAGTACATGAAAACATTCACCTGTGCCAGTATGTTTTGTTCCCTCATTAACTTTTGACGTTCTCGGTTTGGCTTAATGATAACAACATCCAAAACTTCTTGTCCGTTATTAAGTACATCAGCCACAAAGAAGATGAGGTCTTCTAATAATTTGGTTACAAACCTACCATAAAGTGAAAAAGAAACTTTACTCAAATTTTGGAAAATATTTTTTAATAAGTACTGAGGACTGAAACACTGGAACATTGAGAACATTTTATAATAAAAATTCTTTAATCAACAATATATCTAATTCAGTTAACATTTACCTAAATCTTTATGAAGAGCATGCCTTCTCCAGCTCCTCCAGCCCCCACTCCTGCTTCCAGTTCTAATCAAGTATTTGCAAAGACAATTATGACATAAAGCCACGTGAGCCCAAACAGAAGATAAGTTGATAAGCTAACACCACCAGATCATTTTCTAGAACTGACTAGCAAAGAAGAGCATTTCTGCTTAAGGGAGAACGGCTCAATTTCTAAATTTCTAAATTCAAATCCTTTTTCTACTATTGACTCAAACTACATTTCCAATCTTCACCATACTTCTGCATTTCCAATGAACAGAATAGGAAACACTTAAATGATGTATGAACAGAGTCAGAGCAAGCAATCAGATGTTTTAAACTGTTCTGAAACTATTACCTGATCTATAAAAATCACGGCACTCTAAAATCATATATTAACGTGCACCTTTAACTCTACATTTTGGTTATTATTTTAACTATTACTTGAACTTCAGTGGCATTCAGAACCTAATATGTTTTAAAAACCCTTCCTCCCTTAGCTTTCTTCTTCCTCCTTCCTCTCCCCGTTCTTCGTCATTTTCTACATGAATTTTTAAATTTGTTTTAATTTTTGAAAAATTTTGTCCAGCAAATATATACACATATATATTATCCATACACATGAGCATATTCATTCACTATTATTAGCATGCCCAATCATGATCACATCAATAAGAAAACTATAGTATAAGAGATCAACAATTCCAAAAAAGTATAGAATGTATTTAGTTAAGAAGCATTTTGATCCTATCTCCAGATTTACCTCCTGAAAGAGAATGTACTTTCATAGAGTCAAATGAACATACCCAGAATCCAGAATTTAGCCACCTACAGGCAAATTTCAGCATACTTCCTAAATCATAAATTCCACTCCAAAATTTCAGGGATTCTATGCTTTCTTGGTGTACCTATGTTAAATTTGAACCCAAACTGTTTCTTTTTTAAAATGTGCCTGATAAGATTCACTCACATAAGCTCTGAGGACAATCAGAGAAATGTAAGATATGATTCATGTGCATTGAAATGTGGTGTTAAATCAAAACCACACTCAGATACCACCTCACGCCAATCAGAGTGGCCAAAATGAAGAAATCAGGAGACTATAGATGCTGGAGAGGATGTGGAGAAACAGGAACCCTCTTGCACTGTTGGTGGGAATGCAAATTGGTGCAGCCGCTCTGGAAAACAGTATGGAGGTTCCTCAGAAAATTAAAAATAGACCTACCCTATGACCCAGCAATAGCACTGCTAGGAATTTATCCAAGGGATACAGGAGTACTGATGCATAGGGGCACCTGTACCCCAATGTTTATAGCGGCACTCTCAACAATAGCCAAATTATGGAAAGAGCCTAAATGTCCATCAACTGATGAATGGATAAAGAAATTGTGGTTTATATACACAATGGAATACTACGTGGCAATGAGAAAAAATGAAATATGGCCTTTTGTAGCAACATGGATGGAACTGGAGAGTGTGATGCTAAGTGAAATAAGCCATACAGAGAAAGACAGATACCATATGGTTTCACTCTTATGTGGATCCTGAGAAACATAACAGAAACCCATGGGGGAGGGGAAGGAAAAAAAAAAAAAAAAAAAAAAAGAGGTTAGAGTGGGAGAGAGCCAAAGCATTAGAGACTGTTAAAAACTGAGAACTGAAGGTTGATGGGGGGTGGGAGGGAGGGCAGGGTGGGTGATGGGTATTGAGGAGGGCACCTTTTGGGATGAGCACTGGGTGTTGTATGGAAACCAATTTGACAGTAAATTTCATATATTAAAAAAAAAAAAAAAAAGAAATGTGGTGTTAATTTCTTTTGAAAAGCATAAATATATGTATTTTCTTTTTCAAATTATTAATATTCTTTTCCTCCTCTGTTTCAGATTAAGTGTATTCAGATGTTTAGATATCTAAGAAAGCACAAGTTTGGGACAACTACAAATCATTCTGTTTTAAAGTCTTCCAGGTGGCCTGAATTGGTGACAATTAATGGAAAGATGATGAAGACAATTAAGTCTTAATTGAAAATCATTATACATTAACCCTGCTTGCACAGCGTGACTCCTCTGATGATGGGGCAATGGAAGGCAAGAAAACCAGTCTTCTCTTCTGACCTCAAAACTGTTGAAACTCTTTTTCTCCCTTTTCACCTCCAGCACCCCATCTGTGGTAAGCAATTGGGTTTTCTCAGGTTAGATCAAACTCCAATTCTTTTTTTTTTAATTTTTTTGAATGTTTACTTATTTTTGAGAGAGAGAGACAGAGATAGAGCATGAGTGGGGGAGGGGCCAAGAGAGATGGAGACACAGAATCCAAAGCAGGCTCCAGGCTCTGAGCTGTCAGCACAGAGCCCGACACAGGGCTCGACTTCACGAGCCGTGAGATAATGACCTGAGCCAAAGTCGGATGCTCAACCGACTAAGCCACCCAGGTGCCCCATCAAACTCCAATTCTTTACTGAGAAGTGGTTTGGTCCTACTAATTCACCCCATTTTATTAATTTGCTTATACTAAAAACTTTCTGTGTGGCTTTGTCATATGCAGCAACGATAAATAAGATATAGTTTTTAAAAGACATACCTAAAAAAACAAAACATTTTGTGGATTAGGAACAAACTAAGAGAAACACAGCGATAAGCAAGGATAATGCTCAATCCCTGCAAGATAACTGGGACTGGAAGCACAGAGCAGGAAACTAAGTTCAAGATCTGAAAGCAGGTATTAAAGTAGGAATTTTCCACCTCTGAAGAGAACCTTAAAACTTGGGTGGCCCCTTTTCAGCTCTGGCTGTGCAGTAGGAAACTCACAGAAAGACTGGACCTAGCCACCTGTGAGGTCAACAGCTGAAGCCTCAAATTACCATAGGACGGGGAACTCTGTTCTCAACCATAAGACTGACAGAGGAGATCAGCAAAAGTAGAGAAAGGAAAAGCAAAAAACAGCCACTTAAGAAGAGCCTGCATATTCAAATTCCAAAGCACGTGAGGAAAATGGACATAAAGAAGGCCAGTCCCATCACATGTAAAAAATCAAGAGGTCGATTCATTACCAACAAAATGCAGGTAACAGAACAATTTCAAAATAACTTTTAAATAAGTCTTTTCAATCACCAAAGAGATAAAGAAAGATGGGGCGCCTGGGTGGCTCAGTCGGTTGTGCATCTGACTTCGGCTCAGGTCATGATCTTGCGGTCTGTGAGTTTGAGCCCCACGTCAGGCTCTATGCTGATAGCTGGGAGCCTGGAGCCTGCTTCAGATTCTGTGTCTCCCTCTCTCTCTGCCCTTCCCCCCATGTGCTCTGTCTCTCTCTGTCTCTCAAGAAAAAAATTATAATCATTTCAACAAAAATCTAATTCACAAAGGTAAACTATTCTATACACAAAGAAAAATTATTGATTTATAAGACAATATAAAAAATCAATGCAGAAAGCAGCACAGAGAGATATAAAAAGGCAAATGATAAAAGGAAAGTGAAAAGATAAAGAGGATGAATTAAGAGGATCCAACATGCATTTAATAGGAGTTCCAAAAGAGACAAGAGAGGGAAAAGGTAAAGAAGTAACATCTGAAAGAAAATACCAGAAAACTTTTCAGAATTAAAGAAAGATCTAAGTATACAGACTAAAAGCATACCTTAAATATCAGGTGGGAAAAACAAAAATAAAACTTCCTTGTGTAAAAAAATAATAATAATAATTAAACATAAATTCACAGACACAGAGAACAGATTGGTCGTGGCCAGAGGTGAAGGGTAGTGGGTGGGTGAGATGGGTGAAGGAAGTCAAAAGGTACAGACTTTCAGTTATAAAACAAATAAGCCCTGGGTGTGTAACGTACAGCATAGTGGTGACAGTTAATAATACTGTATTTGAAAGTTGCTGCGAGAGTAAATCCTTAAAGTTCTCAATACAAGAAAAAAAATGTTGTGACTCTGTATGGTGACAGATGTTAACTAGACTTATCGTGGTGACGATTTCACAATAAACACAAATATCAAATAGTTAGGTTGTAAACCCAAAACTAATATAATGTTGTACACCAACTCCACCTCAAGTTTTAAAAGTGTGTTAAAAAATTTCCTTGTAGGAGCACCTGGGTGGCTCAGTTGGTGAAGGGTCTGACTTTGGCTCAGGTCATGATCTCACGGTTCATGAGTGTGAGTGCCATGTCGGGCTCTCTGCTGACAGCTCAGAGCCTACAGCCTGCTTTGAAGACTGTGTCTCCCTCTCTCTGCCTTTCTTTCTTTCTCTGTTGCTCTCTCTCTCTCTCTGTCTCTCTCTGCCTCCCTCTGTCTCTCTCTCCCTCTCTCTCAAAAATAAAGAAACATTAATTTTTTTTCAATTTCCTTGTAAACACATCATAGTAAAACTTCAGGACATCAGAGACAAAGAAAAAGTTTAGAAAATTACCAAAAAGTAAAGGAAAAATGGCCAATAAGGTAACAATTCTATCAGCAAAAAACTTCTTAATGGCAACAAAATATGTCAGAAAATCATTACCTTATAACTTTACTAAAGGAAAATAACTGCCGAGCTAAAATTCTAACACATAAAGTAGCACGTAAGAGTGGAAGTAAAACAAAGATTTTTTCATATATTTAAAAACTGAGATTTATAACCCAAAGACCCTAACCAAATGTTTTAAAGAATAAATTTCAGCAAAAAGAAAAGTGAGCCCAGAGAGAAGACATGAGAAGCAAGAAATAAAAGCGAGCTGAAGAAGTAAAAGATAACAAGAAATACAATTCACAGTAAAAATAATTTTTAGGAATTAAAACTTTTAATAAAAAAGGGGGTACATCATAATTTATATGACACATTTACTCCTTTGTAGATATCAACTATTAGAAAAAAAAATTTTAATGAAAAGGATGAACACAGAACTATGATTCTAGACAAATATTCCAAGAAAGATGAGAAGGAGAATATCAGTGCATAATTAAACCATTCTGAGGTACTTTACTCCCATGAGAAGAAGAAAGGTTTAATAACTTCAAATTTTATAAGAAAGAATATGCAGCTAAAATGTATGGCAAGAATAGTCATAATGCAATTGCTAGAGAACAGCAATAGGACCTAAAGCTTCTAAACCAGTAGAGGAAAAGAAAAAATGAGGAGAATTTACCAGCTTTATCAACCTAACAGAAAGAAGCAAGAGAGGGAACAGACAAAAAAAAGCTACGTCAAGAAAAAAAAGAATAAACCCAAAAATTTATTAAATGTGAAATAATTGAAAGATGATCAGATTCCATTTTTGTAATTATTTTTGCAGTCTTGAGGTCTTTTCTTTTCTTTTTTTTTTTTTTTACACATATCATGCCACAGATTCACAGGGAATGGGTTCCATCAGCGCAGACTCTTCCCCATTGCTTCTCGCAAAGCGTGTCTTCTCTGGGTGGAGCAGCATGTGCTTCAGTTGAACCCAAGTATCTATCTCTTCCTCTTCCTTCTTAGTCTGATCATTTTCCTTCACACCCTTCAGGAAACTATCTCTGCTCTTTGAGTGCTTCATATGCTCAATAGGTACATTAATTCTCTTGGCAAGAATCTTGTCCTTAACTTGTTTGTTTACAACAACGTCAACAGCATGCTGGGTAACACTGTAGACTCTTCCAGTTTTGCCATGGTAACATCTGTGGGGTGTTCCTTTTTAAACAGAGCCAATTCCCCTGATGTCTACACTATCATCTTTCTTGCCGATTCTCATATATGTGGCTGAAGGAAGCACTCCAGGTTTCTAAGAGACCTGAGAGCACACAGCCGTGCCTCAACTCTTTCCCTTTGTGTTGGTCTTTTTGGCGAAATACCGGAAGATGAAGGCTCCAGACAAAAGGGATCAGATTAGGTGAGGAGTTAAGACGGTGGAGTAGTAGGGGGACCCTATGCTTGTCTCATGCCTCGAACATAGCTAGATAAATACCAAATCATTCTGAGCAGCCAAGAAAGTGATCTGAGGACTGAGAGAACAAACTGCACAAGTAGAGGGAGAAAAGAAAGAGATCAGATTAGATTTTTAAAATCTAGCTCTCAAAAAAATAAATAAAATAAAATAAAATAAAATAAAATAAAATAAAATAAAATAAAATAAAATAAAATAAAATCTAGCTCTCTGCCGCTCACAAGACACATCACTAAAACAAAATGACCAGGAAATCTGAAATAAATTGATACTCAAAAAGAAGCACCAGAGAAACACTAACCAAAAGGCAGCCAGTGTGGCGACTTTACTATCAGGCAAGTAAAAGTTAAGGAAAAATGATGTTGCTAAGGAAGATGTTAACTTTGAATGACAAAGGTATCTGATCTGAAACAAAGAAACAAACAAAAACCCAAGGATATCTGATCCGGTGATCCCATGTGGGATGACCACTATTCTAGATACTGAGCTTCCATCCTGGGGACTCGGAACCAACCTCAAACCAGTAAACAGAGTGAAGACGCGGCCGTAGTCTGTGCTGTTCACTACCACATTATCAGTGCATGTGCATGCTGCCTGGCCCAGGGCCAGGCATATACCAGGAGCTCAATAAACATGAATTAATTACATCTCCAAACTGTAAATGCTGCTGAGGAACCCCACATCTTTTTCTGTACCCTCAAAACTAACACATGGTGCAGAAATTCTGGTTTACGATTACATGCGTCACTAACTGAAAAGCAGTTAACCCCGCCTCCACTTTCCCTCCTCTCCCACCCCCACCATGTCCCCAAGACTCTCTATTTTGTTGGTGCAACTATGCACAATAAGATCAGAAACTCCACTGAAAACTATCGGAGATTGAGGATCCTGGGGCATAACACAGGAGCTTGTGCCTCCAGAGCCCATTCCTGGGGCAAGTAAAGGGGAAGCCATGAGAGAGAATTCAAACAACACAGGCATTTTGAGCTAGATCTGCAATATTCTAACACCTCCCCTTTGACCTTGTATCATTCTTTCTGGTTTTGAGTAAGAGAAGATCTAATAATAACTTCATTCTCCAGAGAGAAAAAAAGTCAGAGTTGTGAGGGTATTTTCAGATAGAATTTTATATTGAATTCTAAAACAGAGAAAATAATATAAAAACACTCAACTATGCCAAGAAGTTCCATTGTATTGACAGGCAGCTTTGAGTGAATTGTGATAGGAGATGACTTTTCTAAAATTACTAAATCAAGATCAATAATTGCAACTTCATATTTCTCAAGCATATTTCTCTTTGCTCTGATGTTTCTCACTGTAAAACAGTGGGGAAAGAAGCAGGAACAATAAAAATGCACGATCCCTCATCCCTGGTCAGTCCTGGTCATCCCAGTCCTGAGAGCTCCATATGAATGCCTGCGAAATTGGTAAAAAGCTTTCTCTTGTTCAAATGTAAAGGTATGCAGCAGATCATCAAGGTGGGGGATATATAAAAAAGGCTTGTGTTCTGGAGCACTGAAAACACAGAGACTTGAAAAACGCACACGACTGGGGGCATTTGGGTGGTTCAGTCGGTTGAACCTCCAACTTCAGCTCAGGTCATGATCCCAGAGTTCGTGACTTCCAGCCCCACATCAGGCTTGCTGCTCTCAGTGCAGAGCCTACTTTGGATCTTCTGCCCACCCCCCATGTCCCTCCCCCACTCTCCCTCTATCTCACAGAAATAAATAAAACATTTTAAAAAATTCAAAAACAAAACCACACATGATCGAATCCCCCACTTACATAAAATGAGAATAATGTCCATCTCAGGACTGTTTGAAGGAGTACATAAAATATGTTTACAGTACCAACACAAAATAGGAATGATATCATTGAGAGCTATCAGGATCATTCTCTTTCTCAACCATTTCCAGAACCAGAGCTGAAGAATCGAGGATCCAGTTTCTCTGCGGGAGTTGTAAGGGCAGAGTGCTGCACCCTGCAGATTATGTCCTGGCATATTTATTTCATGGTACCTGAACAGACGAACGTGTCTTGCATAAATAAGATAGAAAAATATAAAACTTCTTTTAGGACTTTTAGAACTCTTAAATCCAAATATTAAATGAAGCCCAACAAAAGTATTACAAGTTTTTTATGAAACATTTAAAAGGAAAGATCAGCAAGCAAAAAAACAACTCCAAGCAGGGCGCCTGGGTGGCTCAGTCGGTTGAGCATCCGACTTTAGCTCAGGTCATGATCTCACAGTCCATGAGTTCAAGCCCCGCGTTGGGCTCTGTGCTGACAGCTCAGAGCCTGGAGCCTGTTTCGGATTCTGTGTCTCCCTCTCTCTCTGACCCTCCCCCGTTCATGCTCTATCTCTGTCTCAAAAATAAATAAACGTTAAAAAATTTTTTTTCAATAAATAAATACCTCCAAGCCCAGCTAAAATGGAAAAAAGTGAATATTCAACCAGATTTTAAAGTCCCCATTTTCATTCGCTCACCATGATCCACTCATTCAGAAGCAGGTGTGCCGCTAGGGAGACCATTCTAAATATCCCCTTAGAGCCATTCATTCACTTGAGGCTTACCACAAGAGTTGATAACTGACTCTTGATGACTTAAGAGCCATTTAACAAAATTACTAACCTCCTTTCATTCTGAGTTATTGTACCATTTTCCAGCTTTTTAACTGTGGTCGCCAGCACTTTATTTGCATCATTGGCAAAGTCTAAGTCTCGGACCTCAGACAGCGGGACAGACACAATGGCAAATGCTTCTTTATCTTCTTTTGTTTGGCAGGTTCCAATCTGCAATGTGTTTTTTACACTAAGATTAGTTGTTTTTTAAAATCTGCAATATTTTTCTGGTACTAACACATCTTAATATTGTTTAAGAAATATAAGACAGGGGCGTCTGGGTAGCTCAGTCGGTTAAGCGTCTGACTCCTGATTTCCTCTCAGGTCATGACCTCAAGGTCATGAGATAGAGCCCTGCATGGGGCTCCATGCTGAGCGTGGAGCCTGCCTGGGATACTCTCTCCCTCTCCCTCTTCCACTCTCACCCCCCTCTCTAAAACAAATAAATAAATACTTAAAAAAAAGAAGTACAAGACAGGAATAGATCATCCAAATACAATAATTCCCACTTGCATCATCCACTATGAAAGACTGAAGGGACACACAGATTTTCCATGCCCATTCCTGCCTTGTTCCCAAAGCCCACTAGAAACACATCCTTGCACACTTGTCCTTTGCTTCAGTGTCAACAGAATAGAGAGAATGTACTCCTGGAATCTTCTCCCCTTTCTACATGCTGCTCCCACGCTTTTGGTATCTGTGCTAGCATCCTCCTGAATCACAGCCCCACTGCAGCCAAGCCACTTAGTTCAGCTACCTAAGCAACTGGCAAAATGAATACTTGAGGAAATGGCTTGTAATAATCTCTAATATTGGTAAGGACACATTGTAAGGGACATGTCAATCACCCCTGATCCTAATCATACAACATTTGTCTAAAAATTAAACAGTTCTCATAGGGTGCCTGGGTGACTCAGTTGGGTAAGCACCCAACTGTTGGCTTCAGCTCAGGTCACGATCTCACGGCTTTGTGGGTTCCAGCCCCGCATTGGGCTCTGGGCTGGCAGCACGGAGCCTCCTTGGGATTCTCTCTCTCTCTCTCTCTCCTCTCTCTCTCTCTCTCTCTCTGCCCCTCCCCTGCTCACATTGTCTCTGTCTCTCTCAAAATAAATAAACTTCAAAAGCATCAAACAATTCTCAAAAACATTTACCTTTAACATAACAGGCCTCTCTTCATCTGTGTCTATGGGGATACTGGTACTTGTTACCCACGTGTTGGTACATAAATGCCTTAACCGAACGTATGAGTTCCTAAAAGCAAAATAATACAAAAAACAGATGATTAAAAATTAGCACACTTATATATTAACATATTTAACAGTTTCATACATGATATGAATATATTAAAGACTAGTTGACTCAAGTATAGGTCAGTCTGGTTTAAGGAAAAAGTTCTAAACCAAAGACTACTTCAAAACGTGTGGTATTATTACCTAGACCAGTGGTTCTCAAAGTGTGGTCACTGGACCAGTGGTAACAGCATCACCTGGGCACTTGTTAGAAATACAAATTCTGAGGCTTTCATCCCAGTTCACTGAATCAGAAACTCCAAACGTAGGGCCAACAATGAATATTTTAGCTGCCTCTCCAGGCAATGCTGATTTGAGAACCACTGACTGAGTGGCCATGTCAGTTAACACAGCTGTCTGATCGTAGTTTCTGTAGCATAATCATTTGCGTGCAAAAGTATTCTTTCAGTGAGAGACTCTCATTATGATTTTGGGGGCAACTGTTCTTGTAGAACTTGGTCAAAGTTGACAAGTAGATTTCTTCTTTTAACCTTCATCTTTTCTGTTAGGGTGGGTCAGTTGTTAGCTTGCAAAAGGGAAAACACCAGCATGTTAGTGCCCTTCTGTATCCCCATGCCTCTTCCATCGCATCTCTAACAACATGTTTACTTTTGAAAATAAATATGAAAAAAGTAAAAAAAAAAAAGTTGTGGTTTATATGTACAATGGAATACTACTTGGTAATGAGAAAGAATGAAATGTTGCCATTTATAGCAACATGGATGGAACCAGAGGGTATTATGCTGAGTGAAATAAATCATACAGAGAAAGACAGATACCATATGTTTTCACTCATATGTGGATCTTGGGAAACTTAACAGAAGACCATGGGGGAGGGGAAGGAAAGGGAAAAAAAAGTTAGAGAGGGAGGAAGGCAAACCATAAGAGATTCTTAAGGACTGAGAACAAACTGAGGGTTGATGAGGGTTGGGGGAGAGGGAAAAGTGGGTGATGGGCATGGAGGAGGGCACTTGGGATTAGCACTGGGTGTTGTATGGAAACCAATTTGACTATAAATTATATTTAAAAATAATAATTGAAAAAATACAGTAGTGGCCTTAGGAAGAAAAAAAAAGTATATACAGCCAATCTTCATTATTTATGGATTCTGCACTTATGAATTCAGCTATTCCCTAAAATGTATTTGTAACCCCAAAACCAATAGTCAGGGCACTTTTGCAATCATTCTTGGACATGAACAGAATGGCAAAAAATTTGAGTCCCCACTGTGCACATTTCCAGTGAGGCTGAACAAGGCAACATTCTGCCATCTCGTTTCTGCTCCGACTATAAATAAGCATCCTTTTCATGATCTATCCAGTCCCATGTTTTTCCAGATTTCTGTGCTTTTTGTTGATGAGTCTGCTGTTTAAAACAGCCTCAGGCATAGTGCTGCAGTGCTGTCCAGTGTTCCTAAGGACAAGACTGTGATGTGCCTTATGGAGAAAATACTTATGTTAGATAAGCTTCATTCAGGCATGATACGGTGCTGATGACTGTTAGTTTAACGTTAATGATTCAACAATAGATAAAAAAAAAAAAATAAGGTGTCTTTAAACAAAAATACACACAGCACAAGATTACGTGTTATTGACTGATGAAAATATTGTGACCAGAGGCTCATAGGAACCTAATCCTTCATGTCTTCTAGGAGCAATGGCTCGGTATTTGCTATTTCAGTGTACCGGGAAAAAAAACAGAACCAACTGTGTACGAACTGTGAGGGAATACTGAGAAAGGACAGCTAGAACTTGATCCAACTCAAACATTATCATCTTAGTGACCTTTTATTATTATCATTTCTTTAACAAATATGTATAAAATACCTGCTAAAACAAAAGCATTGTGATAAGTTCTCTGCCTCCAAGCTGCTGAGAGTTAAGTAGGAAATATAAGACATAAATAAATCCTACAACAGGAGGCAAAAAGCATTAAGACCAATAAGACCCAAATAAAATGCCAAGGGGCTCCAGGAAAGAGAGAGGCTCAATCAGCATCATGACTTTGTTCATTCATAAAGGCAGGTGCAATAGAGACTGATTTTTAAAACTGTAAAATAGCACAGGGGCTCCTGGATAGCTGAACTGGTTAAGTGTCCTACTTCAACTCAGGTCATGATCTCACAGTCTGTGGGTTCAAGCCCCGCATCTGGCTCTGTGCTGACAGCTCAGAGCCTGGAGCCTGCTTTGATATCTGTGTCTCCCTCCCTCTCTGCTCCTCCCTTGCTTGTGTTCTTTCTCTCTCTCTCTCTCTCTCTCTCTCTCTCTCTCTCTCTTTCTCTCAAAATATGAATAAACATTTAAAAAAAGAATACTTAAAAAAAAGAAGGTAAGACATTCTCTTACCTTATGTTCTGGCTACCTCATTACCAATTCCACTTCCCCATCCCTCTCGCACTTAGGTCCCAAATGTCCTAAATTAGAGAGGCCATTTCTGAACACTAATACCTAATACAACTCTGCAGTTTTTTTTCAAAGCAGTCTTATTACCTGCTCCGGTATTTTATGTTTATTTTTCTATTGTCTCTATTCCTCATTTGAAATTAAGTATAGAACCAGTTTGTTCACTGTTCACTTCCCAGTGTCAAGGGCAATGTCTGTTAAGTTCAGTAAAGGTTTGTTGACTGAATGACTAAAGAAATGAACACATGGATGAATGAATGAATGGATGAATGAATGAAATATGAAATTTGACATAATAGAAATAAATGATATAAGGATTAATAGAAATTCCCCTAGATTATTTTTCATGTTAGAAAGCAAAGGCCATACCAGTAATAAGAATAAATAATCGTCATGAATTTTTCACAGTTTCTTCGGTCCTGCACATTTTAATTATTTATGAGAATAAAACAAACTATGTTAATCTTCTCACAAGAGAAGCATGGTTTTTACACACTAGTTCACTTATGCTTACTCCACGGATATCACAAAAGTTCCATTAACGTTGTATTTTCATTCCTTACCTCCCACTACAATCACTCAAAGAAATGTTATTATTTAGCCGTACACATATAATTGTTTTTACCTTGGGACCAGGCAGTCAGCTCTCTGAAGAGTTGTGGCATCCAGTTCAAAGAGGGATGCAATATCGTTTCCATGGGGTACTGAGACTAAAGTGTACATGATCTTTTCCCCTGCCTGGCGTTTCTTCTTTGAAGTTGGAAGATCTCCATCTCTCTGTTGAAGAGGCACAAAGTTACCTACTTTTGTCAGGTTTCTTCCTAAACTCTTCAATGAATCAGAAGGTGGGATTTAAATGTGAACAGCGTCTCTTCTTTGGATTATAGAGATGTCTGTTTTACATCATCCAAAAAGGGCAAGTGAAGCCTCATAATCTTAGAGGTAATTATTACCAAGTGATAAGTCACACATTCATGAGAGAAGGCCTGATCTGGGCAAATAACCAACGCACTAACAGTCATAAGAGTTCTGCTCCCTTACCTTGTCTTAAACCTAGTTACAGAGTAGTTTTAACCATTCCACATTTAAGGCGAACAGACAAGACATAGTATGTTGAATCATCCAGATTTCAAAAACTAAAGAGTCAACATGGTAGTGTTTCAAAGTTCCTGACTAATTTCCAAAACATAACTGGGACATTATCCTGAAGAGAAAAGGAATCAACAGCAATATTCCCATTCAGTTCATCAACTTGTTCCATTAAATCTGCAAACATACTATCATGGCATATCAAGTGAAATAAAGTGGGATCTTCACAAAAGAAGTCTTCACAATGATGTGAAACTCAGTCAACATTTCTAGTACACCCTCTCTTAAGCAAGTGGCCACACAAGAATGGTAATTACATATTTCTACTTAAACCAAGTTTCAATCCCTGTGGAAGACTATGATGAGGCACAAGAAACCAAAATGTGATAGAGCAAATGTAATAGAAGCTTGGTAATTACACGCATCCTATAAGTATACATATTTATCAAAAGAAACAAAATTCAAAAATGAGAGAAGAGAAAGAGTATCACTGTACTGTCACAGGAAGTTGAACAAAAGTGGACAAGAGAAGTGGTGTTCCAAAGGCAAATGAAAGCAGGCCATGCCCAATGACACGCGGTTATTTAATGGCCACTATGACAATGAGATATTACAGCTGATCATTCCAAAACATTCACTCGAAGTTCCATCCCAAGATTGTGAATATTATTTCCCTTGTGGTTTCATTCTGATGTCTTCTGTAAATGGTGTGCAAATCGGTAGCACCACTGAATGTGAACGGGCAGAGGAATCACCAGGGTTCCTAAGCAGGAGCAGGGCTGTGAGCTGTTAAATCCCACATAGCCCAGAAGCACCTGGTAGCTCCTGTCATCTTTGACTTATATGTCTTCCACAGAGACCACAATTCAGAGCTGAATGAAGGCAGGGGTCTGGCAAACTCTCCCCAGATAGTTTGACCCCCCCATAATAGTTGCTTCTACTCAGTAAGCACAAACTATGTTTATTGATCAGGAAAAAGCATACTTAAAACTTCCTGTACATTATAAGTAGGCAAATGGATAAACAAACTATGGGACATCCAAACAGTGGGATATTATTCAGTGCTAAAAAGAAATGAGCTATCAAGCCACAAAGACATGACGCAGCCTTAAATGTATATTGCCAAGCAAAGAAGCCAAACTGAAAAGGCTACCTACTGTATGATTCCAACTGCATGACATTCCAAAAAAGGCAAAACTATGGAAACAATAAAAAGACCAATAGCTGCCAGACAGTAGCGGGGAGAAAGGAATGAAAAGGCAGAGCACATAGGAGTTTTAGGGCAGTGAAACTATCCTGTCTGATGGATGTGGATACATGTATGTGTAGTGGATACATGTCAAATGGTGGCTCCTTTTATCAAAACTCATAGAATGTACAAGGCCAAGAGTGAACCCAATGTAAACTATGGACTCAGGGTGATAATAATACATTAAAGTATGTTGAGCAGTGTAACAAATGTACCACTCAGGTGCCAAATGTTGATAGTGGGGGAGGCTGTGATTGTGTGGTGGCAGAGAGCATATGGGAAAGTGTACTTTCCACTGAATTTTGCCATGAACCTAAAACTGCTCTTAAAAATAGTGTCTGTTTAAAAAAGAAAAAAGCAGGATGAGAGAAAATATTTGTAAGTCATATAGCTGATAAGGGGATTATACCTAGAATATATAAAGAACATAAAGAACAGTTACAACTCAAGACAACCCAATTAGGGGTGCCTGGTTAAGAGTCCAACTCTTGATTTCAGCTCAGGTCATGATCTCACAGTCTGTGGGTTCGAGCTCCATGTAGGGCTCTGTACTTACAGCACAGAGTCTGCTTGGGATTCTCCCTCCCTCTCTGTCTGCCCCTCCTGGCTCGCTTGCTCTCTCGCTCTCTCTCTCTCTCTCAAAATAAACAAATAAACATTAAATTTAAAAAAAAGACAACCCAATTAAAAATGGAGCAAAAGTCTACAGCGAAGAAAACAATCAGCAAAACTAAAAGGCAACCAACAGTATTGGAGAAGATATGTGCAAATGACTTTTCAGATAAAGGGTTGGTATCAAAAATCTATAAAGAACATACCAAACTCAACACCTGAAAAACAAATAATCCAGTGACGAAATGGGCAAAAGACATGAATAGACCCTTCTCCAAAGAAGACATCCAGATGGCCAACCAACACATGAAAAAATGCTCAACATCACTCACCATCAGGGAAATACAAATCAAAACCACAATGAGATACCACCTCACACTTGTCAGAATAGCTAAAATTAACAACTCAGGCAACAACAGATGTTGGCGAGGATGTGGAGAAAGAGGATCTCTTTGGCATTGTTGGTGGGAATGCAAACTGGTGCAGCCACTCTGGAAAAGAACGGAGACTCCTCAAAAAATTAAAAATAGAACTATCCTACAACCCAGCAATTGCACTACTAGGTATTTATCCAAGGGAGACAGGTGTGCTGCTTTGAAGGGACACACTCACCCCAAAGTTTATAGTAGCACTATCAACAATAGCCAAAGTATGGAAAGAGCCCAAATGTCCATCGATGGATGAATGGATAAAGAAGATGTGCTATATATTCAATGGAGTATTACTCGGCAATCAAAAAGAATGAAATCTTGCCATTTGCAACTATGTGGATGGAACTAGAGGGTATTATGCTAAGCAAAATTAATCAGTCAGAGAAAGACAAAAATATCATATGACTTCACTCATATGAGGACTTTAAGAGACAAAACAGATGAATATAAGGGAAGGGAAGCAAAAACAATATAAAAATAGGGAGGGGGACAAAAACATAAGAGACTCTTAAATATGGAGAACAAACAGAGGGTGGCTGGAGGGGTTGTGGGAGGGGGGATGGGCTAAATGGGTAAGGGGCATTAAGGAATCTACTCCTGAAATCATTATTGCACTATATGCTAACTAATTTGGATGTAAATTTTAAAAATAAAGAAAAAATTTTTAAAAATTGAGCAAAAGTTTTGAATAGACATTTCTCCATAGAAGATATTGAAATGGCCAATAAGCACATGCAAAGATGCTCAACATCATTACTAATTAGTAAAACGCACTAGGATAGCTACAGTCAAAGAGACAGACAATAGCAAGTGTTAGTGAGACTGTGGAGAAATTGTAACAGTACGTATATTGCTGAGGGAACATAAAATGGTGTGGCCATTTAAGAAGAGTGTGGCAGCTCATCAAAATGTTAAATGTATGACCAACAATTCTAACTGTAGGTAGCTATCCAAGAAAAATGAAAATACATTTCCACACCAAAACCTGTCCATGAATGTTCACAGCAGAATTTATAAAAGTCAAGATATGGAAACAACCCAAATGCCCATCAAATAAAGGATGAACAAAATGTGGCATATGCACACAATGGAATATTATTTGGTCATAAAAAGGAATGAAGTACAGATACATGCTACAACATGCGTGAACCTTGAAAACATTATGCTAAGTGAAAGAAGCCAGACACAAAAAGTCATATATTGTATGAGCCCGTATATGAAATGTCCAGTTTAGGCAAATCCATAGAGAGAGTACATTCATGGCTACCAGGGTCTGGGGAGGGGAGGATGGGGAGCAACTGATAATGGATATAGGATTTCTTTGGTAGATAATAAAAATGTTATAGAATTAGATACTGGCTATAGTTTTGGAGCTCTGTGAATGTATTAAAATAACCACTGATTGGGGCGCCTGGGTGGCTCAGTCGGCTGAGTGTCGACTTCAGCTCAGGTCATGATCTCACACTCTGTGAGTTCGAGCCCCGCATCGGGCTCTGTGCTGACAGCTCAGAGACTGGAGCCTGCTTCAGATTCTGTGTCTCCCCCTCTCTCTGCCCCTCCCCTGCTCATGCTCTGTCTCTGTCTCAAAAATAAAAATAAAAACATTTAAAAAAAAAACCACTGATTTACATTTTTTAAATAGGAGAGCTTTATGGTATGTGAATTACATATCGACAAAGTTGTGAAAGAGAAGGAGGGAGGGAGGGGAAAGGAACAAGGAAGAGAAGGAAAAAAGAGGGAGAGAGGGAAGGAAGGGGGGAAGGGAGGGAAGGAAGCAGGAAGTCAGAAGTATGCTGTTTCTGTGATGACTGCCATGTAGCTCAACAGGAAAACCCAGGTGTTATACTGAGACATGGGTGGCAAAGAAGCAGTTTTCCCTGGAATGGTGACACAAGAAGTGATAATTCTAAAGGAAAGAAAAGGAAGTTTGTTTTAATTATGTCCTCATAAGATGCAAACTTGGGGAGAAACACACCAGGAGCATTACAGTCACAAAGAAATATCACAAAAGAGCTTTTTTCTAGATTCTATAATGCTATTACAGCCAAAAGAGAAAACCACGAACATAATGAATGCTAATTAATACATGTGAGAGAAGAGTGCCTCATAACGTAGGAACACGGAAACAACAGACAAGATCAGTCATTTGTAGAAATAATCCAAAGGATTCTTTCAATGTGGAAGCAAAGGGATTTGAGAACAAGTGGAACAAGTGGTTTCAGTGTTTTATTAGAAAGACACAATTAAAATATGACTTTAATTAAGGAAAATAAAATTTAATCAATCATATTGAGCCATGTTTGAAGACAGTCTTTATTAATACAAGATGATCACGTAACCTAAATAAGCAGAGATTCAATGAACAAAATTGAACAGTTTCTCTCATCACTGCTAGCAGAGATGCAAAAAATTAATATTCCTGTCTTTTTGGTGGAATACCATATCCCTAAAAAGAATATTTGTCATCTAATTTTCTGAGCCTCTTGCACACCAATCTTCCAATTATAACTTAGCTTTTGCTATGGATTTTCCCTTCAAAGAAAATACACTAACTAACCAAAGGATTTATATTTATTTACTTAGCAACTGAAAGGTGGCATGGAAGTTTATACATCAGTCACTTGTGAGTTCATTTAAGTCAAATCCTAGTGCATACACTCTCCTTTTGGAATGTTCATAAAACTAATTTTCAAGACTTACAAAAAGAAAGCCGATCCAGGTTCCTAGATTGCCCTCCTACCACACCCCCTTTAGTATACCTCTCTGGGGGCTCCAAACAAGAGTAGTCAGGGATTTCTCTATTTTGACACTCTTATAATGAGCAATAAAATTTTTGCCAGACATAGAAAAACCTTGATTAGGGCTAATTAAAAGAGGTCACTCTGTATTATTCATACTATTTAAGACCTGTGGTTTAGTTTTAATTACATAGTATAAGTGGAATGCACAACTATACCCCCTAAAGGTATAGGTTCCTGGGGCGGGGGGGAGATAAACTCCATTTATAAGTAGCATAACATAGATAAATTCCACCGATAACATAGATATTTATAAGTAGCATATTTATAAGTAGCATAACATAGTATTATTTTTTATATTTATATTTATTTATATTTATATTTATTTATTTATATTTATATATATTACTTATATATATTTATAAGTAGCATAACATAGATAAACTCCATTTATAAGTAGCATAACAATTGTTTATGTGTGAAAACAACTTCTAACATCCATAGCAGTTTTTAAAGCAATGCCATACATTCTGCTTTTTATCTCTTGCACTCTGTTAATTTGCTTAACAAATTCTCCTTCATAAACAGTTCAAGGCAGCCCCTCAAAATCTGTAGAAAATAATACATGAATAATGAGTTATAAGTATGCAATCTTTTAAATGTATGGATCAGGTTTCAATCTATAAGACTGAAAGATGAGATCTATAGATCAATAAGATCTATAAAAATCAATATTATATTTCTACAATATGAAGGCAGTTCTGTTCAAAATTGTGTGCCTGTAGCTTTTGTTTATAAACCCACCTCTTTTTTAAGTAAGAAAAAAGCCACAAAAACACTAGTTCCCTATACAGAATTACAGAAGCGCGATGCCCTCCCTCTTGTGTCACGAAAATCCATGTAAGGTACAACAGAGCTTAGACAGGTGTTAGATTTAATATCAGCTAGGTATCCAAAATATTCTCAATTCAGGTAACGCAGAGCCTCGGGATGTTAACCTAGTCTGCTGGGCTCTTATAAAACCAGCAGTTTTACTTGGAAGAAAAGGCACACAGAATCTCGGTTCTACAAGTAGAAAATCCCCTTAGGAGCCAGTCGAGTAAACCAATGGTTCACCCGGCTTCTCCCTCCGGTCCTGGGGCTGCCAGTGGAGACACAGCAGCTAGCCTCCTGGAACACCTTCTCTGTTGACTCATTTGTGAGTCATCGAATTTTTAGCGGAGACATCACGTTGCAATCTGTTGTTAGGAGCCAGAGACATTCTGTAAGAAATAATGTATGCATTTTCAGGGCTGATGCAGACCTGTGTGCGGCCACGGCCAAGGAAGCATAATGATGTGCAGGCATCTGTCTTCTTGGTCAGACTCTCCAGGGCTCTCACTGCTGACTTTATGTAACAGACACAACCCTGCCATTTAAAGCTGCAGACACTTCTCTTGCATGGTTCCTTAAAAATCTGTTACTCTTAAACTATTTCCTATGAGGACTCTTTTTCCTTTCTTTTCTTTATCACCTTACCAATGATGAATATAGAGTAAAAACTCATGGAAATGTGGGGGTCTTTGTTCATAATCTGGTCCCCCACCCCCCAAAAAAGTCTATGAGACAGAATTTTCAAATACATTTCAGCCAAGCATCATGGTTCCTAGAACATTGCTATTTATGTGTGTCTGTGCACAAAGACGTGGTTCTCAACAGGCAGAGAGTTTGGACCGCAGTGGGGGTCATTTGGCAATTTCCAGGAGCATCTTTAGTTGCCACAACTGGGGGCAGGGGAGACCACTACTGGTATCTAATACACAGAGTCCACAGATCTGCTAAACATCTTACAATGTAAAGGACAGCCCCCCCACAACAAATAATTTTCTGGGCCAATATATCAATATTGCTGAAATTGAGAGACCCCAGCATCGACAAAAGACACTCCCTTGAAAAATCAGATCACATTCCACATCAATACGGTAATGGGAAAATGGGTGGTGTTATTCCAAAAAAAAAAAAAAAATCCCCTTCAAAGAGCCATTTGAAAAGATGCAGCCTTTCAAGAAGGAACTAATGACTGTCAGGTTCCCAGCTGGGCTTGACACAGTTCCAATGTTTACAGGGTCCCTGTGGATGCTGTACATTTGTAAGATTGGAAATAATAGGCTCCTTTGTAGAATAAATACAGCAATTTGGGTCTTAATGGGAGCTCTGACACACACCGCCGCATTTCAGTGGCACCATGCATTAACCTTTGAAACTTCAAAAATGGAAGGCAACATTTTGATAAAGGTTTCTAAATTACAGGAAAAAATATTAACTGGATATTAAATAGACAACATAAGGGAAAATTTAGAAAGAAAATAATTAGCATGGTCACAGTGAACTCAGCATTACTGGAACCCAGATCTGGGGTGAGATAGCATTCTGTTTGGGGAAATTGATTTCGTTTTTCACAGGCTAAGCTCTAACTGCTCCTTTGTTTTCTTTTCTAGACAGAAACATAATTATTGCTAGGTGGCAAATGGTCTATAACATGAGAAGCCATATTGTTAGCTTTAGTGTTCCATATCTTCAGTTTTATTTACTTTCAAGCTAGGGATTAAGGATAGAAGAAAGATGAAATCAAATGTCTCCAGTTGGACATCTCTTTGAGATGGCAGATGAGATCCAGTCGTAACCTTCCACAGCAAAGCAGACCCACCTGTGCCAGATGCAATTAAAGTGCTGCTGGTAGCACTTTACAGAAAAGTACTCTTTCTCACCTTCAGAGGTGAATGAAGAACTTGTATCTCAGAATATAGAAGGAAACAAATCTACAAAGTCTAACTAAAAGCTTGATGGGCGCAAACAGCAAACTTCACCATGGATTCATTACCTATATTTTCTGTGCTGCTCCATAAACTTTCATACTCTATCACTCATACTCTCTCTCCCACTCAGCCCTGCCCAGAAGCATCAGAAGCATCACCAAACAGCATGTAGCAAAAGGAGATAAGCTGAAAGAGATGTAATTCAATTGCACAATTCGAAGTTTGATGCAATGCCCTTTTAATCGAAACAACGTACATTTTTAGCCTACAAATATCTTTTATTCAAAAGGTTTCCCTTTATCTGATTGAATTTTAACCTCACGGCACAGAGGTGACGTATGTAGGGCAAGCATCCTCATCCCATTAGTCAGGTGGGAAATGGAGTCTCAGGAAGGCTATCTTACATGTCCAAGGCCGTACAGGTTAACAGTGGTGCTAGAAGCAGAACTCCCTTGGCTGAAGAAGTCACATAGAATCTCATAAAAAAAGACCTTGAGAAAGAGAAAGGCAACTCCTGACATCCGACAGCTGGCCTGGTGTGATCGGGCAGGCTCAGTGCTGCCAAGGGCACCCTGACTCTCACAGCCAGGCCACGGTGTCCTCCTGCGAACGTGAACGATTTCACAGAACACCAACATCAGACAAGGCCGCTCCATGCCCGGGATGGATCGCGTCAAAACAACACTGCTCCATAATCATATCTGAATACTGACAACATGTCAATGTTGTCCAAGCCATAAAAATGATTCGATATCCCTTTCCCCTAGCTAAAATGAGTGTTTCTTCTTTAGCACTCACACCGTTGGCCTGGCTCTCATCGACCCTCCCTATAGATAAAAATGCATTAAGATACTTCCTCCTCCTGCCAGCATTCTTACCCACAGTGAGCCCCACTTCTTTAAATCCTCCCCAAGTCATCTTGTACAAGCCCAATTCCTACCATAGGTTCTTTCTAGCACCGTCTGAGAGGCCCCACAGTTCCCTTGGATGTAAATGCAATGTGCAATTAACCCCATTTAAGAACTGGTGTGTTCCTGGCAGTCATTGGCAAGAGACCATCGACCAGCTTATAGTAAGAACCAAAGACTCAGCTTTTAAACATGGTTATGGATGGCGTTTTCTAAATCATGGGGAAAGAAGAACCCAACAATCCTGGGCCAGCTTTTGAAAACCAAAGAGAAAAGAATCCACACAGGGGGAGAAAATTGAATTATAAATAAATGATCCAACCCATTTAATAAGCCTACTTCTATGTTTAAGGACATTTTGACACAAATTAAAGTACTCGTTGGGCCAAAGACCTGATACTTCAGTTTCACTTCTGTTGTAAACCTGATAGTCAGATGGAGAAAGAAGTCAAACAGGATTGACTCAGGTCCAGAAATTCCGATTTGATTCACCTCCCTCATATCAGTATCCTCATAAAACATAAAGCTGAGGGCCAGTGCAAAGACAGTAGTCATTTTGATTAAACGTTTCAACTCATTCTGTCAAAAGGTGGAATTTTGAATGCTGTAGTAATCATTCTTAGCAATTCCAAAAGAGATTGCCAAATTCCTAAGAAAATTAAATTATACACTGTGTCTATTTTACATCCAAATATCTAGCTAAATTGCTGAAAATACATATAGGTATATAGATACACCTTTCTAGCCAGCCCATCAACCAGGTTTTGTCTGCATCACACCAAATTGTCCTGAATTTCAGAACTTTCTATTGAATTAAGTCCTACTGTCCTCGTAACATCATCTTCTTTACAACGGTGATGAAAAAGCAGGCTGAATAATAATAAATATCTTAATGAAAATTGGCTTTTAAATAAGATTGAGATGTTTTTTGAGTGGGATGCTTCATAATATCAGAAAAATCAGTCATATAGTTGTTTGATGCCTCAATTTCTCCCCGTAAATAGAACCCAAGTTATTTTTAATCAGAAAAGATTGTCCCATTGTGCCCTTTTACTATCATCATACCATAATTCAATTTGTCTTTCCTAATTTCTATGCACTTATGAAAAGTAAACCCAGACCCACCATACCTCCCAGATGCCCATGGCCATCAGTGCTCCATCATAAATGGCCTTCAAGTTGCCAGAAATCTCCCTAAATACCTATTACCAGACATCTATTTATAATGTCAGTGCATCATCTTTTACTTATTATCTGTGATTCATAGCCTCTAGTCAGAGAATCTCTCAGAATCCCTAGTCTTCAAATTTTCTATTAACTTTTCAATTTGTTCATATAAAATATGCACAATATTTTTGGAATTTGTTGGGGAAAAAACAATTCCACTCACCACAGTTTTTCCTTCATTTTGAGCATCTCGATAATCAGGATTAAGCTAAAAAAAAAAAAAACAGTTTTGAATTGCTATTAACAGCACATTAACAAGACCAATGATCTTCAATTCATTATTGTATCCTTAACTAAACTCAATATTAAAAAAGCCTAAGAAAGAAACCATCACTAAATATTACAATTTAAAACATTACCTTCAAGTTCTAGCTGCAGGAGACATGAGCTAAAATGCCAAGTTTATGGCTTTTGTTTATATTAGCACAGTTGACATCTTTGCATAAGTGAGAACTGACAATCTCACACCCTCTGAGGAAGCCTTCAAAAGAGTTCTTTGCCCACCACAAAATCTCCCACTAACCAACAACTCTGTTTTTCAAATTAGACCAAAGGAAAGTCTTAACAATGATCCGAGATCATGCTCCACGTGCTCTATACATAAGAAAATCAAGCAAAAGAAGAGCCATATACCAGATATATATGTTGGATATGAGGGCTATTGAATGAGTATTGTGGGGTTTAGGGGTCATTCCAGTGAGGTTGATGAGTTTTAGAAATGCTGAGTGTTAATCCACATATTTCCGGCTGGCTGGAATCCATACCTCCTGACTCCCACCTGATGACACAGTCCCAAAAGGATGTCTGCATTGTACTGAAATAACCAGCTCATAATTTGTAAAACAACAGACTTGTAAGGTGTTTTTATTTAAATAATGAGTTGTTCACTCGATTTTAACCACTTCAATATGAATATGATAGTGTATGTAACATGTAACCACATAAAGTCTCCATTTAAGGGGCTCAGTCACTTAAGTGGCCGACTCCTGGTCTCAGCTCAGGTCATGATCTCACGGATCATGGGTTCGAGACCCGCGTCGGGCTCTGTGCTGGTGGCAGGGAGCCTGCTTGAGATTCTCTCTCTCTGTCTCTCTCTCTCTGCCTCCCACCCAGTTCTCTCTCTCTCTCTCTCTCTCTCTCAAAATAAATAAATTTTAAAAACTTAAAAAAAAATAAAGTCACCATTTAAAATGTAAGATCAAGAGTCTTTCTCAGAATGACACTTGGCTAGTGGCTCTGAGGAATGTCCTCTCTACTTAGTACCAAATATCAATGAAGGTGCTGAAAAAGATCAAGAAGAAAGCAAAGCAAAGCAAAAAAATCTCAATCCCATCAAAAACGAAGACCGAAAAACAACCTAAACCCAAATCTACCATGAATTGCCAGTAATTACAAAACAGTCGATGCTGGAAGAGAAGCAGATACCTCTCCAGTTTTTATCTCCTGGCATTCTTCAACCTCGCTTCAAGCTAACAGCCTTGTGAACACAAGTAAGATACATTCTGTGGTTCCCACTGTTTGTCCATCCACTCAGAGACCCCAAGTGTTTGCCCACCAAAAACCTACACAGAAGTGTCTACCGCTGAGGAGCCATTGTTAGACTGAGCGGAGACTGGTCTCCCCAGACTCCCATCCACTGTCCCACTACCTCTGTCTTTCCATGACCATCGAGATGCAACAAAGCTCAGAAAACAAATGGGCAGAAAGTCAAGGGAACAGATGATAGCAGAGGGCTTTCTGAGAAGCACTGCCTGAAGAAAGAGAAGAGAAAGAACTGTGGCTTTGTATGTGGGAATCACACTGCCTAACACTGTAGAAATAGCAGAGAATAGGAGAGAGAAGCAAGTGCAGGAGAAACCAGGGACACAGAGTCGCCATCTGCTGGGCCTGAGACCCGCACTGCAGTGTGTCCTTCAGTCGGTCCTTCAGCTGAAGACTGAAAAAGGATTGAGAATTTTCGAAAATAGAATAGGGGCACCTGGGTGACGCAGTCGGTTGAGCGTCCGACTTCGGCTCAGGTCATGATCTCACAGCTGTGCCGACAGCTCAGAGCCTGGAGCCTGCTTCAGATTCTTCGTCTCCCTCTCTCTCTGCCCCTCCCCAGCTCGTGCTCTCTCTTCCCGCCTCCTTCTCTCTCTGTCTCTCAAAAATGAATAAAAATTTAAAAAGATATTTTTTTTATTTTTTTTTTAAATTTTTTTTTCAACGTTTTTTATTTATTTTTGGGACAGAGAGAGACAGAGCACGAACGGGGGAGGGGCAGAGAGAGAGGGAGACACAGAATCGGAAGCAGGCTCCAGGCTCCGAGCCATCAGTCCAGAGCCTGACGCGGGGCTCGAACTCACGGACCACGAGATCGTGACCTGGCTGAAGTCGGACGCTTAACCGACTGCGCCACCCAGGCGCCCCAAAAGATATTTTTTTTAAATAGAATGAAAAGGGGCACCTGAATGGTCCAGTTGGTTAAGCATCCAACTCTTGGTTTCAGCTCAGGTCATAATCTCACAGTTCGTGAGTTCAAGCTCCACATTGAGCTCCGGGCTGACAGCACAGAGCCTGCTTGGGATCCTCTCTCTCTCCTCCCTCTCTCTCTCTCTCTCTGCCCCTCCCCACTCATGCATGCTCTCTCTCTCTCTCAAAAATAAATACAATTAAAATAAAATAAAATTAAAATTAAAGCAAAAATAAAATTAATAAAAAATAGAATAAAAAGACCATCTACTCAATCCATCTGGCTCTGCACAGAGTCCACTTGCTGAGGATAATAAGGAAGGAAGGAAAAAAAACAACAACATGGGACTGATTAAAAAGCATGTTAGAAGGGGAAATTCTTTTTACAGAGCCTTTCTGAATATTTTCTATGGTATAATGCAAAATAAATTTTCAGGAAATGGTTTGGCATATTCAAGAAAGCATAAGTAAACATTTCCTCTACGTAAAGACAACAAACTACACAACAAGCTAAAATATAACACAGAATTAATTACATAAATAATAATATTAAATATAAAGAATTATAAAAAGAAATTAAGAAAGATTTCACTAAAAATGAAAAGTGAATACAAAATTAAACTCCATGTCGACAGCAATAAAAATGCTATATTAAATGAGGGATAAAAAAAAATAAACAGGCATCTCTCAATACAGAGGAAAGATATAAAGAATTAAAAATTAGGAAAAAGAAAATAGCCATGGAGGACCAGAGAAGGGCATATCAATTAACAGATAACCAGCGTCCTGAAAAGGGAAAGAGAAAATTAACAGAATACACAAGCAATAATCAAAGATAATACAAAATAAAGTTTTGCTCGGCTGACAAACTGTGTATATAGAGGTTACCATACCCCACGAAAATCAACTAAAACACCTGACACATTCATTTGAGGACAATGAGCAGGGGAGACAAAACATAAAACAACAGTAGGGACATAAAAGATGGCCAGAAATTAGGTTTAGACAAAAATACTTACCATATAATAGGAGAATGGATAAATAAAAGGTGGAATATTCAAACAATGGAGTACTACTCAGCAATAAACGTGATGAGCTACAGATATAACAACAAGGATGGATCTCAAAAATATATATGCGATGGGATACTGTTCAGCTATAAAAAGGAATGAAATCCTGTCATTTGCAACGATAGGGATGGGCCTTGACAACACTGAAATAAGTCACAGAAAGTAAATACCATAAGATCTCACTTACATGTGGAATCTAAAACCAACTGAGCTCATACATAGAGAACAGATTGGTGGGTTGCCAGAGGTGGGACATGGGGACTGGGTGAAATGGGTGAAGGCTGTCAAAAGGTACAAAAGCCACTTACAAGAAAGTAAGTCGTGAGGATATAATGCCTACCATGGCGACTATAGTTAACAAGACTGTATTACATATTTGAAAGTTGCCAAGAGAATAGATCTTAAAAGCTCTCATCCAAGAAAAAAAATTTTTTATAATTACATATGGTGATGGATGTTTTCTAGACTTAACTGTGGTAATCATTTCACGATGTATACATATACCAAATCATTGTGTTGTACATGTAAACTAATATAAGTGATGTCAATTATATATTCTTAAAAATGTTGTAAGTATGTTGTAAGTACTCATATGACTCCATTTATATGAAATCTAAGATCAGATAAAACTAAACTGTGGTTAAACAAATCAGGAAGTGTGGGGAGAGGGTCCAAGGGAGAGGAATGGATAGAAAGCAGAAGCCAGCCAAGAGTCACATGACCGCAGTCTCTCAAGTTTTAGAACTAACAGTGGGAGGCAGGGGAGGGGGTAAGAAAATGGGAATCCAGTTACAAGTTGCCTGTTAGTGCTAGGCCAGCAGTTGGGGAGATTTGAGGCTGAACTTTCTTCTTCTATGGAGACACATTTCTCAGGCTCCTTAAATTCCCTTGAATTACAAATAAAAGAATTAATCCCAAAATGGGATTATTCTTGCTTTTGGAATCCAAGAGTGAAAGGTAGAAAGCCAAAAAGATAGTGAATTAACTGGTCCCCTGTCTACTGATTAATCAAACACAAAAAGACACACTTCTACTTGGTGGTGATGGCAGTTCCAGCATAGTGCCCGGGAGGGGTTTATCCGGCTGTTTTAGCCAAGTATCACTGTTTTGTATTTTTTAATTTGTTTTCAATTTGAAGAATTCAGATTTTTTTTCAAATTAAAAAACTGTGCATACTAAAATGATAGCTAAGTTACTTACAAAAGATATGCAACATGTTTAAACATGGATATATCTTGTGATCAAAGTTTTTATTCATTAAGCATTGCAGTAGTTCACCACAGACACTGTGACGGAAATTCATACTGGAACCATGATGTAGCCTAACTAAAATGTGTACAGGAACAGGAAGTAACATACCTAAGTGAAACACACAATTACATATGCCCTCTGAAATACAAGTTATATTCTATCACAAAGACTTTCTGAAATTCAGTCTTCACATTTTTCATCCGCTTTGGGTCACCCAGTTATAATCCCTAAGGGAAGTCTGGGAACTAAATTTCAGACTCTGCTCTGTGAAGACACACCCATGAGCTTTATAGAAAAGGTCACTCAGCCAACCTTTCCACCTTGGAATTCAGGGTCCTCATAGGTAAAATGAGAAAAGTCTATGACCAAAGCCTAATCATACTAATTATATGTCATTAAATTTTATAACTCGAGTCTGTGGCAACAATACTAAAGATAGTGATAGATCAGTTAGATCTTGCCTCATCTTTGTGTCCCTCCAATAACTAATATGGAGTTATTGCTTCAGTAAATTCATTAAAGGATAATAATAATGAGGAGAAAGAGGAGGAAGCAGAGGGGAAGAAAGAGAAAAAGGAGGAGAAGCCACCCAAATATATCTATGACTATATAAATTTATCAGTATTAACTGAAGACCAAATAAATATATGCTTTAATGGATGTTTTAGTTATACTGATGCTTTCCTTCTCTAAATGAAATAATAGCAGTAATTATTAAAGTAATTAGACTAAGGATGAACCAAAAAAATATTATTTCTAATAGAAAGAAGAAGAAAAAAGACATGGTCATGTGAAGATTCCTGAATCTTTTAGGAGGTTAAAGGAAATATTTCCTTATGTTAAAAAATAAATTATAAATCTGGCATTGGAGAGAGAGAGATCTAATATGCTATTCAATCATTTGTTCAATAAATATTAATAGAATATCTATAATGGGCAAAACATTGTGGCATATGGTATTTCAGCAAAGACAAAAAGAATGTGGTCCCTGACCACAAGACCTTACAATCTAAGAGGGAAAATAAGACATAAATACAGCTAGCTGTAATATAAAATAGAATGTGACAAGAGATATAAGATAAGAATGAATAATTTATAAATAATATAGGTCAGAAGAAGGAGGGATCCGTGGTGGGCAAATTTATTGAAGAATTATTCATGGAGAAGGGAGCATCTGAGATAAGCCTTGAAGGATGGGTAGAAATTTAACTTGCAGAGAAGGAAAGGAGTGAAGAAGACAGGAAATGCAGGGAAGATAACGCCACATGGGTAAAAAATAAGACTTGTTCAGAGAAGACCGATAAATGTCACTTATGGAATACTTTTTATATCCTTTTAAAGGTTAATTCATTTCCCCTTATAATCATCATAGTAGAATGGATTCTTCACCCCCACTTTACAGATGAGCCCCCTGGGGCACATCAAGTGAAGTCCTCTGTGCAAAGTCACACCACTGGTGAGTGGCAGGGTCACTGGGAGCAGAGGTCTGACGATTCCAAAGCTACATCCTTTATTTACTATAGCATGTTACTTCTCTCCTGCTTCCATAACGAGGAGGGATGGGATCCAAGCCAGCCCAGACCAATGGGGCCACTAAACCATAGGCTAATGGGTTCACATCTTCAGAAAGATTTTGCATATCACTGGGGAAATGTTTGCTGAAACAATGCATTAAAAATCCTCATTGGCCATGCTTAGTAGGAGATGGAGACAAAGGATGGAAGAGGGAAAGTAACCAAGTGCGGTGGTTCAAGTGAGAGGCAGCAAAGCCCTGACAGAAATAATCATGCTGAAATGGAAAGGAAAAAGCAGACTCAGAAGATTTTACAGAGACAGAGTCAGTAGAATCTGAATGTGTAAACTGAGAGAGAAAAATATGTTTGTCATCACTTTCAAGTTTCTAACACTTAACTAAGAAAACTGCACTGTTTTATGGGGAAACAATTCAATCTTGGATACAGTTATTGAGTTTCAATGGCAGTGGGACAACTGAGATCAAATCCATGGCCCACTAAAGCCAAGGGAGTGAGTGACAGAGAGAGGATATGAAGAACAAAAACACCCAGTACTAAACCTTTGAAGGGAGCTCTCTTTTAAATGGCCAAAGAGGCTAGAAAGAAGTCAAGCAAAGCATGACACAAGTCAGAATAGAAAAGTGGCAGAGAAAGAGAGAGAGACACAGAACTATCATAAACACATGGGCAGTAAAAGCCACGATGGTACCACAATCAAGTGAAAGACAACCACAACTTTCCATGGAACACAACACCAACTGGACACAACACTTCTAATACACGTTCATTTTCTTAAAACAAAAAGGTTACTTGTTTTATGATGAAATGTGTTTTGATCAACTTTTATTATATGTAACATTAAAATCATCACTTGTGTATTTTTAAATAATTATCTATCTTCTTCTTTCCAATGACTGGCTTTTCAGAGACAACCTATAATTCTGACTGACAAGTCTAGAAAAGAAAAGAAGGGAAAAATAATCTTTATTGGATGCTAACATATGCCAGGCATGATTTACATTTCGACATATAACAGTTATGTGTGTGTGTATAGGGTCTCGTATATATATTCTTCTACTGTCCTTATTTATATATATGCCTACACACACAAACATACAAACCAGGCTCTTTTCATAAACTGTGGCTGATACAGTTGATGGCAAACTAAACATAGGGATATTTAAAACTATAGCCCTGAGATTCATAAGGTTCTATGATGATGGACAGGTTCTAGAGTACTAAGTTTTTAACCAATTAATTAAATCCAAAGTCAGTTGTATAGTCAGGAAATAAGTGTTTACTGCCATCTGGTGGAAGTCTGGCCTATCTACAAACAAGTAAGCTAGTTGTCTTTGAAAGGGCAATTACAAAATCTTTAACAAATATAATTATTTGCACTACCCAGTCTATCTTGTTTTGGAAAGGATCATTGTTGCTTTAATAATATCCAAAGAAAGAAAATGGAGAAGCAGCAGATCAGAAATTGTGATACTTGATTTATAATTGCTCCCTTGACTATGGAGGAACTATTTACTGAGGCTCTCATATCATCCCATTCAAAATATGATAAAATTACCTTCTCCCCCATTGATATGGTTGTGAACTCTCCTGTACCAATAAGGAGATATTGGGGTTTATTGATACAAGTAAAGGATCTAGGGAAAATGTCAATGAGTGTGCTTATAATTGTGCTGTGCATTAAATGCAAATGCAAACATACATGGCTGTTCACCTTCCTTCCCCTCATGTTACCTTATTTCTTGTTTGGCCCCATGGAAACTGACATCACAGGAAGACCTAACAATACGGTACTGTAAATGTACTGTAACACAGTATCTGACAAAGCCACTATTGGCTTCATTATCTAATTCACAATTAAATACTTTGTTCCACATTTTGTCCATGAGTTTCTAGCATTGGCTATTTCTCAAAAATAAATTTTGAATTACCCAAAACAAAATAGCGCTATATTTGTATTGCTATTCTTTTTGATTTATTTTTTTTAAGTTTATTTATTTTTTGACAGAGACAGAATGCAAGCATGAGCTGGGGAGGGGCAGAGAGAGAGGGAGACACAGAATCTGAAGCAGGCTCCAGGCTCCAAGCTGTCAGCACAAGGCCTGACGCCGGGCTCGAACTCACAAGCTGTGAGATCATGACCTGGGCCAAAGTCGGACGCTTAACCAACTAAGCCACACAGGCACCCTTATTGCTATTCTTAAACAGCTTGCAGTTTATGTGCTTTGTCTCCATAATTAAACTACAGAAGCCTCAGCATATGAAATGGTCTAATTTCCTTTGGATAGTGTCCCCTTCATTTCTATACAAGCAATCGCCTTACTGACATTTTTCTGAAAAACTTGGCCACCCTGGAAGTTAAAACAGAATATCATGTTTAGGAAGTATATGTAAAATTGTTTACATATATGTTTAAGTAAAATTTTGAGGTTTTTCTTTTTTTTTCTTCATTTGTGCTTAGATTTAAGGTTGCAGCCCTTTAAACTCCCTGTGAGATTTAACATGGTCATCTATGGATATCAATAATTTTAACATTACACAAAATCAGTTGTCTCAGATGCGTACGCAGAGGAGATGTCCCAGTGACTGAATTCATATCATTCTCCTCTACACTGTAAACACACAATGATAAGGACCAACGGTTAATAACCTTTGTTTTCTTCACAACATCAAAATAGTGCTTCCACCCAGTAGGCAGTCCATAAATGCCTGTGTAATGTTGGTAAGACATAGGTCAAGGCTTCTCACCATTGGCACTATTGGCATTTGGGGCCAGATAATTCTTTGTGGTGGGGGCCATCCTAGGCATTACAAGATGTTTCCCTGCATCCCCAGCCTCTACCCACTAGATGCCAGTAGCTCCCTCTCACCAGTTCTGACAATAAAAATGTCTCCAGACATTGCCAAATATGCCCTGGGGGACAGGATCACCACTGGTGAGAACCACTGGTATAGATGAAGCAGTGCAAGTCTAGCATTGAGCCCAAAGACCATCATTATCTTGTTTTTTGTTTTTTTGTTTTTTTGTTTTTTAACTTTGGACAAAGTAAATCGCCTCTCAGAGCCTGGGTCCCTTCTTCTGTAAAGTGAAATGATTGGATGCAGACCTTCAATCTCTCTCTCTCTGATTGATCCTTTAGGTTATCTAGTGTTTACTAAATATAAATTAAATATTAGACTCTGTTCTAGGTTCAAGGCATCCCGTGGTGAGCCCCTAAACTTCACCCCCTTCAGTCATCTGACTTACAAAGAAATACCAGTTCTGGAAAAAAATTACAATCAATAATAGTAGGAGTAGTGATAGTAATAATAAACAATGCTACTCCACATTTTTTGTCCCCTCCTTCTCAATGGAAGGAAAGGGACTTAATACTTATTGAATACATTTTATGTGCAAAGTGCTAAACATTCCATATCTTCTTTAATCCCAAAATAATCCCATGAAATATATACAATCATCTTTTTTACACACAAGGCAACCAATGTTCAGAGAGGTCAAATATTTGCTTAAAGTCAGAGAGACTGTGAGCAGTATACATGGGATTTTTTTCCCCCACTACACTAGGCTGTCTTTGCCACACTGGCCAATATAAACACCATATACTCAAAGGCAATTCAAGAATTACATAATCCAATTTGCCAGAAATGCCTCAAGCACATTAAAAAGTAATATTTCAAATTATCAATATGTGTGTTGAGAATGGAAAGGATGAGAGAAAAGGGCCTTTTCCCTGCCAAATTCTGCTCCTGTAATAGGAACTTCCCTTTAATGTAAAAACAGTTCTCTTCTCATCTAATTTTTTTTAAATAGACCTTTAGAAACCTGTCTAGTAGGACTTGCTTTCCCTTTATTACTGCTTCTCCTGCATGGCCATGATACGAAAACTCAGTTCACCTTTCCTTCCGCGTCCTGGCTCCCTTGTCATTCCTCTCCCCAAACCCCCCACCCCGGATTCCGGTCTCCATTGAAAATGCTCTCAACCACAGATGACTGTGTTCTTGCCAAATGCTGTAAATACATTTTGTTCCTGACCTTTTCGGTAGCACTCCCTCCTTCTTGAAAGCCTATCTTCCCTTGCTTGACATTGTGATTCAGCCCATTTGACCTTCCAGTTGCTTCCTTGACTTCTCAGGCTCCCAGTCTGCTGTCCATCCTTTAAAAACTGGCATTCCCCACAGTTCCGCCTTCAAACATCTCCTCACTCTCCTCATACTCCCTGATGATCACACCCAGGCTGACGATGACTACATCTACTTCTCCAGGCGCACCAGTCCCCAAACTTCCAGAAGATGTGAACACTGTCCCTATCAGGCATTTTCACCTGTATACTTTACAGCACTTCCAATTAGACATAGTCAAAAGTGAATGGATTATTTTCCTCATCAACACTGCACCCCTTCCCATGTTCCCTAAATTGGTGAATGACATCGCCAGTTCTCCAAAGCCAGAATCCTACTCCTTAACCCCTAACATTCCATGGATTACCATTTTTTCCATTGCTTCCAATGTCCTAAAAATGTCTTCTCCTCTTCGCCTTCTTGCCATTACCAATGTCACCCCCTTGGTTCAAATCCTCAAAATACCCTGATGGTATCAGATCTTTCTCTCCTATCTGGGCTCCCTGCCTCTCAGGCAATCCCTTCCAGCTGCTTTACAAAGGCTCCAGAGTAGGACGCCTGGGGGGCTCAGTCAGTTAAGCATCCCACTTGGGCTCAGGTCATGATCTCATGGTTCTCAAGTTTGAGCTCCGTGTCTGGCTCTCTGCTGTCAGCCCAGAGCCCGCTTTGTATCCTCTGTCTCCCCCTCTCTCTGCCCTCCCCTCCCCTCGCACTCTGTCTCTCTCTCAAAAATAAATAAACATTACAATTTTTTAAAAACGCTCCAGAGTAGTTCTATCCACTGGAACTTTCCCTGTGATGATGGAAAATGCTCTGTATTTGTGCTACCCAATATCATGTGCTTATTGAGCCCCTTGAAATGTGGCTAGTGTAACTGACAAACTGGCTTTTTAATTTTAATAGTACTTATTTTAATTTAAATAGCCAACATGTGGCTAGTGACTACCGCATTGGACAATGCAACTCTAGAGTGGTCATCTTTAAACACAAATTTATTTAGAACACTGCTCTTTACTTTTAAAATAAAACCAATTCTCCTTAACTTAATATATATGGCCTGAAAAAAATCAGCTTCCTACATTTCTGCCCACCCCCCCACCTTCTAGCACCACGTCCAAACTCACACATATCCTGTGTGTGATACACATATGTATTATCCATATAAAACTAGTTTGTAGAATACCACACACCTCCTTGCCTGTGCAAAAGCTGTCCTCACTGCCTGCACACTCTCCTTGCCCACCTGCCTTACTCATCCACCAGGCAGCTCCTCCTCTAGCCTCTTCACCATTCCTTGTACCTCCTCGGCACCTTAGTGCTTCCCTACCAGCACGTCACTATTCCTATTGCTACAATACACTTATTGCACTGTACTCAGAGCTCCCTGAGGGCGGAAATTGAGTTTTCTAGTGACATCACTGGTGTCTACCAAATGTTTGCAAATAGGTGTCCAGCCCCCGCCTCTAAGGTAACTACTTAAATCGTTATTCCTATTACTAATTACATCAAATCCAAACCTTTCAATCAAAATCTTCAAGCAAAGGGATCTGTCACTCAATAATTCCTTTCAGAACCCCTCTCCTTGAGCCAAGCCTCCCTTTTTACATTGTCTGCCGATGATGTGGAACATTCCACAACCCTGTCTGTGCCTCCTTGATTGTCCTTCTGCTTCTCTACCAACCTGTGTCTATTACTTTCTTGGAGAACCAGGGAAAAGTTTGCCCCAAACAAGAGCCTCCTTTGGCTTACCTCACAACTCCACCTGACTGACATGATCCTGCCTCTGACCATCCTGTGGCCATTTATTGTACACTGTGTTCCAAACTAGAAGGTCAATTCTTTGAGGGCAGAGATTTTCTCCTCTGCTTCCTTTCCTATCTGCAGCATTCTCTACCATGCTATGCATTTATCAGGCACTTAAAAAGTATATGTTAAAGACGGTATGACATCTTAAAGAGGATGTCTGTTGCTGCTATGAATTCCAAAAATAATTATTCCCAACTCCTGCATTTTCAACATCCTATTATGTGTATCTTATTGTTTAAGTAGTATCTAGATATTAAAGATGAAAATGAAAGAGCAAAATAAATAAAAGCCATAGAGCCCTTTCTCTCCTATAAGTAAGGGTCTAATTAAACAAAATAAATAAGGCTAGGAAGTTACAAATCCACATGCTAGGAACTCCTTACCATACCTCAATGACATGAATAATGATTTGAAATTAAAGACCTGGGCATTTTTAAAAAGCAAAATGATAAAAAGGGTAAGCATTGTTTTTTCTTCTTTTTTTAAACATTTATTTACTTATTTATTTATTTATTTATTTATTTATTTATTTTTGACAGTGAGAAAGAGTGCAAGTGATGGGGTGGGGAAGAGACAGAGGGAAAGAGAGAGAGAGAGAGAGAGAGACAGAGAGAGACAGAATCTGAGGCAGACTCCAGGCTCTGAGCTGTCAGCACAGAGCCCAACGCGGGGCTCGAACTCACAAACCGTGAGATCATGACCTGAGCCAAAGTCGGATGCTTAACCAGCTGAGCCACCCAGCTGCCCCAACATTGTTTTTTAACTGTTGTCAGAGGCTATATCCATCTGTTGTGGAATTAGAACTGGAAGTCAATGTTTTTATCAAGTCATAGTGACTATAATAAATGTGCTTTTGCCACACCTGAAGACACTTTCACACCGTATAACAAGTGTGCTGAGATGTGACTGTACCAGGACCTTTCTGACCTGAGCTGACATATGAAATATAAAACCCCAACCTATGGATGCCAATATTCTAAAGCTAAGATTTTCTTTTGAGTTAGAATACTACACAGAAACACCCATTCTGTTAAAATCAGTAGACAATAAATTCCTACTTTTCAATTTTCAGATAAGTATTTAATGCTTAATTCTCCTTCTCTCACCTTCTCCTAAAAAAAAAAAAAAAAAAAAAAAAAAAAAAAAAAAAAAAAAAAAAAAAAAGTGCTATCTCAAGTATTAAAGGTCAAAGCAGAGATCCTACAAGTACACCAGAATCTTTAATGGACAGTATAGTATCTGGCATTTAAAGTCATATCCTCTAGAGATAGAATGAAAAGAGTCTTTCAAATTATTTTCAAGGAATGAGCTGCTTTCTATTTTTCAATTTTTAATGGACTACTTTATGTATTGAGGTCTTAGATCTTCATTAAAGTTAATAAACAATTTAATTTTCAATAATCTAGTCATTTGAATTATCAATGATACAAGTTTTAACTGTAGAAATTAACTAAGAAAACTAATAATGTTTAATCATGTCAGCTTTCTAGAGAATGTCCATAGTTACAACAGCCATTGACTGAAAGCTGAATTATGGAAAAGAGTCACTAACACCAGATCCAAGAGAATTTTAATACGAATTTCTTATCTTTTAAAGGACATCCCGTAGACTTTTCTAATTCTTATTTTAGACAAGATTCTCCACCTTACTGTTTAATTTTACATCAAAGCATTACTTTTCAACAAAGTTACTTCAAAACATTCAAGGTGTAAACAGCCCATAAATGGCAAAGCTATATTTCATTTATTTGAACAGATTCATCAATAATAATAAAAGTATTTATATTTATACTATTTACTATACTAAATAGTAAATATATAGTACATTTATATAGTAAATTTTCTCATAATGAAATTAATCATGCCGGCACCACTTACCAGATGCCCACCATGAGGCACACATTATGCCAAGCCCTTTACCCTATTTAATTCTCTTAATACTTGTATTCTATGAATGTTGTGATTATCCCCATTTTATAGAGGAAGAAATTAGAGCTTAGAGAGATTCATTTGCCTAAATATGGCTCCAAATTCCTCTCAAATACAAATCCCCAAATCTTCTTCCTATCCTCTAAGCTTACAGAAGCCTGAATAGCTTCTTTGTACTCATTCATTCATTCATTCATTCAAGAAATAGTCATCAAATGCTCTCTAAGTTCCAGGCACTGCCCTAGATGCTGGGGACACAGTGGTGATGTAGAAAATAAAAAGAAAGTAAAAAAAATAAAAATAAAAAAATAAAACCCCCTGCCTTCAGAGAGCATACATTCCGACAGAGAATGTCAAAAAAATAAAATGTACCGTAAGTCAGAGAGTGGTAAGTACTATGAAGAAAATTACCACAGATTAATAGGATGTAAAGGGTAATGCTGTCGGGTGCTGGTTTACACAGGGGTCAGCACATTTACGGAAACTTCCTGTTTCCCATACCTTTTTCTCATCACTTCTGTGTCCCCACTTCCTTATCTTCCCTCACATCCAAAACCACAAGTTAGATAAGTCATACTAAAAATTCTAAGGCCAAATTCTGGTTTAGAATCCCAGAAGAAACTCTAAATTGAAAAACAGAAACAGACTTGAGGGGAGTAGAATGGATGGATGTTTTCATACATCTAAAAAAAACTAGTATCTTCAAAATTATTTTTGCATTTGATAGCCAAACATTAATTAAATCATTTCTAAAACATCTACGCTGTTGCTTCTTCCCACTCTTCCTATCTACCTGATTGTCAACATGCTTTTAGGATGTTGAGAAAGGAGAAAGGAAAGAAAGGAGAGAGGAAAGACCTTATTTGTTGTTACCATTTTTATTAGCAGTTTTAGGACAGTTCAGTGTCTCAGGAAGAAATGCCTTTCCTCTCCAACAGTTTGAACAATAAAAGCCAGTAAAACCAGTTTCTGTGAAAATGGCCTGAAACGATCAAGGCTCTACTACACCAAAAATGAATTGATCACGTCTCCAATGCAGACGTTCTGAAAGAATGAAGCTAAATACAAAGGTTTAGACTGAATCGATACTCTCTTGCCCTTGACCTTAAAGGAAACCAACCAGTGTTCTGTTGTTACTGTTGTTTTAATTTTTAAGACAAAGATTATTTAAAGGCTTCAATTAATATTTACATCTTAAGAATAATTTATATGCCAGCCCAGATCATAATAGGCAATTGTCAAATTTTGTATCATGACTGTTCCTACAAATACAGCAATGTTTGGAGAGCCTAACTGCTTATGTCACTATCCAGAGTCAGAGATTTAATAGTACTCTATCTATTAGACTTACCTCTGCAGCTAAATAGTTCCCAGTTGCAAGGTGTTTAAATCTGAACAAGCTGTTCCATTGTCCAGCACCGCCACGGCAAGGGTCATGATGAACTACCTACAGACAAAAAGAGCAACAACGATAAAGGCTAAAAGATACTCATGTTGCTCGCAAGCAAATGCCAACATTTTACACAAAGTGCTTGCCTGTTAATACTAACTTGTCAAATCTAATATGTTTTCATAAGAGGACAATGTGGCAGAAAAACAAAATTCCCCCACAAATGAGCAAGAGACCTAACAGTTAACTAACTGTATGCATGCATGATGCTCATGCCTTAACTGTGCAAATACAGCCTTACTCCAAAAGACAGGTTTCCCAGGCCAAAACTGGAAATGCTGTGGGGTTTTTCCCCATTTGTTACTCAAATATTCTTTCAACAAATCCTATTAAAATCTTACTATGCACCAAGTACTCTTCTAGACAATAGGACGCAGCAATGAGTAAGACTAGAGCTTTTAATACATAAGATTTGGCAAGTGCTAGGAGGAAATAAACAGAGCGCATGACAGAGGTAGGGAAGGCTTCTTGAGATGTAGCGATTAGCACAGGCCACTCGGAGATGACATGGTGGCTGAAACCCGCAGGGTAAGAATAAACAGTCACGTAGAGAGATTGGAAGATATCATTCCAGGTAGAGAGAACCACAAATGCCAAGACCTGGAGCTTTCTCAACTAACTTAATTCTTGGCCCTATCCGTGGATGCTTTTTTACTAATACCATGTCCTTTCATATCTGTCCTAGGAACTGGCTGAGCCAGGAACTGGCCCAGATGCTGAGCCACCAGGCTCCCTGAGTACAAAAGAAGGTGCTCTGAAGCAGCCGCTTACACCAGGTGACCTGATGCACAGCAGCAAATCCTAGGCTTTACAGTCTGAAGATGACTGTGTTTGAGCCACAGCTCTGCCAATTACTAGGGTATGATCACAGCAAGCAACTGAACATCTTCAAGCCAGTTTCATCACGTCCAAATGATTTTAATTCATAAGACTGTTTTGAAGATTAAGTACCAGGAGAACTTTTCATTATTCTCCCCCAACAGGTTACCTTCTTTTTGTTAATACTGACCACACTTAGACTCCTGCCCCCAGCCTCAAATTCTGTGTGCTGCTATACAGAACTTTCTAATACTTTCTGCTAGACTCCGGCGTCTAGGAATCCCCTACTCTGATAGCTCAAGTAAGATAATAATTATGAAAATACTTCAAAGTGGATGAAGTCTTAAAAACACTCTCCCTGTGATCAAAAACCTACCCATCCTAAAAGGCTAAGTTCTCAAATCAAACTTCTTCCACAAATCCTTTACAAATCACACTGGCTATACTCTAACTCCTTTGACAAAGACATTGATACCTTTGAGAATGCTCAAATCTATCAGCTGTCTCACATACATACACAGATTTTGCACACAATTGCTGGAGGTTAACAAATAACTTGAAGCTCACCACAGATCGCAGGCTAAGAATTCCTTTCCTATACAGTAGTGCATCTAGCAATGCTTGTATAGCTCCCTAAAGGACAATTTGGAGATACGGAGTGTCATCATTTATCACAATGATTTTGCAAGGCTGCTCTTGGCATCATCAGGCATTGGCCAAGATACAAAAATCCTGCAAGTCACAGCCTTCTAAGTGATCCACTGTATCACAGGGGTAGGAAGCCTCATCAACAGGGTTCTGGAATCATTCCACTGGAACAGAAAGCAGAGAAAAGTAGAATAGAGCTTCTCTCTTTCTCTTTCTCCCAAAATAAATAAACTTTAAAAAAAAAATTTGAAATAATAAAAATAAAGATAGGAAATATGTTTGTTGTACGATTTCATCTCTATTCTAAACCATGGCAGAATTATCCAAACCAAGCCTACAGAATTATTTTGATGTTACCATTATAATTAAGGGTCAGCTCACTGGAATAAACATCATACTTCCTCATTGTCTGTTTCAATAGTCTGTAATATGTGCCGTTACCCCTCTTTCAGCAGGGTTACTTCCCTCTTTTTTTCATCATGTGAAAAATAAGTATGTTCTGTTATTACTTCTTCTAACACGAGATATAATTCAAGGGCCCACATTTGCCCCTGCTCGTTCATTTTCCTGTACTTGCATAGAATGTCTTCAGATCCTCATCTCCTACCACTTCTTTCAAGTCCAAATGCGTTTATTCAAGATACGTACAAATATTATACCTTCTAAAGCAATTATTTACATGTTGAAATACATATTATTTTATTACAAATCATTTTCCTTTTCTTCTTTATTTTGAAATTTAGGCATTTTATCAATTTTTAATCATGAAAATCTATAAATAACATTACCTATGAATTCTATTTTAAGCTATTAAAGGAAGTGCCACAAAATATATGCTGTAAAAGGGGAGTGATGGGTTTAAAATGATTGCAAATCACTGCTATAGCCTTAGATGTCCATTACATCAGGATGGAACTTATCAAATGTTGCCTCGTTCATGAGTAATTACATCTATCTTATCTCCTCCATGGTATAGAAAGATCCTTTAAAGAAAAATCCATACCTTACAATTCTTAATTACTCTGTCATACTGGCAATGACTTTTTAAAGGATGGATGAATTCTTAACTATGGGTCTCCTCTTCCCATAAAAATGGCATCCCCTGAAGAAATAAATGTTCTTCTCAGTTACTGTGAGGTTCTGATATCTATCTTCACTTAAAGTGAGTTGTCATATTCCAATCTTAACTCCAGTGCCATTTGAGGCACATTGCCTGCAGTCTGATCAATCTTCACAACATTTCCCAATGGATTTTTAAAAAGCAACATCTATATATGCTCTTATTAGATGAGAGAGAGAGAGAGAGAGAGAGAGAGAGAGATGCGCCAGAGAGAATAGGTAAAGGAAGTAGTAAGAATTCAAACTGATCATAGTAATGAGGAGGACAAGTTAGTTCACAAATATTACTCTTATCAACTTATCACAAATGATGCCTATAATAATAAAATAATCAGCCTAGTAAATCTGATTTACCAGTAAATTTATATACTTTTTATATAAATACTTACTAAAATCCAAAAATATTTACACACCTCTATTTCCCAGAGTGCTTTAGAACTAGTAGCAGAAGTGGCTGATTGACGCAAGGTTGTACGAAGGAAAATGTGTTGTTTTTTCTCATATTCATCGCAAGTCAGAAACTTCTCTTGTTCTGCATGAAACAATCTAACAACATCACCCTAGGAAAACAGGAAAATAAAACTGTATTTCCAAGAAAATTCTGAACAAATAGACATACGAAGCAGATGTCTCTTTCTGGTTTTTATACTCTGTACCCTTCTGCTAGTTACTTGGCTTTTAATGATTATTTATACGTTCCAAAAAGAGGGAAACTCAATGAAACACTCAGTGTGAGTATTAAGGTCTATAACCATCTTCTGAAGTATGAATACTAGTGAATACACAGGTTTTGCATGTAGAATTTCAGTAAGACTACCTTCAGTTCTTCCGGCAAATGTTCCATGTAGCACATACTTACTCCTTTTAGTACATCCTCTCGATAGGAACTATATTTCATAAATAAAGTGATTTTCCAGCTCGTGTTGCAATTAACAGCATTCACCTATTAATGAAGAAATGTTAAGTTATAAAACTATGCATTCCGTTTTGTACCAGAAATTATTCCTCCAAACGGTAAAAAGAGAGAAAAAAGATAACTTTGGACAATGAGGTATGTACCTCAATACAAATACCATCCAAAACTAGCAATCATTATCTACGTGGATCTTAGGAATATTAATTACTATAACTGGGCTTATGCTCATGAAAACAATAAATGAAGCTACATGACTTTTTTTTCTCTCACAATGAATATAAAATTCATTTTCTTTCCACCTGAACTTACCTCTTTACACCCTGGATTATCCAGAAGCTCTATGTTGCTGGCATGCAGTGGTTGTCCTGCATTCACGGGCATCAAAACAACTTTGTCGCCTACGACAATCTAGGAATCAGAAATAAGTTGCAACCATGACACTGAGTGGATCTGTGGTGCTCCGTTTGAAGCTCAAAACAACTGCACAGAAGTCCTCATTATTGACCTAACACACAAATCTTAGTTCAATTCTTTTTCTCCTTGAGGTAAAATGTCTTCTGATTAATGATCATGTAATCATGTTCATAATGCCTATCAGCCTGGATTCATAAAGCCAGTGTAGATCCTTTTCTTATTAGTCTTCCACTTCAGTAAGAACTTTTTTTAACGTCGATAAATAGGACAATTCACCTCAACACGAGGTTCTTGCCATGTGCACACCAAAGAGAGTGAATACATCCGCCACAAACAATCTGCCTAAATATTTGAACCACTGCAAGCGCGAGGAGAAAATGTCATACATATGTATTATCTAGGGAATTAAAAACAAGTCTGTGAAATTTGATCCTTCCCATAATCTCAGAAATCTATTAAACATTCTAATGCCATCTGGATTCAGGAAATGCACAATTAGGTATGACCTGGTAGAAATATGTTTATTGTTTGGTCCTTAAGCACCTGGTTGACTTTTATCTTAAACATCCCAAACTAATATTGTTCTTTAAACTTGGTATTCATTTTTAAGTCAAAAAAAAAAAAAAAAAAAAGCTAAAACACTGACTCTATGACTGGCTGGCTCAGTCGGTAGAGCACGCAACCCTTGATCTCAGGTCATAAGTTTGAGTCCCATGTTGGGAGTAGAGATCACTTAAAAAACTAATTAAAATATACATAATATTTTTTTAATTGGTTTTGGTAGAAATGCTCTAGAGAAGTAAGTCTAAGTTGATTTTTCATCTATGTTATCATTAACGATGACCAATTTACCCTCAAGAATTTCTATTCATAGGAGCGCCTGAGTGGCTCAGTCAGTTAAGCGTCCGACTTCGGCTCAGATCATGATCTCATGGTTAGTGAGTTCCAGCCCCGCATTGGGCTCTGTGCTGACAGCTCAGAGCCTGAAGCCTGCTTTGCATTCTGTGTCCCCCCCACCGCCCCTCCCCTGATTGTGCTCTGTCTCTCTCTGTCTCTCAAAAATAAATAAATGTAAAAAAAATTTTTTTAAAGAATTTATATTCATAATTCAAATTGTGGGAAATAAAGTTATGTTTTCTTAATGATAACGAACAGTTTAATTTTGGAATTATTAAAGTCTCTCTTGTGACAATCCATTAGAAGACTTATTATTGTAGGACCTATACTCTTAATTCTCATATGAAATTTCTTACCATCTCAGAAATGAAAAACAATACCTCTCTTTGCATATTTTGTACCAACTGAATATGAGAATACATTAATTTGAGAGAAAATTGAAAAGCAAATCAGGACTCAGAAAATAAGAATAAACAAAACTTCTTCCTGTATCTTAACCTAGACCAAGACTTTCAGGAACATAATTTCATATTTCCAATATAAATTAAGATTTTGTGGGTTATATACAGGAGTCTACATTTACACATAGTACTGCTGTCACAAACTATATCTGGAGATTCAAATATGATAGAGGAGCTTCAAGTTCACTATTCGAGCGAAGGGCAGTTGTTCTTAGTTTGCAGAAGTAGCTTCTAGAATTGGTCTCTCCTAGGAATGGTCTCTGTTAATCACCCACCTTTCAAGTCATCATCAGTCAGGTGCTGGTGCCTAACTCACAAAAGCCACTGTAGAAGCTCTCTATGCACAGATAAGGGAACACCACCAAGAAAAGGTGTTAAGTGAGAGGGTGAGGAAACAGAATGGGCTCTATTTGTGTTAAAAGGAGAGGGAAGGAGTACATGCATAAGAAATCTTTCCAGAGGTTAACTGTGGTGCAGGGGGCAAAAACTGGGGAGATGGAAAAAAGGGTAAGAGACTTTAAGTGAAACATCTTTGTATTGCTTTCTATCTGTGAACCAAAATTGGTAAGTAGCCCGCGTCGAGCTCTGTGCTGATGGCTCAGAGCCTGGAGCCTGTTTCAGATTCTGTGTCTCCCTCTCTCTCTGACCCTCCCCCGTTCATGCTCTGTCTCTCTCTGTCTCAAAAATAAATAAACATTAAAAAAAAATTTAAAAAAAAAAAAAATGGGGCGCCTGGGTGGCTCAGTCGGTTAAGCGTCCGACTTCGGCTCAGGTCACGATCTCACGGTCCGTGAGTTCGAGCCCCGCGTCGAGCTCTGTGCTGATGGCTCAGAGCCTGGAGCCTGTTTCAGATTCTGTGTCTCCCTCTCTCTCTGACCCTCCCCCGTTCATGCTCTGTCTCTCTCTGTCTCAAAAATAAATAAACATTAAAAAAAAAAAAAAAATTTTTAAAAAAACAAAATTGGTAAGTAGTTTTAAAAATTAAATAAACAAAAACATACAAAAGCCAACATGACATAAACATATTTCCAACATCCCCTTCTACAACTCACACACACACACACACACACACACACACACACACACACTTCTTACTGCACATGACATCAAAGTGGCTCTAACTCTCAGAGCCGGACAGAAGTCCGCATCATCATCCATACCACAAATACTGGGATTTAATACACATCTTGCCAGTGCTGTGTCTGACCTTCCAATTTCTTAAGGAACAACTGGATTTGGTTTACAATGTCATTCTCATCTGCATCATATAAATATTAGTCAATAAGCTACTAAATATAATGATATATTTCAGCTGTGTCTTTTCAATTAAAAGAATATTTTTGTTTGCACCTATATCCACTGACCTAAGTCTTACTATTTTAGTGTACTTTTCTGTACGCTTTGGGTTAATCCATATGTTCTATTTATTTCAAAACACCACCCATAAAGTCTTATACTGTATATTTTTTTAAATTTTTTTTAACTTTTATTTATTTTTGAGACAGAGAGAGACAAAGCATGAACTGGGGAGGAGCAGAGAGAGAGGGAGACACAGAATCTGAAACAGGCTCCAGGCTCTGAGCTGTCAGCACAGAGCCCGACGCGGGGCTCAAACTCAAGGACCGTGAGATCATGACCTGAGCCAAAGTTGGACGCCCAACCGACCAAGCCACCCAGGTGCCCCTTATACTGTATATTTTTAAGAGACCATCCATATAGCCAAAATGTTCCAAGCACCAAGGTTTCATAAGAATGGTATTCACAAAGAGAATCTAACATTAATTCACTAATTTCCAAGTCCTCTGTCTTGTTCTTGACAATGGTGACTTTGAGTAACCAAGCTGAAACAAAACAAAAACAAAACAAACAAAACAACAACTTGCAAATGAAACGGACAAGATACTAATCAAAAGAAATAAAAAGAACAGTAAGGGGTGCCAAAAAGAATACAAACATGTGAGAAATAATCCCTGTTCTTGGGGAACTTACACCTAATTGGATAAAGTGGTAAATATGGAACTTGGGGCTGATCCACCAATGTGGTCAGATGCCTTCCCAGATGCTATGTATTTAATACAGAACTTGAGGTTGCAATCATTTTCTGGCATGACACACCCACCCTAGTACAAAATCATCTTTTAAAAATCCCAATTTCAAAAGCACTTCTGTTGGTTCTAAGCAACAGTCATGTAAAATTCAAGTTGAGATTTTACTGCAAATAAAGAGCAATACAGTGCCACTGGCAGCTACCCTTCTTTTGAAGTGGCACCTGGCCTGGTGAAAAGAACACTGCAATAAAAACCAAAACACCAGGGATCTAGTCCTACCTTTGCTAGAATTCCAAGAGACCTAGTTTTGCAAAATAGCAAAATCTACTTGCTATTTGAAGAGGCTCTTTCCCTAAGAGTTGAATTTTTCTCTTGACTGGAGGAAGATCTGGGCTTTTCTCCTTTTTAAAATCTACCATCAAGGTTAAGAAGTAATAACTTCTTAGATCAAAGTTGAAAATTAAAAAAACAAACACTGAATCTTGGGAAAATAAATGAAAATGAAATATTTACATACTCTGCTATCCCCAATGACTTTCTAAATATTCAACAGCAAGGAAGAGCTTCTATACAGCTGAAAGTTGAAGGGTCCTTGAATCTCTTTTTCCCCAAAACCCATCCAACTGACAATTCTGTAAGATATGGCATAAGTGTTCTTAAATGATAGAAACCGCTCATTTTTGAGGATATGAGCATTTTTCTCCCCAGACTATCATCAGCCTCATTTTTTCTTTTTTTAATGTTTGTTTAATTTTTAGAGAGAGAGACAGAGAGAGAGTACAGCAGTGAACCCAACATGGGGCTCAAACTTACAAACTGTGAGATCATGACCTGAGCTGAAATCAAAAGCTCAAACAACTGAACCACCCAGGCGCCCCTCATCAGCCTCGTTCTTAAGTTTCATTTCAGTCACCAAACATCTTATTGGATACTTACAACCTAAATCACAACTTACTAATTGCTAAATGGTAAAGTATAATTTTAAAAGTCCTTTGAACCTTTCAATTTCTTCTTAGCTTAATACACTTTTAAGAAAAATCAGTAATAATTAAATCACTTACTACAACATGATAGTATTTCCTACATTTTAGAATTTTAGAACGATACTTATTGCTAGGGAATGCCACCTATTCCTGGGGAAGAAAATGAGCATTGCTATACATTTAAGTGGCAAACAGAGGACTGTGGGTGTGCTTATGTTTTCACAGCAACCTTAATCACACACAATAGCTACATAGTGGTGAGCAAAAACAATGAGCTGTTACAGCAAAAAGCAATGTGGAAGGTTGTTTTAGCCATGCTTTATGGAGCACATCTATATAAGGAGGATTTCTATATTGCACTTAACAATTACATTGTCCATTTTACCAAAATGGAGTGTTTGGGTGGTAGGTTCCCCCCACCCCAGGACAACTAATTATTTGAAATAGTTCATTACATTCAACTCTCAGTTGATCCTATAAAGGCATCTGGGAGCAAGGAGAGGAATAGACAGAATGAATAAATAAACAGAATGAATTAATAAAATCCACAGTGAATCTAAAGGCCCTAATTTATCCAATCATTTCCTCATATTCCCTCAGAACTTGAGCTCAGGTTTTGCTTTTTTCACAGTTTGATTTTCACTGACCATCTACAGCCAGGGACACTACTCAGTGGGGGACTGGAGAGGGAAGCAAGCATAACAAGAAAGGGCACCAAAAGACATAGGTTGTTCATAAACTACATAGTCAGTCCCTAAATAATTGAGAGTTGATTGTAATTAACTACCTACTGAAGTTAAGATATATATCATGCTCACAGCACATATCACTTGATGCCAAAAAATAAACATGTAGGACTTATTTTTTTAAGGAATCCAATACAAGACTTAAAGTGCACTACATTCCTGCATGCCATGCGTCTCCCAAACCTTACCTAAAGAGGGTATCATCAGATAATTTATTAACCAAATTAAACCATGAAGCTTGCATCCTGTGGAATTGAATGTATATTTCAAAATTCACCGGAAAAAATATTCACTATAAAAGAGGACATTTCTAGGACAAGAAATATCCAAAACATATTTAAAATGTAATCAAACCACTGAGAAAACTATCAGAATAATTATATTTTTATATTGCTTGGATTTTATGTTAATTTTTTTAAGTCGCAACTATTTTCTTGATCACCTGACCCAATATTTGCAAAGTATTCTATTCATAAAAAGTTATTCAGCATTTATGGAGCATTCCCCATGTGCTAGGGACTGTCACTTGCTACTTCATTTATTACAAATGAAAATAAATAACAATGTATTGAACCATTTCACATAATTTTTATTTTCCCTACTCTATAAATTTTCTAGCAGAAAATACTTTAGCAGCTGCTAAAATCTACATGATATGACATACATGTATTTCAAATGTATTTTCAATACTGTCATCAACAAGCGCCCACCTATAGCTCCTCATATATTATGCATCTTTAAGATGTATAGACTGTAAACAGCTGACCATAGAGCCAATAAATGAAATACTGGCATAATGCATTGTTACTCTATTAACTCAAAGGGATAAACAACATTTCCTAAGCATAGCTTTCTCCTTACAACCATGCTCCCTCCTGATTAAGAAAGGAAGCAAACTTTACCCTTTGAAAGGTTCGGCCAATGTTAACATTACTTAAATTCTTTCACATGAATTCCAACTGGAAGATGATTTTTAATTAATTTGAATTTTGTCTTTTCGTGATTCCCCAGCACAATTTGCACTGTAAATAAATACTTTTAACCTATTAAACATACGACCATAAACATAACGTGTCGATTGAAAACTACGTATCATTTCTTTGTGCTACCTGGATTCTTTCACTTATTAAGAATTATTGTCTTTATGAACATACTGTTTCTCTCTTAGTTTTATTTTTACATACATTGTCACCCTCGCTTCTCAGCTTCCAGAAGGGATGAATATAAAACCAAGACCCTTCATTTCCGGCAGCATCCAAGGACACACGCATGGCGTTCTTCTCCAATAAAGCAGGTAATCTCTTGTTGACAGTCAGATACTTGTTGCTTTTTATATGTAGCAGCTGTAGGGAAAAAGACATTACCACCTTTATTCTTTGATGTCCTCTGTTAATTACATGTGTATGTTTGTACCTATATCTTGAGCCCACATAACACCACTTGGGGTGCAAGTCAAACAAAAAGGTCTTTTTAAACTTCACACTCACCATCGAATTTCCAAGCTGACTTTCTTTGGGTTCCTCTTCACCTCCACCCCCCGCCCCCAATGAACTGGGCACATGGAGAAATCAAACCAGAGGATACCTCTGAACCATTTTTATCTACTGATAAATAATAGGATAAAACCAAGCATCCCAAAGGAGACCAGGAAATTCCAAACATTTTTTCAATTCTTGCACAGACACAACAGAATACACGAAAAAAATAACCAAGAAACTAAAATAATGCACCAAACCACTTAGTGTTATTAACCATCCCTGCCAAGGACAGCCCTACTTCTTCCTGTGTGAGCAGGCAGGCTTTGCATCCTCAATAATCCCTGCTCACTGATCCTACTCCCTTCTCAGATGAGCATGGATGTGCCATTTCTCAGACTTTTTGGGTGCCATTTGCAAAACCTCTCCAAGACCGTATTCTGCTGAGTAGGAAAGCTAAAACAAACAACCTTCCTGTCTATTATTACAATCGTTCCAAAACAGAATGGTCATTTTAATATCCACAATATAACAAAGAAATTATCTCATGAACTGATGAAACCCTCATGGTCCAGCCCCACTCCTTTGGAATCCACCTTTTTAGAGCACATAGCTTGGCCCCTAGCTGGTAATGCTAACATTTGCACTTCAGGTTCTTCACAAGAAACAACCTGCTGGCACTTAATTCTGATCAAAACTTGGTTAAGAAAAACTCTATTTAGGGAGGATTTCTCAAGGGACATGCAACCCACCCATGCCACAGGTATTGTATCATCGTTCATTAGATAAAGTCCTACATTAGGGGAGCTGCAGATTCAGGCACTCTCATCTTGTCCCAGCAGAGGGCCGCTTGGACAGTCCTAAACACTGGCATTTTGCCATTGGCCAAATACAAAACATCAGGCGATATTATTTTTTAAAACAGCTCTATGAAACACCTCATTGTAGTGCTTTCTGTAATAAGTTGTTAAGGCTAGTGCTTACTATATGAAACAGTGTCCTCTTTATGAGGGCTCATTGGAGGAATACTTCTCTGGTCTTCTTCCCGGGAACATGTGTGCTTCTAGAACCTGGACTTAGTTCTATGGTAAGGACTTCCTATGTGAGGGCTATAATATATTATGCTTTCCATACAGCAAGGTCAGCAACAAAAAGGCTTCTAGCCAAAGGCGTCCAGCCTTCAAAACATGGTATTTATAAACATGCCTCGCCCTGACGTCACCTTATTCATATAAGCACTATCTTCCCTTTGACCCAGTCGCCTTATTTATTTCATTTTAGTGTACGTGGTATGTATTTTAAAAAATGCCTTCCATTCTTTTTGGAACAAGGTGGGGCATATTAACAAATAGCCAAGTAAAGAGCTGAAAGATCTAAGTGAAGCACAGGAGAGGAATGCAGCTGAGATAAATCAGTGGTGCAACTCATTGAAATAAATCTTTTAATAACAACTCAAAGACAATTCCCATCTGAAAGTACAACATGAACACTCCTTTCTCTACCAAATGCAAAGATAAAGCTTCATATGTTACATGTTAGTCCCACTAATTCTAAAGGAGGGTTTTACTCTAGACCTTTAGAAAGTATGTTTCCCTGTCTTCCTCCTTTTGGTGGAATACCCTGTACCTACACCTGGATAAGTACACTTCCTATGTGTATGCTCACCAGACTTATTTGCAAACATACAGAATACTATGCTGAACATCAACTGAAAATATCGCACAATATCCATAATTCCCATCAAAGAACAAATTGTTGTATCCCCAAATTTTAATGCAGCTTGGCATTCCTAACAGACACAAATTACCCATAAAATATTCACCTTTTTTTTAAAGAAAGTAAATAGACTTACTTGTATAACATTACTGTACTTCACAATTTCTCCCAACAGTTTCTTATTCTCTGATTCATTTTGTTTTTGTTCCAGTTCTGCAGCATGCTGGAAAATGGTTAGCAAATATTCATCGTGGAAACATAGTAAACAGAGTACAATAGTTGACAAAGAAACAAGGGTCATTTTAGGAACAAAGACGATAACCATGAATGAATTAGGCTGATTGCTCTACTCTTAGTGATGGGGGCAGGGAACCAACAATTAAATGATTATAATATAGTATGATCATTCTCTCATGGTAATGCTGAAATGTGGCCAAAAATATCTTGGGATGCTTCTATGTTGGAAATTTCAGAAAAGTACCAGGCTCTTTGGTCTTCTACAATTAGCTTCAGAAGGAATATTGTTAGACAAACCAAAGAGAATATAGAAACAGTAGGTGAATTTCAAAAGTCTCAAAATAGTTTCAATTTCAAAAGTAACAGGAATTTTAATAACACACAATTTAAGTTCTACCAAATTTGCATTCAGCCCAAACCAGAAGCAACAGACTTTCAGTTCTTTTTCTAGTCTTTCAGGAAAAAAATTAGGTACGATGCCAAGTAAAATATAACTGGATCTGATACTCCTACAGAGATTCTGAATGGTTTCCAGTTTGATGTGAATCTTTGAATTAGTCTGGCACACCCTAAAAAATAGCGGGAATATATTAGCTACATGCCAGGAAATCAGTGGTCACACCCTATAACTTAAGTCTCTTCCACTTTCAGTGTGCTGCTACCTCTATTCTAAAATCTCTGTGCATTAAGTGAAATCACTAAGATACAAAACAGATCACTTGTTATTGCTGTTCTTGGTCTAGCCTCAGCCAGACAAATGGCAACCTGGCCCTTACCTGTAACTTCTTCAGCAAGGCTGCCTCTGTGTGGTTCCCCTGTTTGGCTTGCTTAGCTTTCCAATATTGTTTCTGGGCAGAATATCGGTTCATAGGGCACACCTTAAAGAGGCAGTCTATGACAAAGCAACAAACAAAAACACTGTAACTAAGGCAACCAGCATTTCTTAGATTTTCCTTTGAGCCTAGCATTGTAATCTTGCAATCCCTGAGTAGAAAGATTAAGCCTATCTCCCAATCAACTCAAACTCCCCCTATAATATTCTTTCTAAATAATTATTTAGACCGTTAAAATACCTTCTTCTTCATTAGTTTTGGTTTTTTAAAGGGCATCATAGCTAGCGTGATTTATTTAAAAACCAAGTCAATGTAATCATTACATTATAAGATACTTCTTAATTATAATGGGGTACCTGTTGTTAGAAAGTGAAGAGAATGAGATTAGTGATTTTCACTGCCTTACCTGACCTTGCACCATTAATTATTCATTCATGGTATGTATCTTTGACAGCCAAAGTGATGCAAGAAGTAGAAACAATCAATAACAACAAAACCCATTTCAGTCATCCATTCCCCAAGTTTCCACATACCTGGTGTGAACATGGCATGGAACTCTGAGACGCAGTGTGTTGTAAGGGAAAAACAAAGCAAAAACAAACAACAACAAAAAAAAAACTAAACCAGGATTATAGTTCTAACTTGACTACTAAATATCAAGATAGGAAATCATAGCGGAATAATATAGCTGGTGACATCTCAGAGCCAAAAAGCTAAACATATTTTTTTCTTTTTAATGAGGAAATTGGAAATTTGAGTAAACCATTCTTCCATCACTAATGATTTTGTATGTTTGTGAAATGGACTACAATCTACAATAAAGATCAACTCCCAAATTCTATGATAAAGGAGTAGTGATACAGAAAATCCAAACATTACCTTCATTTTTTTCACAAAAAATTGTATTAACTCAATATGACAAATGTACTTTATTTTGGTTGATGTGTTAATATTTAAGGTCACTCTCATTTTTAAATATGTATCACAAAAATAAAATTCTGTCAACTCAAATACCTACTTTAGCTACATTCTTGACTATATATATACTCATTCTATTATTCTCTATTAAAATAATTATAAAATTGGCCATACAGAGAAAGACAGATACCATATATGTTCACTCTTATGTGGATCCTGAGAAACTTAACAGGAACCCATGGGGGAGGGGAAGGGAAAAAAAAAAAAGAGGTAAGAGTGGGAGAGAGCCAAAGCATAAGAGACTCTTAAAAACTGAGAACAAACTGAGGGCTGATGGGGGGTGGGAGGGAGGGGAGGGTGGGTGATGGGTATTGAGGAGGGCACCTTTTGGGATGAGCACTGGGTGTTGTATGGAAACCAATTTAACAATAAATTTCATATATTTAAAAAAATTAAAATAAAATAATTATAAAATTAAATAATGGACTTGATCTCTTTTCAAATCTCTCTTATAGTTCTACTGGCATAAATTATCAAGAAATATGACTGTAGGGGCGCCTGGGTGGTTCAGTTGGTTAAGCATCCAACTCCTGATTTCGGCTCAGGTCATGATCTCACAAAGGTTTGTGGGATAGAGTCCCACATCAGGCTCCATACTGAAAGTGGGGCTGCTTGGGATTCTCTCTCTCTCTCTCTCTCTCTCTCAAAATAAATAAATAAACATTAAAACATAATGACTTTTTCTAGAGCTTGTAATCATAAACACAAATTCTACTGATTGTCCTCACCTTCCATATACAAACAGGCTACAGAAAACTAATTGTTAATTTTCTGGTGTAAAAGTTACTGATGTGGATGAGTAAATATCTTATACATAACAGGAAACAGACACCTTCTAAAAGGCACCACTAAAAGTAGGCTGAGAGACCATCACAATTACAGTATGATACAGATATTACCACTTGGTACATGTGTATGAACACCAAATAACTAGACCTGAAAACTGTTTCCCTTGGCAACATATTTTATAAGCCCTAAAAATATATTCTCCACATATTTGTAACTACAAAGAGAATATACAATTTTTTTCAAGCACCAGTATGGAGGCTGTTCACAGTTACCACCAAAACAATGTTCCCAATTTAATGCAGCAGACTATTCGGACTATCCTGTAGTAGGCAAGTGACTGCATTCTACATTGTCTTTTACAATGTAGACACAAATCCATATTCAAGTGGAACTGACTCCATAATCTGCAGTCTGTACTTCTGATTCCACCCATGCATGAAAAGAGAAAAATTATGTTCCTCTCCATTACTTCAGATTCCTAATTAAGTTCATTAGGAAATGGTCCTCTGAGTGAAAAAAATATTTTCACTAAATTCTAGATCACTTCAGTAGCATTCCTAATTAGCGGTATCTTTGGGTAACTAGCAAACAGACTGTGTGTGCCGTGGTCCTGATTGTTGTGGCTGAGGTTATTGTGAAATGAAGCCAAACATTCAGCCAAACCATGTTTACTGGTCTGCCTGTGTTGCTAGGTGCTAAGAATCAGGTCCTGTCCCCAAACATTCACAGTCTCGTGGATGAGACAGGCGTCTACCATGTGTTGGAAGTTTCACAATGGAGCTCAAGAAAAGGTACCATGAGGCACAAAGTTGCACGTGGCCAACCTCACCAAGGAGGTCAGGACAGTCCACCCAAAGGAGAAGACGCAAGGCATGGTTGAAAGAACCAACACCAATTCAGCACAGCGGCAAGAGGGCTCAAATGCACGGGTGTGGGGGGCATGCCAAACAGAGCCAACTGCCAGTACAAAGACAGAGAAGGAGAGTGCCAAAGGACCTGCTAAGTATACAGGAAAACCACAGCCCAGGCTGTGAAATGAGAATGGAGCGTTTGGTGAAGTCATGGTCTGTGGAGTCCTATGTGCTGGATGAGGAGAATGGACTTTATCCCCTGGAAAATGTCAAACTCTTACAGGATTTTAAGCTCTTACAGCATGTGAAAGATGATGTGAACAAGAGGCGAGGAGACCAGCAGAAAGCTCCCTGCCAGCGCTCTGGGAGCCAGCAAGGATCTGAATTTGGGCTGCATGGTAGCTGGGGGATAGCCACAGCTTCAGAGAAAGCAGCAGAAGCAACAAGCTTAATAACCTATGAGATGTGGGGTGGGGAGAGGTGAGAAGGAGAGAAAGTGAAGGTGGCCAGATGAACGAGCTGCCACCCACTGTGTCTGAGATGCAACTTCAAACGCTCTGATTTCCGAAGCTCTTTCCTCTTTCAGGGCTTTGGTTCCGTGGTCATCCTCAGCAGCCTCCCACGGATCACATCTCATTTCATACTACAGTAAATAAATAACCAATCTGTTTCTGTGTGGGAACTAGTATCTCAGGACTATTTTGGTTGATGGGAAAGAATGTAGGGCATACACAGACTCTGTACAAATGCTTTTCTTGTTGATGGTGGTGATAGTGATCGTGATGGGTGTGTGTGTGTGTGTGTGTTTAATTCTCTCTTCCTCTTTTAGGAAACATAAAAAATCTACTGGTCTTGGGCTAGTCACATATTTTGTCCGATTCTAAATTGATTGCATAATAAAAGTGTTAATGATATGTGCCACACCTAATTCACAGGACTGCTGAGAGTCACAGAAAGAAAATCCGTGTGAAAGCACTCTGTGAATTTTAAAGCCTTCTTATAAATGTAAGATATTATTATTAATATTGCTTCATTGCTTCATTCATTCAGCAACAGTTTCGCCGAGATTAAGAGATGACTAAACCCTCACAGAGCTCCCAGCAAAGAGCAACAAGAAGTACAGGTCTCGGACTAAACCTGAACACAAACCAGAAATGCTCAACTCACAAGTGTATGCACCTGTGGTTTAAGAGCTGCCACAGTGTGTGATTGTATAAAATCCTTGAACTCCCTGAAATAGGACGGCAGTGAGCAGAGGAGGTAACCTGTATTACCATGCAATGCCTCTTAACGTATGCAGGTATAAGCCCTACCACCAGCAAGGGCGGAGCCTTTGAACAGACCTCCCACACTCTTCCTCCTCCAGGATAGGAATCCCGCTATTTCAGAGCCGCCCTCTCTCATCTGCCCCCTCCACACCCTGCCCTCTAGTATTCCTTGGTCTGCTCATTCTCTAAATTCAAACGTACATAAGAAAAAGTTTTCTGGGGGTTTTCCAATTAAAAAGTGGCTCAGTGTCATTTGGGAATTAGTTGACAACATTCACTTCAGCATTTCGAGACTCAAGGAATAATTTTTAAAAGGGAAAGTTTTGCCTCATGGAGCAAACACTAAAAGCACAAATAAAAGGAAGTCATCTGAGTTAAATTTTTTAAGAAGCTTAACCTGAAGACCTAAGGCCAATAATTTTGCAAAATTATACAGTTCAGGAAACGTTAGTATTCCAACAAATCATGATATATTCAGTTAGGCAATATTATAAGGACAATGCCTTAGAATTAGAACTTTTTTTTTTACAACTCTGGAAGAAGGAAATTAAACACCCCGGAAGTGTTCGCTTTAAACTGAAAGATCCGGGGGCACCTGGGTGGCTCGGTCGGTTAAGCATCTGACTTCGGCTCAGGTCATGATCTCACGGTCCGTGAGTTCGAGCCCCGCGTCGGGCTCTGTGCTGACGGCTCAGAGCCTGGAGCCTGTTTCAGATTCTGTGTCTCCCTCTCTCTCTGCCCCTCCCCTGTTCATGCTCTGTCTCTCTCTGTCTCAAAAATAAATAAACATTAAAAAAAATTAAAAAAAAATAAACTGAAAGATCCGGCAGCATTAGGATGCTTATAAATTCTAGCGGTTTCTCCACTACAAAATATGGAAGCCATTCAAAGCATGGAGCACATAACGTGGATACCAAAAAAGTAACTTTCCCACACGATTCCACGTAAATCTTGCAGGAAAACGGTCTAAACCTCCACTTACAACACCTATCTAAATAGCTTTGAAATGTTTTGCTTTGTACCTGTAAAAGCACTTTCTAAAATATTGGTACCTAAGGCAGTTTCTGCACCCGCCAGAAACTATCTATAGTACTCCATTTGGGGCTCCTAAAGGCAAAGTTTAAGTTATGTAATGGCCAGCAACTTCCTTTGGTAATAGTGGAAAGAAAACTTTGTTTCATTTCTCTTCCCTCTGAAACATGTTGTAAGATTTAAATGACGCAAGACATATTAAACCATCAGCAAATGCCTATCACAAAGCAGGCATTCAACAAATGGCTCTTTCATGGCAGCTTGTAAAATTACCTCATACTGATTACAGGGAACATGGTTGCCAAGGGGTTTATTATTTCCACGTGGAGAAAGGTGGGGAGGGAGGGCTCTAGAGCTTTCCTTTTTCTCTTTATGATATAAACAGGATGCAACAGAGTGCAATGAATATTATGGGACCTGCCCAATGATAAAATGGAAAGTAGTAAGAAAACTCTCCCTAGGGTACAGGAGAGGCACACAAGGGGCCATTGGACGCTAGTAATTAGAATTCAGAGTTGGTCGGAAGACAGGTACACATTCATTAGCTGAAAATTTAACTATAGCTTTCTTTTGTCTTTCAGTTTCTCTTACAATGTTAGAACATTGTAACAGTGTTTGTACAAAATTATGTGTTTGTATAAATACAGTGTTTGTACAAAATTATGCTTAGAGTGTGTTTTTAAAAGGAGTGTTGTTTTGTTTTGCTTAGGAGTGGGAAATTTCAAACCAAGCATCTACCTCCCTTGATCATGGCCTAACCCAAGTGTAGAGAAGGTATGTAAGAGAGAAAGTATACTCTAGAACGTTAGGAAGGCCAGAGAAAATTTATTAGAGGTGTTAGCAAACATTAAAGTTTATCGTAATACCTGGATGGACAACCATGAAAATGCAGAATAACTTCCTCTAGGCAAAAGTCAGCTATTTTACTGCTGAAGAGAGAGAGAGACAGCCTTTTGAAGTTGAAGGCTTGTACACTGCTGAAATGTCAGTACTCCAAGAGGCTTCAGATAAAATCTGACCTTTTCCTTCTCTCAGATAAAGAAGCAAAAACTCAGAGTGATTTACCTAGGTCATTCATGATAAAATCTCTAGATCAAAATAAATTATAAATGTGAACAAGTTCGCCCACACTTTGTACACTATACAGAGTCCTAAACATCGGTGGTAAAGATTATTTGAGACACTGAGAGTTAACCTGGATTGTTTCTCCCCAATCCCAGAGAGGGAAACTGAGCAAACTGTAATGAGCAAACCAAGTGTGGTCTCACCATCCCTACCACCAAGAGGCCAAACAGTCACCAGGGAAGGCATCCAAGCATCCTATGTGTGGTTGAACACACATCCTAAGGTTTTTCTTAAGACTACAAAGTTGGTAAGGAATCAAGCTGGAATTTGGAGACCATCTGAACCCAATTCAATGTCTGTCTCACCGTGTGATGACACCATTCAGTAGCAGGTTTGTCATACAGAGGCAAAATTTGTCTCACTTGAAAAGCTGTTATAATTGTACACATACACTTTGAAGCCAATTAGAACAAATCTAATCTGGGGTGCCTGGGTGGCTCAGTCTGGTAAGCATCCGACTTTGGCTCAGGTCATGATCTCACGGTTCGTGAGTTTGAGCCCCGCATCAGGCTCTGTGCTGATGGCTCAGAGCCTGGAGCCTGTTTCGGATTCTGTGTCTCCCTCTCTCTCTGCCCCTCCCCAACTCGTGCTCTGTCTCTCTCTGTCTCTCAAAAATGAATAAACGTTAAAAAAATTTAAAAAGAAAAAGAACAAATCTAATATGGCTTCAACACAATAGCCCTAAGTATGTGAAGACAGAATCCATCTGACATCTCTAGCTCATCTTTGGTTTAATTATTACATACAATGTCCTCAAAAAATTCCATTCTTATTACCAAATGCTAAGAATACTTCTTCACAATAGATGTGATTCCAGCCAATTAAAGGTTGACTTGTTAAAGCATTTATTAATGTATTTAGCAAGTATGTGCAGTGGTCAGAGAGTGAGATGTGTCTCAGTCTCCTTCTTACCGCAGTCTTACAACATAATACAATGTCTAGAGAAATGTTATGAAGATATATAAGTATGTTTACAACAGTTGTAATACTTCAAAAGAAACTAATGAACACGGAAATATGCCATCTAGGCATATGTAATTAAATAATTGTTAAAACATCAATAGGGATGTTAGCCTCAAAAACATTAATCACTTGATCCATACATTAATGGGTAAATACACAAAAACAAATGAAACTGCTAAGTTGCTTCATTTGGAGTGGGGAAAAAATAAAATTCAAATGCATCGATGCTAACTTTCGTTCTAGTCAAGGCTTAAATTTTAACACTAAGTAAACCATTATACTACAAATAAGTGGAATTTCTATCAGAATATCATAATGTTTAATTTTAAATCAATTATCCCATTCTCAAAGTGTCATATTAACACTGATAATCAAGACTGTCAAAAACAGACTGACTCAGAAATCTAAATGCAAGTTTATGAACCGAATTACACGAATATTAAGTCTGAAAAAAAACAGAAGTGAATTTATACATACATAAATGTGTGTATATGTATATGCAAATAGAATACAAATAGATATATACAATAGTTTTATATATAAAGTTTTATATGTTTATTTGTATTCTTATTTATGTGTATATTTCTATAGTACCTCTTATATATCAGAGGTTATCTCATATGTTTCCTCATTTAATTCTCCTAATTCTCCTAATTAGCTATTGGTTCCCAATCTGCATCATCTGAAAATCTGATAAACTTTCTTGTATATTCTTCCCAGCCATTGGTAATGACAAAGATGACTTCCTCACGCCTGTAGGGACGCTTGGGTGGCTCAGTCGGTTAAGCACCTGACTCTTGATTTAGGCTCAGGTCATTATCTCATGGTTCATGGGATCGAGCCCCACATGGGGCTCTGCGTTGACAGTGAGGAGCCTGCTTGAGAGTCTCTCTCTCCATCTCTCTCTCTCTCTCTCTGCCCCTGCTCTCTCTCTCTCTCTCTCTCAAAATAAATAGATAAACTTAAAAAAAAATAATCATAAGGTTTATTTATTTATTTTGAGAGAGAGAGAGAGAGAGCACCCCTGCGTGCACATGCAAGCATGGGGGGGGGGGCCGAGAGTGAATCCAGAGCAGGTTCCGCACTGTCAGCACAGAGCCCTATGCGGGGCTCATCTCACCACCGTGAGATCAGGCCCTGAGTCAAAATCAAGAGTCAGATGCTTAACTGACTGAGCCACCCAGGCACCCCTAATTCTCCTAAAAACCTTTTGAGGTAAACATTAGTTTTATGAATGAAGAAAAACTTGGCACATTTTAGGTGTCTATCCTCAAGTCTCAAAACTAGTTTTTAGACTTAATCCACACCAATCTGTCTCCAAAGCCCACCACAATGTAACAGAAGGCACTCTGTATTTCTCCAAACACAAAATATGATAGTCTAGCTTTCCCTGGTTCCATATTCCAAGAGATACTGAACTTCTAGAAGTACCAAAAAAATTATTTTAAAAAAAGATGAAAGAATTTGCTTGCTGTTTGTTGTCTAGGTACTGAATTAACTGCTATTCTCATATGGAAAAACCTAAAACAAAATCAGTTCATTGTACTAGGTCTTTTGTGGGCAGTGATTTGTCCATATGAACAAACAGATGGAGTCCTAGTCATCATTATCATTGCTGATTTATGCCCAAGTGAGACCAACTTTCTATTGATTACTACCATGATAAAAGCATCTACTTCTATAGGCAATTTAGGAGACAAGAATGGACAATAAGTTTACAACAGTGTTTTACAAACTGTAATTGTGCAAACCAGGTTTGAAATCAATTTATATGGCTTCAATCAGCTCTTTTTGAATGAAGTGAGATGGAATGGAACAGGAAGGGAACAGGAAGGGAACGGGAAGGGAGGGGAACAGGAAGGCAAGGGAACAGGAAGGCAAGGGAAGGGAAGGGAAGGGAAGGGAAGGGAAGGGAAGGGAAGGGAAGGGAAGGGAAGGGAAGGGAAAGGAAGGGAAAGGAAGGGAAAGGAAGGGAAAGGAAGGGAAAGGAAGGGAAAGGAAGGGAAAGGAAGGGAAAGGAAGGGAAAGGAAGGGAAAGGAAGGGAAAGGAACGGGAAGGGAAGCGAATGGAAGGGAAGGGAGGGAAGGGAAGGGAAGAGGAGGGGAAAGGAAGGGAAGGGAAGGGAAGGGAAGGGAAGGGAAGGGAAGGGAAGGGAAGGGAAGGGAAGGGAAGGACACTGTAAATAGCAAGTATTCTTTTGAGGAACTTGTTTCTGTTGTGTGTGTGTGTGTACGTGTGTGTGAGTGTGTGTGTGTGTGTGTGCGCGCGTGTATGTGCTGGCTTACAATGTAAAATGTATTTCTCACTGACAGATGCAACAAAAAGTATTTTTTTTCTTTTTTTTTCTTGTTTTTTTCAATATATGAAATTTATTGTCAAATTGGTTTCCATACAACACCCAGTGCTCATCCCAAAAGGTGCCCTCCTCAGTACCCATCACCATCACCCACCCTCCCATCCCTCCCACCCCCCATCAACCCTCAGTTCTCAGTTTTTAAGAGAGAGAGACTTTTTTTTAAAGGGACATATGCTTTTAAAAGTTCCAAATTAGATGGAGTATTTGAGTGACATTGAAGTTCTCATGATCTTTATTCTTTGAACTTCTGCTGTTCAATAAAATAGCACTGGTGTTCAAACTTTGTAGGTGCATCAACATGTTATTAGTTGTGCCTTTTATTTTGAAGCTCGAGCAAACTGTTTTGCTCAACTCTATCTTCATTTAGTTTTTTTTTTCAATATATGAAATTTATTGTCAAATTGGTTTCCATACAACACCCAGTGCTCATCCCAAAAGGTGCCCTCCTCGATACCCATCACCCACCCTTCCTTCCCTCCCACCCACCCCCCATCAACCCTCAGTTTGTTCTCAGTTTTGAAGAGTCTCTTATGCTTTGGCTCTCTCCCACTCTAACCTCTTTTTTTTTTTTTTTTTGTCCTTCCCCTCCCCCATGGGTTTCTGTTAAGTTTCTCAGGATCCACATAAGAGTGAAAACATATGGTATCTGCCTTTCTCTGTATGGCTTATTTCACTTAGCATCACACTCTCCAGTTCCATCCACGTTGCTACAAAGGGCCGTATTTCATTCTTTCTCATTGCCACGTAGTACTCCATTGTGTATATAAACCACAATTTCTTTATCCATTCATCAGTTGATGGACATTTAGGCTCTTTCCATAATTTGGCTATTGTTGAGAGTGCTGCTATAAACATAGGGGTACAAGTGCCCCTATGCATCAGTACTCCTGTATCCCTTGGGTAAATTCCTAGCAGTGCTATTGCTGGGTCATAGGGTAGGTCTATTTTTAATTTAACAAAAAGTATTTAAAGTCAATATTCTAAAGGAGTACATATGTGCACAAGTTAAAGTTAACAACTGAAAATTCAAAAATATATATATTATATATATACAAATGCATTATATTTGTATCCATATGCATTCTATAAATACAAATTACATGTATACATATTATATAAGTTAATACAAATGTATAATATCTACATTGTATAGATATATGATGTACTTATAATGGATATATTGTATATATAATAAGGAGAGAGACAGACAGAAAGAAATCCTGTGGTCAAGAGGAGAGGAGACCACCAAAGGAATGTTTTTTTGCTCTATGAATGGCTTCTGAAATCCACAAAAACTATCCTTTTATTAATTGCCATTTCAAATTTTTATATAAGCAATTACAACAGGCAGATGCCCCTGTCTTCCTCTTTTTTACCTCCACTCTGCTTAACCTCTGCCTTTACTAGAGCACCTATCCTGTATTAGTTACTATGTTTGCATCTAACCGCATTCAGCGCCTATTATCTGGTATATGGAAAATGCTCAGAATCTGCAGAAGGAAACTCCTGCCAAGATACCAGAGAAACAACCATTAGAATCTATTCTTTCTGTTCTGAAAGGTTTAACGGTCTTTTTTGTCTCGTATTAACATGCAAATACCTGAGAAGAGAACAGCTAAGATCTTGGCTCTCAGTTTAGGGCTGGAGCCTGATAGCTACCTGAGGTTGAGGTGGATTGATGCTACAGGCATGAGGAAGGCACCTTTGTCATTACCAATGGCTGGGAAGAATATACAGGAAAGTTTATCAGATTTTCAGATGATGCAGATTGGGAAGCAATAGCTAGTTTGACAGATAGAAATCTAGATTTTATCATCTCTACAAGGGCAAACATCAACACAATTAAACTGTAAACAAGCCTAAGTATAAAGTTTTGCATTTATGTTCAAAAACCTTCAACTGCTTAAGTGCATGATAGAAGGGAGCCAAAGCATTATTAGCAGGAAAAAAAAACAAAAAACAAACAAAGCCCTAGACCTTAGGCTTCAGTTCAAGAATATAATTACAGTGACCATACATCCCCACCCAAGACAACTCTGGTTTATGCCTGTTGCCTGAGCCTAATTATTAATTGTGTGCCCTTGCACTCTCAAAGTGTCCTGATAGCTTAGTGCCTGATAGCAAAGTGTCTCAAAGCTTACATGATAAAGTATATGATCAATCCAAATACAGCAAATGAACACGGTGATGTAGCGGCTGAAAGGTGATGCAGCCATTTTAAGCTGACTTACAGACGAATGGGATTGCAACCAGAGGAAGTAGGAACATTGTTGGGCTCAATTGTACTCAGAATATTAGGCTGAATTATAGATGCCACTTAAAATGTGTAACAAATTACCTGTATCCAAAGTTAGGCAAATGGGAAGGCAAGCAAAATACAGAAGTCATGTCCTCTGAGGACAATAGTAGGAACTAGGAAATGTTGTCTAAGAGAGAAAACAAAGAGTAGGCATAATCTCACTTTTACAGCTGATGGTCTACATGTAAAAGAAGGAAGATTTTTTTCTCCATATTGATCCAGAACCAAAGCAAAATTTCTAAATGTGTAAGTATATTTATAAGTGTAGGGAGGCACGCCTGGGTGGCTAAGTTGGTTAAGCCTCCAGCTCCTGATTCTGTCTCAGGTCATGATCTCTTGGTTCGTGAAATCGAGCTCCGCGTGGGGCTCTGCGCTGACAGAGTCTGCTTGGGATTCTCTGTCTCCCTCTCTCTCTGACTCTATCCTGATCTTGCTCTCTCTAGCTCTCTCTCAAAATAAATAAATAAACATTTTTTTAAAAAGTAAGTGTAAGGAAAATATTGCTAGCAATCAGAAAAGTCTAAAAAACACAAATTAATCATAGGCATGTAAACTTTTATAATAACGTCCAGGCAGAGGCAGATGAGAAATGCTACAGAAGAGATCTTGCATCAGGAGGGATCCCCTTCCAAATACTACCTTCTGTTTAATATGATGGCAATTGTGGCAGGGGTGACTGGCATGAAAGGGTAGGGTTCATGTCCAGTATTTATGGATAAAAATCCCGGACCTCTCACTTTGCTCAGCTACGTTTATCACACCATGGTTTTGTTGGGCTTCTCCCTATTACAGAGGCCAGGAAATTCTGGCCCTGGATCCTGTAAGTCATGTACTAAATATCTGTCAGTATTAGGGTAAAATGCTCCAAGTTAAAGCACTATATAAATATTCATTATTATTATTTCCAACTTTACATTCCAGATGTGTAAACACAGTTGTGTTTATATCTTGGAGTTCCAGAAGCATGATGTTTGTTGTGATAGTCTGTCACTTAAATATTTTAATTTGGTAAGGTACTCCCCGATTAAAAGAAGATGAACAAAGAACCAAAGGTAGAAGGAATGATGACCAAGAAATACCTCCTCCCCCAACACACACGTGTGCACGTGCACACACACACACACACACACACACACACACTCACACACACCACTAGCAGTTAACATTCAATAACCGAGCACTATGGTAAGAGCTTCCCATGGATTCTTTCATCTTCATAGAAAAACTGGAGACAGGTGGTGCTACCATGCCCCCTCTACAGTGGAGCATGAAGTTAGGTGCTGCCCAGGATCACAGAGTTAGCAAATGGCAGAGCTACGATTCAAAGCCAAACACCTAACTTCAGAGTCTGTGCTTTTATACTCTGGAGATGGAAGGGACACACACAACCCAGCTATTTTGCTTGTCTGGAAGCTGGAATAGCAAAATATTGAAGAATTGGGAGGTTCGAGGAAAAGTGAGACTTCCAGAAAACAGGCTGGACATGAGAAGTCGGAAGCAAGAGATGAGCTATCACATTAGCTGATGCAGGAGGCAAGACAAGGGAACTAGAAGAAACACTTGTGGTGTTTCCTTCTCCCTGCATTTTTTTGTCTTCTCCTTTCATATCTATTTCTCCTTTTTCCACCATAACTTCAAGTGTGTGTGTTGTTCTCTTCCCCCATGTCTTAGGATCTCTCTCGTTCCATCTTTTTTGTTTGTTTGTTTTATCAAGTTCTTTCCTTTTCCTAATCATTTTCTTCCTTTTTACTCTCTTATTTCACTCTTTCCTTTTTACTCTCTTATTTCACTCTTTCTCCAATTATTTCCTTTATTTCTTCTCTGAACTTTCTCATTACTCCTCTTTTCTTCCTTTCTCCCTTGCATGATTATAAAATTGTGCTTAAAATGTACTAGATTTTGTTCAGATAAGATTATATCTTTTGAATTTCAAATAAAAATCTAGATGAATTGAACATTTCTTATCAAAATTGAATTTAAGGGGCACCTGGGTGGCTCAGTCAGTTAAGTGTCCAACTCTGGGCCAGGTCATGATCTCACAGTTTGTGAGTTCAAGCCCCCCATCAGGCTCTGCACTGACAGCTCCGAGCCTGGATCCTGCTTCAAATTCTGTGTCTCCCTTACTCTCTGCTTCTCCCCTGCTTATTCTATCTCTCTCTCTCTCTCTCTCTCTCTCCCTCTCTCAAAAATAAATAAAATTTTTTAAAAATTTGAACTTAAAACTAAGTTGCAAAAGCATAACATACATCTACCAGTGGACTTGGATTCAGAATATAGAAAGTACTCTTACAACTCAATAAAGAACACATACAACCCAATAAAACATGAATAGACACCACAAAGGAAAGACATATGGAAGGCCAACAAGCACATGAAAAGATGCTCAACATCTCTGGTCATTAGGAAAATGCAAATTAACACCTCAGTTACAGGGGTGCCTGGGTGGCTCAGTCAGTTAAGTGTCCGACTCTTGGTTTTGGCTAAGGTCATGATCTCGAGTTTCGTGAGATCAAGCCCCACGTTGGGACTGCATGGAGCCTGCTTAGGATTCTCTCTCTCCCTCTCTCTCTCTGCCCCTCCCCCACTCGTGCACTTTCCTGTGCTCTTTCAAAATAAATAAATAAACTTAAAAAAAAATAAACAAAACCCCAATGCATATTACTACATGCCTGCTCAGAAGGCTACAATTAAAAAGAACAACAACACCACATGTGGGAGAGGATGTGGGGCAGCTGGACCCCCGATATCTGATGCACATATACATTCTTACCCTCATTTGTGAGATGAATGTAAAATAGTTCAAATACTTTGAAAAACATACTGGTAATTTCTTGAAAAGTTAAACATATACTTAAAATACCCCATTCCCAGGTATCTACTCAAGGGAATTAAAACATATGTCCACACAAAGCCTTGTATGCAATGCTCATCTCAGCATTATTCATAACATCCCAAAAAGTGGGGGGCAGGGGGGACAACCCAACTGTAAATGTAAATGTGATGGTATAACTCAACAATGGAATACTACTCAGCAAAAAACAAAAAACAAAAAAAACACAAAAAAACCAAAAAACTTCTGATACATGCAACAGCACAGAGATGTCTCAAAAGCATCCTACTAAGTGAAAGAAGCTAGACACAAATTTCCATTTATCAGAAATTCTAGAAAAGGCAAAACTATAGCATCCAAAAGAAGATCAGGGGTCCCTTGCAAATGGGGTGGGGACAAAGAATGACTACAAAGAGAGGACACTTTTTGTGGTAATGGAAGACTGATTGTAGTGTTGGTTGCATGACTGTAGGCATGTACCAAAACTCACTGAACTGAGCCCTTAAAATGGGTGGATTTTATTGTAAGTAAATTATTGTACAATAAAACTAAAAAAAAAAAGTAAATAAATTACTGTATTTGTATATGGCTTTCAATCGCATACCTTTCCATGGATCGGTGGTTTCCCAAAAATATTCTTAAGATAAATGTTAAAGCAGGGGCGCCTGGGTGGCTCAGTCGGTTAAGCGTCCAACTTCAGCTCAGGTCATGATCTCACAGTCCGGTCTGTGGGTTCGAGCCCCGCATCGGGCTCTGTGCTGACAGCTCGGAGCCTGGAGCCTGCTTCGGATTCTGTGTCTCCCTCTCTCTCTACCCCTCCCCTGCTCATACTCTGTCTCTCTCTGTCTCAAAAATAAATAAAAACATTTAAAAAAAAGTTTAAGATAAATGTTAAAGGAATAGTAAGAACTCCTTTTTGTTGTTTGCATTCTGGTTTGCTGGGTACGGCAGCAAGAAGACGGGGGTGACTTGTTTGCTACCATAACAGGATTTAGCTGGCTTCCCCGCACATGGCCGCTCTCAAAAATATTTGATGATTGACTGATAAGGCACACCCAGTCTTGCAGCAGATAGATCTGGTTAAGCCTAGTGAGACAAATTTTCCTAAACAAAGCACAAAGTAAAATTGAGCCTTGTTTCCAAAATTTAACTTTAACCTGGGGAAACGAATAGGCTAGAATACCTTCTCATATGTGAAAGTGAGGAATTCAGCTCAGACCACTGAGTCACGTCAAAAAAGACTTGGGAAGGCTGACACCGAACAAAGATGAGACTATCGAAGCATCCACACTAAAGACTGAATTGAACTAAAGCACATCAAATATGTTAAAATCCAAGAGTTCACAGGTACAAAAAAGTACTGTGTGGTCAACTTTGAATGCTAGGGTACCAGCTTGTTACTTTAAAAACAAGGAAAAGAAAACCAGCGCATTAGAAAAGGAAGACAAAATAAGAGGAAGTTGACCCAGCACCAACACAGCCTATGCACAAAAGCATGCCTGTGCTACCCTACAAGGTGGAAGACAGAAGCCGCACAGCACGGTGTAATGTGATCTCAGTCCAGCAGAAACAAACAGATCCACAACGTGCTTTTCCATGCTTGATAAAAACCCTGGGAAGGTAAACGGGTAACAGTGGCTCTCCGTGCAGAGCGGCAATGGGCATTGCAGGAGGGAAATGATCTTCACCTTGTACTTTCCTGTTACTTCTGTAAAACATCTCAAACCAGTAAGTTTTTAAAGAAAAAAATGTTCATTTTTCCAAGAAAAGGATCAAATTTATCATGGACTATTTAATTGTGTGCTTCATTTAGTGCACACATGTTCTCTTCCATTCTTTTCCATGAACTCTGATGCAGTAGCACCCAACCACTCACCCACTAAGAAAATACGAGACAGGAAACGCACCCAGGCTGAGGAGGAGCAGGTTCCTGGTAAGGGAGGGAACAGGAGGCGTGCACATCCCAACCGCATGCCAGCTGTCCCTGAGGCCAAGGCAAGGCCCTCTCAGCCTGGGAGGGTCCAGCTGAACTGCATTTTATTTCTTTGAATCTCTAGTCACACAGTTTAACAAGAGTGGTGAAGGACACAGTTAGGAAACTTCTCAAATGGTCACAGAACTGAAAAGAATGAGGACTCCACAGTCATTACAATGACTTTTCTAACTGCTAATAATTCTTATGTCTTTTGCCAGATAGGTCAGACTCTCTGTATTAATCAGTTTTATATCTATGCATATATGGTCATTTGTATGTCTACTTCTTTTGACAGGGACAGCTCAGAGCAGAAGATCTTGAAGAGTCAGGGTAAACGAAAGTACTGACACATTTTTAAGGCATTACAAAACAGAGAAGAGTCTTAATCTAGGCACCATGGACCCACAGTTTCCTGGAGGACCACAAATCCCCCAAAAGTGTAAGAAAAAATATAAGAAAAAGTGTGTGTGTTCACAGGGGCATTTTCTATCAGAGGGCCTATAGCTTTTATCACATTGTGAGAGGGGGAGATGTAGACCCCTCAAAAACCTGTAGCAACCACTACAGTAAGGAAATGTACCAATGTAAATCATGTTAAGCTCCCCTGCTGGTAACTGTATAAACATAGTGAGTTATAGGCAGGCATGAGCTAAACTCTGCCTTGTTAATCAACAGAAGAAAGAGAAGATTGTTGCAAGATGCTGGAGAGGGAACAGAAAAAGGGAGTCAGTCCCAAGTGTGTGCTCAGGTAGAGAAGAATTCCTAGAGCAGGTCCGCAAGAAGCCACAGGAGCTCCCAGCATCAATGTAAGCAAGCGTGCCAGAGTGATGTGGAAAGACAGAAAGAACAAAATCACAACTCCACTTCTACCCAAGGGATATAACTGCTTTTGCCCACCAAAAGACACGTAAAGGATGTTTACAGCAGTATTATTCATCGTAGTCCCCAAACTGGAAACTACTCAAATGATCATCAATTAGAGAATGGATAAATTGTGATACGTTCATACAACGGAATCCTAAAACAGTAATGAAAAAGAACAAACTGCTCCTCACGCAACAACATAAATCACACAGGCAGAGTGCTGAACAGGCGCCTTGATTGCAAACTCGAGAGCCAGCCTTGTATGCATCCCCTCTCTTGTACCTCAAGTTCCACGTAATAAAATCCCTGTAAGGCCTACCTTTAAAATATATCTAGAATCTGATTTCTCACCGACTTCTCAGCCTAACTCAGACTGCCATAATTTCTCCCCTGGCTATGGCGAAATCCTCCTACCCCGTCTCCGTGTTTCCATGCCCGCCCCTCTGCCTGTTAACTAACTCTCCACACAGCAGCGGGAGTGAGTCTATTAAAACACAAGTCAGGTCCGGTCCGTTTCTGCTCAAACCCAGACACAGGCCCCTGGCCTCTGCCACCCCTGACAACCTTCCTGACTTCATTTGCTACCCTCGGGGCCACTCACTAGCTCACCCCAGTCCCCCCACCTGCGTGCTATTACGGACACTTACGCAGGACCTCTGACCTGGATGCTCCCTCTGCCTCTGCCTTTTCCCCATGATGTCTGCAGAGTTGACTCTCTCTCCTACTCAGGCCTCCGCTGGAACATCAGCAAGGCCCTCCCTGCCACTGCGAAAACAGCAACCCCTTCCAGCCACACTCTGTTATGTTGCTTTACCTTCCTACATTGCACAGCACCATGAGATGGGTGCCTGGCACTTAGCACTCAAAGGATGTTTCCTACATGAGTGAACAGACACATGAATAACTGAGTAAAAGAAATGCATGATGTTAGTTACATTCATTCCTGGATGTTGAATAAAATCCCACAAACTTTGGTACAATCTACATTTTTTTTTGTCCTAAATATGAATTATTTTGACCGAATAGGAAGTATAGGACACAGTCACAGGAGCCCGCAGTTTACTGGGTCCGATTCATGAGATGCCTAAAAAGTATGAGAAAAGCAATAAAGCAAAAGGAAATATGTTCTTTCTTGAGTATCTTACCATCTCCTTGGCTTTATTAAGAAAGTGGTTACTTTCAAAAGGAAAATGTGAGTATGGAGAAAAATCATTTTCAGGCAAAATGTTATTCACTTATAAATTATCAGAATAAGTTGTCTGTGAAAATCAGGCAAAAGATGGTAGGTGCAACTTTTTTCAGCTACACTGTTTCGCAAGCAGGAAGAGATGTTTCCCAGGTAGCAGCATTATAAACGTTCTCAAGGGTCATAGAGGCCTATCCTGCCTGCAGATTAGCAACGGCTTTGCCAGAACAGGCGGGCTTTGATCTTATCCAGGAATGACGAACAACAGACCTCCCGCGCTCCCTGCCTGCTAGATGAAAACATGAGAGCATAAAGGAGCCTTGGTGCTTCTTTCCTTTTATCCCTGAACAAACACAGACACAAAGCAGATGTGACTTCACTAAATATGAGCTGGTTCCACTGATGCACAGTTTTGATTGCACTTCTAAGGATCACACATCGTGATGCTCCCACTCTGTGTGACTGAATCCAGGCAGAAGGTGAAAGCAATCCTCGGCACCACAGACATAAAAGTGTATTTGAGGCAGAAATTCTGGATAGGCTAATGATCCGGTAAATGGTACGGGATTATTTTTCGAGAGCCCAAAACTGCAAAGTTGAACTATCGGCTCGTTAGAACAATTGCTACCAAGACAGCTGACTCACACTGCTTGAAGAATCACCCGTGAGGGACTTGCCAGGGCTCGAGAAAGAATAAATCCCGTCACAAAATCTTCACTTAGAGAAGGTAGAGAAGTCTACAGGAAAAACACAAGTGAACCAAGCAAAAATTAAGAAATATTTGCTTTAAAAAGGGGGGGGGGGAATAACAATAATATGGCCATCGTAATGTTGTTTTGTGGAACACAATTAGAAAAAAGCATTTAGATGCTTCTACCTGAACTATACAAAAACAATCACACCCGGCTGTTTTTTTCACTCATAATTCACAATTTAGTTCCATTACTGAGACTGCCACAGTAGATATTCAATAAATGCTAACTTAATTGAAATTTAATTCTAAAACATAAACCTCATTCTTCCAAGAAGGCTTCATGACTAAATCACGTCACAAAAAAAAAAAAAAAAAAAAAATTCCTCCTCAGACCCCTAGAATACTTACTACCCAATAATGATTACAGCTGGTTTTTGCTGTTCTTTATTTTGTACATAGATGCTTATCTCCCCAACTTATTTCCCAACTCCCTCAAAATCAGAGACTGGGCATTACATTTCTTCTGAAACCTAATAATACCTAACCATGGGGAAACACAGAGTGGGATAAATATGAAACATCACACCCCATTCACCCTAAGTGAGCACAAACCACTCAAAATAGAATCTCTCTCTCTCTCTCTCTCTCTCTCTCTCTCTCTCCTCTCTGTCACACACACACACACACACACACGCGCGCGCGCACACACACTTGCATGGCTCTTCATGAGCTGCTTCTTTGAAGACCCAATAAAATATGCATGCAAATGGAGGGAACCTGGAGAATGAGCTTATTCTACTTAGCCCCATACCCCACATTGGCTGAGCTTAGAGAAGACAGGGCTAGTGTTTCTGTGCTATTTAGGAAGCACTGGACGTGAGTTTGAATAGGAAATGGGAAGAAATAACCTGACAATTTGCCACTCAAAAACATGTAACCTTTCCTTCACTGCTACTTGGTCCTATTTAGTGTGGCATGCCTCCTTGGAGAGCTGGCTGGGCTAGTGACACATCCTTTTCAAAGCAGTCTATAGGAGATTTCCTCCAGACTCACACTACCTTGGTTTGCTGAGAACGTCACAAACTTAATCTGGAAATGCTGTTACATTCTTTATTACTGGAGTAAACATGGGCCATTTATGAATTTACACTCACCAATAAGATCTACATGGAGAAAAGTAGAGGACTGTCAAGGCAATTCACCCAAGTTGAGTATTTCAAAACAGTGCATTGTTCACTGAGATATCACCTAACACCTGTTAGAATGGCTACTTCAAAAAGACAAGAAATAAGAGTTGGCAAGGACATGGAGTAAAGGGCACCCTTGTGCACTGCTGGTAGGAATGTATATTGGTGCAGCCACTATGTAAAACAGCATGGAGTTTCCACAAAAAAGTAAAGACAGAGCTATTGTATAATCCAGCATTTCCACTTCTGAGTATTTATCCAAAGAACCAAAAACACTAACTCAAAAAGATATACATACCCTCATGTTCATTGCAACATTTACAAGAGCCAAAGTATGGAAATAACTTAAGTGTCCATCAACAGATGAATGGATAAATAAAATGTGGTATACACACACACACACACACACACACACACACACACACACACTGTGGAATATTTGTTAGCCATAAAAAAGAATGAAATCTTGCCTTTTGTAACAACATGGAGATGGATTTTGAGGGCATTATGAGAAGGGAACTAAATCAGACAGAAAAAAGACAAATACCATATTATCTCTTATATATGTGGAATCTAAAACAAAACAAAAAAAACAAGCTCATAGATACAAAGAACAGATTGGTAGTTGTCAGAGGCAAGGGTGCTGAGGCTAGGCAAAACAAGTGAAGGAGTCAAAAGGTACCAACTTCCAATTTTAAAACAAATAAGTCATTTACAACATAGTGACACAATACTGTATTGTATACTTGCAGGTATTTTATTTTATTTTAAAACAAATAAGTCATTTACAACATAGTGACACAATACTGTATTGTATACTTGCAGGTTGCAAAGAGAGTAGACTTTAAAAGCTCTCATCACAACAAAAAAATATGGTGACTTATGTTAACTAGACTTACTGGGGTGATCATTTCACAATATATACAAATTCCAAATCATTATGTTGCACATCTTAAACCAATATAATGTTGTATGCCAATTATATCTCAATAAACAAACAGTGCATTATTGTATGTACCTGCCTTTTTTTTCAAAGATTTCAAGTGTTTTCTTCTCAGGGTGTGTGTGTGTGTGTGTGTGTGTGCGCGCGAGACCAACTGACAGACAGAGACAGAGACAGAATTACGTTTAGATTCTTAGTTAACTTGTGTCTAATTATCTTTGTGGCTACATTGGAAAACTATAAAAGTGAGAAAAACATGTTTCCAGGCTCCCTTTCAAATTCACAAAATTACTTTTTCTTGCTCAATAGCCAAATAATTCAAAACTGAGCAGTTGCCCAGGTCAGGACCAAACTGTCCAAAGAGGTAACCAATCTTCCAAAGTTTCTCTACTGAACTTTCAGCTAGTAAATTTCAGTTAGTAAATTTAAAATTCCAAAGAAAAATTATTCATGAAATTTGCATTTAGTTAGTTAGTTCTTGATTCTACAATTTACCCCACTCCCAGCTCAGAGCTCTAAAAACACCTACAATCACTTGAAATTTTTGTCTTCACATAATTGGTAATATTGCTACCCTTCCAATTCTTGGTTCCTTACTGATGCCATTACCCATTTTTTAGAGTAGTCACCTCCAACTAGTTGTGTATACAAGAAACCATATAAAACTACCACTTTGGTAGATTTAAGAAGTTCGAATTTGGTAAATCCTTACTTGAAATGTCTAGTCTTCTAGATGTTTGAAAGTGAACAACGTGTTAGAAGTAGAGAATTAAAATAACAACCCCCTTTAACTATTCTGTTAATTTACAGGAATGGTTGTATTTGGGGAATGGACGTGTTGAACCTGATGTGCTAGAGAGTGTGGTGACTGTTCAACTGGGGGGGGGGGAGTGAGGAGAGAAGGGTTCTGTGCCCATGAGTCTTTAGACAAATTTAGATTGTCTAATCATTGTTCTGTAGGTGCATTTTAGTTAATAATACTGTGTGTTAAAGGAGAAACAACTCCTAATGCCCAAAGTATATTAAAAGTAGAGGTAGTAAAATAATCCCTTTATAAAAGCCCTTTGTTAGTTTCTAGGAAGGGCTGTTCTGGGAGTGTCTGTTAAACCACTTCTTGGAGCTAGATGTAGTCCTGTACTTACTTAGTCACTGAAATGGTGGAGGGAGCAGAGGAGGGGTGAGGGAAGGGCTTTCTTTCTGTTAGTATCTCCACATCTAGAAGACAGTTTTATGTAATAACTAGAGGTCTGTATGTGCACTTTTATGAAGTACCTGTGTTTGCTGTGGACAAGGTTCATTATTTTGTAATTTTTTTTAATGTTTATTTATTTTTGAGAAAGACAGAACTTGAGCAGGGGAGGGGCAGAGAGAGAGGGAGACACAGAATCCGAAGCAGGCTCCAGGCTCTGAGCTGTCAGCACAGAGCCCAATGTGGGGCTTGAACTCGCGAACTGCGAGATTATGACCTGGGCCGAAGTAGGACACCTCACCGACTGAGCCACTCAGGCACCCCGGGAATGCAGTATTTTAACTGTAACTCTGCCAAAATCTTTATCTAGAGGCCTGTTGTCTTCTATGAAATTTTTGTCACCAAGAAAGGCAGGATTACGGGGCACCTGGGTGGCTCAGTCGGTTGGGCGTCCGACTTCGGCTCAGGTCATGATCTCGCGGTCCGTGAGTTCGAGCCCCGTGTCGGGCTCTGTGCTGACAGCTCAGAGCCTGGAGCCTGTTTCAGATTCTGTGTCTCCCTCTCTCTCTGACCCTCCCCCGTTCATGCTCTGTCTCTCTCTGTCTCAAAAATAAATAAACGTTAAAAAAAATTTAAAAAAAAAAAAAAGAAAGGCAGGATTACATTTTTTTTCTTTCAGATGGAGTTGGCGTAGTGTATTCTTGGTTATCAAAATACTCATAGTTTTGGGACTTTGAAATGGTAAATATTCGTGGTGTGTAAAAAAGCATGATACATAAACATACGAGCTTAATTACATTAAAATGCTTAGTTGTGTAGATGCACACATGGGACCTAGAAATCAAACTGTAAACTAATTGTGATTACGGATGACTTTGTTCTTTACTTCTTGTGTTTTTCAGTTTCCTTTTGTGCACATGTTAACTTTTTAAAAACTAAAAATTTTTAAGTCTAAAAAAAAGTAGTTCAAATTTGGTAATTTAATACAGCTCAAACCTAATATATGCTTTAAAACATCTTCAACTCCTCTGTTCTTCATGTTATTCATTCAAATAGTATGCAGTTTTGACTAATCAAATTCCATAAGGTTTTTTTGATACGTCTCTTGTTTCACTTTCATAGTGACCATTGTCCATTTGCTAAACTGCACTGAAATGCACAGCTCACCACCTCTCGGGAGGACAACCTACCAACTGTGTTTGTGCCGGACTCCCCATCATTCACATCTCTTCCAGTTCAGTCTCAAGACCACCGGGTGAATTTCTTCCAATGCTGCTTTTAACATACTCTCCTGTTCAAGAATTCTGCATCAAATGGAAATGTATTTACCTCTGCTTGAGTGTCTTCCATCAAGTCGCCTGTCTCGTGTCATTACTTCACCAACCTTCCTTATTATCCTCCAGAAGATTGCCTATTCCAGGCCAGAAAACACCCTGCCACAAACCCATAGCTTCTTTTGCCTTCATAAGAGACTTATGTGTGTTAGTCTATCATCTGAATAATTCAGCGTATCAGCTTTCCACCAGTTCGAGTCGCTGAAGAAAATACCTTCTATGGGAAGCCTTCCCTAATTAAAACACTCATTTAATGCTATAATATTACAAAGAGATCATCATTTCTCATTGTTTTCACATTTGTTCCCACCTGAATTTTAGATGTATTATCTCCAAACCACCTTCTCACTAAAACTCCAGTAGCATGATTTCCAAACTGCCTGCAGAACATATCCACTGGGGTGTCCCATTTTCCACAGGAGAGAAGACCTTCCTTTTAATTTTAGTGGTAATAATGATGGCCATTCCTTGATATTTGGGTAAGTTATTTTTTAAATTGCAAAAGAATGCTTGAGATTCTAAAATATCATTTTCCTCAGGAAATCCATGTGTGATGAGTCACTGCATAGGCCGGGCAAATCGTAAGTAGCTCAAAATACAAATTTTAGACACTATTAGCACAAAGATAATTATTTAAACCACAGGAACAGATGAAATTCAAAAAATGGAAGTAAAGGAATATGAAGGGAAGGGGCAAAACCTGGGGAAATTCATTCTTTTAAGTACATGTTGAGGTACAAAAAGAAGTGAAATTCATTGCTGGGATCTGACTGTAAGGTATCACACAGCACTCACATAACCCCAGCCCTTCTCCAACAGTATTAGCTTGATTCCCTATAAGGTTTTTATGGGTAATTATGTCTACTCCTCAGTTTAAAGATAGGAAACTTGAGGAAGAAACTGAACTCATGACTAGCTGGCATTGACTTATAAATGTCCTGGTCAGGAAATTAAAAATGGACTGTGATCCAAAGCAGCGATCATTCAGGCATAGTATGCATAAAGATTTCTGAAGGAAAAGTTACTGTTTATTTCATTATTTAAGATATCAAGCATTGGTGGAAAAATCTAAATTAGAGCCATATTTTAGTCATAACAGATTTTCTAAGTGTAGTAATCACACAGTTACAATCCCTGGTTTTTTTTCCTCCTGGAGAAACAATGAGATACTGATTACGTTCCACTACATTCACGGCCTGCTCTTGATTCTATGAGAGAAAATAAAGGCCCTTGCTTTTAAATATTGTACCAGGATTTTAAGGATTCTAAAAATCACAACCAAGTATTATGTTCATTTTTGGAAACCAAGCCTACAGATCTCAGGGAATGCCAAAATTAATTTGTCCATCAGCTTCATATGTTATCAATTCCCATATATGTCATCAAAGAAGGAATAAACACCAAAAATCTCATTTTCTTTATTATGACATCTGTCCTCTATGACTCCCTAAATCACTAATCATTTTAAGTACTATGACTCAGAAACACAGTTATAGGAATCACTTGAAGATGAAGATGTACATAATTTATTTTTTTAATGTTTATTTTAGAGAGAGAGAGAAAGAGAGACAGAGTGTGAGCCGAGAAGGGGCACAGAGAGAGGGAGACACAGTATCTGAAGCAGGCTCCAGACTCTGAGCTGTCAGCACAGAGCCTGATGCAGGGGTCAAACTCACCAGCCACGAGATCATGACCTGAGCTAAAGTCAGATGCTCAACCAACTGAGCCACCCAAGCACCCCAAGATGTACATAATTTATTAATCATGTATCTTCTCCCCTACCCTGCACTGCTAGAATAACCTTCACAATTGCTAATTAATACCTGCTGGATGTCCAACAGGGGTAAAATATGGAGCCAGACAACATGAACCATTAGAAAACAAGAAACGATCCTGCTCCTCCTAGAGAGCCTGGTGAAGAATAAGCTAACCTATTTCTAACTCCTATTATGAACTTGAGAGTGACCTTACATAATAGTAGCACGTTTCATTCCAAATCAAAAGAACTTAATCTCAGTTTGGAAAATATTTACCATAATGTTGAGCTTTAGGTTGCACAGTTAGATTTCCAAGCTCAATACCCAATAAATGCTTGATTTTCATTTTGCAATGTGGGTAGACAGTCATCATGGCTATAGACTCCAACATCCCTGCCCTTCCATAACGTAATATATCTTTAAATATATTTATAGTTAGCTCTGACACTAGACATCTCTCTAAGGGTATGTCACATTCACCACTCCCCTTGTCATCTCCTCATAGACAGTAAATTATGGAACCCTTCTCTTTGGGTAACACCTAGAGTAAACTAGAGATTTACACCTCATCTGAAGAGAACCATCTCTAGGCTGTATAGTGCCAACTAGGTGGCCTTCATTTAAGAGATCTGCCTCACAGAGGTCCACTATACTTGATGGTGACTGATTAATAAATAGGGTGACCATGTGTTTTGTTTTATTTCCAAACCAGGACACTTTTAAAGTTAAAAGAACCCCTGTAATTACACTGAGACAATAGGTGAAAACCAGGATTGCCTCCGAAAAAATGGGACGTGTGGTTATAAACAATGAGCTCAAACAGATCCTCTCTCTGAACATGAGAGAAGAAAGCCAGCAGAAACACACAGAGTGAACGCAGTAAGCAAAAATCCTGAGGCAAAAGGAAAGTTGGTAGGTAATCATGAATGAACAGAAGAGGTAAGACAGAAATGGAAAAACAACTTGTCAATGACATCAGGAAAATAGGTAATATTTCAGACACTGCGCTAACAACTTTAGATACCTTGTTGCCTTTAATCTCCAAAGCAATTCTATGAGACCGCTATAATCGCTCCCCACTTTACAAATAAGTTAAGTTTGGATATCTGCTCAAGATCATGCAGCTAGTTAATATCTTCCAGGCAACGAAAATAGCTGAGTCGTCTTAATGGCTAAACACCAGAGCAGAAGGTTCCAGAAATGGTATGCACATTCCAGAAGATCACCCAAAGAGAGTAGTAGAGTGTGGAAGCAAATGCTAGAAATTAAATTTACATTTTTTATCTTCTATTTTAAATTTTATTTTTGTGTAGGTTCAATAGTATATACAAATCTGTATTAGAGTAATAAACACATAATCTATAAGTCAACACAGATCCATTTCACTCACTTTTTTCTGATGCGATCAAACTATTGAGAGACCACTGCCCTAGAATTCAGAGCAACAGACACCCACTTCTGAGGGGACATTTCCCACAGTCACTGGCATCATGAGGACTAATTTCAAGCTACTATAGCCAAGGTTGCAGCCATGAGGCACAGGTGGTGGTGACCCAGACTGATTCACGTTGTCCCTCGCTTCTCTATTACACGCTCTAACAACAAACTCCCATCAGCTCAAATACGCGGAGTGTGAAATATCAAAAGCATCATCTTATACTAGAAGCTCTAAAGGTCCTCAACCAACACTACAAAATAACATGATTGTAAAGCCAGACATGAAATTATTTTTACCACATGCATAATCCCACTGAATTACAGAGCTATGTGTCTATAGTCTTGACATAGTCAGGGAGGCCATGAGACTGAGTGGGCTCCAGTGTCTCGGTAGCCTACAGAAGCAAACCAAAACCTAAGTCAGAGTCAATGCCTGGGAATCCAAGAAAGTGAAACCAATCAAAAACAGCCAACCAGGCTTTCCCAAATTGCACAACACTGTAAAATATTAAACAATCAAATCATTGCTTTCCTTCTGCACCTTCTCTATAAAAACCTCACCCCTAGCTCCTGTCGTTGGAACACTCCTGGTTTACTACTGCCCAATTCCAATTGATATTTGCCCATATAAACTTCAAATTTTTAATGTGCCTCAGTTTACCTTTTAACAGTCTGGAGGCATAAGCAGGATTAATAATTAACTACGATGGGTGAACAGTCTCCTTTTTAAAAATAGTTTAAAAGATTTCAATTTAGACATCTAAAAACTCATTTTAATTTCAACAGCACTCTTTTTTTAGTAATAAAGTGCTTTTTGCCTACAATGGCTAAGCTACTTTCTCCTATTACAGCCTCATTTGAGATAGTGACTAGTTATTATATGCATAATAACTTTTCAAATACATGAAAATGTTTCTTTAATTCAAGTGTTCTTCTTTCTCTATCTGATCCAAATTCATCTCTGATTTTATGAGACCCTCAGGAAGTACACTATGTTGTGATAATGCTTTAGGCAGAGTCCTTAAAAAAAATACTTCTTTGAGGGGCGCCTGGATGGCTCAGTTGGTGAAGCATCCGACTTCAGCTCGGGTTATGATCTCATAGTTCACGGGTTCCAGCCCCATGTTGGGCTCTGTGCTGACAGCTCGGAGCCTGGAGCCTGCTTCAGATTCTGTCTCCGTCTCTCTGAACCTTCCCTACTTGCTCTCTCTCTCTCTCTCTCAAAAATAATAAATAAACATTAAAAAAATTTTAAATACTTCTTTGGAATGTGGAAGATGGGAAAGTGAGGGTAGGAGCTGGCTGCTTAGATTCTCCTACTTGAGAATTTGTAGAAATTCAAAGACAGTTCTGGAAGTATTAAGAATAATTGCTTGTGTCTTAATCAGAATCCAAAGGACAATGGCAGTTACTAAAATTTGATTCTGAAGATAACTGCCCAAATTAACAGCCCAGGTGAGAACCTCTCCTATTGTCTCCTTTCCCTTCCATATGGCTTTCCCTTCCATCTCTTTCCTTGTGTCATGGAGAGCCAGTCTTTTCTTCATCCTCTTCCTACCTTCCTTACTTTTTATCTCCCACTTCTAACCTTCTTTCTTCATTAACTAGACACAGTATGTAAATCTATATTTTAAATATCCATAAATATACATTGATACCTTCTTTTCTCAATTTAAAAATACCAGCTGACCACTCTCTCTCTCTCAAAAATAAATAAACATTAAATTTTTTTTTAAAAAAATGCGGGCACCTGGGTGGCTCAGTCGGTTAAGCATCTGACTTCGGCTCAGGTCATGATCTCATGCACAGTTTGTGAGTTCGAGCCCACATTGGGCTCTGTGCTGACAGCTCAGAGCCTAAAGCCTGCTTCGGATTCCATGTCTCTGCCTCTGTCTCCCCCCACCCCCCGCACTTGCTCTCTCTCTGTCTCTCAAATAAACATTAAAAAAATTAAAAAATATACACAAATTGACCATGAAAATTTAGAAATAACCAAATACCATCTAGTACATAATAGATGATTATTAACATTAGTCCACATTATATTCCCCCCTTTGCTTGTTGTTTTTGCCTTGCAATTAGCCCTTACTTGATTAATTTGTCCAGATCAATTACCCTTAATGAAGAAAAAAGGATTCCCCACCTTACCACTAGCCTTTTCCCAGTCTTTCTAGCCACGATGGCTCTTAAAAAATCCAGGTCTGTAACGTTTCTGTTAAAAGACACAAGTCCAGAATATAAAGCCTCTTGATGGAAAAGAGGATGTCTAAGTCCTCACAGACCAGACTGTGAAGAAGAGCTCCGGGTATAGCAGGATATCTGATCCAGTAGCTGGACTATCCTTTTGAGTTTCGGGTTCCACTGAACCTACATACCCAACTTTCGAACTGGACACATGGATTTTCTATATTCTCCTGAGCTCAAATGAAATCAGCCAACATTTTTTTTATGTTTATTTATTTTTGAGAAAGACACACAGCATGAGTGGGAGAGGGGCAGAGAGAGAGGGAGGCACAGAATCCGAAGCAGGCTCCAGGCTCCGAGCTGTCAGCACAGAGCCCAATGTGGGGCTCAAACTCACAAGCCATGAGATCATGACCTGAGCCGAAGTCGGACGCTTAACTGACTGAGTCACCCAGGCACCCCTCAGTCAACATTCTTTTTAACTTTCTTATTAAATGACAAGGAAAATATCAAAGGAAATATTTACAAAATCTATAGTTTTTCCAACAACAGGTTATTGATACTCTATGGACCACCTCCAACTCTACACATGGTCTTCTCTGGGATCAAGGCCTAGAGGCCAGATTTAAACTCTGGGCATCGTAGGCCATTTGCATCATGAAGGCAGAAACAGTATCTGTATTATTTTGTAATAACATCTCCAATGTCTATCAAAGTACCTAATACTTAAAAAGGTTCAGTAAATACTTTACAAGTCAACGAATGATGCAGGCATATAAATTCTCACCTTTTGAATGAAATACCCATCCTAAGAAGTAGGTAATGGGCCATATCCATTACATGAACTAGCAGAAAGAACTTCCTTCTCTTAGTGACAAGACAGATATTCTTTCAAAATCCCCTCACAGAAATCTAACTTGTGTTACATTTGAAAACAAATTCAAATGAGGAGGGTTTTTTACCTTTTGTCCATGTAAAATCAAGACACAGTAGCAAACCCAGGTATGTTCTAAAATACATTATTCATTTCATCACAGCACAGCTCTTTGTCAAAGGGACAGAAACAGTAGTTTGTAACTGTCTGCTTTCCCTCAACGGCTGCTATTTAAATCATGAGGCGCCATTCTGTTGCAAATTATATCTTACCTAAGGAAATTACACTAGCTTTGCAAACATCAACCAAATCTAGACAAATGAAGTACAAAATTACTGATACTATGAGTTGGCACATACAAGCGACCTAATGAAAGGTGAGAACAATGCCTTCAAAGACTAGCGCATAATTACGGGTGGTGAAGCAAGACTAAAGGACAGTGCACAAGACACAGGAACAGCAGCTCCTGGCAAGCCCAGAGGCAAAGTATGTAACTTCCACACCATCTTTTCTAGAGCTGCCCAAGATTACTGTTAATCTCTGCTACTGTTAACTTCCACCAAGCCCACGCAAAGTCTGAGCTAAGGAAACCCATAACAAGATGGAAGTCACCAGAATCAAATATGGTTACATCGAAATATCAAATATGAAATTAATTGTCAGCATCTCAAGGAAGAAAAGAAGGCAATCTTGACTTTATCTTAATATCTGCATCTCTGAGGGGCGCCTGGGTGGCTCAGTCGGTTAAGCGTCTGACTTCGGCTCAGGTCTTGATCTCGCGGCTAGTGAGTTTGAGCCCCGCGTCGGGCTCTGTGCTGACTGCTCAGAGCCTGGAGCCTCTTTCAGATTCTGTGTCTCCCTCTCTCTCTGACCCTCCCCTGTTCATGCTCTGTCTCTCTCTGTCTCAAAAATAAATAAACGTTAAAAAAAAAAATTTTTTTTTAAATATCTGCATCTCTGATTCCTTATACTATAGGGGATGAGGTGAGGAAGAAAACAACCCTCCGTGATCCCACCTTTGCCAGTAACCATGCTAGTTACTTTACACAAACGATTTTATTTAATTTTCAAATAACCCCAGCATGTCTATATCACCATCATTTTACAGGGTGTATAGTGAGACAGAGTGGGATTAAGTAAACCCCAAAGTCACGTTCCCAGTAAGTGGCAGAGCCAGGGTCAAACCCTCAATTAGTCTGACTACATTACACCAATGCAGGAAAAAGAAGATGCCCATCAAAAACAGAATGCCAAAACTGCGGTTCCAGGAGAGAAGTGAGCCCTAACACTCTAAGGAATTCATCGTATACAACACTTTAACCTCTCTCCTCTACATCTAGAATGGACTAATTACATCCCATCTTTTAGAGAACTGAGAAAACAGTCACTCACATTATCTGTGTTCTGTGATAGATGAGGAATCTGGGTGAGAAAGAACAGAATGTAGAGTCTGCCAGTTTCCTAGCAATGGTGTAAAAACATGTTTTCTGAGATCCGGCAATCCTACTCCTAGGGAAATACCCGAGCAAGAAGGTGCCATGGGCCTCTGGCAATCTAGTAAAGCCCTTGGACCTTTTCTCAGACTAATGTTTGATTACCTACACTCATAATTAAAGGCAATGAACCAGCAAAAATAATGCAACTCATGACAAAAAAAGGCAAGTGAAAATAAACATGTAAATTTTTTACATCCAAGTTCATGGACCCAGAAAACAATGAGACATGTACATTTAACTCAGAAATGCATGCATACATCATAAATAACAGGACGAAAGAGCAGGAATGGTTAACACAGAAGTCAGGATAGCAGTTGCCTTTGAGGGGGAAAAAAGGGGGGCACAGTAAAGTCAGGGGCACAAAGGGAGCTTCTGAGGTACTGGTAGGTTCTAGTTCTTAAACTGGTTGCAAAGCACTGGTATTGCTGTTTTTCTAATAGCACCATTAGTAAAGACTGTCCTCCCCACTTGGACTGCTTCCAAGTTGGACAGTGAAACTGTGGCATTTTTCCACCCTTGTGTTTACATGTGCCTGGGGAAGCAAAGAGGCTTCCTGATTACCTGAATGCTGCCTCTGACTGGGTAGAGAGTTCTGCCTGATTCTAAATTCAGAACTGGCACACCCACTGGGCCAAAATATTTAAAGCCTAACCTCCATACCTAGCCTCTACTATACAAAAGGTGAAATTTTGGTGTCCACCTTCCCTCCTTCAGCTCAATTTGTCCTTAGTGGAAAAAAAAAAAAAAAAAGGGCTAACCAACTTTCAAGACTTATTATAAAACTACATAATCAAGACAGTATACTCATGAAAAACAGAAAAATCGATCAATGGGGGCACCTGGGTGGCTCAGGTGGTTGGGCGTCCAACTTTGGCTCAGGTCAATCTCACCCTTGTGAGTTCGAGCCCCATTGGGCTCTGTGCTGACAGTTCAGAGCCTGGAGCCTGCTTCCGATTCTGTGTCTCTCTCTCTCTCTGCCCCTCCCCTGCTCTCTCTCTCTCTCTCTCTCTCTCTCTCTCTCTCTCTCTCAAAAGAAATAAACATAACAAAACAAATTTAAAAAACAAAAAGAAAAATTGATCAATGGAACAAACTAGAGAGCCCAGAAATAGACCCACATGATTACAGTCAATTGTATCTTTGACAAGGGAGCAGAAGCAATACAAGGAGAAAAGACAGTCTTTTCAACAAATGGTGTTGGAAGATCCACATGTAGGGGGAAAACATGTAGACACAGACCCTACATCCTTCACAAAAGTTACACCCTTCACAAAAATGGAACACAGACCTAAATGTAAAACGCAAAACTTTAAAACTCCTAGAAGACAGTGTAGGAGAAAACTCAGATGCCATTGGGTATAGTGATAAGTGATAACTTTTTAGGTACAATACCAAAGGCACAATCCATGAAACAAAGAATTGATAAGCCAAACTTCATGAAAATAAAAACTTCTGGGATGCCTGGGTGGCTCAGTCTGTTAAGCGTCCTACTTCGGCTCAGGTCACGATCTCGCGGTCCGTGAGTTCGAGCCCCGCGTCGGGCTCTGTGCTGACTGCTCAGAGCCTGGAGCCTGTTTCAGATTCTGTGTCTCCCTCTCTCTCTGCCCCTCCCCTGTTCATGCTCTGTCTCTCTCTGTCTCAAAAATAAATAAACGTTAAAAAAAAATTTTTAAATAAATAAAAACTTCTGCTCTGCAAAAGATACTGTCAGAGGAATGGGAGACAAACTACAGAGTAAGAGAAAGTATTGCAAAAAAAAAAAAAACATATCTGATAAGGGACTACTATCCAAAGTACACAAAGAACTCATAAAACTCAACAATAAGAAAGCAAACAACCCAATTAAAAACTGGGCAAAAGACCTAAACAGACACCTCACCAAAAAAGATTCACATTATAACCAAATGAAAGGATGGTCAACATTTTATGAAATTAAGGAAGTGCAAATTAAAACAACGAGATACAACTACATGCCTATGAAAACACCCAAAATCCAATGCTGGCAAGACTGTGGAGCAACAGGAACTCTTCATTCATTGCTGGTGAGAATGCAAAACAGTACAGCCACTTTAAAAGACCATCTGGTGGTTTCTTATAAAACTAAATGTACTCTTAACATCTGATCCAGAAATCATGCTCCTTGGTATTTACCCAAATGAGCCAAAAATCTTTGTCCACATAAAACCTGCACCCTGTCTATGGCAGCTCTGTTCATAATTGCCAACATTTAGAAGTAACCAATATGTCCTTCAGTAGATGAATGGATAAAGAAACTGGGACATCCAGACAATGGACTATTATTCAGCACTAAAAAGAAGCCCTCAAGCCATGTAAAGATATGGAGGAACCTTAAATGCAGACATACTAAGCAAAAGAAGTCAGTCTGAAAAGGCTATATACTGCATGATTTCAATTACATGATCAATGGATCAATGTACTGCATGCAATCAATATACTGCATGATTTCAATTTCCATTCTGGAAAAGGAAAAACTGGAAAAAGTAAAGGATAAAAGGCTAGAATGAGAGAAAAATTTGCAAATCACATATCTGACAAGAGATTAATATCCAAACTATATTTAAAAAACTCATATAACTCCATAGCAAAAATAAAGAGAAAAAAATCAACGTGATTAAAAAATGAGCAGAGAATCTGTATAGACATTTTCCCACAGAAGACATGTGAATGGCCAGCAGGTACATGAAAAGGTGCTCCACATCACTAGTCATCAGGGAAATGCAAACCAAAACCACAGCGAGATATCACCTCACACCTGTTAGAATGGCTATCATCAAAAACACAAACAATGACAAGTGCTGGTGAGGATGCTGAGATAAGGGAACCACTCTGCACCATTGCTGGGAACGTAAAGTGGTGCAGCCACTCTGTAAAACAGTGTGTACCTCAAAAAGTTAAAAACAGAACTACCATTTGTGATCCAGCAATCCCACTTCTGGATATATATGTGTAGGAAACAAAATCACTATCTTTAAGAGATATCTGCACTCCCAGGCACTGCACTATTTATAATATTCAAGAAATGGAAACAACCTATGTGTCTGTCAACAGATGAATGGATTAAAAATGTGGTATATATCAAATACAATGGAGTATTATTGAAATGGAGCATGATGGAATATTCTTCAGCTATTAAAAAGGAAGGAAATCTTGCCATTTTTGATAACAAGGAAGGACCTTGAGGACATTACACTGAGTGAAGTAAATCAGACAGAGAAAAACAAATGCTGTATGATCTCACTTACATGTGGAATCTAAAAAACCTGAGCCCACAGAAACGAAAAAACAGATTAGTGGTGGCTGGGTTAGGGGGGTGGGGGAAAGAAGAACACAGGTACAAGCTTCCAGTTATAAGATAAATAAGTTCTGTAAGTGTAATGTACAGCATGATGACTAAAGTTAACAATACTCCATTGTATTTTTGAAAGTTGTTAAAAAAGTAAATCTTAAAAGTTCTCATCATGGGGTGCCTCGTGGCTCAGTCAGTTAAGCATATGACTCTTGATTTCGGCTCAGGTCATGATCTGGTTTCAGATCGTGGCTTCAAGCCCCACATCAGGCTCTGCACTGACCCTGCAGAATCTGCTTGTGATTTTCTCTCTCCCTCACTCTCTCTGCCCCACCCCTGCTCACTCTCTCTCTGCCTCTCTAAAAATAAATAAACTTTAAAAAAAAATTATTTAAAAAAAGGTTCTCATCACAAGAGGGGCACCTGACTGGCTCAGTTGGTGGAGTACGTGACCCTTGATCTCAGGGTTATAAGTTCGAACCCCACTTTGGATGTCGAGATTACCTAAAACAATAAAATCTTCCAAAAAAAAAAAAGGTCTCACCATAAGAAAAAAATTTGTAACTCTGTGAGGTAATGGATGTTAACTAAACTAATTAGTTATACACACACACACACACACACACACACACACACACACACACATATATACTAATTAGTTTAGATATATATTCATACTTATATCAGTTCATTATATTGTACACCTTAAACTAATACAATGTTGTGTGCCAATTATATCTCAATAAAACTAGGTGGAAAAGTATCAGGGGTTGATGGATTAGAAAGGAGGGAAGGATGAACAGGTGGAGCACAGAAGATTTTTAGGGCACTGAAACTACTCTGTGTGATACTATACTGGTAGATACACATTTATACATTTGTATATAAATGTATAAAGAACACACACCAGCAACAGTGAACCTTAGTATAAAGTGTGGACCTTGTGATAATGATGTGTCAATGTAGGTTCATGAATTGTAACAAATGTATCACTCTTGGTAGCGGGTGTTGACAATGAGGGAGGATATGCATATGTGGGACATCTCTGTACTTTGCTTTCAATTTTGCTATGAAGCTAAAACTGCTCTGAAAATGGTATCTATTTAAAAAAAAAAAGAGCAGGGCTACTTTGGGGACTCTGCCCAGTTAGTTCTATTACTATATCTATATAATTTATATCCTAATACACACACATGTATCTATATACATACACAAAAAGGTATATACATTACATTTTTGAATGTATGCTTTACAATACTTCACAATAGAAGTTTTTTTGTTTTTTTTTTTAAGTAAGGGTATGGTGACTTCAAAGATAAATGATGCTTATAAGAATTTCCAGCAATATGGGAAAGTACTTATAAAATTAAATGAAAAAAGCAGAACATAAACCTATTAAGCCTTAAGAAAAATGGAATTAGCTTAAACAGCCCTTGGAAAACGTTCCCAGGGTCTGAAGTGAGTCCTTTGTAGGTGGCAAAGCCCAAACAAAGTGTGGCAAAAACAACGCAAGTAGGAGACAAACAGGAGGAAAAGTGATGGCCGGTCTAAGACTGGCAGCTCCTGTCTTTCTCCTTTCCTTTCTGCTTCTCCAACAAGTGATAATTATCAAGCAGGAGAAGCAGTTACCTTTGTCCTCTTGCTTTCTTCGTCCTCAGGAACATTTGTTTCAACTGTAAAATGATCCTAACACAATCAATCGGCCCTTCCAACAGAAAGCAGAAAAACTAATCATGGGCCCTGGATTGTGGATTCTGGATTGGGATACTCTGACTGAACAGCAAAGATCTGCACCAAATAGTAGCTGCTAATATTCTAGGATGACAGAAAGGATGTGTGGCTCTTATTTTTCCCATAATACTCACACTTTTTTTTTACTTGAGATCTACTAACAAGCATAAAGGAAAATATTTCAAAACATAAGGCAATGTATCCTCTTTGAATCCTTATTCAAAACAAAATGTTACATAGTAACAATAAGGGTAGGCACATTGTTTTTTGCTTTGCTTTTAATTTTTAATGATGAACTACTTCATACATATAGAAAAACTATTAACAAAAAATAAAGTATTCCAGACTTACATATTAGTCAGTTACTGAGTACCCAGTATATGCCAAGCACCAAGATATTTGCTAGGGATGAAAGACGAACAACACAGTTAGACTTTCTCCCTTTGTAAAGCTTTTACTTTAGTAGGGGAAATGTATACCCATGAACATGTATTGAAAAGTACACCTATTTCTTTGCGATGACGTTGACATTTCACCATTTACTAACCCATTCCTAAATTGCTGCATACTGTTTTCCCTTTGTAGCTATCATGAGGAGTATTATTTTAAATTTTTTCTGCAAATTCTTTGGCCACTTCTGGACTACTCTTAAGACCCAAGGGGAACAGAAGTTTTGACTAAGATTATCATGCCTTTCCATCTAGATCTGCTGTCAAATCAGACCATAAGGAAACTGACTGAACCAACCTGCAACAATTTTTATGTAAGTGGAACTTAAGCAATACCCAAGAATTTTGTGTGAAAATGCAACAAAATAGCCAGTATCTTCTATGGGACATACATCAAAATTGGCTTCAAATTTTCCCCATCCTGTACAGACTCAACAAAGTTACATTAATTATACATTTTATGAGTCGGTAATACTTTTTATGAGATAGTTCATCATTGAACTTGTACTCATTCATGAGCAGGTGGAGATGGTACTTTATGATTTAACATTTAAGATCAGAACTCTTTGCTTGCCGGTTATTCCCCATTCTCCTCCCTTGGCAAAGCCTTATAAAGTATATCTGGTTCATTTGACAGTGTTTCAGAAAGTCTGCATCACTTTATACATTCTCCTTCAGTGCCCATTTCCACAAAGCTCCTCTCTCTTTTTTTGTACATAGCCTTTCTTAGAGCTTGTAATTTTTACATATTTTGGCTGACTAGACAGACATAATGGTACACCAAGTTGTTTCAACTTGGTAATTATTTGTGAGTCTTAGCACTTTATCACAGGTTGACTCCATACCGTTTGCCTTTATAACAGTTTTATTGATATATAATTTACATACCATTAAGTTCATTCCTTTAAAGTCTGTAATTCAGTGGTTTTGGTATATTCATAAAGTTGGGTTAACATCCCCATAAACTAATTTTAGAACATTTTTATCACCTCAAGAAATCTTGCACTCAACACCATCAACCTTATGTCCTCTTCCCCTATCCCTAGGCAATCACTGATCTACTTCCTGCCTCTACATATTCGTCCTATTCTAGACATTTCATATAAATAGAATGCTACAGTGTGTGTTCTTTTGTGACTGGCTTATTTCATTTAGCATAATGTTTTCAAAGTCGATCCATGTTATAACATGGATAAGTACTTCATTACATTTATGGCTAAATAATGTTCCACTGAAGGGATATATCATGTTGTGTTTACCCATTCATCACTTGATGGGCATTTGGGTTGTTTCCACTTTGGGCTATTATAAATTATGCTGCTACGAACATTGGTGTGCAAGTTTTTTATGTGGACATGTTGTCATGTCTCTTGGGCATATACCTAGGTGGTAGATGGTAGACGGTAGAGGGTTGTCTAGGTCACATACTAACTCTATTTTAGATTTCTGGGGAATTTTTGGATTGTTTTCCAAAGTCAGGCACCATTTCATATTCCCACCAGCAGTGTATGAGGGTTCAAATATCTCCACATCCTCACCAGCACATGTTATTATCTGCATTTTTTATTACAGCCATCCTTGCAAGTGTGAACTGATACTTGTGGGTTGTATTTGCATTTCCCTGATGACTAATGATGTTTAGCATCTTTTCCTGTGCTTCTGACCATTTTTAAACCTTTTTTTTTTTTTGAAGAAATATCTATTCAGATTCTTTGTCTATTTTTTAATTGGGTTATTTATCTTTTTATTATTGAGTTGAAAGAGTTCTTTATATATTCTACATACAAGTCCCTTATCAGATACATGATGTGCAAATATTTTCTCCCAGGCTGTGAGTTGTCTTTTCACTTCCTTGATGTTGTCCTTTCAGGCACAAAAGTTTTTAATTTTGATGAAGTCCAGTTTATCTATTTTTTTCTTTTGTTGTTTGTGCTTTTGGTGCAATAACTAAGAAATCAGTAAATAACCCAAGGCCACAAAAGTTTACTCCTATGTTTGCCTCTAAAAGTTTAATTTAACACTATGATGCTCTTTGAGTTAGTTTTTGTGCATGGTCCTTTCACTTTTTCATCATTTTATTTTATTTTATTTGTTTTACCAAGATAAGTAAGTGCATTCTTTAATCTCCATCCCCTATCTCGCCTATCTCCCCACCCACCTCCCCTCTGGTAACCATCACTTTGTTCTTTACAGTTAAGAATCATGGGGCACTTGGGTGGTTCAGCTGGTTTAAGCATCTGACTCTTAGTCTCGACTCAGGTCATAATCTCAGTTTGTGAGATCGAACCCTACGTTAAGCTCTGTGCTGACAGCATGGAGCCTGCTTGGGATTTTCTCTCTGCCCCTTACCCCTTTCCCACGGGCGCTCTCTCTCTCTGTCTCCCTCTCTCTCTCTTAAAATAAATAAACTCCAAAAAAGAAAAAGAATCTGTTTCTTGGTTTTTCTCTTTCTCTTTTTTCCTTTGTTCCTTTGTTTCTTAAATTTCACATCTGAGTGAAATCATATGGTATTTACTTTTCTCTGACTGACTTATTTTGCTTAGCATTATATTCTTTAGCTCTCTCCATGCAGTAAATGACAAGATCTCATTCTTTTTTTATGGCTGAATAATATCTTATTATATGTACGTATATACACACATATACCACATCTTCTTTATCCATCCATCTATCAATGGACACTTAGGTTGCTTCCACATCTTGACTATTTATAAATAATGCTGCAATAAACATAGGGGGTGCCTGTATCCCTTTGAATCAGTGTTTGTGTATTTTTGGAGTAAATACCTAGTAGGACAATTACTGAGCCATAGGGGAGGTTCTATTTTTAATTTTTAAGGAACCTCCGTACTTTTTTCCACAATGGCTCCACCAATTTGCATTCCCACCAACAGTGAAAGAGAGTTCCTTTTTCTCCACACCTGCACCAACGCTTGTTATTTCTTGTGTTTTTGATTTTAGCCATTCTGACAGATGTGAGCTGATATCTCATTGTGGTTTTGATTTTCATTTCCCTAATGATGAGTGATGCAGAGCATCTTTTCATGTGTCTGGTGGCCAACTGTATGTTTTCTTTGGAAAAATGTCTGTTTATGTCTTCTGCCCATTTTTTTTTTTTAATTATTTGGGTCTTTTTGGTGTTGAGTTGTTTAAGGTATTTATAGAGTTTGGATACTAACCCTTTATGGGATATGTTGTTTGCCAATATCTTCTCCCATTCAGTAGGTTCTCTTTTAGTTTTGTCGACCATTTCCTTTGCTTTGCAGCTTTCTATTTTGATGTCCCAAGAGTTTATTTTTGCTTTTGTTTCCCTTGCCTCAGGAGATATATCTAGAAAAAATGTCACTACAGCTGATGCCAGAAAAATTACTGCTTGTGCTCTCTTCTAAGATTTTTATGATTTCAGGTCTCACATTTAGGTCTTTAATCCATTTTGAGTTTATTTTTGTGTATAGTGTGAGAAAGTGGTCCGGTTTCATTCTTTTGCATGCAGCTTTCCAGTTTTCCCAGCACCACTTGTTGAAGAGACTCTTTCCAATTGCACATTCTTGCCTCCTTTGTTGAAGACTAATTGGCAATATAATTGTGGGGTTTTTCTGGGCTCTCTATTCTGTTCCATTAATCTATGTGTCTCTTTTTGTGCCAGTGCCATTCTGTTTTGATTACTACAGCTTTATAGTATAACTTGAAATTTGAGATTGTGATACCTCTAGTTTTATTCATCTTTTTCAAGATTGCTTTGGCTATTTGAGGTCTTATACGGTTCCACACCAATTTTAAGATGATTTGTCCTAGTTCTGTGAAAAATGCTGTTGGTATTTTGATAGGGATTGCATTAAATCTGTAGATGACTTTGGGTAGTATGATATTTTGATAATATTGGTTCTTCCAACCCATGAGCATGGAATATCTTTCTATTTGTTTGTGTCATCTTCCATTTCTTTCATCAGTGTTTTGTAGTTTTCAAAGTACAGATCTTTCACCTTTGGTTAAGTTTATTTCTAGGTATTTTATTATTTTGATGCAATTATAAATGGGATTGTTTTATTAATTTCTTTCTGCTACTTCACTATTAGTATATAGAAATACAATGAATTTCTGTACATTAATTTTGTATTTTTTTACTTTACTGAATTCTTTTTGTCAGTTCTAGTATTTTTTTGGTGGAGTCTTTAGGGTTTTCTATATATAGTATCACATTATCAGCAAATAGTGAAAGTTTACTTCTTCCTTACCAATTTGGATGCCTTTTATTTCTTTTTCCTGTCTGAGTGCTTTGGTTAGACTTCTACTACTATGTGGAATAAAAGCGGTGACAGTGAATACCTTTGTCTCATTCCTGATCTTAAGGGGAAAGTTCTCAGTTTTTCACCACTGAGTATGATGTTGGGTGTGAGTTTTTCACATATGGCCTTTATTATATTGAGGAGTGTTCTCTCTAAACCTACTTTGTTGAGGGTTTTTATCATGAATTGATGTTGGACTTTGTCAAATGCCTTTTCTGCATCTATTGAAATGACCATATGGTTTTTTATCCTTTTTCTTGCTAATGTGATGTATCATACTGATTGATTTGTAAATTCCATGCTTGTATCCCAGGAATAAATCCCACTTGATCGCGGTGAATGACTTTTTTCATTTATTGTTGGATTCAGTTTTGAAGTGGATTCAGTTTTGAATTCACATAACCAGTGAAGAAATTTAAAAAGTTCTAAGCCTGGGACAGAAAGCTATCGTGATATGAAACGACTCTAGTTTTTTCTTTCCTAGTGGCCTAAAAAACTGTGTGTGTATGCCTGTGTATAAAAAACTTGGGTTTTTCTGGGGCACCTGGGTGGCTCAGTTGGTTAAGCGTCTTTGGCTCAGGTCATGATCTCGTGGTTCACGAGTTCGAGCCCCACATCGGGCTCCGTGCTGTCGGCTCAGAGCCTGGAGCCTTCTTCAGATTCTGTATCTCCCTCTCTCTCTGACCTTCCCCTGTTCACACGCTGTCTCTCTCTCCCTCAAAATAAATAAACATTAAAAATTTTTTTTAACTTGGGTTTTTCTGAATATAAAACTGATATATGATCACTGAAAAAAATTGGAAAAATCTAAAGAGCATAAAGGAAAAAAACCCACCTCTTTTCATGCCCCAAGGTTAACCATGTTTATCATTTTGGTGTATATCCTTACAGAGACAGGTACACAGATACATTCGCCAAAATATACACTTAAACAGGCATATCATATTTTAGGTAACTAGAAATGTATTTATATGAACTGTGTATATATACATATACAGTTTCACAATAAGCCTTTCTCCCAGTTCATATCCTCTAATGTCATTAAATATTACTTGAAAACATTAAATTCCCACTTAGGACACATATGATGTGTAAATCTTTTTCCTCCTTTTGTATATTCTTCCCTCTACTAAAAGTATTACTATGATAAACACTGCACCTCATATGTTTCTCAAATTTTTATTTGGTTCTACATCTTTATACTGATAAGTTCACCCTTTCACAGATATTCATCACAGGCCTATCCTCCTGTAAGCACAGTGCTAGGGACACAAAGCTGAACCTGGAAAAGCTCACAGAAAATAGCTATTTCTCCCATCTCCTCATTTTGTTCTGCCTCTTTGGTACACCTGCGGGCATCCTCATTTCTAATTACTTTTCCTGACCACAGTTCTTGCCTATTCCCTGTGGATCCACTGCTTTCAACACATGCCTTTTCCCACAGCTCAGTGATATTTACTCCAACTTATGCTACCTGATTGTTCTTTTAGCAAAGAGTTCTCAAACTTGATGGTACCAAGACCTCTTTACACTCAAAAATTATTGAGAACCCCAAAGAGATTTCCTTTGTCTATATTCACCATATGACAAATTAAAACTGAGCAACTCACAACACAATAAAACACAAACACATATGTCATTAGCCAACCAAGACGTGACACCACCACACTTCATGTAGCTTACAGAAAACTCCACTACACACTCAAGAAAGAGTAAGAATGAAAAAGGCAAATAGTGTGTAGCCTCATTATGAAAAAGTTTGATCCTGCAGACCATCCTGAAAGGATCTTGGGGACCCCTAACCTACAGAACCACAAGAAGGCCTTTGTCTTTCAACTTCTTGTGTTACCCGATGCACACGGTGCGTTGACCATCTCTTATGGCCTGTGGCAACCACAGGGGACTGTCTTCAGCTTGTCTGGTTGCCATACACCATGATGGCACGACTCACAGGGCACATGCAGGAAGTGCTCCTGCTTGCCTTTGCTTTCTCTGTAAAAAGTGATCAGTTTCCAAGTCCCAAAGGTTTTATTCAACTAAGTGTTTCTAGGCTATTTAAATGATGAAATCCTGAATTTCAGGTTGTTAAGAAATTTTATTTAGGAGGGCAAGGAAGGACTGACAATACATCCAAAGAAGCCTCTAGAACAATGCTGTCCATCTGTTGGGTTAGGAAGAAAGCAGGGAACTATCTTGTTCTTGTGGCTTACATATGTGTAAGCCAACCAATAGCGATACCAGCCTCTAATTTTACTAACAATGTTGGCCAAATATATAGAAAGAAACTAAGGTGAGAAAGAAATAGAGATTAAAGGACTTCCACTGTTAATGTCTTAAGTCAAAATATTGCATTTTCCCACTGGACAATCACACTTTTTTTCAACATGACATTTGTGTATGGGATTTTTTTCTTTCATATGATAACATTACAGAACGTAACTCCCAACCTTGCCACACAATTAACTTTGTTTAACTCCCTTCCTTCCAATATTTGCCCACATGCAGGTATTTAATTACGCAGATACAATCAGAAAGAAAGTTGCATAACTATGAAGCTTCTTACAACAATAATAGCTGCACTTGTGCTTTATGCAATACATCTATATAGACTCAAAAGAACAAGTTCCACAGTCCTGTTTCTGAACAGGAGCTGAAACTTCCAGCATTTAGAAAATGCTAGTTTAAAAGCTTTCAAGGTATCTATGCTATCATAGAAAGCTATCTATGCTTTCAAGATAGGACACTCTCTAGATAAGCCTATTATCTTCCAGTTCCGCATGGCCCTTGAGAGCCTGTGTGAATTTAAGTTTAACCACTTCTAAATCCATCCAGTGGAAGATTCACACACACACACACACACACACACACACACACACACACACACGTATGTGCACACACACAGCAGTCAGTCATGTAGCAATACATTAAACAAGTACCAAGCCTCAGTGAGTTCCTGGGGACCCACCACTTTCCTTTTCAGGGCATGTATCTCTCTTTGTAGGGGTCTCCAGTTGTAAAAGGGCAAGCAAGGCTTGGAAGAACAAGGGTGAGTGAGTGGTGCATTGCCAAGCGAGGCTGGATCTCTACTGTGGAGAGCTGTTTTCTTAGATTTTTACCTACTTTATCCTCTAAAACACCAAGTTTCCAAACTACTTCCAAGTATTTGTAAAACAAACAATGCCACCCGCCAGCACCTCTTTGCTTTATTCTGAAATTTCTGTATTTACTTTGAAAACCACAAAATGTAAACAACGGCACCTGATCAGAAAAGATCTTTAAATGGCTCACTCACTAAATCAACACCTGGGAAGGAAAGGCAGTTTACTTGAACTTGAATACACAATGTACAAATCAATCTTTTATCTGAGTAGTAGCTTGAATAGGTTAATGATTAGTGAGTTTTGTGAAGATACACAGAGACTTTCATAAACAAAATATAACTTCTATTAATTTATTTAATACTCATCAGAGAGTGAAACAAGGCCTACCTACCACTAACCATAGAAGTACAATCTTAATTCACACATATTTCCACTTGATAAATATGTGTACAACATTCTCCCACATGTAGATACTTTATGCTATAGAGCATGAGAAAATTGAAGTGATTTGACTTTTTAACATGCCTTTCTATATGCCTACTACATGACAAGATGAGAAAAAATAAGAGAAATGGTTTAAAAGTCACTACTATTTACTTCACTGAAGAGTTTTTGAGTGGCCATAGGTTCAGTTCTACAAACAGGCCATGCTTCTTACCATAATGTATTCCTGGAAACTACATTATAAAAAGAAAGCATTTCCCAGGGCACCTGGGTGGCCGCGTCAGTTAAGCATCTGACTTCGACTCTGGTCATGATCTCATGGTTCCTGATCTTGAGCCCCTCATTGAGCTCTATGCTGACAGCTCAGAGCCTGGAGCCTACTTCAGAGTCTGTCTCTCCCTCTCTCTCTGTCCCTCCCCCACCCACACTCTCTCTCTCTCTCTCTCTCTCTCAAAAATAAACATAAAAGAAAGAAGGAAAGAAAGAAAGAAAGAAAGAAAGAAAGAAAGAAAGAAAGAAAGCAAGCAAGCAAGCATTTCCCATAGGGAACTCCACTGGAATAATAAAATTGGATTATTTTCCTAAGGAATACAAAGTTTATAGTAAGTATAGCACAGGTAGAAAACCTCTAACCCTCCATATCATTTAGAAGAGCAAACATCCTATAAAAGTGATTAAAATAAATTATCGTAAAGATCATTCATTTCCCCCAAATTAATACTATATCATATGACTATCTGAAGACCTCACCAAGGACAAAGAGTTCTGAATGAATAAGGTCTTTCTCTATCTTCCCACACAGCCAACCTTAGAGGTTAAAAAAAAAAAAAAAAAAGTCACACAAGTGTTGAATGGGGAGACTTTTTTTTTTTCAGTGAAGTCAAGAGAGTACTTCTGGGTCAACAGAACTTTTAACTACCTCAGGTCCATCCTATCTTTAACTGGCTAAATCCATCCCTCCTGCCTCAGCCTTTTGCAGAATGGCATATTAATGCAGTCATATATTACGTAGCCATTTGAAACTGGCTTCTTTTACTTAGATAACACTTTTGAGATTCATCTGTGTTGTTGGGCATATCAGTCCTTCATTCCTTTTTACTACTGAGTAATGTTCCATTATGTGGATATACCATTGCATATATTGGTTATCCAAGACCAGTTGTCATTTTTATTGTTTCCGGTTTTTGCTACAAACATTCATGTACAAATCTTCGTGTGAACTTAATTTGTCATTGCTTTTAGTTCATACTTAAGAGTGAAAGTTGGAGGTCATATGGTATGTACACATTTAACCTTATAAGAAACTGCCAAACTCTTTTCCAAAATGGCTAGGCGAGCCTGGTTGGCTCAGTTGGTTAAACGACCGACTTTGGCTCAGATCATGACCTTGCGGTTCGTTGAGTTCAAGCCCCACATCTGACCTTCTGCACTGAGCACAGAACCTGCTTTGGATTCTCTGTCTCCCCTTCTCTCTCTGCCCATGCCCTGCTTATTCATTCATTCTCTCTCTCTCTCAAAAATAAATAAACCTTCAAAATGGCTGTAGTGTCTTATACACCACCAGCAATGTACAACAGTCCTAGTTGATCTGCATCCTTGTCAACACTTGGCATTTTCTGTATTTTTTTTTTAATTTTAGCCACTTTTATAGTGGTATTTCATGGTGGCTCTCGATACGGTGATGTTTTCTTGTGGCACCTTATATGTTGCTATTGGCAGAGATTCCAGTTAGGGTCCTCTTTGCTTTTCACTCCCACAGCTTTAAAATGCTACCCATATCTTAATAAATTTCAAATCTCTATTTTTCCATCAAGATTTGTCTCCTGAGCCTTCAGATCAATATATCCAGCAATCTTCTAAATCTACCTCTCTGGCAGAAAGGTTTCCAGAACCAAGTTCAGTACCGTGGTAAACTGCAAAAAGGTCCTACATTCTTCCCATCCCTCTATGCGGGTCCCTTTGCAGGTGACTTTGCACCTCCACCTCTCAAAAGGCACAGCCAATGTCTCCATTCTTTGCATCTGAACTTAGCCGTATCACATTAGCACATGTAACACAAGCAGAGGTTTGAACACTGATGAGCACTGATGTTTGCCCTTTCTTTCTGTTGTCACACTATCCCTAGGTGAAGAATCTGAACTGGCTCTCCAGGTAATAAGATGGAGGTTCAGCCACCCCCATCAACAACCTATCCACTGGCAGATATGTGAAGGAAGCCATTCTGGACCATCCAGATGTCAGATACCTGCAGATGCATGAGCCAGTTCAGCAGAAACCAGCCACACCAGCTCAGAACAAAAGAATCAGCCAACGAACCTGCAGATTCATGCGTTAAACAAATGGATACTGTGTGAGCCACTCGGTTTGTGGGTGTTTTGAAGTAAGAAGGAAAGAACTTACATAACTGCCCTCCTCTATCAGGTAATTTCTTTCGTATTCCATATCTCAATACACGCTACTAATATCTACCACACTGCCAAAATCTGAAGCCTCGGAGAATTCTGGGACACCTGCTCTCCCTCACCACCTCCTACCCCACTCCCACATATAATAGGTTATCAAGTCCTAATATGGCCAAATATATCTCTTTCTTGCCATCCATAGCTACTAGCTTAGTCCATTATCAAATTTTCTGAACTATTTTAACAGTCTCCTGGTTGATATCCCATCCTGTATTTCCAACCTCCCCATGTAAAAGAAAAGTCTTTCAAAATTTCAATTCTGATCACGTCTCAGACTGGCTTAAAATTCTTTAACAGTCCTCCACTGTCTTAACATAAATATCAAATGCCTCAGTGCGACATACAAGGCCGTGAGGCATCTGACCTTTCTCCCGGCTCATCTCTGCCACTCTTCCACATTCTCCTAAGCTTTAAACATTCTTAAAAGCCACAAACACAAATGGGTCATGTCGCTGCACACCTCTGCACCTCAGCCAGAAATGCCTCTTTCTCCTCAAACCCCCTCCTTTCCAGCTAGCTAACAACCACCCATTCTTCCACAGCTCTAGCTCACCTCCATTCTTCCTCTGAATTCCTAAGCCACTTAAAATCCTCTTCTCTGTGCTTCTGAAGCCCCTTGGGCTTCAAAGCAATGTAGTTAATGGTGAAGGGTCAGGATTTCAATCAAAGCTTTGCTTCCTTTCCATTGGAAAACCTTGAACAAGTTATATAACTTCTCCATACCTCAATTTCCTCAGCTATAAAATGAGATGTGCCAGAGAATATTACCCCTCACCCCCAATACCCATTCTCTTCTTCCTTTTTAAAATTTTTTTTAATGTTTATTTCTGAGAGAGAGAGAGAGCGCAAGCATGAGTGGGGGAGGAGCAGAGAGAGGGAGACACAGAATCCAAACCAGGCTCCAGGCTCTGAGCTGTCAGCACAGAGCCCGATGCGGGGCTCGAACTCGCAAACTGCGAGATCATGACCTGAGCCAAAGTCGGATGCTCAACCGACTGAGCCACCCAGGCACCCCTCTCTTCTTCCTTTCGGTAATAGAACTCTTGAGTTTAGGTAGGCATGGGGCCAGCCCACTAACCACCACATTCCTCAGTCTCCTTGTGGCAAGATGTGGCCATATGTATAAGCTTCCTGTGGTTGCCATAACAAATGACTACAAACTTGGTGGCTAAAACAGAAATTTATTCTCGTGGAGTTCTGAAGGCCATAAGTCCAAAGTCAAGGTGTCGACAGAGCCATATTCCCTCTGAGGGCTCTAGGAAATAATACTGTCTTGTCTCTTCCAGCTTCTGGTGGCCCAAGGTATTCCTTGGCTTGTAGCAACGTAACTGCATGCTCTGTCTCTGTCTTCACATGGCCTTCTCCAATAACTTCTATCTTAGATAAGCCATTGGTTTTTGGTGTTGTTGCTGCTGCTGTTGTTTTATTTCTGGCCTAGCACCTACCTAACTCATGCAGGTAATAATATTTCAATAATCGCACTTATCTCTTAGGGTTGTGTAAAGATTAAATGGATTAGTAGAATGTGAAGCATTTCGAACATTACCTAATATAGAGTAAAAACTAAATAAATGTTTGTGATCAGCAGCCGGGGTGGCAGTACAATAGGCTTGGTCACATGTAATTATCATTAGCTTATCTTCTAGAAAACCACATTTACTGGGATAATGGCTTAGTGCTTTCATCTCGGCATTATATTTGAAAGAATGCCAAGCATTCCGTCACTGTTTTAAGAAGACATGCAATTTAGCTTTGCATACCAACTATTATTACCCAGGAACTACTTTCATGAAGAGGTTCATACTCAGCCTGAAAACCTGGATGTGCCTCCCCCACGGGTACCCATTTTTTAACCTACAAGTCAAATGCTATCTTAATTAAGAAGCTTTCCTCACCTCTCAAAACAGGAAATTACAATCTCCATCCTCCTGCAATACCATCACCACACCTTTTTATTTAGCCTTTATCACTTTCTACCTTGTGTTATAATTGTTTACCAATACATCTTATCTCCCTCATTAGATTATAAATTCCTTGAGAGCAGCATTCATTTCTGACTGGCTTGAACTGTAGCAACAAGTTCACACACTGCACTGAGCACAGTGGATATTGAATAAATCTCTACCAAACATATCCCAAGATCTGACAGTATTGAAGAATACTAGCTTCAAAGAAACTTGCCTCACCACCTAGTAACTGTGTGACCTTGAGCAGATGACTTTACTTCTCTGAAGAGTGGCTTCCACATTTGTAGAATGGCACTATTAAGAATTAAACAAGGTAACATGGATAAAGGCTACCTTAAGGTCTCAAAGGTAAGAAATCCAACATTTAGGACTTTCTATTCTTAGAAAGAGTATAGTCGTGGCTATTAAAATTCTCACAAAGGGCATTTATTCAGTATTTATAAGGAAGTTAGACACACAACCAACTTCATACCCAATATTAGAAGAGAGATTTTTACACAAGAGCTAGCAGCACAGGAATTGGCCCATTGATACACGATTAGCAAGTGGGCAAGTCCCACTGGAAAGACAGTGGTCCTAACGCCATTAAACACACACATTACAAGTGTTCATTGTCTGTCCCTCACTTCTGAAGGGAGGGAATTAAACTTCACAACATAAAGCCACAAATCAAAGCTCACGTACTGTATTTATCTTAGATACACAATAATTGTGGGAGTGCTACCCTACATACCAATTTGTGAGGCTTCCAAAGCAATCTGGTTTGACCATTCAGAACCACAGCAAACTCCTCCAATAGAGACTGAAGGATTTTAAAGTGCGAACACTTTTACAACCCTGACTAGCTCCAACAGAAGAAGCAAAGAGGCAGTCTCTTTTCATTTCACCCTTTAGGCCTTCTCCGAAACCTCCCTGAGAAGAGTAAACTTAGTATCCAATTTCCACTGCCTCCTGGAGTTTAATATTAGCCGCAGAAGGTTCTTACTGTGATGACATACCATAATGACACATGATCGGCACAGCAGTAACATTCGACTAGAGAATTTTAAAGATATTTTTGTATTAAGCATGTAATGTTGGTTTGGAAATCCATTGGACTTTCCTAAACTTCTTTGTGTAGCAGGAAAGTATAAAATGCTAAAAAAGTCACTCGATACACATAGAAGTTTTCATCTTCTGCTATTCACCCTACAGATTTATATGTTAGAATGCACACTTGATACCAATGAACTTAAATTTAGAGTAGAATGTAAGACTATAACAAAATAGGGGTGCTTGGGTGGCTCAGCTGGTTAAGCATCCGACTTTGGCTCAGGTCATGGTCTTGCGGTCAAGCCCTGCATCAGGCTCTGTGCTGACAGCTCAGAGCCTGGAGCCTGCTTCGGATTCTGTGTCTCCCTCTCTCTCTGCCCTTACCCCGCTAGTACTCTTTCTTTCTCTATCTCTCAAAAATGAATAAATTGTAAAAAAAAAAAAAAAAAAAAGACAACAGGTCTACACATTGCTTTACATATTTTATGTAAAGTTTTTATTTATTTATTTTGAGAGAGTGCACAAGTGGGGGAGGGACAGAGAGAGAGAATCTCAAGCAGGTTCCACACTGTCAGTGCAGAGTCAAATGCAGGACTTGAACTCCAGAACCATGAGATCATGACCTGAGCCAAAACCAAGAGTTGGGGGCTTAACCGACTGAGCTATCCAGATGCCGCACATGGTTTTATTTTAAAACAACTCATCAGCCAGCAATTTTGTTACACGCTGGGTAGCGTTAAGACCCCAAAACAAGCATCTGAAATTATATTGCCTTTAAGAGTTATAATTTTTTTTAGAACTTCATTCATTAATTCAACGAAAATTCATTCGGCACTGACAATATGCAAAGCACTGTTCTTGACCTTGGCAATTCCCCAGAATGCAAGGCTAACATAGTATTTACCCTCATACAGTTTATAGTCTAACTGCGGGTCTTTCAAGTAAGGAAACAGGTGCAACTTCCGAGCAGGCACAAGTGATGTGACTGTCTTCAGGCCCAAGCTCACTGACAACTGCAGTGGACAGTTCCCAGCATGCCAGCAGCCTCCAAACTCAAACCCCTCCATCTCCTTTATGAGAGCTTTCCCTGATACTTGGAGACCTTGCTCAGTTTCAAAGAGGAGCAGCCCAGAAGTGTGCTGTGGAAGAGGGCCAACCCGTAACCCACAGAGGATAGAATTTGGCCCCAGACTTTCTGTCCATGGGTAGGAGATTCTGAGGCATGGTCCCCATGGAGTCTCAGAGGACCCCAGAAGCACTGAGCTCTGGTTGCCACAGTGATGGACATTCATGAACAATTTGTTGCCTTTTCTTTCTTTAGGCTCACTCTCCCCCACTCCATTATCCGTGCTGCAAGAGATCACCTCCCAAACTGACTACCTCCATCCACGCCTTCCAAGGTCTGATTTGTAGGGACGCTGACATACACATTCCTAATCTACTTCTCAGAGATATGCAAAAATACTGGAATAACACATGGATCACACATTTACCTTGAACCAACTTAACGAATTTCCAGGTGTCATAAGCCTGGGAGTTTGAATAAATAATTTGGATAAGAGTTAAGATCAGAGAGAGAGAGAGAGAGAGAGAGAGAGAGAGAGAGAGAGAGTCAGAGTGAGTGGCAGGCTAGAATAATGAGCCAATCAATGCTAATAAGATGAAATGTAACAGATTCTCTGCTTGGTACCAAAGTACCAATTATACAGCACAGGAGGAGGAAAATGAGGATTAGAGATGCAAATGAAAACACATCAGGAATCTAGGTTGACTAACAGCTGGAGGTGAGTTAGGGATCCTGCCCAGGACTCTTGGGCCACAAGCACAGTATCCCAAAATAAGAGTCTCATAATACTGCACCCAAATGTACTACGTTCTCTTCTTTCTACAACCACCAAGAATTACACTGACCGGGGTTGCAGCACCTCTGGCAGTAGCCAGGCAGCTGGGCTTCCTGAAGGCTCTGGGCATGGGCAGCCAGCAGGCACCTGCACACGCCAGTCTCACCACCAGGATGCCCAAGAGGGAGGTCAGCTCCGCCGAGGGGGCGGGAAGGAGGAGCCCAAGAGGAGGTGGGTGAGGTTGTCAGCTCAACCTGCTCCTGCAAAAGTGGAAGCGAAGCAGAAAAAGGCGGCAGCGGGGAAAGGATAAATCTTCAGACAATAAGTGCAAACAAAGGGGAAAGGGGGAGCAAAGGGAAAACAGGCTGAAGGGGCTCACCAAGACATGAAAGAAGACTTGCCTGCAGAAAACAGAGAAACTGAAAACAAGGAGAGTGCAGCCTCTGAGGAAGCAGGAGAGAAAGAAGCCAAGTCTGATTAATATCATATCCCAGGTCTTATCGGTGTTTGCTGTCTCCCTTCTTGTACAACCCAGAGGAATATTTTTATCAGTTATTTTGTAAATGCAAGTTTTTTAGTAGCTCTAGACACATTTTTAAGAAGGAGGAGATCCCACCTCATCCCATTTTTTTAAGTGTAAATGCTTTTTTTGAAGAGGTGAAATCACTTGCTGGGTGTTCATTTTTTGGTACAACCAGAAAACAGTGGGGTTGTACAACCAGAAAATAGAAAATACGGGAGGCTGTGATCGTCTTAGGTGCCAGCTTAACATTCCACGTATGGGATAGTTTTTATATCTTATAATACCAAACATACTAAAAGGCAATTTAGAGTCGGTCGTGCGTTTAATGTCTTGAACATTTTAAATTACTTGTATCCCCATGTTGTTTTTGGTAGAATTGTTTCCTTGATCTTAGCTCTCCCCTGTCAGAATTTTGTGCATTCTGTAACATCTTGGTGGTGGTAGCCCAATTTCCTAGCAACTTTGTTAATATGTTGTGCAAAATTGAACATTGAGTATGTAGTATATATGATATTAAATTGTGAATCAAGGGGGCTTAACAATGCAACAGCATATCAACATTTGAAGATATTGGTACTTGATGTACTGCTAAGGAAAATCTGCCTCCAAATTTTAAGCTGGAAGGTCACTGGAATAACTTTTGGAAAAGAATCACAACTACATGATTTTTTAGATTTTTGGTACATACATTAAGCATTGTGTACAAATTGAATCATCTGTACTGATCCTCAGAACAACCAATAAAAACTCACTTATGAAAGAAAAAAAAAAAAAAGAATTACACCGACAAATAGAAGCCCAACCAGAAAACAAACAAGACAGTATAATGAAAACTGGAGAAATCACTGAAGACTTTGTGACTGGCCACAGGCGAAAGAGTTTTTAAAAATTAAGCCTGCAGGAGGAAAAATCTGCAGAAACATGATCATTCTAAACAAGTATTTAAAAGGGCTGTTGTGTGGAAGAGGAATTAGATTTAATCTGTGTGGCTTTTTAGAACCAACAACTAAAACTTATAGGAGGGCATAGTTCAGTACACGGTATGGCATAGTGATTCAAAACAAACAGCTCTGGAATCAGTGACATTAAGACAGCGGCATAACTTCTTTGTACTTGACTCTGTCAACTGCAAAACTGGGAAGAGCAACAATTTCCACTTTATAGGGGTATTGTAATTACCACATAATCATGCATAGGAAGCCCCAAGCACAGCGTAGCATGGTTTAAATGCTCAACCAATGTTATTTCAAATCTGAAATTGTTTCAGTCATCATCAAGTAATTACACTAACCCTAATTCTGAAGAAATCCAACACAGCAATCGTTAAACTGGCTCATACTGGTGAATCACTGTGTTACGCAAGGCTGACACGGTCAACTACACAAAAATCCAAAGGTACTACCTTGCAAGATGGCTTTCTCACTTAAGCACTTGTGTGTGTAACCTCCATGACTGGAGGCAAAAGGTGACAGTCCCAGCCTTCAAAGAGACTTCCTTGAATTATGTGAAGAAAAGGAATTGAGTTGAAGAAATAATCTTGTCAATCTTCTCCCAAGTCCCTGATTTTTCACTACCTACATTAGTGTTGCACAACAGAGCAGATTTCTCTATTTTAGCTCTAATTCCGGAAGCATTCTGACTGCTTCAGAATGACTTTTTGCTTGCTAGATGTGTCCACTTGATAGGCATGGTAGGTTACGAAACAGTCACATGTCAAATGACCACAGATCTCAAGAGCTGAAAATTGCAAGACCAAATGGGCCAAGGCCAACCCTGGGGAGTATCTAATCAACCAGAAGAAGGGGCCATCTTCTCTTCCCTCAGTCCCGGGGGGGGGGGGGGGGGGGTGGCTTCCTGGGTTCTCTATTATTTCTTTTTTTTTTTTTTAATGTTTATTTATCTTTGAGAGAGAGAGTGTGTGAGCGAGAGGGGGTGGGGAGCAGTGAGAGGGAGACACAGAATCCAAAGCAGGCTCCAGGCTCTGAGCTGTCAGCACAGAGCCTGATGCAGGGCTCAAAGTCACAGACCATGGAATCATGACCTGAGGTGAAGTCAGACACTTAACCGACTGAGCCACCCAGGCACCCCTCTATTACTTCTATATTTTATCACCCTGATGGTAATAAAAGGACACACAGCCTCTTTTGCCTTGATTTATATTAGCTTCACCTTCCAAAATAAAATGTACGTGTATCAGTAGAGCAAAGACTTTAAGAAAAATCCACATCAGAGAAGAGCTTTCTATAGAGTAGGGGGTTAGGGGTAGGGACAGAAGTATATAAAGGAACTAGGAAAAAAAAAAAAAAAGGAAAACCAAAAGAATATAAATTCAACAAAAATAACTGCCATAATTTAGTATAAAGGAGGATTAAATTGTATATCAAAAAACCAGGACCAGTGATCAAACATGTTGATATTTTGTGTCCCTGATATGTTGCAAGAAGGGCAGTGAAGCTCAGTGGTATTCTTCTCAAACTTGACGCCAGTCTAATCATGACAAAAACATTAGGCAAACCCCAAATGAGGGACATTCTACACAATACCTGGCCAGCATTCTTCAAAAGTATCAAGGTCATGAAAAATGAGGAAAGACAGAAAATGTCACAGACCAGATTAGACTAAAGAGCATGATAACTAAATACGCTGTGGGATCTTGAATGCAATCACGAATAAGGAAAGGCAAGTAGCCAAAAAACTAGTGAAATCCAAAGGAAGTCTCAAATTTAGTCAATAATAATGTACAAATAGTAATTTCTTAGCATAACCAAATGCACCCTGGTGATGTAAGATGCTAACCTAAGGGGAAACTGGGTGAAAGGGAACTCTCTATGCTGCTTTTACAACTCTTCTGTACTTCTGAATTTATTCCACAGTTTAAAGTTTATCTTTTAAGAAAATAGACAATATTTGACCATGAAAGGAATTTTGCACTCACAAGAGAAAGCCACTGTGCTTCTGTTAGTATTAGTCTGATTGTGTGGTGTCTACTGAAAAATAGCTATCAATCGGGTTTTAAATAGCCCTTGGGAAGTTATTTGTTAAAATTCAGCTTCCTCTGTTCATATGTGAGGCAATGTGACATAGTCAAAAGAATATTTCGTTGTATAATTGTGTGTATTGGAGAGAATCATTTTAACCTTTTTGGAACTTTGCCTCCTCATTCCAAACACTGGGGGAGTTGCAGTAGATTAACTTCTAATTGCCTAGAAGCTCTACAACCATATGATTCACTTGAACAAATAACAGACTGTGAAAAACAAAAATCTTTCCAAATTAATTTGAGAATACCATTTGTGTGGCTGAGGCGAGAGGAACTGAGGTGTAGCGGAACTGTGATATGCTATTGTTTCTTCACCTTATCTAAAAAGTAACAATAAGGGAGGGTGCTCTGGAAACTTGGCAGAGGAGTCTGGAAATGCAGGGGTGGTGATGCTGGGCGGCAAATCTATGAAAAAGCGATGGTTTTTAAAGCCAGAGGGCACAGGGAAATACACCACAGGCAGAGAACGGTGAAATGCAAGAGCTGTAAGAGGACAAGTTATGCCGAAAAACATGACATCTGGGACAACAAGGCCTGCTTGTGGCTTCTGAGTAGTCTGGAGACCAAGGCAGAGGCAAGCCCAACTCGGAATTCTCCTCCATGGCTCTGCCATGACAGAGTTCCAAGAATCATCAGAAAAGAGTCAGAGCTTTAAGATAAAAGGAAACCCTAAATCCTCAATAAAAAAAAGGGGGGGGGGCCCTCCTTCTCCAATGATGAATGGAATAAGATAGAAAATAAGAGCAAACTAGTAAGGACAATGACCTAAAGTACCAGATTACAGGAAAAGCCAGCCTTCCAGGGGCGGGCTAGAGCACCTGAGTGATTCATACTTTGAGCCAGTGCCCGCTGAATAATGACACCAAGCATCTGTATATAATTACCTACCGGGTACAGAGTGTTACCATGGTGTTCCTTCACATACACTAAAATAATCTTAATGCTTTAAAACAATTCACTTCACTGGGAAAAAGGAAAAGAAAAAAAAGGTGGCCACAAACCCTGAAGGTTATCTGTGAAAGAGGAATCCCCCACCCCCTTACCAACAGAGGAGTAAGACTATCCAATCTCGTGGCAGTGAAGTGTGGAGCAGTCCCAGGAACCAAGTTTTGTCACTTGGCCCCAGGGAGAGTTTGGGTGTCTTATCCAAAACCATCTAATGGCTACTTTTTGGATGTCTAGTATGAGCAAATGCCTGGAAAACACACACAAAAAAAGAGTAGAATCCTGTCCCTAAAGAGGTTACAATCTAAGAGCAGAGTCAAATACGTTAAAAGGAAATACATGATGCCTTTCTATTATAAGTTAGCTATCATTTCTGTAATGATTTAAAACACTTTACATTTATTCTCTGGAAAGATTTAGGCCTCAGAAAGCTCTGTGTGGTGGGCATTGTTCTTGTTATTACCCACCCCTGCTCCCATCAGCCAATGACAAATGTCCTTTGAGGCTCAAAGTGGTTAGGTGACCTACTTACAATGACACAGCCAGTGAGCAGTACAGTCAAAACCCGAACCCCATGCTTTTTCCTGTTATAAACACAGATTTGTTGTCCCAGTTTGCCCTGAAAAATTTTCTTTTTATCTTTAATGTGCTACCACTCTACTCACCTGACGCACTGCTGACTCTCCTTCAGCGCAGTTTTATCATGAGTCCATCCTCAATGAGGACTGTGGAGAGAACACCTCCGCTGCCCAGGGTTAGCGGAGGGTCCCTAGTACATAGTCTTATGGTGCTTCCAATGGGCAGTGTATCTTCCACAGCCTGTTTTATGTTAATATCTCCACATAGAGGAAAAATCTGGATTTCTTATTCAAAGTGACCAATTTAACTCAAAAATTATCTATTGTTTTTGTCACTCTCTCCACAACATTCTGAGTTTAATGTTTATTTATTTTTGAGAGAGATACAAAGTGCAAACAGGGTTGGGGCAGAGAGAGAGGGAGACACAGAATCTGAAGCAGGCTCCAGGCTCTGAACTGTCAGCCCAGAGCCCAACACGGGGCTCGAACCCATGAACCATGAGATCACGACCTGAGCCGAAGTGGGATGCTCAACCAACTGAGCCACCCAGGTGCCCCCCACAACATTCTGAGTTTGGATAAAATGAAATATATATTCTTATAATGAGACTTGGATGGAAAGTGTCTATCACAAGGAGTGAAACAAGGGAAATACCTGTCAAATGTTGAACACATCCTTCCCCAGCGCAGGAAGCAGCACACCCTGACTTGGGTCTGGAGATCTGGGGAACCCCTTCCACTCTCTCTCTCTCCAGATTTTTATCCCCTATGAAAGCTGCTTTTCACCATTATGAGAAGGAATGCTTACACAGTGTGTTCAAAGTGAGTGCTCCTTCAAAGTTATTTTTATTATTGTAAGTACACACAAACTATGAAATTGATTTGAGAAGCTTGTAATTATTGGTTTTAGTTTGTCTAGGATTCTCTGCAGATTCCATTAATCCTTCCTTCATAACAGTCAAGTTATAATTGGTCTCCTATTATGACCAATGTCTCAGTTGATATATTACCAAGCTAACACAAAAATTATACTTAGAAAGGAGTTCTAAGACAATCATTAGTTATTACATGCCATCCAAAGTGACATTTTAAAAGCTGAGCTAACAAATCACTGTCACCCAGCTACAGACTTTACAAAGCTACAGTGAAGAGTTGATCATGAAACGGTAACATTTACAGCATAAGTCTCACAAATAAATATTCGGCTGTATTTATTGGTTTGAAAAGTAGCCTTTCAGAGTTAATTACCAAGATTTCCTTTCAACAGATAAACTACTGTCCAGCAAAACAAAAATTGAAACTCTTCTTCCAATGTAAATCCTCCTACATATAAAAGAAGAGAAACAATGGAGAAATTTTTGAAAAAATTTTCAGTGGACATATTTATATATGACAGTTTCACATAAAGTTTTAGCATGATTTATTTTAAGACAAAAAAATGATCCCATGCCCTTTGGCCACATAATACAAATATATTTTTATAAATATGTATATCTTAAATATGTTAAAAATTTATTTCTTACCTCTGAATTTCTTGGGAGGGTTCGCAAGGTCTCCCGCCTCCGGGTGCACCACACATCTGTCATCCACTAACCTAGAAGAAAAGCATGTTTACATCATTAACATCGTCATGTTCATACAGCACAGACTGCATGTGGCCATTGTATAAATATTTACAAAGAGTTTTAATACCATTTTCCACCATGAAAGTTTTTTACAATCATAAATTTATAAAAAGATTTAGGCCTTGCCGGCCTTATTCCTTACCATACAGACTGCTTCTAGAAGAGACCTTGATACATACTAGGTACTCAATGAATATTAACCAAATGAATAAATCATCTTTGTAGTTACAAAAACATACTTAATGCCTATTAAAATATTTATGAGAAGCCAACTTCTAGGACAATACCAAGAGAAAGAAGCTCTCAGGCACAGGACTTGAAAGCCAGGAGACATGAACCTCCTGATCAAAGAGAATTATCTAACTATCAAAGCTTCTTCACGAACGTTCATTTTCTTCATTGACTAAGTGGTAGGAATAACTGGATTTTTTCCAGGATATTGTGAGAATGCATGTAATTTACTAAATTTATGAATTCATTTCAAAGTAGGTGACCAAGTTGCAACAAACAAAAAACCATTATAACCAGAATCACTACTTTGCATCAACTCCAGCACAGAGTAAACCCCAATTTGTGACTCAGGTGTCCCCTTGACTTAGGATGATTAACCAAATCAAAATGAAACTTTTGGTTCCTGATTCATCTGGTTACCAAAAGCAGACACTTCCTAAATCACCAGATTGTTCTATGGCATCCAACTTCCACAAAACAAAATGCCAATTTGGTCGAGCAATATGGTTCTTTGATATTTCTTTCTTTAAATAATATACTTCATTCACACTGGTATACTAACATGTGGTTTTACAAGAGCTGCCAAGCATGCAAGATATTCCTTTTAAAAGTCTTTAAAACTGTTTTTCTTAGAAACAGGAAGTCACATTGGGTCAAGAGAAAGCAAACCCAAACCTTCACAGTATCCAAGTTCAGCCTATAACACTAAATATGAAAGGCCCATAGAGTCCTGAGAATGTCACAACATAATATTTAATTTTTTTTAATGCTGTGAATTAAAGGTCAGCTTTTCTAATTACTTAAGACATGTTAAGAATTCAAAACATAATGATCAAAGCAACCATAATCTTATCTAGAACACATAAAAGTTCTATGAAAAACAGCATTGACATTCTACTCATTCTTTGTGCACACCCGATTCCCCAGATATATAGGCTTCCACTATTATGCCCACTAAGAGTCCCCATCTGCATTCATTAATCATCAAGAGGATGGAAAAAACTGAAGCTATAAATCAGATCACAGTGCATTTACATAAACACTATGCCTATCCATTACATGATAGCCCAGATTAAAACATAATAATTATGAATGATTTCAGTTCTAAGAATTGGCCCTGTTCCTTATATACAAACATCTGTGAAAATCACAAAATCATTTCATCATACAGCCTTAAATAACTGCAAATGAGAATGGAAGAAAGGGAAGGACAGGATAGGAGTGGGGAAAAAAGCAAGGAAGTGTGAATCTGTTACAAAGCCATATACAATCATTGATGCTAAAAGTTACACAGGATTTTAATGGCAGTTATTGGCAAAACTTCTTCATTACCCCCCAACAGCCTCTTCTTAAGTTATCTCCAAGGTCAGAGTATTCATCATTTACCATCTTTCTGATAGTATTAATATCAGAAAGGTGTTTTACATGGAGGGGAAATAGCATCCTGGCTTTCCCATTACCATACTTCTCATCACATTTTCATTAAACTGCTTGCTTAATTGTCTGGATCTTCTAATAAATCGCAACTTCATGAAGTCAGGAACTGAATCCATCTTGTTTACTAGTATATCTTTGGCAACTTTGGGAATGAGTTACAGTAGATACTAAATATTTGTTATATGAATAAATGAGTCGATGAATAAATGAGACTTACTTCCCAAATAACTTTCCCTTTTTAGTCCCAGTTCTTTCTTCTGGAATGATGTAGACTAAGTTTTCTTATTCTGGGATGAATGAAACTATTTCTCTCTAATTCTTTTCCGTAGGGATATTTATCAAGGAGCTCAACATCCTTTCATACACCTCAACTGTCAACATGCCCCTTACACATGATCCTAGAAACTACCCACATGAGTCCAGATGTGTTCTCCCAACGAATCCTCCCTAGAGGACCCTTCCCCACTTCTCTCTAATACTAAGCTTACAGTTAGTTATGTGTCCTAAAATCATGGCAGCTTCCATGGCAGACAGGCCCACCTTTGACTCTCATTGGGTTTATAGCTAACCAACAATTCCAGGTCCTTTCCGTGTGTACTATCAGTACAGGTAGTCTCTCCCACCCACCACTGGGGCAGTTAACTTTTACAACCTAAGACAGGAATTTACAACTGAATAGGGATAAATACAAAGATCAACCTTTGGCCTCTGAGCAGAAATTATCTAAAAACCATCCATTCTATCCTTAGCTAGTTCATTTAAGAGACCCTGCCATGATCAGTGCCCATTTTAATCACTCACACACAGTATTTTCTAAATTTGGCTAATTGGCTGGATTGTGTGCGGAGTTAAAATCATCACCATCTTCATCATCATAATACAACAACATAATACAACAACAACAAGTTTCCTTGGTCCAGATCTACAGAACCAAATTTCTGGGGATCAGGACCAAGAATCTATATTTTTAAAAAAATCTCTCAGGGCATCTGGGTGGCCCAGTCAGTTAAGCGTCTGACTCTTGTTTCTACTCAGGCCACCATCTCACGGTTTGTGAGTTCAAGCCCCACACTGGGCTCTGTGCTGATGCTGACAGCACAGAGCTTGCTTGAGATTCTCTCTCTCCTCCCTCTCTGCTCCTCCCCCCGCCCAACTCTTTAGTTCTCTCTCTCAAAATAAATGAATAAACTTAAAAAAAAAACTCTCACCTTCCTTAAATGGATCAGGAGTACCTAATCTTCACTCTCATAGTAGTCTAGGCTACCCTCCGTCAATAAAACTTATCTCACTCCATCATAATTTTTTACTTATATATAGGTCTCTAATGCTATAAATTATAAGTCCCAAGAGAGTCGGTACATCTGTTTTGCTCACCATAATATGCCCAACTTTAAGCATTAGGCCTCAAATGTGAAAGGTGCTAAATAATTATTAATTGAGTAGATGACTGGATGACTTTTTGAATCACCGAAAAAGTCAATGATGTTATTTTTGGTATGTCAAAATTAACTGGAACCAACAAACAGTTGCCTAAAAGTAGATGTAAGGAAGGGTGGGAAACATTTCCCATCCAGATGTGTTTCTGAAAATTATCAAAAATACCAAATCCTGAAAAGGGCCGAGATAGCCTGTTCTGAATAACTATATCTCGTATAGCCCCTTCCAACCCAATATATCAGTGTACTTTTCAGTGGGCTGTATTTATTCTCCTCATGTCCAAATCAGGCAATTACAGATCTAGCCCAAAATGCTCAATCTGTCACTGAAACTCAACTATCATAAAACCCATTATCCTTCATATCTTCTCTTCAAAAGATCTTAACTGTAAGTTATTTGTTCATTCTAATTCATAAGAAAAAAAATTACTAAACTATTAGACCTTTCAAGATATCTCTGTAAGGAGATTTCAATAGCTACTTTGAATGATTTTACATATAAATGTGAATCAAAAATATATGTGAACTAAATTTTAATTGGATATATATATCCCCCTAGAGAAATCTTGCAAACATGCATCTGAAGATATGTACAAATGTGTTTGAGGCAGCATTGTTTGTGATAGCAAAAAGTGGAGAAAAACATGTCCATCAACAGTAGCATGGATAAATAAATTATGACTAAATGAACAATTTCATACAATAGATAACCTATTTTAAAAGTGAATAAACTGCAGCTGTATGCAACAACATTGAAAATCTCAAAGACATAAAGTTGAGCTTAAGAAAAAGCAAGTCCCAAACTAATAAATGCCATATATCTATACAAATGGAAATATCCATTTGTATAGAAGGCATAAATAGGCAATACTAAACAACAGATATTTGAGAAACATGCATGGGGTATAAGTAAATTATTGTATAAAAATACATGCTATCAAATCTTTTTAAAGATTTCCAACAGAAAGCAAATTATTCTTTGATCTCCAGTCCCTTGTTATTCCAACTGCAAAGAAAATGCCACATAATGGGTAAAATATGTTAGTCATGTGAGTAAAGGGAAATCTCGCAAAAGTGGAGTAGGGAGGATAGGAAGGAGGATAGGAAGGGGACACTCAAGGTCAATTACACGAAGAATTGTCAATTATAGACCCCAACATAAAATCATCAACAGGAAGAATCATCAGTTACAGTCCCCAGCAAGGAAAGACACTGCATCTCCTGTAAGAAATCAACTACCCTTCAACTCAGCTAATGAGAAACCATCATCACCCTGGATTCATACCTTTCTCCACTGGACTTTCAAGACAACCCCTCCCAACTTCCTCCTCCTCCATAAAATAATGGTCCTCCCCTTCGTTTGTTGGACTTGCCTAGGGCTCTGCCACAGCTTGCATGATCCAAATCTCAATTCTCAAATAAACTCAATTTTGCTGATAATTGTCTTAATTTTTAAAGTTAATAGTCACTATCTTTTTCCTTTAGAAACCATGAAAGAAACTATTCCTAGTTTGAAACTTAGTAAAATAAGTATTTTATTTTCCTGATATTTGCCTACCACATATATCTGATCCTTATACCACTAAGTGATACAGTTCATTTCTAATGAAATGACTCTGAAGCACATTTAAACAAAATGAATTTAGGGGGGAAAGAGGAAGTGGGGAATCCACAATGGATATTATTTTAAATGTTTACTAAGAATGGGGGTTAGGATTGTGGCTAGGTTCATAAGCATGATGGAATTGCCCTTAAAGTACTTGGAGAACTTTACCACAAATAACTTTATCCCCAACTCTGGATTCACTTTGCTGGCCATATCAATTTCTCTCTTAAATTATGTAATCCTCTGGCTTCTTACCTAAACTGTGCCTCCTTCCCACGCCTTCCCACCACCAGCCATCACCACAGCCCCCTAATGCCAGCACATATTCACCTGCCTCTTTCACCTTCATTTAGAAGCAGCACTAGAACAGAAGGGGATTAAAAAAAAAAACAAAAAAAAAAAAACTAAGTTTTAATACTTGGTCTGCCAGTACAAAAGCAGCTGTGTTTACACTGGTCATTTAACCTCTCTGGGCCTTACTTTTTAAATGGAGCAGTTGTGACCTCACAAGTTCCTTCCATTCCTGTAGCTTTTTCATTCCTCCTATTTTGTAACTAGGTTTGGCTTGCGGTATCATTCTTCAATAGCAAATTCTGCCATGTTTAATGTTTTACAAACTGCAATGTGAACACTTAGCTGTTTAGTATCAATTTTTTTTAAGATTATGCATTATTTTCTCATTCCAAGCAAAGTACCAGTATGCAATCTTGTTCTGTTCACTCATTGTCTTAGAACATGGTATTGTAAACTCTTTTTTTTTTGGGGGGGGGGGGGTGGGGAAGGAGACAGAGCAGGGGAGGGGGAGAGAGAGAGAATCCCAAGCAGGCTCTGCCCAACATGAGGTTGGATCTCACAAACCATGAGATCATGACCTGAGCAGATATCAAGAGTCCAACACTTAAACAACTGAGCCATATCATACTGGGCTCGGTATCATCAAATCTTAAGACCTTATCATTAGTAATATGGACATTTTTTACTTACAGTACTCAAGTTGCTCAAGTAAGGAACCAACCTATTCTTGTTTGTATGCCTATTAATTTGTCTCATAAATCAGGGAAACTGAAAAGGAAATTCTACAAATGTCTAATACCTTATATTTGATAGGTCCTGCGGACTTATCCCTGCACAAAGCCATAAACAATTAAAATCATGCAAAGAGGGGAAAAAAACATTGCCAAAACTTTCTGCCAAAAAGTGTTCTACCTGGGGACACCTGAGTCAGTTAAGCATCTGACTTCTGCTCAGGTCATGATCTTGTTACAGAACCTGGCCTGGATCACCCAGCAGAAGAACCAAGGGCACTGGGACATCTTGGAAGTCAGGAGGTTTATTTCACACCGGCAGGCTCCGAGGAGATCGCTCTCCAGAGTTCTGAGCCCCGGAGCGTAAGCATGGGGGACAATTTATAGTCTGTTACTTCTGCATTAGTGGCAATTTGGGGCACACGGCAAGCGGGGCAGGAAGAAGAACCTGGAAGGAGAATCTTCAGGCAGCGACTGGAATTTCCTTATCAGTCCCATAGGCCATCTTATAACATAATTTTTCCCTATCAATTTCAAGGTTCATGAGTTTGAACCCTACATTGGGCTCTCTGCTGTTGGCGCAGGGCCCACTTAGGATCCTCTGTCTCCCTCTCTCTGCATCCTCTCTGCACTGTCTGTCTCTCTCAAAAATAAATATTTTTCAAAAAGTGTTCTACCTTGTAAATGCAAAACATATGCAACATACCAAATGCACTCACAGCTATATTCCTATTTTGCCTGTCTATGATGACAAGAACTGATTTTACCTTTGTCATTTGAAATGTGAGGTTGCTAAAAATTAAACCAAGAAAATTTAACATTGTCTTCCCCTTTTATTTCTTTATTTTCCCCTTTTAGAGGGCTTACTACAATAACATTTTCTACTGACACAAATATTTTAAGAATGTTTAATTTTATATAGCAATGTTTCCATCATACATAGGTTTGTTGCTGCTGATATTTCTAAAACTGGTTCCTTCCAAAGTTGAAATTGTGCTTGCTCTTACGTCTTTAAAATGTTTACAGTTATTTTTCCATGAAAGATTAAATCAAACTAAATCACATATAAATTATAGCATAAACACTAAATTTTGAAGTACTACTGCATGGAAACCCTAAAAAGCACATGGAAACCTTGTGCTTAAATTTTTTGATCAGTGCCATCACAGCCTGAGTGGCTTACAGACCTTTTAAAAAGGTATCATGTGGACTTCAAAGGCAATAATGTCTTGCACATATTAACCTTTTTTAGAAATCACTGCAAGAAGCCATCATTTTCAGAGTATAGATGGCTGATGAAATGGGGGTGGGGGAGAGAATGGGGAAATACTAGGTTACACGTTGCCTTTCAAAGAGAAACATGTGTATCTAACTGACCATGATTTCAGAAAGGATTTCTCCATATATTTTGAAAGCTTAAAGCCCTAATCCAGCAAAGAAAGAAATCATGACTTTTTCTTTTCAGATCTTCCTTCTGCATCTAATAAGTTCCTTTTCTTGATCCTCTCTACCCTGCCTCCGTGCCCTGTTCGAATTCAGTAATATCATCAGTCAGTTTATGCAGCATTTTCTCCTAGTCTGCCTATTACTGTTCTCATAGAAATCAAAGCATTTGCAAAATGCCTCTCTCAGGATATGGATGAGCATCTCTACCAATTGAGGTCAATTATTTAGTGATGCTGAGTTGACCTTAATACTATCAGTTCTCAATCATCTGCCAAGAGTTAGAAAATCATTGGCACTGAAAAAGTGGCTCATGAGGCAAAATTCAGGTCCAGATGTTTACTTTTACCAGATTGACATTCCTTTCTGAGTTTTTGCCACCTGGTTTGTCCAGAGTTTATAGTTGTTATACTGCAGATTAAATTCAAAGAAATATTTTTAAATATTTTAAAATATGATTCAAATCAAATATTTTAAAAATCACTAATAAGATAAGGCAAAAATTGCTATACATGCATCAGCAAAAACAATAGGTATTATAATTATCAACTAAAAAATAGAAGATAACTATTATGAATATTTTAAAACAAAAAGATATTTAAAAAGAGGGAGAGAAAAGAGTAAGGGCAATCAAAAATGACTAGACAGATCTGATAGAGAATGTCTAAAAATGAAGCATGGGGCACCTGGGTGGCTCAGTCGGCTAAGTGTCCGACTTTGGCTGAGGTCATTCTCTCATGGTTCATGAGTTCGAGCCCCGCATCAGGCTCTGTGCTGACAGCTCAGAGCCTGGAGCCTGCTTCAGATTCTGTGTCTCCCTCTCTCTCTGCTCCTTCCCTACTCATGCTCTGTTTCTCTTTCTCTCTCAAAAGTAAATTAACATTAAAAAAAATTTTTTTTAATGAAGCATAATTGTTGAAATAAGTAGGTGAGTTTAAAACAGTAAATTAGACACAGCCAATGAATAACCTGGAAGACTGGAAGATAAATCATAAGAATCGCTCAAAATGAAACTGAGGGCAAGATGGACAGAGAAGGTATGAAAGAGGGGTTAAGAAACATAAAAGGTAGGATGAGAAGCTTACCATGCATATATAATTCACATAGAGAATGAAAGGGAAGCAATATTCAAAGAGACAATGGCTGAGAAAACGTCCAGAGCTAGTCAAAGATATGAATCCACAGATACAGAAAACACAACCTGTTAGCCTGCAAGCTTCTCAGAATCTACACTACAAGCCAGAAGACTTGAATCATTTCTTCAAATGCTATGAGAAAATTTAGCCCTCAAGTTAAAACTGTGTGTATCCATGGGCATCTGGGTGGTTCAGTCAGTTGAGCATGTGACTTCAGCTCAGGTCATGATCTCATGGTTCATGAGTTTGAGTCCCTCATCGGGCTCCGTGCTGAAATCTCAGAGTCTGGAGCCTACTTCAGGTGCTGTGTCTCCCTCTCTCTCTGCTCCTCCCCTGCTCATGCTCTGTCTCTCTCCCTCTCTTGAAAATAAATAAAACCTAAAAAAAAAAACAAAAAAACAAAACTGTATGTATCCAGCAAAGTTAACTTTTGAGAACAAGGGTAATATCAAAGCATTATTATATAGACAAAAACTAAGAATTTACTACTAACAGACTTTCACTTAAAAAGCTATTGGGTTTATACTTCAGGGAGAAGGAATATTGTCTTATTAAAAAAAAATACAGGGGCGCCTGGGTGGTTCAGTCAGTTGGGCGTCCGACTTCGGCTCAGGTCATGATCTCACTAGCCATGAGTTCGAGCCCCGCGTCGGGCTCTGTGCTGACAGCTCAGAGCCTGGAGCCCGCTTCAGATTCTGTGTCTCCCTCTCTCTCTGCCCCTCCCCCGTTCATGCTCTGTCTCTCTCTCTCTCTCAAAAATAAATAAACGTTAAAAAAATTAAAAAAAAAAAAATACAACTCATTAGAAGAAATAAAGAAAAAACTGTTAAACATGAACAAATCTAAACAAAAATCATTGTATAAGAGAATAATAATGACCAACATGTGAGTTTAAAAAAGAACAGCACTAAAATACTGAACAACTGCATATAAGCAGAAAGCAAGTGATCAAAATTGAAAAGTCAGTCCCATGGTTCCGAATTGTACACAGTTAAAAGTTAAAATATCAATTAACTTTACACTTCCTTAATTATGTATAATTTTTAAAAATAAAAACTACTGAAACAACAGAAACAGAGCACATAAATAGAAGGAATAGAAAGGGAAGAATGGAATAAAAAGAAAAATAAGCAAAACTTCAATCCATCCCAAAAAATTAAGAAAAGGAAAAATCAGGGAAAAGTTATGATTAATACAAGGCACAAAGTAAGAGTGCAGAAATAAGTCAACAATAATCATAATAAATTTAAAACTTTAACTTATTGTTTAAAAGTCAGATATTCCCCCCAAAAAGCAGATTTTCAGATTGGATGGAAAAAATCCAACCATATCCTACATAATTATAAGAGGCATCCTAAAACATAAGGATAGAAAAAGACATAACAGAAAAATGCTAATCAAAAGAAAGCTATGGTCGCAGTGATGCCATCGAAAAATAGAATTTAAAAAAAGCATTATTCAGGATAAATAGGGACATTAGATAATGGTTTCAGTTCGCTAAGAAGGTATAACAATTCTAAATTTATATGTAATTGCCTCAAATTATATAAAACAAAATTTATAGACTACAGGGAGCAATTAACAAAGACATTATTATAGTGAGAGATTTCAACACACTTCTCAATTACTGATAGGGCAAACAGACAAAATTTGGTAAGAATACATGCCTTGAAACTGATAAATAACAAGCCAATCTAATGGGCATATATAAAACATATCCACTACTCGTGGAAATATATAAAACTCAGTAACTGAAGTATTTTCTTTTAAAAATATATGGAACATTATTATACCAGGTCCCTCAACTGTTTTAATATTACTATATATAGTTTTCTTATTTCTCCTGTATTTCTAAAATACACCCTAAATTTACAGGTTTTTAAAAATATTATTCTCTTGGTTCATACTGCACTTATGTTTAGCTAAAAATCCATACTCACCCATCCTCCAGAGGCTTGGGGTCTCCTTCTATTGTCCCACCACATTTGATATGCACCCTTTCAAGCGGATATCTATTGCTATAAACAATGAGTTCTTCGAGGATTACAGGAATATATACTTTTAAATTTGTTTGTTTGTTTGTTTGTTTGTTTGTTTGTTTAAGTAATCTCCACCCAACATGAGGCTCGAACTCATGACCCCGAGATCAAGAGTTGCATGCTCCACTTACTAAGCTAGCCAGGCACCCATGCAGTAGATTTTTAATCTTTACATCCTCAATACTAGCACAGGGACTAGCATGTAGTCAGTACACAAAAAAACAATTGAATGAATGAATGGATACTTTAATGAATCAAGCAGGTGAAAAAACCAAATTGCAAAAGATGAAATGAGGCTGATGATAATATAGCAGAAAGATCACAGAGAGGAAAGATGAAATAAATATGTGATGATACAACTAACTGTTTATCCTTGGCACACCCCCTCAGAAAATCATAAAGTAACATTTAATTATACATTCTAAAAGTGGATGGCTAAAAGAGACCTAAAAAGTAAGCCAATTAGTAAGAACTCCTAAGCAAAACATAAGAACATAAGTAAGCCAAAAGTATTTCCTTGGAAATCTTCAGAGCGCAATTCAATTGGTGATTAAGCTTTACTGCTGTAAGGACATGCCTCTTCCCTGTTCCTTTACGTATGCCACCTTCTCCAAAAGGAGAGGACTATGAGATCCAACTACCACTTCCTGGCTAATCACACATAAAAGAGAAATATACCTAGGAAGAAACAGTTGGCAAGAGAAGTTCCCTGGCCGGAAAAACCTCTGGCAACTGTAAACCAATTCCCACAATGATTCCGGCATGAGAAACTAGACTTTTTTTTCCAGAAAGTTGGAGAGTATAACAATTACCTTGTTAAAATTACCAGCACATGACTCTTGTTTTGAGTCAATAAGGAACCAGTACATTTCTAAGAACTACCAGAAAAGGGAAGAGTTCAAAACTCTTAAAAAAAAACAAACAAACAAAAAAACAAAAAAAAACAAAAAAAAACTCCCAGAGACATAGCTTCCAACATTTCATTAATGGTAGCCAAATGTGAATAAATATGAGTTTTTAAAAAAACACAGATGCTATTTGATTTTTTTTAAGTTTATTTATTTTGAGAGGGAGAAAGAGCACACCAGTGGGGGAGAGGCAAAGAGAGAGAGAGAGGGAGAGAAAGAGAGAGAGACAGAGTCCCAAACAAGCTCCTAGATGTTAGCACAGAGTGTGATGTGGGGCTCAACCCCAAGAACCGTGAGATCATGACATGGGCTGAAATGAAGAGTTGGAAACTGAACTGACTGAGCCACCCAGGTGCCCCAAAACACAGTTGTCATTTTAAAACACTTATAATTAGTATGGATGGAATCAATGGATATAAGTAAGACTCTCTTTTAAGCCATTTCTGTGCAGGAAGAAAATAATCCTAGACTTACATGTGTTACTGGCAAGGGTCTAATTGTGGCTGAAATGATAGATAGCCCCTCTTCTGGAGTGTTTTAATTAAAAGGCAGGGACTCAGTGGGAGAGAGTAAATGAATCCTTAACCTGAAAATAATGAAGCAACCCACAGGACCTCTGAAAGCAGAACCAACTGAGGACAAAATCAAAGGTAAACAAAAACTAGCAGAAAAGTCTGATAGCCAGAAAAAAAGTTATACATACATGCATTGTTAAATTATTTACCTTGTTTCCAGGTTAGACCAAAAAATAAAAAATAAAAATCCAATCCCTGGAGGCAAAAATAGTAGTACTCTTAAGTTAAAATTTGTACAGTAAATTATATTCTTTTTAATCTTTTTTAACATTTGTTTATTATTGAGAGACAGAGAGACACAGAGCATGAGCAGTGGAGGGGCCGAGAGATGGAGATAACACAAAATCCAAAGCAGACTCCAGGCTCCGAGCGGTCAGCACAGAGCCCGATGGCGGGGGCTCGAACTCACAAATGGTGAGATCATGACCTGAGCCGAAGTCAGGCTCAACTGACTGAGCCACCCAGGTGCCCCAATAAATTATATTTTTAAAAAAATTGTAATCAATCCTAGGCAATGAACTTATCTCTAAATACAAGTATATTTTTAACTCTAATACTAATTCTTCAGACAGCGATCATCATAACCACAAATAAAAGTTCCCAGAGACATTGACTTCTGCTGGAACAGGACAAAAATGGGGTAATGATAAATTTAACAATGTATGTTTTCTTTTGAGATTCTACTATCACAGTTATATCTATTTCATACCATGTGATGTTGGAAAGTTATTCCTCTGGCCTAATTATAAAATAGATAATATTAGTATTAATTTCATAGAATTGATTTGAAAATTAACTGAGCTGATAATGCAAAATACCTGGTACAAAGTTAACATTTAATAAAGGTTAGCAATCATCATCATCATCATCATCATCATCACCATTAACGATATTTACTATAAACATCCAGCACAGAGTATACACTCAATAATTATTTGCTTTCATCATCATTACTATTTATTATTACCACCAACTGTTGAAAGAAGTTCACCAGTAATCACTTCAGAAAAAATTTATTTAAATCCCTTCATCAGGAAATCTATTCATTCATTCATTCTACAAATATTTAGTAGCTAGTACATGCCAAGCATTGTTCTGAGAGCAAACAAAACCAGCACTCTCACAGGGGGTAGTGGGGAGTGGACCAATAATAAACAATAAACAGGAACAAATACATAAATTTTATAATGTGCTAATGGATACATGTGATAGAAAAAGAGGAAAGGTAAAACATGCTAAAAGCCTTAAAGGACATGAGAGGGGCACCTGGGTGGCTGAGTCAGTTGAGGATCTGACTTCAGCTCAGGTCATGATCTCGTTGTTCATTAGTTCGAGCCCCGTGTTGGGCTCTTGGCTGACAGCTCAGACCCTGGAGCCTGCTTCGGATTCTGTGTCTCCCTCTCTCTCTCTGCCCCTCCCCTGCTCTCTCTCTCTCTCTCTCTCTCTCTCTCTCAAAAATAAACACTAAAAGAAAAAAAAAGACACGAGGAAGGTATCTAGGAGAACAGCATTCCAGGCAGAGGGAGCAGCCAGTTCACACCTTCCAGTGGGAGCATGTTTGGGGTGTTCAAGGGCTGCAAGGAAGACAATGTGGCTGATGGCCGTGAGGAGGAAAGTGAGCTATTGGAAAGGTCAGAAAGGCCAAGGAATGGAAGGCCAGTTCTCACAAGGCCTCCTACATCATGGTAAAGTCTCCAACTTTTTCTCCAAGTGACACAGAAGCCACTTGAAGGTTTGGGGCAGAGAAAGGCCAGTGTAATCTGACTTGATTCTGAAAAGATCTCACTGGTGGCTGAGTTGAGCACAGACTAGTAGGAATAAGGAAGATAGTAGGGAGCCCGCTTTAGAGACTAGCACGGCAATCCTGGTGAGAAAATTGAAGAGCCATAAATGTGTTTCATACAAACTATCAATACTCTGACTAAAAAGAACAGCAGGGAAATTCAAAAGAGATGTAAATAGCTATTCTCTCTTTAAGGCCTACCATATTGGTTTTACAGTGGAATTACACATGGTAATATAGTATTTGCCATAAATAAGGTGCAGTTAAGACCTTCAAAGCTAAAAAACTAGCAGCATCTGGCACAGAGCAAACACATAATTATTACAAATTTAATTCAGTAAATCTAAAATTTACCCAACTTCTTGTTATTCAAATATGATCTTTAATGGGAAAAATAACATAGACCTGTTGCTCATGAGGCACACTGTTACACGTTAATTTATATTCACTCATCCTTTCATTAAACACATAAAACTGACCACTTACTGTGCGTTAGGTATCACACAAGATTCTAACCAAATCTAACTGGGACTTCAAGAAAAAAAAAAGGAAGAAAGTTGTGGAAGTATTCCCCAAAAAGTTCACATTTAGTTACTGAACATGAAAAACAGTCCAGGGTGAGAATCTGAGCATATTAGAGATCTAAGTTTCAAAAATTACCACTCTGTCAAGAAACTAATGGTCTCCTGCTTAGCATGGGTCCACAATGAACCAAACAAAAAAATTAAGAGCGTTATGCCTTTATTTTTTTATTATGTTTTTTATTTATTTTGAGAGAGAGAGAGAAAGAGTGTGAGCAGGGAAGAGGCAGAGGCCAGAGGGAGAGACAGAATCTCAAGCAAGCTCCACACTGTCATCACATAGCCTGATACGGGGCTTGATCCCACCAACTGTGCCAAAATCAAGAGTCAAACCCTTACCTGATGGAGCCACCCAGGTGCCCCAAGGACATTATGCCTTTAAATATTAAGCCATCTTAACTTATCCTAATATGTCTTTAAGTTTTGAATGTATTTAAATCTTAAGTGATATTCTCAAACTTTCATGATAATCATCAAAAAAATATTCCTCTTCTTTTCAAAGAAAAAAATATATGAATTATTAGAAAACCAATATTGAATGAAATACATAGTAAAGAATACTTGAAATTGTAGTCACTTGGAATCTTGGTCATTGATATTGAATGCTTTCTCCTGTAATAAAATACTTAGAAAACTACTTCAACGATACCTGTACATTTCAAAGTATGTCCTTCCTACTCAAAGTCAACCTGCACTGGTGCCATTTATGAGCCTTGCCAAGCACAGTATGCCCACATACTGTGGGAGGGACCTGCTGGAGGGTCCTGCTGGAGGGACCACAGGGAAAGTGAAAAGCCAAAGCCAGACTTGATATCACATCTGGTAAATCCAAATTCAACCTCTGCAGTCTGAAGAAAGCAGCCTTATGATAGGTTTCACTAGATTCCTATTATGCTCTCCTAGTTTTTTCCTCCTTTTACACAAATGTTGGTATTTATTCTCTTAATTATCAAAAATTCTGCAAGAGAAGTGCTTGCAGAAGCAATTCCTTTGAGGGCTTAAGTGTCTTCAATGATAACATCCAGAAAACCAGCTGCTCAGTAAAAGACACTCAAAGAACCACTGACATCCTAAGACCACAATATCCACCTTAAATTAAACTATCATATATGAAGTGTGCCTTAGACATCTGTTATGTTTTATTCTGCCTCTTAACCTTTTAGAAACTTCCCTTTCCCACCTAGTAATTCTTAACATGGTACAGTTAAGTAACAATGGGATCCCTCTACCACCCAAGGGAGGGTATGAGACCTAGGGTATGAGACAGCCCCAGCAGGGCCAAAGTGCCTCTACAGAAGCAGATATGAACAATGAAAGGAAAAGGGAGGGTTCTACCTCCTTCTAAAATCAAGCATTATGAGAGAAAGTGTAGGCCTAGAACGGCCAGAAATCATTTTTCCTCACTATGAATGGAAAAAGTCTGCCAGGGGCACCTGGGTGGCTCAGTCAGTTAAAAATCCAACTCTTGATTTCAGCTCAGGTCGTGCTCTCTCAGTTCCTGGGTTCCAGCCCTGCATTGAGCTCTGCGCTGACAGCATGGAGCCTGCTTGGGATTTTCTCTCCCTCTCTGCCCTTCCCCCACATGAGCTTACACTCTCTCTCTCTCTCTCAAAATAAATAAACTTGAAAGAAAGAAAAGAAAAGGTCTGCCAGAGAGTAAGTCCTACAAGAAGGGAAGAAGTTAAGAAAGAAAGATAAAATCCTGGTCTCCTCAATTGACTCCTTGGTCCCTTCAACTGAACGCTTGGTCCCAGCTGAACCTGAAGCCAGACCCTCCTCGTGGACTCCCCGGTAATGCAAACCAAAAAGCTCCTATTGCACTTAAACTAAATGGGTTTATATCCCTTGCAAAAGAAGTAAATGAAGGTCTCATAGAGTACAGAACTGGTAAAGTATAAGCAACCAGAAAATCCAAATTATGTTAGCCACATACCAAATAAGTCCAAAATTTAAAATGTCCATTTTGTCACTGATTCATTCAACAAATATTCATTGATTTTGAGCCAGGCACTGTTTTGGGCACTGAGGAAATAACAGAGTGTTATACAAACCAAACGCAAAGCTTACAGTTTAATGTAAGAGCCATTATTGCACATTAGGACAAGGGCTGCCAAACTTGGGTCCAACAATCCAACGGGTGATCTTCAGGGAGTCTTGAATGCCCTCAAACATGGGTAAACTCTTGTGTCTTTGTATACTCATTTAAAGTTGCAACATAGGGGCACCTGAGTGGCTCAGTCAGTACAGCATCTGACTTCAGCTCAGGTCATGATCTCACGGTTCATGAGTTCGAGCCCCGTATCAGGCTCTGTGCTGACAGCTCAGAGCCTGGAGCCTGCTTCAGATTCTGTGTTTTCCTCTCTCTCTGCCCCTGCCCCTCTCGTGCTCGCTGTCTCTCTCTCTCTCTCTCTCTCTCTCTCTCTCTCCTTCTCTCTCAAAAATAAACATTAAAGTTGCAACATAAATTTCCTCAGATTCTCAAAGTGACATATGATTCCCAAAGATTAAGGAAAATTCTTAGAACATAAGCATACCTTAGAGTCAAGATGTCTTGAAGTTTTTATGGAAATTCTCATCCTTTAACCTTACATACTTTTGTTCAAAGAAGACACATATTATTTAACAGACATTTCCCAGAAATATCACTATCCTTTTAAATATATTATGAAGCTAACTCCTTTAATAATTCCTTTTTTCTATGGAAACAAAACTAATAGCTAATAGCTGACTGCCTTAACCCCTAATATGCTGGAGAGCATCTCAAATATTAGCACTTACAGGGCTGAATAGAGAAGAGGATTTAGAGACTCTCCTATATATAACACATATAGTCTTATCTTCTTAGGATGCTGTTTGTGGTCAACATATAGTTCAGTGATTTTTTTAAAAATTAATGGGAAGCAAAGAACTCCTCAAAAGGAGGATTCCCCCTACCATGAAGTTTTAAAGGGCCCAGCTTACAAATGTTGCTATCAATAGCCAACTTTATTTTTTTCCCTTAGCAATGTAATTTGAATTTGGAAGTTTCTATATTATAATTTAATAGAACTAAAGAGCAATCAAGTTGCAACATGCAAAATGTCAATAACTCTGAAAAGTCATAGGGGAAATTAATATGAAAAATCTTCTCTTGAAGTTATAATCTTCATCTTTAGAATTTTAAATCAGAGGAAAATAATTTTACAAAGACAAGCTCAAGAGAAGAACAGACATAATATGTTTTCACTCATATGTGGATCCTGAGAAACTTAACAGAAGCATGGGGGAAGGGAAGGGAAAAAAAACTAGTTACAAACAGAGAGGGAGGGAGGCAAACCATAAGAGACTTTAAATACAGAGAACAAACTGAAGGTTGATGGGGAGGTGGGGGAGAGGGGAGGATGGGTGATGGGCATTAAGGAGGACACTTGTTGGGATGAGCACTGGGTGTTGTATATAAGTGATGAATCACAGGAATCTACCCCAAAAACCAAGAGCACACTTTACACACTGTATGTTAGCCAATTTGACAATAAATTATATTTAAAAAATAAGAATAAATAATAGTATGAGTGAAAAAAACAAACAAAGACAAGCTCAAGAAAGCTATCATCTTCTACATTCTGCCCATCATTTGAATGGATGGGAGTATCTCAGTACCTACTTTCTAATTCCTTTTGAAGCATATATATAGGCTGTTTCACACTTGCTCTTCCTGGACCCAAAAGGAAAGGTATATCCTTTTCATCTGCAAAATGGATTTTTACTAAACTGATATTGATCAGATTCTTGTCTGGTTAAGAAAGAAAAGAAAAAAGAAAAGAAAAGAGGAGAAAAGAAAAACAGGAACCAGGGTCACTGCTTTCCCTTACTCAAAAATGGTCTTCTGAAGATGTTTAAACAGCAGTTGGCTCATTGTGACTATTTTCTCACAAAAACTTCCCCTAAGAATGTGATTTGGTAGCTTTTATTTTGGCCTTTCCTATTCCTAGACTACCAAAAGCAGATTCCTTTTCAAGGCAAAACAACTTCTTTCTCAAGCTCCCGCCATTTTGGTGAGTGAAACTAAAGACCAAGTAATCAAATGTCCGCAATGATTTTTTTTTTTATCCTGTCCAGATATTCACTGATTCATATTTACCATGTACCCACTACCTTCACTCTTCAACAAAAGGTATCTCCCTGGGGATACACAATCTCATGTGTATTTTGGTAAGACTTTACATTTTGGTAAAGTCTTCCCAACTCCCTCCCAGATGGTATGACTTCCTTGCCTCCTGGGAGAGATGAGAGAAGAGCAATGTCACCAGCAGCCATTTTGCCCCAGGAATAAAACCAGGTATTTGTCTTTTCGTAGCACGTGCTCTTATTTATTTATCTACATACGTTTATCTCATTCTTTCTCTTCTATAATGTTGAGCTTTAAACTTACGCAAAATATTTTTTAGGTTGTCTTTTTGAGGAACTGTGTTTAGGGTCCAATTATCTTGTCAAACTGATGGTTTCCAACCAAACTCCTAATCAAGAAGAAAAAGACAAACCTCCAGGGTCAACCTATCTTACGGGACATGCTATAAGGAACACATGTAGATTTAGTAATATACTCACTCTCTCCCACAAACCAATACAAGCTTTCAGCCTTTCATTTTTAAAGCTCTTCTAAATTTGCACATTAAGTCATAATGCTGTACATAATAACAAATTACATGAAAAAAATAAATACATCCATTAGGAGACAAACAATTCTTCAACTGTGTGTTGTTGCTGGGTTGTACACAGAGGGCTTTGTCACTGAGAGGCCACATCCATGCAGGATGGTGTCATCTCCTGCTAGGATAAGAAGAAATTATCCTAAATCATAAAGAATAAAAAACCTTCGTGCTCTCACTTAGCCTGTCAGAAGAAGGTCTGTGAAAGGCACAGGATTCACTCTGAACCGAGATTTAGTATTACCAAAAGAACCCCTGTTCCTTTTTCAGTTTCCTCTCACGAAGCAATTTTTATGGATAGTCCCTACAGTAAATGGTCTCCAGAAATCCTTAGAGCTTTCTTTCCCCCACGGTGTCCTATATTTCAACTTTAAATTAGTGAAATGACATCTCTTTGGTCACTTGCTTTATTCAATATTCTAAACCACTGAGTTCTCTCTAAATGTAAGAGAGCCGGAACACCATTTTCCCCTTGTCCACACTCTTTAATTCTCCCCTTCTCCAAGCACAGCACCAAGGGATGTTCAGTCTTCCCTTCCTTTCATACACCAATCAAAAGCCTCTTCCATGACTGGAAAAACATCTAAATTCCAACAACTTGGCAGTGCTGGGGCTGTTACTAGGCCAGACTCATTAGCATTCCAAACATGGCCTGAAGAACCAACTGCTAAGTAGCAAAAGTTTTCTTTAAAGAGCTTGGAATTTAAAAACAGGAAAAGAAAGGATGTGATAGGAAGTGTTTTATTTTCCCTCCTTCAATATTACATTGCTTTTAATTTATGGATACTTTAATTTACACACATAATTAATTGTGTGGAGTATTTCACCCTTTAAACTTCACTGAACGCTGGAGCTAGAAGAAACAGCTTGACCAAGTATTTTTTTTTAACAATCAACAAACCCTAAATCCGCATCTGCTCGCCCTCTCTCATGTTTTGTTCAAAAAAAAAAAAAAAAAAAAAAAGTATACCTTAATGACACTCCAAAAACCATGACTGTTGAATCATAGTCAGATGATGTTTGGAGTGTAGTTTTAAAACCACTGCCTAAAACAAGATATGTAATTATATATATGGCATATGTATATGGCATGTATACACACACATATTACATATATGTAATTATATATATACACACACACACACATACACATATATAACTAAAATAAATTATTTCTCTTCTCTGAATATGTTCCTTCATCAATAAACACAAAATAAATCAAGAAAATACTAGGTTATGTAACTAACTCAACATTATTATATTTTTTTTTTTGTATCACTCCTACAGGGGAAATGTTTTGTGTCTTTTTAAATTATAGCAAATCTGGAAAAAGAAGCCATTGATATTTAAATGTGTAATATGATTCAACTCAGTAAGTAGGTTTAGGTGATGTCCTTATGAGTTTATCATTTAAAAAAAAATACAAAATTCTACTCTTGAAACCATTATTACATTATATGTTAACTAACTTGGGTTTAAATAAAATTTTAAGTAGACAAACAAATAAATAAATAAATCCAGCACCAGATGGCTTTTGTTTGGCTCAAAATAATAAATAAATAATAAATTGAAAAAAATTTTAATACAAATTTTTAAAACATCTGGTATGTATCAGTATAGCTTTTCAAATATTCACACAGGTATAACATCATTTCGTACCCCCCAAAGAACCACTGAGGAACAGAGAACAAGTATAATTAGTTCTCCTCATTTAAAGATGGAGAAGTAAATTCAGACATTAAATAATTTGCCCAAGTTCTCAGAACCTCTTCAAGGTAGACTAGAATTCAAACCTAAGCATTTAAACAGCTCTTTCCAAAACACACATTGCCTTTAAAAGTTCATTGTCAAACATCTATTTAATGGTTTGACTCAACTTTGAAATTAAACATGATTTCTAGATAATTATATCATAACCAACCAATTTCTTCAGGAGTTCAAAGTGGATCCCAATTTTAAATATTAAAATAGGAGGGAAAAAATGAGTTGAAGACACTAACTTTTAAGAGTTAGAAAATTTGGGGGGGGCACCTGGGTGGTTCCATCGGTTGAGCATCCAACTTCAGCTCAGGTCATGATCTCACAGTTTGTGAGTTTGAGTCCCATGTCGGGCTCTGTGCTGACAGCTCAGAGCCTGGAGCTTGCTTCGGATTCTGTGTCCCCCTTTCTCTGCCCCTCCCCTACTTGTACTCTGTCTCTCTCCATCTCTCAAAAATAAATAAATAAATGTAAAAAAAATTTTTTTTAAAGTTAGAAAATTTTACTGTGCTATTTCTGAAAAGATTACCCAAAGATCACATTTCAATATTACATATCAATTAAGAGCCATAATTCATATCTAGCTGTGGCACAAAATATATTGGTTTTACAGGAGAAATTTTTATTTGAAAGTATTTTAACAACAAAATTTTCTGATTTTTGAGATCTAAGCTAATGATTTTTTAATTTCAAACTCTGTATTTTATTTTTAAGTTTATTTTTATTTTTAGAGACAGAGAGAGCACAAGAGAGCAAGCACAAGTTGGGGAGGGGCAGAGAGAGTGGGAGAGAAAAAGGGAGAGAGGGAATCCCAAGCAGGCTCGGACAGGGGGCTCAAACTCACAAACCCATGAGATCATGACCTGAGCCAAAAATCAAGAGTCTGATGCTTAACCAACTAAGGCACCCAGGCACCCTTCAAAATTTGTATTTTAAATCCTGCCTATATTACACCCTGCTCTGTATACATCTCCACCATAATAATTAATGTGTGTATACATGACGTGCTGCAATTATTCCATAAAGCGGATAAGCTACTTGTACCTAAACAAATACTACCTACGTTAAAAGCAGATACACTCACAATAAAATTCACTTTAAGAAATAGAGATTCTAATGCATATACTGTCATGATGAGATTCATTTATCAAAGCATGTTGATTCATGTGCTTATGAATAAGGTACTTACTTTGAAAAGTCTGCTTCATAAACTCCCTCTTTATTTTGTAACAACATTGTTAAAGTATCATTTAGGTACATTTAGGTACAATAAACTGCTGTCTTCCCTCTTTGACCTCTCACCGTGACACTTGATTTCCTCAGAGTCCTTTCCTTCAAGAGCTGATGCCAAGGAAGTTTAGACCAGACCAAACCTGAGGCTTTAGTATGGCATGTAAAAGTACTCACGTAGTTCTCCTTTTCGTCAGAAAGTAAACTCCATCTGAAACAGTGCTAGCATTAAAAAGCCCCAAAGTTGAAGGCACCTGAGTGGTTCGGTCAGTTAAGCCTCCGACTTCAGCTCAGGGCATGATCTCACTGTCCCAGCGTTTGAGCCCTGCATTGAGCTCTGTGCTGACAGCTCAGAGCCTGGAGCCTGTTTCAGATTCTGTGTTTCCCTCTCTCTCTCTCTCTCTGCCCCTTCCCTGCTCATGCTCTGTGTCTCTGTGTCTCTGTGTCTCTCTGTCTCTCCCTCTCTCTCTCTCAAAAATAAACAAACATTTAAAAAAAATTGTTTAAATCCCAAAGTAATAAACTGGAAACAGAAATAGTCTTCTATAAGCACCAAAGATAATTAAAGTCTTCACATTTGAAAACCTGATTGGAAGGACATAGGAAATGTGGCTTCCTGGAGGGTAAGAGAATCCTATTTGGCTGCCGTGGACACGTGTTGTCTTTGCCTTTCCAGCACCCACTGCCTTTCTCTGGCAACAGAACCCTGACAGAATAACAGAGATGGGCTCTTCTCCCACCCAGGGCATGATGGTATCATCCCTGTAAGCAGAGCATCTCATTCCCTGGCCACAGTGTTTGGCCAAAGATGGGACCATTATCCTAGTCACTGCAACAGTGACAACTGCACACTTCTGGAATTCATGGAAATGAGGCACTCTTTTCAGCTCTGGGCTAAGAGGATAGGGTACTGTGAGGCAGAAGCTGCTAGCAGCCTGGCAGTCACCATAGGCAGAGGCTTGCCTGAGGATGGAACTAACACTCCAGACAAAATAGAATCAAGGGAAGGAGTCTGTAACAAACCTATGACTAGACCCTTCAGTTACCTTGATTACAAAGTTCTCTGCTGACAATTGTTCCAACTGGGTCTTCTGTTTCTTTCAATAAAAAAACAGCCTGATTAATAAAGCGTCTTCAAATTCACTAGTTCTATCATAACAAGGAATGTGACATTTTTGAGCTCTTATCCATGACTCTAGTCTAGAAATAGCAAACGAATACAAAGTGCAACATAAGGAATTTATGTTAGCTACAAGGAAGCATCAGGGAGAAACTTTCAAACAAGAGTTTATAAAGTGGGAGGGTATGGGGCACCTGCCCAGTTGGTTCACTGTTGGACTTTAGATCAGGTCATGATCTCACAGTTCGTGAGTTCAAGCCCCACATCAGGCTCTGTGCTGACAGCTCACAGCCTGGAGCCTGCTTCGGATTCTGTGTCTTCCCCTCTCTCTGCCCCTCTCCTGCTCATGCTCTGTCTCTCTCTCTCTCTCTCTCTCTCTTTCTCTCTTTCAAAAATAAATAAACATTTTAAAAGTTAAAAAAAAATAAAGTGGAGGGTATAAGTGTTTTTTAATGCTTTAATTTATAAGGATTCTTCAATAGTTTGTGTGTGTATACATATATATTAAGATTCCAGTAAATAGTAAAATCTCCTTTTATGGCATATCTAAAAGAAGGCTACAGCCTGCATCATTTTTTTTGTTTAGTATATGTAAGAGACACTCTCTATGCCTTTCAGACCCCCATGATTTTGTCTAAAAATCGTTAGTATTCCCAAGATAAGAGGCCATCAAAATTTGATTAGTCACTGTTCAAAATTTAATAAGATTATCCTAGGCAAATTTGTTTATTTGTAAATTGATTAATTATCCAAATTAGATAGCAGTTTTTGCTAATCCCTCAACCATTCACGGAAGTTCATTAGGAGATCTTGGCCCATAGGAGACTAGAGAAGTATAGTAGCACCAGCTGTCCAGAGAAAAGTTGTGCAAAACCTCTATTCTCATGGCTCCAAAGCAAACATTTGTTTTTGTTTCAATAAATTAAACAAAATTGTTTCCTTTTACCACTATGTTCTACCAGGGAAGAAATATTAGCAACTAAAATAATATGTTGTCTTTAAAATGTAACAAGACTTGGGGTGCCTGGCTGGCTCAGTTGGTGGAGCCTAGGACTCTTGATCTCAGGGTGGTGAGTTCAAGCTCCACGATGGGTGTGGAGCCTACTTAAATTAAGAATTTAAAAATAATAAATAAATAAATAAACAAATAAATAAAATGTAACAAGACTTGAAAATTCTAGTCAAGGAAGACAGGGTATATATATATATATATATATATATATATATATATATAGAGAGAGAGAGAGAGAGAGAGAGAGAGAGAGAGAGAGATGCCATATAGATACCATATATATATACATATAGATGCCATATATATATATATACATATATATACCATACATATATATGCCAAGCAATTCTAAGGTTATTACTAATGTTGGTACACTTCAGGTGTTCCCATTACATCAAAAAGATAGCAGGCATCAAATCACTAATAAAAGATAAATGTAGGTGCTTGCAATTTAGTGACGTGCATTATCAAAGTAAGGAAGAAAAAAAAAGCCAAAACCAAAATAAATAATAGATAAGGCATCGTGCCTTTGAACAGCCTACTAAACAAACACCAGCTTAAATTGTTTTACTGCAAAATTTTATAAACTAATACAGCAGAACTTTCAACATCGATGCACTCTGAAGTCAACCAAGCTTCCAAAAGGAGACTCATGTTGATTTTTTGAATATTTATGGTTTCTACTCTATTTAATTTAGGCGCCTGATGCTAAGGGTTTGATTCTTACTAAGTGTTCCACATATGTTAACTGCCATTAATCTTATCACAATAGTATAAACTAGGCAATAATCCCACTCTACAGATAAAGAAATTGAGGTTTCAGGTGTTAAGTCCTTCTTAAGGTAATACCAAGAGGTACAGTGTGATTTGAAACCAGGTTTGTCTGAATCAAACACAAAATTTCCTGAGTACCTACTATCCGACAAATACTGTGTGAAGCATTAGGAACATGATTGTGAACAAAACCACACATGGTCTCTGCCCTTACAGAGTAACCTTAAGTAAAATTAAAACTATAGCTGTGATAAACTCTCTGAAGGAAAAAAAAAAAGTATGGTGCTGTATGAGCATATAGAAAGGGAACTCACACAGTCTGGGAGATCAGGAAAAGTTTACTGCAGAAGGGTCACTGAGCTGAAATCTGAATAATGAATAGGTATAAATTAGGTGAAAGGCATGGGGTTAAGTGAGGAAACCTACCAGACAGAGAAGAAAATGTGTGAAAAGGCCCTGTGGTAAGAGGAAGCTCAGAATGTTTGTGCACCTAAAAAAAAGGGGAGGGGGAAGGAAGCATTGTGCCTGAAGCAGAGAGCCAGCAGAGGAAAGCATGGAACAAGATGAGGCTTGGATCTCAGAGCCCCAAAAGGCGTGAGGTTGTGCTGGGCTTCATGACATTTTATCCAAACATAAGCAAATGAAACAGAAACTTCTTTCTATATGTTTCTTTTTTTTTTTAAGAAATTTCTAAATTTTTTTTTCAATGTTTATTTATTTTTGAGAGACAGAGAGACACAGAGCAGGAGCAGGGGGAGCAGGGGGAGCAGGGGAAGGGCTGAGAGCGAGGGAAACACAATCCGAAGAAGGTTCCAGGCTCTCAGCTGTCAGCACAGAGCCAGACACAGGGCTCCAACTCAACAAGGCTTGAGATCGTTACCTGAGCTGAAGTCGGACGCCTAACTGACTGAGCCACCCAGCACCCCATGTGTTTCATTCTTAAAATAAAGCCTCAAAAGTCACAATGAATATTTTAATCTATGAAACATTTTAGGTCTGGTAAGTGAAACACTAACCAGAGATACTGTCCCTTCAGTGATTCTATGATAAGCTACTTTTCATCCCCAGCACAGCTGCCTGGCTCAGGCTGCCTTACATATGACCCTGATTCCTCCCATGTCTACCATTTCCAACCTTATTCTATTCTTGCTCTTTACCACTGTCTGATCCCCCTACAGCAAAACCTGATCATTTCACTATCCTGCTTAAAAATCCTTCAATGGCTTCACATTACCTAATGGGGAATATGATCTGGCCTTTGTGTGCCTATCCAGTTTCATCATCTGTTAGAATATAGTCAAGCCAGGATTTGAGGATATCCAGAGAATAGGTTCATTTATAGATGCTCTATTATCACCATGATTCAAAATGGTTTCTTACCTGCTCATATTGCAATTAACTGAAGGCGGTGGGGTGGGGAGGAGGGCAATAAAAGCCTTCTTTAAAGGCCCGACTTCCAAGTATAGTCCATGACCACCCTGGCTGCAAGGGAGGCTGGGAAATGTGGTCTTTACTCTAGGCACCCACAAACTAAAATACTTCTGTTAGCATGGAAGAAAAGAAAATAGTATGGAAACCAATTTCACAATAAATTCTATTAAATAAACAAAAAGGAAGAAAGGAAAAATGAATTTGAGAGAATAACTAGCAGTCTCTGATATGGAAACTGAAATTAAAATGTATTTTGCTAAATTAAATTGGTCTCAAAGTAAATGATGCAGTTGGCATCAACTCTTTAGTGTTTATCATATTAATTATAATTCCATTTTGAAAAAAAAAAGTGCAATATGAATGTTGATCTAGTCTTTAAAAAAATTGTTTTAATGTTTATTTATTTTTGAAGGAGAGAGAGGCAGAGCATGAGTGGGGAAGGAGCAGAGAGACTGACACAGAATCCGAAGCAGGCCCCAGGCTCTGAGCTGTCAGCACAGAGCCCGACACGGGGCTCAAACCCACAAACCGTGAGATCATGACCTGAGCTGAAGTCAGATGCTCAACTGACTGAGCCACCCAGGTGCCCCACACTCTTTAGAAAACCGTCATAGTATAACTTTATATGCCAAGGTAATTACTGCCTCTCAAAGGTCCTACATGACAATTTATCTAAACAATTCTTTATTCAGATTCTTCAATAATTAACAAAGTGTTATTATACTTGCAATTTGATAATATTTTTAAAAGCCTTTCTGAGAGATTCTTTAGCAGCTAAGACTGGAAATAAGCACTTGGTTTCACCCTAACAGATAACAATGACTTCATTTGTACTGATTGGGAAAGGAGGCTCATTCTTCACATGAATTTAGAATTAGAACTCAACTATTAAATCATGTCCTGCCAGGTAAATAGTGAAGAAAGGTAAATAGAGGCTCTATTTTCATTTGTTCTTAATCCTAGAAATGGATTAATTTGGTAAAGTTTTAAATAACTAACACTTTCATTGACAATGAGGCTTAATTTGATTTAAAAATGTCATAATATTTACCATTCCTAGCCACAAGCATAGAGTCCTTAAAACAACAAAATTCCTTTCTTTACATTTCCTGCCTATTTTAACAAACCAGGTTTGAAATTACCCTCTTTGAAAACATGGTTGAAGCCAAAAATCTACTTGAAATGCAAATGTTTAAGTAGTTATGTCCCTGATATCAGCAATGACCTTGAACACTTTAGCCAAACACAAGTAGCTAGTCCTTAAATCATTAACTTCTTTTGGATCCCTAATGTAACTGTGTTGATGCTTTGTATAATATATTTTTTAAGTCACTGTCTTTAATTGGTGTGATGTACTTCCACTGAATTAATGTGGATGTTACAGAAATGAAGCAAAACTGATCATGTTTTGTATCTTTCATCTCAAATGTACTTTCCTAAAAATATTACATTTTAAACACCTATCGTAGAAGATCATGGCACATTAGAACTAAAGGAAATAGAATGACATTGTCTTACTTTTTAAATTTTCCAGACACTTATCCTTAAATTTCAAAAATAAAAATTACAAGTTGTCATTCCATTTTTCTTAAGTTCTATAAATTCTCCAACTATTCTCCGGTTTCATATTAGCAAATTATTCCCAACTAAACTTTTTTTGCCAAAATGTCTCCCTGGATATATCATATACTATCCACAAAGAGAAAGAGATGACAAATTCACCCTTTGCACACATTAAAAACAAAATCGAACTTTCTGAAATATCAACTTTTCTTTCATGTGGCTATTAAACAAGGCTATAGACATTACTTTTTCTAGACTATAGGATTTATCACATGTTGGGCTAGGTAGGTGCAGAGATATGACCCAAGAGATTATTGAACTACCTATTATACTGAGGTTTAATGGCACCATAAAACTAATGGCAACTTTCATGTGTTTCAAAAGAATTACCTATATAGATTCTCAAAACATTTAATAAGAACAATTATATTGATTTCTTTCCAGAGAAGGACTGATGTTAACAGCTACTTAGAGATTTGACAATACATATATTCTCTTTTTTTATTATTCTAGAGAGAGTGTGCACACAAGCGGCTTGGGACGGGGAAGGAGGAGTGGAGAGAGGAAACAGAGAGAGAAGGAGAGAGAATCTTAAGAAGGGTCCACACTTAGCACAGAGCCTGATGCAGTCTCAATCCCACAACACTGAGATCATGACCTGAGCCCAATTCAAGAGTCAGATGCTTGACCAGCTGAACCACCCAGGTGCCCTGAGAATATATATATTCTAATTCAATAAATATTTATTAAGCCAAGCACTTGAGATACTCATTGACAAAACAGAAAGATCCCCGCCTTCAAAGAGTTCATAGACAGATGATAAACAATGGGTACATTAAATAGTAAATTATATTGTATATAATAAGATAGTAGGGGGGTAAAAGGGTAGAGCAAGATAAGGAGAATAGGAAAGGCTGAGGCAAAATGTGAAAGAGGTTACCATATGACCCCCCAATTCCATTGTTAGATATATACCCAAAAGAATTAAAAATATATATCCACATAAAATATATATATATATCCACACAAAAACCTGTACATGAATATTCATGGCAGCGTCATTCATAACAATTAAAAAGTGGAATCAACCCCAAATAACCATCAACAGATGAAGAGATAAACACACATGCTAAATCCTTCCAATAGGATATTATTTGGTGATAAAATGGAACGGAGTACTGGTACATGCTACAATATGGATGATGCTTGAAGACATTATAGTTAGTAAAATAAGCCCAGACACAAAAGGACAAATATTGTATGATTCCATTTATGTGAGGCACCTGGAATAGGTAAATTCATAGAGACAGAAAGTAGACTAGGAGTCACAGAGGGGAAGTGGGGAAAGTGATTATCTAAAGAGTACAGACTTTCTGTCTGGGATGATGAAAAATCTGAAAATGGATAGTGGTGATGGCTGCACAACATTGTAAATATGATTAACGCCACTGAATTTTATACTTAAAATGGTTAAGATGGCAAGTTTTATGTTATATGTATTTTACCACAATTTATTTAGAAAGGCACTTAGGAAGTTACTATTTACCTACAAAGTAGTGATCTAAGCTCACAATCCCCTTAGCTCTCTCCCCATACCACACTGCCCAGAAGCCAGCAGAAATCAGACACCTCTGCTCAGTGATTTCCGTGATAATCAAACCTGGCATTGTTCATGCACCTTAATGAATGAATAATCTGAGTGGAGACAAACTCCATCACTCAACATTATGAAATTTAAGAAGATGCAAAGTATAGGAATTGCTGGTGGATCCAGGTCATGTAAACGGAGAACCCAGAGAGAAGTTTCTGCTATTAAGATTCCCACAGCAGCAGCCTGTCTTACTGCTCAGTTGTTGAGCTCATCATTCAATTTCTTGGAGCTCCTCCAGTATCCTTATAATTAACATTTCCTTCTTTGCTTAAGCTAGCCAGAGATGGTTTCTGTTCCTCACAAACAAAAGAACCTTACTTCTAATATAATATAGACTTTTGATTCCTAAGCTTTATCCATGTGGGAAAATGATATGCAAGTATCTTTTGCTTTCCAAATCTTTTGGGCTTTTGAGATCAGATCATAAGAATGAGGATAGCAAAGGATACCGATAGATTCTTTTCAAGAGGATCCAAGACAGTTCAATACAAGGTTTGTAAATAATTTAACTAAATGTGAGTTGGAACATGAATTGGAGATCACTTTAGGCTCAGAAATGTGTACAAAAACAGGTCTCCTCCCCACCCCACTATTGGAAAGTAGAGCATTCCTATGAAAGCTTTTGCAAGCCAAAATGGCAGAAAACAAAGAAGCAATTACCATGACATAAAAGCAAAAATTCTCTTTGGATTTCTTTCAATTAATGAAAATTAGGTATTAATGTAGGTCGTTTGTAAAGCAAAATGACATAAAGTAAACTTTCAAATAGCAGGAAAAACCTGCAATACACTTCGATTTGCCAGTAGAAAAGCCAATCAACGACTTTATGGTCCAGTTTTATTTTTTTGTTTCTGTCGGTTCTGTTTGTGCTCTATTTAGCTCTGATGATCCATGTAATTCCCTACATAATTTGATGAATCCTCTTTTCAATAACATTTGGAGAGTAGCAGTGTCTGCCTTTACTGATTGTTTCAAAATTAGTCACTACCACAAGGTCTTAGAGGGCTAGGTATCCAGGAAATTACTTAATTAAAAACTTCAGTTTTCTCTAGGACTCTGTTGAGGAATTGTTTTGGGTAACTAATATATAATAAAAGTCTAGCATTTTGTAATTTTCACAAAGAAATTTTTGTGAGGATATTTTAATAGGAGATCAAACATCTTACTAATAGAATCTCAATAACACATTTGAATTCTAAGAATTTAGACATGTATTCAGAGTATGCTTTGCTCACTTCCTAGGCCTTTCCCCTCATTCATGGTTATCTATAAATGCGCCAAAAAAAAAAGAGGGCTTCATACCTACCAGAAAGGTATTCTATACCAAGTGTGAATGTGTGTGTGTGTGTGTGTGTGTGTGTGTGTGTATTGAACAGTCATAGGCAGTATGAAGCAAAAAAAACAAAAAACAAAAAACAAAACTATTTTTTTTTTTGCATCCCAAGAAATTTAGAACTATGTTAGATAAAAAGTTGTCCTTATTGCCTAAATTTCCAGGGATCTGTAAGACTCTAATTAGGTTCATGATTCCTGAAGAAAAACTATGAAACACTGGGGACAAGGAAAAATAAGGGGAAAGGAGTAAATATATAATATCCTAAGAAGCTGGAAGCATTGTATAAATTCCCCCAAATAATTCCCAAGTTTCTTCTTTATAACATGCCCTCATTATCTCGGGTCTCAGTAAATTCAGTGTATGTGACAAAGATTGAAGGCAGTTTAAACAACTCAGAGGATCTGAGCCAAACTTAAACTTCTCATATTTGGAAATTAGCATAAAACATCTTCTTAGATCATGTCTTCTATCTTTTCATATCTCAAAAATATCCAATTGTTTGCTTCCTTTTTTGGAGCTATCAAAAATCGACAGTAAAATTTCACCAAGCCTCTTTTTAAATGAAGAAAAAAAACCATCAAAAATATATATCAAGGGGCACCTGGGTGGCTCAGTCAGTTAAGCATCCAACTCTTGATTTCAGCTCAGGCCATGATCCCAGGGTTGTGGGACTGAGCCCCGCGTCTGGCTCCACGCTCAGTGAGGAGCCTGCTTAAGATTCTCTCTCTCCGGCTGCCCCTCTCCCCAACCCATGCCCTCTCTCTCTCTTTCTCTCTAAAATAAAAAAATAATATGTGCTCAAATTATGGGTACAGATTTGAGACAAATATCCATCCTAATGATCTTTCAAAGTTCAGCTTAAATACGACCTCCTCCTCGAAGCGCCCCCCCCCACCGAGATCACACCAGCAAGAAGCAACAGAATCTTCTTCTGACTTCTTTACAATATTGTTTTTAATCATCTTTATGACATTTGAAAAGAATTGCCTTATGTTGTGGTTATTCAATATCAGTCTCACCTCCATCACTAAATAGTTACTACGCTGACTTCACAAACATTTATTAAACAGGAACTGTGTGAGGTGCTAAGCATACAAAGATTAAAATAACAGTTCTTTACCCTGTGGCATTTATAGCACTGGGAGCAAAGAAGGTGCCAAATACATATACTCTCTCATAGGTCTTAGCCAACTTCTCAGAGGAATCCACAAACCACATAAGATCCAGCATATCTTCACACTGTATCCCAAGCACATAGTCAGGGCTCATTAAATATTTGTTGAGTGAATTAATGATTCCATCTGCAGCATGCTCCAGCATTAACCACCTCACAAGGAAAGTTACATGGACTTGATGCGTGATGTAGACACATTTTCAATTTTATGATTAAACTTTTTTGTAAATAGCCTCATAATTTAATTTATTCTTATTCAGGGTTGGATTTCTGTGGGTGTGTGTTAGTATAAACTATAAAATCGCCATTGTTAACCAATGAGTGATTTGAATTTTGAGAGAGCTAATCATCCATTTCAAAGATACTTAAGAAATATATTTCAATCATACCTACACAAAAAGAAATCCTTCACAAACTATCGCCTATAGAAGCTGACTCAGGAAATAAAAGTTTCATTGTGACTACTAAGATTATGAACATGAACAAGTCGGCCATGCTAAAGTGCTTACTTCTTACATGTATAAACAGACTTCTAAAATAAAACAAACTATCTATTTACTGTATAAGTTAAATCAATCATTCATAACTGCTCAGCATTACTGGTCAAACATTTTCCCATAATACATTTTAAAATACCAATAATAGCTAGGAACAAGTTGGGTTTACAGTAAACATAAGACCATCTATTTCAGTGGCATGCAGTTTCCTCGTCTGCAGTTTTCTTGCAGACTATGACCAGTACAATGCTTTATTTATGCTTTTTAAGATAAATACTGTCGACTAACAGTAATAAGAAATTGAAGACTCTTTCAAAACATCACTTTCACTTTGGCTAGCTTTCCCAACTGTATCAGTAATAGATGTTTAATTACAGAAACATATATAGAACCTGGGAAATATAGGAGATACAAAAATGAAAATGGAAATCACCTATCCATTCACCATGTGGTGCCATAACTGCTAACATGCTGTTCTATTTTCTGTCACTATTTCCCATGTATGTTGTTTTGTATTTTTCAAGTAGAATTATGGTTTTCTGAAGGCATATATTGAAAATTTCCAGTCTAAATCTGCATGGGAGTGGAAAGATAACCACAAAAAAAAAAGGCATCAATACATTTGAAAAGCAGAGTTTTATCCATTGAATGAATGAATGAATGAATGATCATTAAAGTTACACTTCTCATTATAATCTGATGAGCAGTTACCAAGATCTGGTGTTAAAAAAAAAAAAGGAGTAAAATTCATTCTGTTACTATGCCATAAATTTGTCATAGATGTCCACTGTTACTTCTTCTTCTATATTTGTATATGAAGACACACCCTCTGCCTGGAATTTCAGTTTTAAATTATGAGTCTATAGTATTCTGTCTATATTCTGTAAGTTACCCTTGTACCATCTGTATAAGGACAGTTCCAAGGGGACAGTGTGATTATGAAATGTGTTACCTATGCAAAAAATAAAATAAAATAAAATAAAATAAGCTTCTGTTAAACCCAGAAAAAGATCAAGCAGTTGCCTGTGAGTTTCAGTCTATCAGAGCCAAGCCAGGCATTTGAGGAGGGATGGTTGTTTACCTGACCGAGCTATCCACAAGAGAGGGTCTAAAAGCTAAAAGAGAAGTCATTTATGGAATGACTTCTAAGTTTAAGAAACAGCCCACTTTAGCTTAAAATAGACTTTATGTTCACCACTTGAGAAACTGTCTTTGTACCTGAGCAGATTTCAAGTTCCATAACATGACACTACTAACCCTTAGATTTTCCAAAACAGCTAAGTTTTCAAGATTATACTGTCTTCTTCCTCTCCACTGAACATGCATGCAAATATTCAATGGATTTTTAGATGTTTTTTATCAAAATAGCATATGCCTCAACCAAAACAAAGCTAAGTTTATACAGCTAGTTACAGCAGGAAATACTGGCTGTTAACTTGGAAGGGTTCTGTTGGAAAGACTAAAGATAATCTGCAAATTATTCTAAAATAGAAGTTGACTATAACCATGCCTTGCTTCATCTACTTGACTCTTTCTTCACTGATCAGACAGTCCTAGTAAGGGAAAGAATCTTAAAACTGTAATAAGAGTAACATAATTCAATGACAGAAGAAAAGATAATAATAAACCAAATCTGCAAATATTTAAATACCAAAAACATTAAACAGAGAAAAAGATCAGGAAGGGAAAGTCAAGGGACTATAATTGGGAACAATAAAAGGTATGCATTTATAGTTTTATTCATCTGAGGAATTAAGGTAGAATTATAAACTGTGTGACACTCCATCACCCTACCTAATGTCCATCATTGAACATGGAAACAAAGGTACTGAAAAGTTCACTGAATTGGCCAAAAATCAAGCAGCAAGTAAAGATAAGGGCCCCAGTTTTTTGTCACTCTGGTTAAGAGATTATTATGATGCTCTGTAGTCACGGCATCAATGAGTGTCATCTGATAGTTTGCTGAGACTTTAACTAGTGGGTGTTGACTCTTGGCAGATCCTGCGAAGAAACCTCAAGCCAAAAGCAGCAATCACTTATACATATATAGACACACACACACACACACACACACACACACACACACACACACACTCATATGCACATGTGTCATTTACTAACCTTTCAACCATATGGAGAATAGACAATGAAGGAGTTAAATACCTTTTTACTGATTCTATCCCAACCACCCTGGAAGTCCTGCTATGCTCATTCCCACTGGATGGTACCTAATCACTGGTCAAGGTGATATTGACCTTGATATCATATTCAAGGTGATATCATATTCAGAAAGATGAAGTGTCAGATGTGGCAATAACCAGGGAAGTGAGGCTCAGGATAAAGAAAATAGAAAAGGGAAGAAGGAACTATTACCACTGCATTTAAAATTGTACAGCAGCTCCCAAAATTCCCTCCCTTCCTTTTAAAAAATAGAAATTATAACCCTAAAATGTACCATTAGCCAGAAATTTGTTTATTTAAACTATATTCACCATCTTCATTCTACAGGATTTAAAGCAGTTTTCCTTAAATCAATATAAGTGTTTCTTAAATAGATGTTTAGATGAAAAATTAAGTTACAAAATACAAACTGTCCCCTTTTGCACCTACACAAACTGGGAGAAAAATACCTCAGTCAGCAACAATTCGGGATTCAGAAACATCAGGTACGTACTGGTTAAAGGATAACTGGAGAAAAAAGAGGAAATGCAAATCTTTGCAACTGGGGCATTCTAATTTCTCACACTGAGAAATCAAACTTGGAAGCTCAGTCACAGAGCCTAAGAAAATTCCTCCCACATTTCCAGTAGGAAGTATCTCTAAGAGGAGCCTGCTAAACTCTTCAAGAATGAAACTGATCGGTTTTTTAACAGAAAAATTCATTACCTTATTGCAAAACTTCCCCAAAGCAAAATGAAAATAATGCATATCCTCCAAAACTTCCTTACACACTAAATGTTCAAATCAGACAAAATTTGTTTGCAGATGACTATCTTTACCAAGAATTACCTTGAAATGCTTATCCACTAAATTCTCATTAACTACTCTCTTAAGCTGAATTTGAAAAGCCATCATGCTATCGAAAGTTTCAAATGGATAAAGAGCTAAAACTTTAAGCCAAATTTTTAGCTCCACAGGTCAGAGAAAAAGAATATCCAATCAAAGCACCAAGCTTCACCAAGGGCAGCTTTTCTGAAGATCCTTCCTCACCTCAGAATCGAGCTACACAGAGGTCTTGTCATATTAACCTCAACAAGACTCAATTTGTTAACAGAAAAATAATACTACACATGTTCTGTAGAAACGCAACTTTCAAAACACCAGCAAGAAATTTGGATACAAATAAATATTTTCACAAACATACACTACATTAAAGGTCAAGAGCTTTCTTTTTCTCAAGGCTTAAAGATTATGATATGTCGCCAAAGAAACACACACTCGGCTGGGAATCTGGAGACAGGGTTACAGTTCCAGCTTTTGGCATTAATATCCTCTGTTTCTTAGGTAAGTCACCTCATTTCTCTTCCCCTGAGTTCCCTGATCTCTATAATGAGCAGGACAGAGTCCACAACTGCTGAAGCAGCAGCTTCCTGATTTACCACCTATAACTCTTTAAGTGTATAGATACATAAACACATACCTTTGCTGAATGAGACACTACAAACACATGGCCTTTTGTTTGTCTAGGCTTTATACTCTATTCCTAGTCCTTTTTTTTTTTTTTTATCATTTTGTCTACCAGTGTTAACTATTGTTCACAGGAACCAAGGTAGTGCTAATTACAATAGCTGACACATAAGTGCTTACTATGTGCCAGGTACTGTGCTAAGCGCTTTACATATATTAACTCACTTCTTCCTCACCAAAGCCCTGTGAGGTAGAAACCATCATTCTTCCCAACTTTAGACATGAGGAAACTGAGATACAGAGTGATTTTGTAACTTGCCCATCCCACGGTCATAAGATTCACACATGGAGAAGCCAGGATTTGACCCTAAGCATTTTGGCCCTGGAGCCCTTCCTGCTTACCCACCACCCAGAGAGTGAGTCTATGGTGGGGAAAGGTGAAGTGCAACAGAGTTCATCTGCAAAATGGTGCTGGGGGCACAAAAATGTCCTTGTACTGTGAATTCTGTCAGGAACAAATGGTAGCTCATGAGTTACAAACCCAACATACACACTGGCCACTGATATTTTTTCTTACCCATTTCAGTTTCACGATTAACATTGACCTTAAAGGGAATCAATTATATCTACCTCCCTTCCTTCACCTACGGGGGAGATGCACAATTAACACAAACTGTGTAAGTACTGGTGACTTCCACGACCTCGGTCGAGTAGGCACCCACTCCGTTATAATATGGCTCACAGTCACGGTCCAAGGACACTGCATGTTAAGTCATGTGCCCTAAAACCTAACAGTGACCAGCCAGGAGTGGAAACACCAGTTCTGCAGCCTGAAATCCTAAAGAGTGGGCAGTCTGAAGTACTGAGACCGCAAGGTAATAAAAATTTAAAAAAAAAAAAAATGCGTGCGCATGAAAACACATTGCCGCGTGCATATTTAAACTGCTAACTGGTATTCACAATCAGGACAGAGAGAAAATACTAGTCATCAAGGAAGTCCTATTTAACCAACTAGCACATGTTATGTTTATATAGCTATTTCCCCCATTCATAAGTCAGCTCGAATCTCAAGAGCCCTGCACTTGGCTGAGTTCCAGGAGAAGTTCAAGATTTCAGTGGGCCAAGGCCCGGGACAGGGGAAAAGCAGGTCTGCGTTCTAGAACCAGGAGGCCCTCAGAGACGTCTAAGGGTCACAGAGCTGCAGTCATCATCCCTGGGCTACCCCTGACGGCAAGTCCCGGTTTGGCAAAGCCGAAAGGAAATTACTTCAGAGAAGACGAGACGGTGAGCAACCCCCGCAGGGGCAAAGCCACACTTTGGCTCACCACGTCGCCTGAGTTTCATGTCCAAGGCCACGGACTTTTATCGACTGCCCTGAGAGACAGGGGCTTGGGGGTGGTCGCTCGCCAAGACCGGGAGAGGTGCAGTATTGTTCTACCTTTTCGGGAAAACAAACACGTTTAACGAAAACAACCCTTGGAGAAGCTAGCGAAGACTTCTTCGCAGGGCCTGTCTCGGGGCTTTTGAATCACTTCCTCCTTTTTTGATGCGTCTCTGAGCTTGAGATTACGAAGTTGCTGAGAAAGTCGTGCCTCTCCGGGCAGCTTCCTGCGAGCGAGCCGAGAGCCCGGCGCTGTCCGCGGACGCACAGACCCAGCCGCGCGGCCCGGCCACCCCCCGGGCGGGAGCAGGGGGACGCGGCGGAGCGAGCAGGGGCGGGGATGGTTCAGGAGAGAGAGCGCGGGCGCTGCGCAGCCCGCGTCCCCGGCTTACCCCAGGGTGCTGATGAAGCCGTTGACCGAGCCCTCCGCGTACAGGGACACGATGTCCCCTATGTAGAGGAAGCTGGACATTTTATCAGACATGCTGCTTCATGCTCCAAAGTAGACGTCCCTCCTCTTCCCTGCGCCCTCGCCGCCCTCTCCGGGGAGCCGCCGCGGCAGAGGCGGAACGGAGCGCACAGCTGTAGCGCCGACAGCGGCAGCGAAGGGCACGGCCTGAGTGACCGAGTGTCGTGGCTCAGCCCTGCCCCCGCGCCGGGGAAGCCGGCCCGGAGCGAAGCCGCTGCGGCGGACGCCCCGCGACGTGCGCAGCCCTGGGGGGCGGTGGGGGGCCGAGAGCCACAGCCGCCGCTTCCCCGGCAGGTTTCCTGTTCCTTTCAGAACTTTTCTCTCCAACACCTCTGCTCCTCCTCCCGCCTCCTCCGCTCCCCCGCTCCGGGTCCCCTCCTCGTTCTGCGCCCCACCGCGGCGGTCCCCGCCGCCCTGCAGGAGCTGGTGGTGGCAGAGCCGCTCGGTCCCCTTGGGGGAATTTTTGGACCAGGTGGCGATGCCCATTGGGCTGAGGGGAGGAGAGGAGCCCGGGGAAAGGAGGTGGAAGGCCAATCAGTGAGCTGCGGCCGGGGGCGGAGCTGGAACGGGGCGGGGCGACTCTGGGGAGGCCGGGCCACCGGGGAAGCGGCGCGCTGCGGTGAGCCTCTGGCGCTGGAGGGGCGGCACGGGCCCGCAGAGCGAGGAAAAGGGAGATTTATAGCCGCCCTGGAGCTTATGGGCCTGGGGTACGACAGTCCCCTCCCGGGAAAGTGCATGATGGTGGGGCCAAGACGTTTTCCCTGGGCTTTTAAGGGAGCAGGGAGGGTGAGAATTGGCCTGGCGGGCGCGGGGGACGCGCGCGGTGGAGTGAGCCTGCTAAACGCCAGGAGATGAAAAGGTGGAGCCGGGGTCGGATCGGTGGGGTGGGGGAGGGTAATTTGCCGACGTAGGGAGAAGAAGGTGAAGTGGGGGGTGGAGGGTGTGGAATAGAAATAGAAAATAAACACATAATAAAGAAGGAAAATAAAGAGAGGAAAGAGAAGGAGAAGGAAGGAAGGAAGGAAGGAAGGAAGGAAGGAAGGAAGGAAGGAAGGAAGGAGGGAAGGAGGAAAGGGAAGGATGGAGGGAGGGAAGGGAGGCTCTGTCTCTATTTGGAGTATCTAGTTTGGGTTTTTGTCTCAAGTATAAGGAGTTAGTGAAACCTGACCTGTCAGCTGATGTCCAGGTGGGTGCGAACTTCAATGGACGTAAACATCACTTGAGGAGCCAGCAGTTTTGTGGCCAACCTGTGGAGGTGAACCTTCTCTAAGTCTCCAAGCCACGCCTCCTGCACTTCCTTAACCCCAACCCAAGGTTTAACCTTCCACCTCGGGAGCCCACCGTCACCATCTCCCAGACGACGTCTGCTGACCCTTAAAGCTCCAGCGGTGACAAATGAAAATGGTGTCAGGATGCCTTTCCACTCCTCTGTTGTGTTTGTACCCCTCATCATATCATTTTAGAAGCCTTTTGCTCTATTTTTCTGGGAGACCTGGAGAAGGCAAACTCGTTTAGGACGCAATTCAAAGAATTGCGACCCGAGGAATCTTCACAGAACCGGGTTTACAGAAAGGCAGAGGAGCTCAGGACATGCAGAGTGGTGTATTTCAAACTGTGCAACTGACCAAAGCTTAAATTATAGTTCAGAGATGTCTTACAATTCATAGATGGTTTTGGTTGAGACTTACGGCCATATAATGGAATATGAAAGAAAAATAAGCTTAATGTTCAAATATGTGTGTTTAGAAAGCCTGCAGGAAAGAAGACAATAGAGTGTTAGACCCAGAATCCAGGAAATGCTAGCACAAGGCCTGTGAGTGCTGAGATAAACTGGACCCAGTCATTGTCCTACCATGCAGCTGACAGATCTCTTTACATCTGCATTCTCCTTTGGAAAAGGGTACTTAGCAACTTAGAAATGCCTCCTAGATGATAGAAATCCTCCTCTGTCTACACAAATGATGTTACTGTTTGGGGCCTCCAAGGCATTAAACATGAACTATTAAAAGAAACAGAGGTTTCTGTTTATCCAGGGGATTTGTATATGACAATCTATCTATCACTCTCTATGTTGCACAGCCCTCTGCCATACATTTAATGGATGTTCAATTATTGGTCAAAGTCACAAATGTTTTTCCTTGGATTTTGGAACCTTCAGACACTCCTAGTGCAAATGTAAAATGGCACAACACTTTGAAAAACAGTTTAGGACTTCCTCAAAAAGTTGAACACAGAATTTCTATTTAACCCAACATTTCCATCTCTAAGTATATATCCAAGAGAAATGAAAACTTATATGTACACAAAACCTTTACCCAAATACTCATAGTGGTTTTATTCATAAAACCCCAAAGTGGAAATTTCCCAAATGACCGTCAACTGATGAGTAGATAAACACAAGGGAACATTATTTGACCATGAAAAGGAATGAAGTAGTGATTCATGCTACAACATAAATGAACCTTAAGAAGATTTTGCTAAGTGAAAAAAACCAGACATTGGGATCATATATTATTCTGTTTATAAAAAATGTCCAGAGTACACAAATCTGTGGAGATAAAAAGTAGGTTAGTGGTTACCTAGGGCTTGGAGTAGGTAAGTAAAGGGCACAGGATTTCTTTTTGGGGAGATGAAAATGTTCTAAAATAGATTGTGGTGATGGTTGCACAACTCTATGACTATTAAAACCTATTGAATTGTGCACTTTAAATGGGTGAGTTGTGGTATATGAATTATATCTCAATAAAGCTGTTACAAAAGTCAGTGGAAAAAAATAGTCTCAGGTTGGGGGGAACGGAGAGGAAAACCAGGTAAGTTTAAAAGAGACTCACTGAAAAATCATTCTTCACACTTACACTTGTGTTCAGTGTTTCTTTTCTTTAACTTGACCTTGTCCTTTTGGTCCCACCAGACACCTACTTTGGGCAAGGGTATCCTCATATCTAACTGCCCGGACTGGAAAAAAGGTGTCAGCGTATGACTAAAAAGAATTCAGTGAAACCCCAGGTAGGGTAAAACACATTACTTAATTCCTTACTACCATCTGACTAACTATGCAAAGTAAAAAATGTCCAGCTTCAAATAGAAATCACCTTTTTCTTTTCTTTTTTTTTAAAGTAAACTCTACCCCCAATGTGGGACTGGAACTCCCCACCAGAGATCAGGAGTTGCATGCTGTACTGACTGAGCCAGCGAGGCACCCGTAGAAATCACCTTTTTCATCAAATGGCTTCACCAACCTCTTTAGAATCCAGGTACCAAGTCTTATTCCTTTCTCTACCTCTTTCTTCCTCTTCCATTATCTCAAATACATTTTCTTTTTATCTTGCCCCCATCCTTGCTCACCATCCTCATGGCAAGCCAGCACTCTCTCTTTACAAAGTTGATCTGATCAAAACTTTTCACACTTACAATGACACCCCGTTGTCTACATAAAGATTTTCAAAGACCCTAACCCTACTGGAGTGAATATTAGATGTCATGAACATCAGTCCATGTAAATGGATCTCCTGTGCTGAGAATACGAGACACTTCACCATGTCCTAGCATTCTGGGTAGTGTATGATCTGGTCTCCTTTGTTTCTACTCTTCCACTCCTGATGTCCTCATGGAAAGCTAGATTCCCCACATGCAAACTGACACTTTCAGTTCCATGTCTTTGAGTGTGATGTTCCCCTCTGTCAGAAATTCCTCTTCCTCCTTCCCTTCTCCCAGCTCTGCCTGTTCAAGCTCTACCTCCCCAGTGAAACTTCCAATACTGCCAAGGCCAAGTTCTTGCTCTTCATGAATTCCCATAGCCAGGCCACCCTGCCCATAACATTTGTGGGCCTCCGGGGCAAGAGTAATTGGAGACCCTTGCAACATAGTCTAAACATTAAAAGTTGCAATTTAAGGTAATAAACTGTTACAGGTGGTACAGGGAGAATTGGCCCACATTTCCAAGTCTTCCCACCGATAGTCCCTACAGGTAGTCATTCCTTGGCCACTCCTTGGGCCACCCCGGCACACACCAGATGTGCAGTCTACACTTGGGAAGATCGATAAGGGCTGGGATGTCAGATACCCAGAACATATTCTAAAAGTGGGAGGAATCTCAGGCTGCTGGTGGGCATGTCTCCTTGGTCCAGAATAGGGCCTTCTAGAACTCAGAGCTCAGGGCAGGAGTCTAAGGTCACATCCTTTTTAAGGTACCATTCAACACTTTCCACCTTGCCTTCTTGTTATTTCCATACACTTGAGCCTTACCAAACTAGAAGCATCTTGAGAATGAGATCAGTGTCTAATTCATGCTTTAGCCTTTATGGGGCTTAGCAGTCCTCATTTAGAGCTTCAATAAATAGTAGATAGATAAATGTAGCAATAAATAATTGATGTGGAATTTTTGTAATGCTTAAGTATTTTTATTACCCCTGATAGGATTAATAGTAGATGTCACAAACATCAATTCAGCCAAATGGCATTCAAAGAGTCTCCTGTGCTAAGACTGTGAATCACTTTAGCAAAGGCCCAGTCATCACTGCCCTAAAAAATCTATAGGAGAGGTCATAAAGAGAGCATAGTATAATATTTAAAATGTTTACTCCCAAAAGATTGATTGTATTAAAAAATAAGTGTCCAGTAAAATGTTCTTCCATCAGAGATCTTTTCAGGGTGATTTATATTCACTCTTCACTTGGATATCCTCAGTTCAAGACTAGAAGTGAAAGGGATTATTATCCGGGATCCATCAACTGAGTCTTTCATGAATAGCTTTCTTCATTCCCCTGTCTTGTACTAAATATAATTATTTTTAATTTTTTTAAATGTTTATTTATTTTTGAGAGGGATTGAGAGATAAAGAGAGAGAGAGAGGCAGGGGCAGAGAGAGATGGAGACACAGAATCTGAAGCAGGCTCCAGGCTCAGAGCTGTCAGCAAAGAGCTCCATGCAGAGCTCAAACTCACAGATTCCGAGATCATGACCTGAGCCAAAGTTGGACACTTAACCTACTGAGCCACTCAGGTGCCCCTAAATATAATTTTTAATATGTAACCGTTTATTGAGCAGTCGCCTCAATGAGGTACAAATAAAATATTGGTTTTTAAATAACTCCCTTGCAACAACCAAATCTATATATTCTATTCCTTAATGATATTTCAAGGACAGTCCTTGGATTTAGTTATTTTCAGTTATTAAACATTACACACATACCTCACTCCAGATCAGTTTAAAATGTTGGTCTCATCTCTTCCAGACTTCCTTAGATAAATGAGGCAGCCATTAATTCCTTTACTCCTGTCCGTGCATTGGAGCTCCTTCCCTGTTTGGATAGGGAAGCAGGATCAGGATGAAATGGGCAAATATATCATTCTGACCTGGGTGTGTGATCTCAGATCCTCTTGACTATTGTTTGTCTGGTCAACACTGACTGGTTGCACTTAGGTAGGTGTCAAATGTTAGCTCTCTGTTGGACACATGAGTGATGTTTTTAGTAGCTCTGAAGGATTTCTGCAGTGCACACTTCTTTGAAGTGGGAGTGCTGTCCCTGGCCTGACTTCTTGCAAACCCCCTTAGCTCCATCACTGACAGTATACCCAAAGGCAGACCACACTCTTGGGTGGAATTCTAGCAAGTGTGGCCTCCTTTTGACCAGGGGAGATTCAGGCAGGGTCTGCCTTATGGTTGTACGAGCTGTGCTGTAGCACGTTGTCCAGTACTTAGAAGGGTCCCGTGCTTGGCTTGATGTTTTGCTGGCACGATCCTGAAATTCTTATTTTTGAACAAGAGGTTCCACATTTTCTTTGGCACTGGGCCCTGCCAGCCCCAGACTCAGGCAGGCATCCCTACTGCACCAAAGTGGCCATATAAGATGCTCCACTGCTCCCCCACCATCCCATCAATTTTTCCCCTTTCTCTCCAATCCTCTTTCCTTTTTCAGACAGATCGACAAGTCTCACATACCAAGTACCAAGCTGCCTCCAATTAGGAGATTCAAGGTCAGAGCTCCTTGTCTCATGAGTACTACCACTCCTTACAGGTTCCCTTCCAAAATATCCTCCACGGAGACAAGAAAAAAGCTCTATGACCCCTCACTACCTCACTAAGCTGAAAATAGGCAACTCTTTCAGCTCACCATAATCAATTATATTTTCTATGGAGAATCTATGGATTTGTTCTCTAATAAATATAAATTAGGCATTTATACTTCCTGCTGGGAAATTTGGGGCTAAAAAATGCTTGTGTACTTGAGATCTCCAGATATAAGCTGGAAAACGATAGTGGATGGTATTGGGGAGAATATAGAAAGATAATCTCATAACTAACCTCACCCACTGTTGTGAGCTAGATCCTGTGGCCACCACCCAAATATCCATCACCTTTCTCCCATGTCCAACAGCCTGAATTAACACCACACTCCAATTCCAAACATGGTTCCTGAGTAGTCTAAACCAGTGTTTCTCAAACTTTAGTGTGTATAACCATCCGGAGAGTTAAAACACAGATCCCTGGGCCTCATCCCCAGAGATTCTGATTTAGCAGGTCTGGGGTGGAGCTTACTAGCATTTCTGGAAGGGGAACTGTATGTGGCCACAGGTAGGAGGCAAGGTTGAAACAAGCATTCACTAACGGGAGGCCTTGCTGAGAAAATGTCTTATTTTTCTTTCTTTTTTTTTTTTTTTCAATGTTTATTTATTTTTGAGAGAGAGAAGAAGTGAGCTGGGAGGGGCACAGAGAGAGGGGAACAGAGGATCTGAAGCAGGCTCCATGCTGACAGCAGAGAGCCCAACGTGGGTGGGGCTCAAACCCACGAACTGTGAGATCATGACCTGAGCCAAAGTCAGATACTCAACCAACTGAGCCACCCAAGAGCCCCTCATTTTTATTTCAAAATAATCTCAAACACAGAAAAGTTACACGGAGAGTACACAACTTCGACCCCAAATCAGCATTTTTATAATTTGTCATGTCTGTTTATCATTGTCTTGCTCTACACACACACACACACACACACAATTTATTTTCAGAATTATTTGAATGTAGGTTGAATACATCATACCCATGTACGTCTTAATAATTCATGTATTTCTAAGAACAAAGAGATTCTCTTACACACTAGTCCCCCTGATACATTCCAAGACCCCCAGTGGATGCTTAAAGCCACAGATATTACCATACCCTATATATGCTATGTTTTTTCATATACATACATACATACATACCTATGATAAAGTTTAATTTATAAGTTAGGCACAGTGAGACATGAACAATGACTAATAATAAAAGACCAATTATAATAATATATTGTAATAAATTTATGTGAATATGGCATCTTTCTCACAAAATACCCTATCATACCATACTTAACACTTTTTCTTCTTGTGATGATGTGACATGACAAATGCCTATGTGATGAGATGAAGTGAGGTGAATGACATAGGCATAGTGACATAGTGTCGGGCTACTGACCTTCTGATGATTTGTCAGGAAGATCATCTGCTTCTAAACTACAGTTGACCATGGGTAACTGAAATCATCATGGAAAATGAAACCAGGGATAAAGGGGGAACTACTGTATATTCAGAGTACAACAATCAAGTTCAGAAAATGTAACATTGATCTAAAACTTTAATCTATTACCCATATTCCAATGTATCCATTGTCCAAACGGTGTTCTTTAAAGCAGTTTGTTCCTCTGGCACAGAACCCCATTCAGGATCACATGTAGCATTTAGTTGTCAAATCTCCTTAGTCTCTTTTCATCTGTACCAATTCCCCAGCCATCCTTTGTCTTTAGTGACATTGCCATTTTTTAAGAATACAGGCCCTTTATTTGTAGGATATTCCTAAATTTGGATTTGTCTTGCATCTCTTCATAATTAGATGAAGTTAAGCATTTTCAGTCAGAATACTATATAAGTGATGATGTCTTCTTCCCCAGGTACCATCTGCCCCCCTTGTGATGATATTAATTTTAACCACTGTCAAAGACAGTGTGTAGGATAGGAGTTTAGGAATAATCTCAAACCAGATCTCTTTTTAAGGTATGGTTCATAAGAAACAATCTGTTAGCCTGGGAAAACTCTGGAAATGCAGGCCAATCTCAAAGCAGCAGCAAGTCTGATTTTCCTGCCAAGAATGCCATCCAGCCCATCTCCTGACCCTTAACCTCTCTGTTTCCAAAGCTGGAGTGTGACATCAGTCTACTTTATTTCCCTACCTGCAGAGGCCAAACAGCAAGCTCCCCAAGTGGAGCCTTTGAAGTTCCTCTCACTAGACTAGATGTGAGTGTCAACCACCACCTTCTCCCCTCCACACCCGAGTCCTCTCCCATGCACTGAGGTGGGGCAGGACAGAACACAGACACAACTCACTACAAAGCACTTGCTATCAGAAAATTCTCTCTTATCTCCAACAGCTCAACTGTTTTATATCTTTGGTCTGGGAGCAGGGTTTTTAAGCATTATAGCCCCAGTTTTCAAATATTTTCTTTTAAAATTTGCATCTTGGCCTCATTGTATTTTGATGGCGCCAATGAGACTCCCAAATTAGCATCCTATTAAACTTCCAACTTATTTGATAGGGTCGTAGCTCTTAGAGGTATTTACACTACTTGCCATTGAATTGCTCATGGCCTCGTTCCGATAACAAAGAAGAATGGAAATTTTAAAGAAAAATATATGGATATTTCAAATCTTGCCTACTTCAATTTACAATGATTCTTCCTAAATATAATTTCATGCTTCCATCTATATATCAGGATAGCATTTATCAATCACTTCAGAGGATCTCATACCTCTATACCAAAATTTTTAAGAATGCAACATCACATAGAACTGATTTTAGTTTTAATTTGCCTTTTGCCAGTCTTTACCAAAAGAATAATCACCAAGGTTTCATTTTCCTTAACTATAAAATGAGGGAAATAATGGTGCCCACCTCCTACGCTCCTTGTGAGGTTTAAATTAGAAAATACACTTAAAGGGCTTGGCACGTTACCTGCCACAAAGTAAGTGCTCAATAAATGCTAATTATTTTTGTGATTATCGTTATCTGAGAGAAAAGCAATACTGAAGGTCATAAGAAAACCAAGTATCAGAGATATTGTGACCCATTCAAGAGGACACACTAGTGACTGAGCCAGCACTACCCTGTCTCCAGAGACTCTGAGTCAACAGCTCTTTCATTTACACATCAGTCCCTTCAGTAAACAGTAGTAAATGCTTGATAACTATTGAAATTTTGATCTCTTTCAGGGAGATTTGGATTTTTTTTAAAGTCTATAAGAGAAAGAAATCTAATTTTTAACAGGAAAATTTCAGACATAATAGGGAAAACAAGTTTTGAGACCAAAAGAAAGAGAAGTGGCTAAATTTCCAGTCTGGTGTTACAAAACCACCCAAAAATGTCACATGGGACCTCTGCCTTCTACAAGCTGACAGCTTTTATCTCTTCACGGAAGGGAGCAGATAAAACCCATACGGAAAACAGCCATCTGACACCAGAGAACGCTGTCATGCTTGCAGTCCCCTGGGTGATAAGGGGGAAGATGTACTCCAAACTTTGACCATCCCTCACCTCTTACAAACTTCTGGTGATCATAAGAAGGGCAGCTTGCCCTGTTAAGGTCCTAACATGCAAATTAAGAGAGACTTCTTAAACTGTAGTCCAGGTGCTAAGATCCCCCAGGATTTCTGAGCAGTCACTCTTAAATGATTACTTTAGTATTTTAAACTGTCTTGATGAAGGGAAACAGACAAATAAAGCTAAACTCACCAGTAGTAAATGTCCATGGGAATAAAAGATTTGAGAACAAGTCTCGGTAGAGGGGAAAGATATAGACTGTGAGGAAGGAAACTAACATATATTAACAACATTCATGTTTGAATCTCTGTGCGGAGCACTCTTCATACAATATGTAATAACCTCCAGGAGATAATCGCTATTTTAACCCCATTTTTTAAATGTTTATTTTTGAGAGAGAGGGGGCAGAGAATCAACAGTGGGCTCTGCACGGGTAGCCGAGAGCCTGACATGGGGCTCAAACCCACAAATCTCAAGATCATGACTTGAGCTGAAGTCGGATGCTTAACCGACTGAGCCACCCAGGCTCCCCTATCCCCATTTTATAGCTGAAGAAACTGAGACTTAGAGAAACTAAGGAATCTATCCAAGATCCCCCAATTAGTAAGATACATGGAGAGAAAAGAGAAGATAGCACCATAATTCAGATAAGGGCAAAACCAGGGAAGATACTCAGAAGTCTTTTTTCCCACCCCCAGCCTCTTCCCCAAGTTTGCCTTGGTTTCCTCTCTTAAGTGTATATGGTAGGAATTGTAGTTCTGTGGGCTTGCTGTGTGCATTATTTCAGGCATATACCTCCTGGTTACCCAACGAAAACATGGGTTTGCTCAAGGCAAGAGCTCTGTCCTGTACTTCTCTTGCATATCCCCTCACACCCACACACAGTGCTGAAGTCATTAGTGCTCTTGAATCCCGGTCATGCTGACTCCATTCCATGATCTGCTTAGGGCAAATGCTCTGGAAATGGGATCTTTCCATGGGCTTTTCAGTCTTTTTAAGTCATTTGGTGGTATGCGGGCCAAGTAAATATCTGAAGGGCTAAGAGGAGCAAGATGAGTGTTGATTTAAATGATAGGCACATTTACAAAGCACCAAAGGAGTAAACTTCAGAGAGGTCAGAAGCTTGGGCCTCCTGAGGCGTGCTTCTGGAAATGTGACTTGCATTTAACCAGTCTCAGAGCAAACTCCTTAGAGGATGGGGAAAGGATGGGGCGCCTGGGTGGCTCGTCGGTTAAGCGTCCGACTTCGGCTCAGGTCATGATCTCACGGTCCGTGAGTTCGAGCCCCGCGTCAGGCTCTGTGCTGACAGCTCAGAGCCTGGAGCCTGTTTCAGATTCTGTGTCTCCCTCTCTCTCTGCTCCTCCCCTGTTCGTGCTCTGTCTCTCTCTGTCTCAAAAATAAATAAACGTTAAAAAAAAAAAATTTAAGAGGATGGGAAAAGGGAGGGGGGTAGGCTGGGGTGGCAGTGCTGTACCAGCTACGTGTGCAGGCAGGCATATGGCCACAGTCTTCAGGCCTGATTATTTGTAAGAATTAGATATATGATAAAGGACATCAAAAAGCAATGAGAAAGCATAAGATTACTCAAGAAATAATGTTGAGGTGATTATTTACTTATATGGAGAATACCAGTTTTGTACAGTTTTAGGATATCACATAATATGTTAAGATAAAAATAAATTTAGGTGCGGGTGCCTGGGTGACTCAGTGGGTTAAGCGACCAACTCTTGGTTTTGGCTCAGGTCATGATCTCACAGTTCCTGAGATAGAGGCCACATTGGGTTCCAAATTGGGATTCTCTTTCTTCCTCTCTGCCTCTCCCCTGCTCTCTCTCTCTCTCTCTGTCTCTAAATCAATTAATTAAGTAAGTAAATAAGTAATTGTTCAGGTGAATATATTATTACTCAATATTTCTAAAATATCCCCCCCAAAATTGAATTTAAATTTAGCACTCTATGAATAAGTGATTTCTTAATTTAGAAATACATATGCCTTAATATAAAAATATAAAGCAATATATCAAGTAAGTGCGTTTCATACAACTTTTAATTTTTATGTCAAAACTCTAATAAAATTAAAAAGTAGACAACAAAATGAGAAAACTTTGCAACAACTGTCATATGCAAAAGATTGATTATAGGAAAGAAATCAAAGTAATATAATAGTGAGATATCATTTCTCATGTATCAGATTAGCAAAATCTTTTTTATTATAGTAACCAATGCTGATATTGAAACAGCCAATCTCATATCTTCTACAACCATTTTAAATGGCAAAATGGAACTACTGAATATATCCTAAGGATATAATCCTATATTTGAAAAATACTTTATTCACAATTGTGTTTATCATAATATGAATAATAATAAACCTTGGTGGTAAAGTAAATATTGCACAATAGCAAATGTAAGCTGTAGCAGCTGACATAATATGTAGCCAATAATTCTTATTAAGAATACGTAATAATATATAAAATGACTTATATCATGACTTTAAAAGCAGGATAAGGGCACCTGGGTGGCTCAGTCAGTTGAGTATCTGATTCTTAATTTCTGCTCAGGTTATGATCTCATGATTCATGAGATCAAGCCCTGGGTCAGGCTCTGCACTGATAGCACAGAACCTGTTTGAGATTCTCTCTCCTTTTCTGTCTGCCCCTCCCCTGCTCTCTCTCTCTCTCAATAAATATATAAACATTTAAAAAAAAATAAGGGCGCCTGGGTGGCTCAGTCAGTTAAGTGTCCGACTTCAGTTCAGGTCATGATCTCACAGTTTGTGAGTTTGAGTCCTGCGTCAGGCTCTGTGCTGACAACTCAGAGCTGGAGCCTGCTTCAGATTCTGAGTCTCCCTCTCTCTGCCCCTCCCCAGCTTGCACTCTGTCTCTCTCTCTCTCAAAAATAAACATTAAAAAAATTTTAAAATAAATAAAAATAAATAAAAAATAAAAGCAAGATAAAAGTTCATACTGAGTATGGTCACTAAAATGTAGGAAAAATAAACAACAAAAAAAAAGACTTGCATGATAAAACTATGGGTAATATTTTTTTTACTTTTCTAATGTTTTAGAGAGTATATGTTACCTTTTCAATGGAAAATAAAAACACAGAAATAAATGACATCTTTTAAGTTGAAAAATTCGAAAGAAGAAATTATGAGAAAGATTTTTCTTTTTTTTTTAATTTTTTAATGTTCATTTATTTTTGAGAGAGAGAGAGAGACAGAGTGTGAGCGGGGGAGGGGCAGAGAGAGGGAGACACAGAATCCAAAACAGGCTCCAGGCTCTGAGCTGTCAGCACAGAGCCCGACATGGGGCTCAAACTCACCAACTGTGAGATCATGATCTGAGGCAAAGTCGAATGCTTAACCAACTGTGCCACCCCGGTTCCCCATGAGAAAGATTTTTCAAACAAAGTCTAAGTTAACACAGCAGAGTGAAGGCAGGACAGTAGAAGATGAAATTATCAGATTCGGTTGTGCAGCATACATGCTTGGAAACTTTTGGTTGCGGTGTTTTAATTAATCTTTTCCTATTAATGCACACTTTCAAGAAAATGTTGATCATGTTCTATGTAGTGAGGTCATTAGTAGAGCACATACCTTCAAAGCATTTAAGTAACTCAGTTTTTGCTGGGCCAGTCTTCTGTCATCTTTCTGAACATCTCAGTAGAGAAAGGTGCCAAGTGAAAATTCAAGAAGCCTGTAGAATTCGAATCCACCCTTCTTGGCAGAAATGGATTTAAGACTGGAATACCGTTGTCCATAACAACCTTATCAGTGTTTGGAGTCTGCTTATTTCTGGGTACCATGTTCCAGGAAACTTGTTCCCATTTTTTTGCCTTAGCTATGGGCCTTGGGCTAAGCCTGATCTCCACTGCAATCTCTGCTTATCAAACTGGAACAGGCATGATATTGAATATACCTTGCAATAAATGACACAGAAATATTGATAGATAAAATACTAAACTCTTTTCAATGGGAACCTCGTACAGATATTCAAATATGTGGGCCTAAACTCAGCTCAATCAGATTGTATCGCTCTTAAGAATGCTTTAAGACACTTGAACTAATCTAATCTAGTATCTTTCCTGTAGAAGTGAAGTTTACACTACAGAACACTGTTTGCCTTCAAATACTAACCCATCACAGCTGCTTCACTCTGACTTTCATTTCCCGGAAAGGATGGACACCTGCCTAAGACGTCACTTCTTACCCATGTTTGTATGTAAACTATGCTATCACAACACCAAGTTTTGAACACATGCTCACTTCCTTGTAGACTGTTTAAGGGTCTGTCTTTGCATTATAGAATTTCTGAGAGAATGTATAAATGGCAGTGGGTAGGACCAGAGGTGGCCAAGGAGTAGTGGTAGAAAGTTTAGGAAAACTTGTTAACAGCGTCTGTTCTGTTTACTTCCGATGAACATGCTAATTTACTCACAGGTTACAATTCTTCCATTGCCACAGCATTTGAAATATCCTTCCCATATGTCTAATACTAATACCTTAGTATTTGTTAATATTTTGCCGTCTCCTCAAATACACAGGCATACACATGTCCATGAAAATTTGTACCATATTGGTTTTTCAGCAGCTGTATTACAAGTCTACATTAACTTTACATTCTTAGAGTTTTATCATCTGTCTTGCAGTCATTAGAATTTTCTTCCAACTTAACATTTACATGACCTGTTTTTCCTTCACAGACTTTCGTGTTGTCAGCCCTATTCTTAGACCAAAGACAGGGATATGGGGAGAGAGGAGATCTCATTTTCTCTACTCTCACCCCTGCTGCAACATAGCCCACCAATCCAAGTGACATCCACCAGCACCATTCATGTTTATTTCCAATAGAGCTTTTGTCCTTTCTCAAGAGCCCTGTGAAGGTTTACGTTGCATTAGATGCTTTCATGTTGCTCCACTTCTGGGTAATTACCCATTTCTTCCACCAAATTGATGGAAATATCAGCCTCTATTCCCCCCCCCCCCAAACTCAGTCTCTCTGTGCTCTTGTCATCCATGACTAGGTCAACCTGGAACCAATAAGACAGGGTTTGGAAACAAACTAATTGTGTTGTATTCACCTAAAAATGTTCTTAAAAAGCAAGTAGACATGAACACTTTAGATGCTTTATTTTTTTTAATGTTTATTTATTTTTGAGACAGCAAGAGACAGAGCACGAGTGGGGTAAAGAAAGAGAGAGGGAGACACAGAATCTGAAGCAGACTCCAGGCTCTGGGCTGTCAGCACAGAACCGGACGTGGGGCTCAAACTCATGAACCACAAAATCATGACCTGAGCTATGGTCAGATGCTTAACCACTTGAGCCACCCAGGTGCCCCTTAAATGCTTTAAATATAACCATTTATTCAAAGTTAAAGGGACATACTAGCATTTTATTTATTCCACAAATCTTTATTGACCACCTACTATGTGCCAGGAACTATGCACGTAGTTATTCCAGAAACTGTTTCTGCCCTCAAAAACTTTGACGTAAACATTCATTAGAAAGTGCCTCCTGTTTTTGTAAGCCATGTAAAATTGGATAGGTATTAAGAAAAAGGAAAACACTGATATTAAATATCTTGTGAATTTTATGCTCCAGTTCATCATGCTTGCAGATGGAATTCTAAAATCAGAATCAAGGTAAAATTTGAATGAAGTAGGAAAAAATTACCCTTTAAACATTAGAATCTAATCAAGAACTGTCATACACTCAGCGTCCAAGTTATGAGGTCAGTCAAACAGAGGGAGGAGTATATGAACAATTCCCTTCTCAGGAACTACACCCACTGAGAGGCAGATGAAATCTCCCCCACACAAGTTGCTATTTTCCTCTTTATTTTCTGGACAAAATGTTAAATTTTCAGTTAAACTGGATTATATTTTAACTTCACGATAAAAACGAAGCTCGTGAGCTTCTTCGACTGTCACTCACCTCTGATAGGGATATTTTGTCACGTATGTTATTAAGAAATAATTTAAGGGGGTTGCCTGGGTGGCTCAATTGGTTAAACATCCCGACTTCAGCTCAGGTCATGATCTCACAATTTGTGAGTTTGAGCCCTGAGTCAGGCTCTGTGCTGACAGCTCAGAGCCTGGAACCTGCTTTGGATTCTGTATCTCCCTCTCCCTCTGTTCCTCCCCCACTCCCTGTGTGTGTGTGTCTCTCTCTCTTTCTCTCTCTCTGAAAAATGAATAAACATTAAAAAAAGAAAGAAAGAAATCATTTGACAGAAGGATAAGAGTTTAGAAAATTGGTGCTCTGAGGGAGAAAAATCAAACCATATATTGTCACCCATGAACAATATGCATAATGGCACGTGCCCGCCAAAGCATACATTTAAAAAATCCTAGAAACATATATTGTTAAGATAATTATTAATTATAGAGACTCTCAAGGATAAAAAGGCAGATGTCATAGTTTAAATGACAATTAAGGGATATCAAATATTTTTACCTTAAAAATATATTAGGGGTGCTTGGCTGGCTCAGTCGGTGGAACGTGTGATTCAATCTTGGGGTCATGAGTTCAAGCCCCATGTTCAGCATAGAGCTTACTACAAAATAAAATATATATATATAATGTATATATATGCACATATATATATACATTATATATAATATATAAATATTAATTATATATTATATATAAATACATATGTATATATAATGTATATGTTTATATATATTTATATGTAAATATTAGGTCAATAAAGTGGCTAACCAAAAAAGTTGAACATCTGTATAAACAGTATTTTCTATATATAAAAGCCAAACATGTTTTATTATCTGTTTCCATCATTTATCCCAAATTGAAATAGATTCATAAGTTTTCTGTGTGTGAATTTCTTACAATTAAATACTATTCTGGTGATATATCTTGATGCTTAACAGATGTGTTTTATCAGTTCTAAAGAAGACACAAGTGGGAATTTTTTTTTTAATTTTTTTAATGTTTATTTATTTTTGAGACAGAGAGAGATAGAGCATGAACGGGGGAGGGTCAGAGAGAGAGGGAGACACAGAATCTGAAGCAGGCTCCAGGCTCTGAGCTGTCAGCACAGAGCCCGATGCGGGGCTTGAACTCACGGACTGTGAGATCATGACCTGGGCCGAAGTCGGACACTTAACCGACTGAGCCACCCAGGCGCCCCTGAAAGTGGGAATTTTTTAAATTACATACACTTAAAACTTATAGAAAGAGAAAGAAATGCAAAAGGAATATAAGGGAAAGGAAGAGGAGACTTTAAGAGGGGTAATAATGGAGGGAGGAAGACAATGTATCTCAGGATGCAAGAAATACAGGGATGGAAAAGAAAGGAGACGAGGGAGGTGATATACTCTGAATCTCACTGTTTAGAAACTGGAGGAGGGAAGAAGTCTCACTGGCCAGTTTGAGGGTGGCACTGAGGACAGACAAGGGGTTTTGCCCTGCTTCCAGTTAGGGCTCCAAAAGGAGGCTGTCTCTCAAGCAATTGTCAGCCACACTAATGGGAGAGCAGTATGTCATGGCAGAGAAAAAATAGCAATTCCATGGAAATGGACAGAGAAGGAAGTTTGAGAGCAGGTCCCAGAGTTTCTAGTCCATGTGGTATAGATGGAAGCCCAAAGTGCTGATTCTAAAGGTAAGAATGTGAAGGCATGTGAGCTGAGACACAGTGGGGCTGCTAAGAGCCACTGTACAAATCACTTTCCGCTCTGGTGAAGGGTGAGATGATCCATAATCCACTAGGCTAGTGGCCAGATAGAGAACAGGGCAGAAACTCGGAGGGAACTGTAGTGAGCAAGATGATGCCAAGTCAGTCAAGGAGAACCAATGAGATCCAGTCAAGCTAAGTGAGTTACGATGAGTTACAGACCTCAGTCAAGAATGCCAACAGAGCCAGCAGCAACCTGGCAGACAAGAGACATTACCACAGAGAACAGAGAAGCCAGAATACAGAACAAGGAAACCCTCCCCCCAAAGCCACAAGGTCACAAAACCACATCCTGCCAGGTGAAATCTAAAAGGCCAAACATTTGACATGTAGCTAAAGAGATTATTTAAATGTATGTAACTGGATCAAATTTTCAACAGAAATGGACAGAAGTCAGCTTTGTCCTAGTCATCCAGCAGATGGAGTGTTGATGAAGATCGGATCAGCCTTAGACAATTAAGTTTTATTTTTCTTTTTAGCTTTTTTTATTTTTATTTTACAAGTAACCTCTATCCCCAGTGTGGAGTTGAACTCGTGACCCTGAGACCAAGAGTCACCTATTCTACCAACTGAGCCAGCCAGGAGCTGCTCTTTTTAGCTTTTTTTTTTTTTTTTTTTTTTTTTTTTTTTTTTTTTTTGAGATATAATTGACATAAAACATTGTATAAGTTTAAGATGTACAATGATATGATACAATGAAATTTTAGAGAAATAAAGGAACTACATTTCCTCTGCATCTCTGATTTGCAGCGTAAGTAAATATGGGGCCCCCCAAAATATGACTTCTCTGCTTTTTAGTCAATGTATGGTATTTGATGATGCCAAACTCTGTTGTTTCTGAGCATTTGCAGAGAAATAAAGAATATGCTTCATGAACCTTCTTTGATCTCTGCAGCCAGAAGCAATCCATCCCTCTTCTGAATTTTCATAGCAGATCAGTTCTTGAAATGTGGCCCCTAGACATCGGAACTTGTTAGAAATGCAAATTGTTGGACCCTATCCCAGATCTATTGCAGCAGGAACTTGGGAGGGGAGGCGGCAATCTGTATTTTAACAAATCATTTAACAAGTATCAGAATATTTGCTAACATTTGAGAACCACTGTCAGCACTTTGTACCTCTTTTATGAGATCTATTACATTCTAGCATTATGGTTTTAGTTTTACTGTCCTGTGGCTCCCAGGTTAGAATATTTTATCTCATCAGACCATAAATATGCATTAATCATCCTTGTCATAGTCATTACCAAGCCCCTGAGTTATACTTCTCAATTCCTTGCAGATTTACCTCTGGGCTCATTGTTACTTTTGCTAACACTTCTCTGGTCATAACTCATAATACTTTCAATATCTATGTAAATGGTCTTTCTCACATCCTGGCTTCCAACTTAATTCACCCCAAGTCCTCTTCTTCGCTTCAGCTGCTCACTCTATAAGCATGCCATCAGTCCTATCATTACCAATGATTACAACCTACAATATCATTCCTTTTTTAATGTTTTTTAATGTTTTTATTTCTATTTGAGAGAGAGAGAGACAGTGCATGAGTGGGGGAGGGACAGAGAGAGAAGGAGACACAATCTGAAGCAGGCCCCAGGCTCTGAGCTGTCAGCACAGAGCCTGATGTGGGGCTTGAGCTCACAAGCCATGAGATCATGACCTGAGCCGAAGTCGGATGCTTAACCAACTGACCCACCCAGGTGCCCCCCACAATATCACTCTTAAGCAGCTTACTCCCTTACTGCCATCTACTTCCTATCTTTCTAACTAACTACAGCTTTAAATCCCCATAATCACACTGACCCACCACGAATCCATGGTAACCTGCCTCTCACCGGTCCTACTTTCCTGTCTTACTCAGTTGGATCAGAACTGATCGTTATAACCATTTCCATGCACTATTCTCAACTCTCCTCATCATCTCTTTTTGTGTTATTCACCTAGTAAAACTCCAATCCTGGTCAAAGCCAACGCTCAGCTTGCTCTCTACCTGCACTGCTGATGTACAGTGCCAGAGAAAAATGTAAGACTACACTGACCGTCTCATTCTAAATACATAACTACTGGACCTCGAGGGAATGTGGCAGTCATAACATGCTCTCTGAATCCGTTCGTTCCTCCAGTCTTCTAGATGACTACTTCAAACCTTCTGCTCTTTCTCCAAATGCCAACAGCTCCCGCCCAAACCTTACTTCCATCCTGCTGATAGCCTTGCCACTTATTTCAATGAGAGAATAGAAGCAATTTAAACAAAGCTTCCGAAAGCACCTGCCAACGCATCTATGTCATTTCCTGTGCCTTCTGTCCTCTTGTTATGAACTCACTCCTTACAGAAAATCTTCCGAACAGTTGTGCATATTTTCCGCCTTAAATTTTTCTCCTCCCATTAATTCCTGGAACCCTTTGGCTTTTCCCCATTAATCCACTGAAGCCACTCTTGTCAAAATCACCTGTGACCTCCATGATGCTAAATCAATGGTCTTCTGTCTTCATCTTTCTTGCCCTATCAGCAGCATTGTACACAGTTAATCACTCCCTTCTGTTTGATATATTTTTTCCATCTGGCTTCCAGGACACCATACTCTCCTGACGTACCTTACATTTCATCGCCTACTTCTCAAACTTTATTGGCTCCTTCTTGTATCCCAAACAGCTAAACAAAGGAGGGCCCCAGGGCACAGACATTGAACCTCTTATCAGTCTACCTTTACTCACAAGTTTTCCACTCCAAGATGGATTCCAAAGTCTACATCCATCTGCCTACACATCCAGACTTGTTTGTCTAATAGACAACTTTCAGTCGACTGGCCAGCAGCATTTGACACAAGATTGCTCAGGCTGCTGTATGAAAAAAGGATTCAAGGGGATCAAGAAATGATATAGGAACACTAGTGAGAAGGCTAAGGTAAAAAGTAAGGTCCAGGGAAAAAGTAATATTGGTGTGACCTCTAGTTGTGGTAGACATGAAGAACAGTGGAATCATTTAAAATTAGATTAAAGGTGGAGTCAAAGGACTTGATGGATTGGAGGGAGGTGGGGAGGAAGAGAAAAAATTGTTATAAGAGACATTATCTCCTAATGTTCAAGGTCGTGACAAACTCTCAGAAAAATAAGCCAAATTGTCCTGTGGGAAGGTATGTCAGAAGGGTAGTAGAATGATACTAACTCTCTAAGGCCAGTTATTTCCTAACAATCTCTTAAAGAACATAACACAGTTATATTTTTCATGTAATGCCCACTAATTGCTTATCCAGCCAGTAATAAATGCAGAACTTCATCTCAGGAGAAAAGTTTCACATACAAATATGTAAATATCTGATTAAAAAAATGAAAAGAACTCTGAGGAGACTCAGGAAATGGATAAGCTCATGACTGTCATGAAGGCACAATTGAGCGCTTGTGATCACTGTACCCAAGTTCCAAGACATCTGCCTTTAAACATGAAACTGTTTAGGGGTGCCTGGGTGACTCAGTGGGTTAAGCATCCACCTTGGGCTCAGGTCATGATCTTGCCATCTGTGAGTTTGAGCCTGATGTCAGGCTCTAAGCTGACAGCGTGGAGCCTGGAGCCTGCTTCGATTCTGTGTCTCCCTCTCTCTCTCTCTCTGCCCCTCCCCTGCTCTCCCTCTCTCTCTCTCATAAATAAATAAACAGTAGAAAAAAAATTTTTTAATTTTGTTAAAAAAAACCATGAAACTGTTTATTGTACATGAGGTAAAAGGGCAATAAATGCTCGTGCACTGATTGTCTCAAGCTGAATGCAACCAATTTTTAGATGGCACAGTAAGAATTCTGAAATCGTTTTATTTTTCTCTTTTTATGGGAGCGAAAATAAGCCTAGCTCACATTTATTGTTCGTATATGGCCTGTTCATATATTACCTGTCAAATACCGTATGGTAACCTGTTCGTATAAGGCAGGTTACCATGGATTCGTGGTGGGTCAGTGTGATTATGGGGATTTAAAGCTGTAGTTAGTTAGAAAGATAGGAAGTAGACCATAGATTCAGAGAGCCCTAATTCTTCATAAACACAGAATTTAGCTCTCCTTTTATCTTTACTGAAAAGTCCTTTTCAAATAAAATAATCAGGATGTGGAGGAGAAGGAGCAGGGGGAGGAGGAAGGACACTTTCATTGACACGGAAGGAAAGAGGAAGGTGTTGGGCACAGAAATAGGAGTGTCATTGGTTTGCTCACAGGAAGATGAGGGAACACCATCTGATTCCTTTTTTCTTAGCAAACTGGGGTGAGGAAGAGGGAGAAGCAGAAGAAAGGGAGAAGCTAAAAGAGGGAAATGTGTGAAACCAAGAGAGTGAGAGGGCGAGAGAGGAGCTTACCAAGAAAATTCTTATTTGCAGAATGGAAAATGAAAAGATTGACAGGATGTAACGCTTGCTATGAGAGGGTTGCTAGGATGCAGCTGGGTTCATATTTCATTTTTCTCTGTTCAGAATGTAAAAATCTATGTAGGAACGAACGCCTGGGTGGCTCAGTCGCTAAGTGTCCAACTCTTCATTTTGGCTCAGGTCACGACGTTGCTGTTTGTGGGATCCAGCCCCACCATAGACTCTGTGCTGACAGCACGGAGCCTGCTTGGGATTCTCTCTCTCACTCTCTCTCTCTGCCCCTGCCCCTCCCCCTCCCCCCCAAAAAATAAATAAATAAACATTTTTTAAAAATCTATGTAGGGTTCAGGCATCAAGGAAATCATATGCTGTGTAAATAAACTGAATGTAAACTTTTAAAATTATAAGACTTTAGGTTTATTACTTTGAAACAAATAGCTACCTATTTGCTGCACTGAAAACAATAAGGAAAAAAATTAATCAACAGGAATTCTGTTAACTGTCACTTAAGCAAAACCATTTCCTTTCTTTGAAATCCAGCTGGAAATGTTCACAGGGCAAGGCGTTTGCCGCCAACCCAAGGTACAAACACTCATTACAGGACAAACAGAGGAAATTATTCCATCATAAATCTGTCAGTCATGAAAACAGGCCATTCAGACCCTTACAAAGCCCTTATCTGCTCACTGGTTCTCCTGCTCCTGCTATTTCTCTTTTCTTTCCTCAAGAAGGGACAGACGTTTAGTCATTGGAATCACAGGAACTTGATATGTGGGAGGGGCATTGCAATTCTTCTGGCTCAGGACTCTCCATATGTTTGCATTGCTTTTATATAAATCATCAGGATTTTATGCATGGAAGTCTCCAGTGAAAGAACTCAGTAGCTCTGTAGGGCACCCATTGCATGCTGGACAGCTCTTCCTTCTATTGAACTTAACTCATTTCCCTGATGTGCCTCTGAGTTTGCCCTTTTATTTATTTTTAATTTTTTTGATTTTATTTATTTCTGAGAGAGAGAGAGAGAGAAAGAGAGAGAGAGAGAGAGAATGCAAGCAGGAGAGGGGCAGAAAGAGAGGAAGACACAAAACCTGAAGCAGGCTCCAAGCTGTCAGCACAGAGCCGGATGCAGGGCTCGAACTCCGGAACTGCGAGATCATGACATGAGCCAAAGTTGGATGCTTAACCAACTGAGCCACCCAGGTACCCCTGAGTTTGCCCTTTTAAAGGTTTTCACAACTCTGATGTTTATTCTGTATGTTATCCCCTCAAAGAGAGAAGACAGAGATCATACACTGTCCTGACTTCTTTTCTCTAGTAGATAATTCTTGTTCTTATTTCTATTTCCTCCTTCTTATGTTCTTTCAGAATATCTCTTTGATTGTGCCCCTGTTTGATTATATTTTCAAGTGTGCTGTTCAGAGCTGGATACAATTATCCAAGGATCTTGTCTGATAAGGAAGAGTAGAGTGAACCTATAATTTTTCCTTTGAAGTATTACGTTTATTGCTTGCTATATAACTAATATGTTTATTACATATTATCAGAATGATATTCTATTCAAAATGTTAATGCATCTAATGATCCAAAACTTTTGGTGATATTGTCACACTATTGACTCATTGCAGCATGCTGAATAATGGTTCTTTAAAGATATCCATATCCTACCCCTGGAGTCTGTGAATACGTTACGTTACATGGCCAAAGAACTTTGCAGGTGCCATTAGTTAAGGATCTTGAAAAGGGGAAATTATTCTGGATTATCTGGATGGTTCAATGTAATATCAAGGGTTCTTACAAGAAGGAGGCAGGAGGGCCAGAGTAAGAGAAGGAGATATGACAAGAGAAGCAGTGGTCAGAGTGACACGGGGCCACAGACCAAGTAGTGTGGACAGCCTCTGAAGAGCTAAAATAGTCAAGGGAACAAATTCTCTCCTAGAGCCCCCAAAAGAAATGTGGCCCTGCTGAATCATTTTAGACTGTGGACCTCCGTAACTATAAGAGAATAATTTGCATTCTTTTAAGCCACTCAATTTGTGACAATATTATAGAAACTAATACACTCATATTTAGCTTAAGTTAATGTAGGTCTTGTTCATAAATACTATAGCAAAACTCCATGTTACATTTATATGATTGATTTTATGGATATAAAAACAAAACCTTAGCAATTGTTTACATCAATTTTATTTTGCTTGCTTCATCTCTTCCTTTCAGCTGTCAAAAATGTATTAAGGAGCACCTGGGTGGCTCAGTCATTTAAGCGTCCGACTTCGGCTCAGGTTACGATCTCACCATTCCCAAGCTCGAGCCCCATGTCAGGCTCTGTGCTGACAGCTCAGAGCCTGGAGCCTGCTTCGGATTCTGTATCTCCATCTCTCTCTGCCCATCCCCCGCTCATTCTCTCTCTCTCTCTCTCTCTCTCTCTCTCTCTCTCTCTCTCTCTCTCAAAAATAAATAAACATTTAAAAAAATGTATCAAAACCTGACCGTGATACCCAAGTGCCCATAATCCTTCTATCATAATGGAATGTACTGATGGTTTTATAATCATTTCTTTCTCTATCATTAATCAAATCACCAATCAAAATTTCTATTAGGGGAGGACAAAGGAAAAAGACAAGAGAGATGTACCTCCCTCCAGATTTTAGAAATAATCGTTTATCAATGACTTTGTTATATTTCACTCGACCTACATTTTTCAATTATATCCAATTCATGAGACTTTCAGAAACCTTGAACTGATTCATACCCTTCTGATAGTAATTCTATCAAAGATGAAGTCCCATGAACCTTTTCTTTGTGTATCTGTGCTGGTTTCTGGTGACCCCAGCTTTCTTTTCTAGGTGCTCATAAGTCACTAGTTTTTCTAATGTAATCAAGAATTTTGCCTGGACAACAATGCATTTATAGGCCCCGGTTTGATGAGTGTAAATACTTAAAAATTCTTTCCTAATATTAAGAAAGATAACAAAATATCTGCACATTGCTTATCTTTTAAAAACGATACCCATATACATATTAGATGAACTATCTGTTCAAGTCTTTTGTCCAATTTTTTTGGAAAGGGACCGTTTATTTCCTTATGATTAATTTTCAAAGTTCTTTCTAATGTTCTAGATACAAGTATTTTTCAAATACGTGATTTACAAAATTTTCCCGTCTGTACCTTGTCTTTTCATTCTCTTAAAAATGTCTTTCACAAAGCAAACCTTTTACATTTGATAAAATACAATTGGCAAAGCTTTTCTTTTAAAGGTGGTGCTTTTGGTTTTGCAGCTAGAAACTCTTTGCCTATCCTCTCTCTTGCTCCTTGTGCCTGAACTAGAGACTTCTGGAGCTCTCACTCTGTCCACAACGATGTCCACATCCCAGTTTCAAATAGACTTGAATCATGCTGGGCAGTGCAGAGTTGTTGTTTTTGTTTGTTTGTTTGTTTGTTTTGTTTTTTTTAAATTTTATTTTAGAGAGAGAGTGAGTGCAAGTGGTGGTGAAGGGGAGAGAAAAAGAGAGGGAGAGAGAGAGACTCCCAAGCAGGCTCCACACTGTCAGCACAGAGCCAGATGGGGGGGCTCGAACTCATGAACCATGAGATCACGACCTGAGCCAAAACCAAGTATGATACTCCACCAACTGGGCCACCCAGGCACCCCTATCATTTATCTTCACATAAACTTGAACACCAAAAAAAAGCCTGGGGATGGGCAGGGAGAGAAGCAGCAATATACCTCAGCCAGTGGCAGCTGCAGCAGATGCTACCTTTGTCACGCCCACTTCTCCAGTCCCCTCTGCAATTAAAACTCCAGTTGCCGAGAATGGAGAAGAAAGAAGAGGCAGAGAGAAACCCCCACGGACCTACCAAGACTTAGATGTCAAAAAAAACCTAGCATCATGGTTCTGGTTCTGGGATAGATGGAGCTAGCATGCAACCCGTGTCTCCCACTGTGTGCAGCTATAAAACCTGAAAAGCAGGCATGGAACAGCTACCCGAGGATTCTGAAAAGTAAGTAGGAACAGGCAGGTTGGGGAAGAAAGCCAGAATTTGAAGTAACCCAAAAATGGCAGTGAATGTACCGATTTTTAAAAACTCTGGGGTGGCTGGGTAACTCAGTTGGTTGAGCATCCTACTCTTGATTTTGGCTCAGGTCATGATCCCAGGGTCGTGGGATCCAGGTCTGCTTGGGGTTCTGTGCTGGCATGGAGCCCGCTTGTGATTCTTTCTCGCCCTCTGCCCCTCCCCCACTCACACTCGCTCTCTCTCAAAAATAAATAAATAAATTAATATATTTTTTAAAAAGATAAATGGTAGACATCATGACATATATAAATCTGTTACTATAAACATTTAGAAAGGATATCTTTCTACATGAACACAATACCATTAGCACAGCCTAATACAATTAACAATAATTCCCTAAGACCTAGACCACATTAAAATTTTTTCAATTGTTCCCAACATGCAACTGACCAAATATTAGTATTTTAAAGGATGGTAACTGTGTAGAGGTAATCTTAGCTGGCATTCAGGAAAGGCCATTATCTTTTTTGTGTACAAACACCTTCTCAGTGCCCATAGGTCTAACTTCACATGTTTCTCCCATGATGCTCCCCTTCCTGGCATTTTAATCTCCAGCAAGGATAGGAAACAGAGGAGAACACAAATAACTTGCAAAATTTATTGTGGATAATCAGGGAATTAATCATTTTTAGCCTAAATCTATTATTAGTGAATACTCCATGTACGTTGAGTTAAAGATACTTCTTTATTGTGCTATGTTTCAAGCTGCCAGTGATAACTTTTTAATGGGTTATAAATCAGTTTGCTGGATCTGGACCGGCATCATTTAAAAAAATAAATAGAATAGAAACTTTCAAAGCACATCCCATATAGTAAAGTGTTTTTACGACATTATATTTCAGTTTTCTGTATGTAAATTTACATGTTGTGATTTGCAATAGAAATATATCCCTTATGGTAAGCTGTGGTCAAGAATTTTGAAAGCCACACATCATAGACAATCCAAAGGGGCCTTGTAACTTAGAGAGCTAGCCCCTTTTCCAATATCTACAGAGAATACTTGGATCCAGAAGACCCAGTCTTTCTTTTTTCCTGTACCTCTGGCTGACATGAGATTTCCTACAGATTCAAATATCTGGACAGGTGGGGACGGTGAGTGGTGCACTCACCAGCTAGCCGGGCTTCCTCTCATATAGAGCTCAGAATACCGTGGAATCAGATGGTGTGCCCACAGGGAGAAGACAAGGGCTATAGACAGGAATCGGGACACAAAGCAGGAAAGAGAAGAAGACACAGGTATGAACCCTTAGGCCAACAGCCCTATCTATAAGTCAGCATGCATGGGAGCAAAGATGAGAACAAGCCAAACCATTCTTGCAGCACAACCTAGTGCACACTCTGCAGAGAGATACTTCAGGCGAATGATTGAGGGCCTGGGCTGTAGAACCCGATCCTCTGAGACCTAAGCCCTCTTCTCTTCTTACCAGTCGTGTGCCCTTAGAAAAGTGGACCTCCCTGACTCATTTTTGTCACCTACAAAATGGGAGGAAAAGAGTTATCATCTCCTAGGTTCGTTGTGAGGATTACACAAGTCAGTACATGTACAAAGTGAGTACATAGCTTCTGGCAAATAAAAGACTCAATAAAAGTAACCATTATTTTTGAAGGGTTTGTGGAGGTGAGAGGGAAAGCAGAGAGTAATAAGGAGATGACTAGATAAGGGGTGCCTGGGTGGCTCAGTCAGTTAAGCATCCAACTCTTGATTTCAGATCAGGTCATGATCCCAGGGTCATGGAATAAAACGGGGCGTGGAGCTTGCTTGAGATTCATTCTCTCTCTCTCTCTCTCTCCCACTCTCTCTTCCTCTCTCTAAAATAAAAATAAATAAAAATGAGATGACTAGATAGAGCAAAATACAATGACTTTCAAATGTAATTACAATATTTTCATTTGACGGATGGGATTCCATATCAAGACAGTCCTGAAGCTGCTTATAACATTTTATTCTCTGTTAAATATGTCATTTGCTCATCATCCTGACTTGGCTGAAGTTACATTCATTGAAATCATGATATGCAGAGATAAATGAGAAGTTAATACTGAATTGAGAAGTGCAAATGTTGATTTTCTAGTATTAGTGTCTTTAATCTAACACTAACATACTTTAAAATTGCCTACATTTGGCAACATTCATCCCTCATGCTGGGTGTCATCTTCTCTGAAGAGTCCGGTTATCTAGGTCAAAGAGGACTCAGGCAAGCGGAGCACAGAGAGCACAGGAAGGAGTGTGGAATGCAGGGTGGGAAGGCAGCTATCTGTTGAGGATGGGTTGGTGCCAGGGGACATGTGGTTCCCAATGATGGGTCCCAGATTCTAGCAAAGGATACTGGGTGAATGAAAAGAGTGGGTGTGCCTTGTGGAAGCCCAGTTTTACTAGCAAGCAAAGAAGTCCTATAGGGGAATGCTATTGTAAAATTACAGTCTGTAGGTTAACAATTATCCACCCCTCCCCCATGAAGGATAACTGCCCTTCCACCCTAACTCGAGGACAGTTAACAGGTAGATGATGTATTGTGAAAGCTCAGCAAACTATTTTTTCCCTCCCTCCCAAAGTATGAAAGAGGAGAGACAAAGCTTACTTTTAATCTCCTTTTTTTTTCTTCTCTATCCCATTAACCAAACCACTATATATAAATCTGATAGGAAAACGATGTTGATCATACTTTATTTCTGAATGGTTACAGACCATACTCATGGCCACTTCCTGTATGTATTAATTATGAAAAAATGCCCTTGGCTTAAACAGTATTTTAAAGGTAAACCAGTTCTAGGATCCTTAAGGACATTATTCAATTTAATCTTTTATTTTACAAATTGGATGGTGGTATTCTTATCACATTCTTAATTTTTTTTTCATTTTAACAGTTTTTATTTAAAGTCATATATCACATTACTTTATTCCCGCATCTTCTCAATTGTTTCCTCATAGTTGCCCTTTCCCTTTCCTACTTGGTGAGATTTGGCTTCACGTTCAAGGATCTTTTTGGCATCTTTGTCCAGTTTTGGTCTAGTGATAACTACCTTGCCAGGGTGAATGTCCACATGGACAGCTGTGACATTCGCCTTCTCTCACTGTACTTGTTCAGGGTAGATGACGTATTTCCTCCTGTAAGCCTGGACTACTTTGCCAATTTGCTGACCTTTGTAGTGTCCTCACTCAACCTGTACTTTATCATCCTTTCAGATGGGCATGGATCAAATGTTGTACTTCTGTCTCAGCTCTTTGGAGACAAGGGAAGGCATAATCTTCCTGTGCATGTGGGAAGGTATGTCGAAATGCCTTTTATAGTTCTTGCTCTGGTCAGAAGCCACAAAGGGATTGAACTTCATTTAGGCCTCCAGCACTTCCTTAATTTTTACTTTCTTTACTTTTAAATGCAAGTATAAACTCCCAGCCCTTGGGAGGATTAGATGCATGTACATTAGACTATATACCTTTTTGACTCTCCTTTCCTGATATCATTGCTCAAATGGAGCCCTTCTGACAAATTTTTATGGTCTCTACCCCCACATGGTCAGTCCCACAGAATCCCAACAAATCTGGAGTCCAGAGGAAAGGAAGATAGGGAGTGCATTCCTCATGCATGCATGTCTATTTATATATAGTATGCCTCCAGTATTTACGGCTTGTAACAAACCAACTGTAATCTGAAACCCTACTGTATAATAAACATTGTTAATAACCAACTCCTGGAAATTGCTAACTTCTAGAAAGACTGTTAAGCCAATTAAATTATACCCTTTTGACATATAATGAAAATTTCTTCCCTAAAGCCAATGTCCACATTTGAAATAATTTAATAGGAAAGAATTTTAAGAGAACATTCTTTGAACAAAGGGTAGGAGAGAAAAATGTCTAGTAGAAAAGAGCATTCTCTAGGCATATAATATTCAGTTGATCAAAAGCTGAGTGAACTTCATTTATTTTTCACAGGGTTCTATCATAGGACTGCTAGGTTGGTAAGACCACTTTGCTTCTCAAATTACAGCAATAATGCGAAGCCTCAGTATCCTATTACATGCTACACATTTTTGTTGCTAAATTACATAAGAAATATTGGTATGGTATTTTTCTTACTCTCTGGTGCATCATCTTGGGCCTCTATTCTCTTTCCAGCCTCACCCTTTTCCTTCACAGAAGCCATTGTCTGGTTTATATAAAAAGTGTCAGCTCACTGCCTAATTTTACAAAAGAGAAAACAAAAACTTAATTAGAAATAAGATAATAAACTATAAAAGGCTATCATTAGAGCTTTCCTTCTTTAATATGAAAAGATGTGTTCTAATCATTTCATTTCTTTGACTTTTCTTTTTCACAAAAGAGTGCTTTTCCGTACCTCGTCTTCTCATTTCACAGGAAATGTCTCCACACAATGATTGTATTTTCTGTCAGTTGGTCTGCCTTGATTGGGATCAACCCAGGTGGGTGGCTTTTTCTTTCTTTCTTTCTTTCTTTCTTTTTTTTTCAGAAGTTCAAATTGAGTACTGGCTTCTCTCACACAGAAACCACAAGTCTCAGTTTCTCCTATGTTGAGGCAGAATGATTCTCCCCATCTTATCAGCGGTTTGCTGACAAACTTACTATTTCATGATCTTTCTGTTTCATAAACTTGACCATGTTAGTTGTCATTAACCCACTGAACTGGTCAAGGCCTACTAGTGTTACCTGTATCTGTCATGAAGTCATTACTTCCAGAGGTCTGTTGTGTACAGGGACATTTTGAACAGATGAATGGAACTTTTTCTCTGTAATAGGGGCTCCTCTCTGTGGCCAGTGACATAAGACCCATGTGAATTTCCATGTTGGCCCAGATTCATTCCAACAGTGCCATCCATTATTGAGTACCAAATGCCTGATTCTAGAATTGATCCCAATTCAGTAGGAATAATATGATTGGGGTACCTGCTCCAAAATACCTTCTGCATGAGCCTTCTAAAATCTTTCTTTCCCGGAGGCATTTGGGAAAACTGTAAGACACTATGTAAGTGTGGGAGAACCCCTCCACACCAGACCAGATGTGACAACCTCAGTTCAGATCCTGGTTCTGCCACTTCCTAATTGTGTGACTTAAGACAGGTTGCTTAATCTCTCTGTGCCACAGCTTCTTCATGGACTGGTTATTCTCTGTCCTTTTGCCCCATACTGAACCCCACGGTGACTGATACTTCAATCCTATATCACTGAGATTCCCTTGATGTCAGGCTTCTAGTTGTTTCAGCCACAGGGAAATTGGAAGATGGAAGGGAACATTAGAGTGTTTGTTCCCTCAATACCTCATCGACCCCAAACTATTCACTTCACCTGCCATCTCACCCCAAGAGATGGCCACCAAGGCCACACCACCTTGGTCACACCACCAAGGCTCTGGCCACATCTCTCCATGACTGCAGACGGTTTCTCAAAATAGCTCTTCCTAGAATAGCTCCTCATCAGGCCCCAGTTACACCATTTCCTTGCTCCCCTTTTCAGCCTGTGAGTGGGAACAGCTTCTGAAGGCAGCTAGTTTGCTGGGTGCTTCAGTATCCCTGACTGATTCCCTTAAATCTGCCTACACATCTGCAAATAGTTTCTGCTTTCAATTCTCTTCAGAATTCCATCTGTGTGTGCCTCCTCTTTCTTGCTGGAGCCTTGACTAAGACCTCATAGGACTCTTGTAAGGATTAAATAAATTACAACATATTAAGTATTCAGATTCAATGCTGTATGATTGGCTGTTGTTACCACTAAGTCTGCCTTGTCTTCCTTTCCAACCAGTCCTGGGGGCCACACCACCGAGGTTGCCAAAATAAATAGGGGTCCTAGCTCTAGAAAGCCTCAGGCATCTGGAGGTCCTTCACCAACCCTCCAGGAGGACATTAGCACAGGCTTGGGTGGGAAAGCTTGAATAAAATTTGTTCAGCTACAGACGGGAAAATCACCAGGCTGGGGCAGGGGAGGAGTCAGAGGCGTATCAGAGGGTCTGAACACATTAACAGACAGAGGCTGAAGGACTCAGTAATTCTGGCAAGACTTGGGCTCCAGGAATTGAAAGAAGAGTCTTTGTTTGACAGGATACTCAGAGGGGATGGGCAGAGTGCAGAGGAGGATCAAATGCCTAAGACAAATTTCATCTACCTCACAATTTGGCCAAGGGCCAGCTGTTTTCCAAGTTTCTGAAGACAGGTGGAGCTAAGTGTTTGGGACTAACAGGATCTTATCTAAAAGTGAGCCAGCTGGCAGAGTTCACATTCACATATTTATACTGGTGAAATCCAGTTCAGGCAGGAACCGAGACCATTCTTTATTAACAAGACTGAGGACATACGTAGAGGATTAACAGGCTGTTTTCAGCGGTGGATGAGATACAGGCATTCAGGCCAGCCTGACAAGATTCAGAGTGAGCTCTACCCCTTTCTCATTGTGCAGGACTGGGCAAAGTCACTCAGGCTCTCTAAGCTGCAAATTTTTAGTTTGTAGAACTGCTAATAACAGATCCTACCCTGAAAGTCATTAGGAGAACTAAATCAAGAAATTTAGAGGCAGTGTTTTACATAGCACCTGCCACATAGTCAGTGTTCAAAAATGTTTTCCTTCATAACCGTCATCATCATGATGATCTCTATCATGGTTCTTAACAGTCAACTGGTACAAATCTTGCAGGCACAAGTTAATGAAAGAGTAACAGAGCTTATAAGGATCTCATGAAAGAAATGGAAAGTATTAAATCAACCAACTTACTTTTTCTCCTTTTGTCAAAATAACAGATGCACAGAATCCCGACCCAGGAAAGTTGCAATTGTTAGCTACACCTCAGGACGGATCTGCTCTTTAGCATAGTGACTTACAAGTCGGGTTCTAGAATCAGCCCAATCTGAGTTCAAGTCCCAGCTCTGAGAGTAAGAGATGTGGAGACCTTGAGGAAGTAAGAGCTGTTTGGCCTTTGGGTAAATTATTCTATCTCATTAAGCTTCAGTTTTCTCATGTGTAAAATAGAAGAAGTAATAGTTTCCACCACATAGAATAGTTCTGAATATTGATAGGATGCATGCAAGCCTCTCATTAGTTTACTTCCAATGGAAGAGAGTTGTGAGAGTACAAATGTTAAGTAGAAGACATCCCTAAGAACATTTGGGAGATTTTACAATAAAAAATTCTCCCATAATGGGGATTGACTAGAAAGGAGCATGAGGGTCATTTTCGGGGTGATGAAAATGTTAACTTCTTGTTTTGGGTGGTCGCTGAATGGGTGTATGGAATTGCCAAACTCACTGAATTGAAAACTTAAGATCTGTTCATTTTATTGTATGAAAACTATACGTCAATTAAAACAAAAAGAATAGTTATGAATTCTGCTCTGTGCGTACGATTTTATCCCATTCAACTCTTTACGTGAAGCCAGGAAAATGTCATTGGTAACACTCACTTAGAGAAGAGGTGAGGGGGATGCTGTTGTCTACATTGTGCACAGTTAAAGGCTGTTGGTCATGAAAGGTACTATTTCTGCACAAAGCTCATTTACTAGAAACCATTAGGGGCAATAGAAGATCCTAGTCATGAGTATTGTTCATCAGATCCGTGGGAATAGTGAATTTATGGCTTACCTTCACGGATCTTACTTAGGGCATATGTCTATTACGGTCGAGACAAATGGCCAGGTCAGAGTCATACCCTTTACCCAACAGGTGTTTGTTCATATTGCAAAAAGTTTTTTAACAGTGTCTATAGCCTTACTATTACAGGAGTAAGGCATGTATACCTGATGAAAGAAAGGATGAACACATGAATGGATGGATGAATGAAAGAACAAGCATTTACTGAGTGACTATCATGCATCATCTTGGTTATTTAATGTAATTTAAATCTTACTAAAAACTTGTGAAGTAGAGTTATTATTCCCACTTTACAAATGAGAAAAGCCATGCTTAGAAGTTGAAGCAATCGGGGCACCTGGGTGGCTCAGTCGGTTAAGCCTCTGACTTCGGTTCAGGTCATGATTTCACGGTTCATGAGTTTGAGCGCCATATCAGGCTCTGTGCTGACAGAGCCTGGAGCCTGCTTCAGATTCTGTGTCTCCCTCTCTCTCTGCCCCTCCCTTACTCATTCCCTCTCTCTCTCTCTCTCTCTCTCTCTCTCTCTGTGTGTTTCTCAAAAATAAATAAACGTTTAAAAAATTTTTTTAAAAAGGTAAAGCAATTAACCTAAGGTTCCAAGGTCAGATCATAGCAGATGGACCCCATGTAATCTAATATATCCTCAATAATTTCCATTTGTTACAAGTAATATTTTTTCTTACGAGCTCCTATGTATTTTATTAGAGCTTATATGTATCAGTTAGCATACATCCAAACATTTAGTCTTTGTTTCAGAGGCTATTCCAGCTACCTCTGTTTAGGGAATTGATCAGTAGGAGGTAGGATACCACTAATACTAAGGTATTAGTCAATGTTTTCCCCTAATATTTTCTCCACTTCTTCATTCTTACCCTCTTTCAAACAGCAGATAGATTATTCTGAGTTCTGTTACCCCCGGGCAGAAGAGGTTAACAGCAGAGGAAAAATGAATTTCTTTTGGCTTTTAAGTCTTCAAACTTCAGGCCTGAAGGAGAATGGGAAAATATGCAGGGCATAAATAAGATATAGAAGTTTACTTGGTAATTTAGAGAATGAGTTCTCACCCAAGATTACACAAAGCTTTCCCAGGTGTGGGGAAAGGAGACATGCTAGAAAGAAGTCAGAGCATAGTGCTAATGTAGCCTCTGAACAGGGGCTGTCCCCTCCCCTTCTCCCCCACCCACTCAAGTGGGGGGAATTACTGAAGCTCCAGATGGGTTTGTGTGTTCTCAGATCAAAGGGAAAGAGCAAGAATGGCCTAAAAGAGAAACGACCATCAGGTGTGGCCAACAGATAGCTAAGAGGGTGTAGTCCCTGTGGGAGCCGCAGGGGGTGGAGGTATTATGTTCCCCTTGTTGGCCATCACAGTGGATGCCAGCCAGCATGGACAGATGATGGCCAGAGGCCAGCTTCAAACCTGACCGACATCCCCCATGCCCCACCTCTTATCACTTGGAACATCCTCCAGAAATTAGAGGCAACTCTAGGAAGGGTGGTAGGAAATCCTCAGTTTAGCCCAATTTAGCAGAGATTAACTTCTGCTGCATTGGAGGAATGAGGGCTTAAAACAGAAATTAGATTATAAAAAAAAATAAATGTAGATTTCTGACACAGTGGACTTTGCAGACTGGCATTCATTTTGCTACAGTTATAGATGTAATGCGTACAGTCATACTTGAGATCGGGTGGAGAAGGGAACAGCACTTGAAGCCTGCAAAAAGAAATCTAGAGGAAGCAAAGAAATTCCTTTAAGACAAATGTTCCTTTCAACCTGACCCTGTATTTAATGCTACCATATTTATTGAAGTCATCGTATTAGTTTATATAGCCCCAAGTCTATCTTTGCCTGATAATTCCTGGACCTTCTTCCTCATAAGTTATGTGACCTTCTGCTTATACCCTTGGGAGTCTTTGATCACCTTAAACTTTTGTCCTGGAATTTGTCTATTTTGAAGCATAAGTTTTTAAGGGGAGAGTCCCTTATTGGTGAAATCCTTTGCAAAAATCCTTTGCAAAAAAACATGAACTAGAATATTCTTTTCGTAACTCTACACTCCACAGCAGCAATTTGTTCTTACATAATGCAATCTCTAGTTTCCATGCATTACTTGTCAGGGGATGACCCAAGGATGACCATCCAGATAAGGCAAAAAGTAATTGGGGGAAGGGAGGTGACCACCAAGATGAGTGCTTTGAAAAAAAAATTATCATTTGAACCTTTGGAGACTCAGTAGCTCAACCTGACAGCTGGGTGGGTGGGAAGCAAAGGACAAGAAACCTGTTTCAAGGTTAGTTCAATGGTCTAGGAAATACGTATGGCGTTTTGGACTAAGATGGTAATGTTGACATACTTGATTCAAGAATATATTATATTTTGAAAGTAGAACCAGTAGGATTTGGATGTAGGGATACAGAAAAGGGCCAGATTTGATTCCTGTGGAAGAAGCCATGCTTACCTGGAACTTCACATGACTGGACAAATGTGCCTGAAGGTAAGTTTAAAAACTGAAACCAGCCAACTAGAAACCAAACAGAAAAAAAAAAAAAAAAAAAAAAAAAAAAAAGGAATCGGGAATGAATACCTTTTTAACTTAGTGAAAATTGAACCTGTCATGGAATCAACAACAACCATAAAAATCTTGAGGTGCCTAGCTGGCTCAGTCAGTAGAGCTTGCAACTCTTGATCTTGGGATCGTGGGTTCAAGCCCCATTTTGGGGGTAGAGTTTACTTTAAAAACAAATGAAAGTCTAACAAGCTATTTAAACTACCAATAAAAATCCGCATGAAGTTTCATCTTGTTCAAAGGTTACATGCAAAACCAAGGTCCCCAAATTAATGCTGAACAGCCAGTTGGTTTTCCTACTTCACAAGGAGACTTCAAAATGCAATCACCTGGGGTTCCTAAGCGGCTCAGTCAGCTAAGCATCCAACTCTTGATTTTGGCTCGGGTCATGATTTCACAGTTCGTGACACCGAGCCCCATGTCAAGCTCTGCACTGACAGGGTGGAGCCCGTCTGGGATTCTCTCTCTCCTCTCTCTCTCTGCCCCTAACCTAGCTCACACTGCCTCTTTCAAAACAAATAAATAAATTAAAAAAAAAAAAAAAACTGCAATCACCTGACTACCATACGCTACACCCCCCCTGCTGGTAAGTAGGAAAATTACCTCTGGGTAAATGTATGCTAAGTGATGGGTGCTAATTTTGCCCTAAGCAAAATGTATGAGATAGGCTGAGTATGTCCTTTTATGTAATATCCCTCCTTTCCTTGATGCCTAACTCACTTCCACTCACATCGACTATCACCAGCACCCAGAGTTTGCACACAACATCCCATATACAGTCTGTAACCTAAGAAATAACATTTCATTTTCCTGGGACTCATGAAAACCCTCTTTTATGTCCCGTTTGTTAAGACAACTTAACTTTGTGACCTGACAGTGTGAAGCAAAGGGCCATGTACTTGAAACTTAGGTCTCTCAATAATGTGATGATTTTAACTAAATACAGACCTTTTTTCTCAGTAAAAGAAATTAAGTGTCAAAATTTTAGGTAGGACTAGTGATGAGAAAGGCACACAGAGCAGAAGAATATGGTAGAAGATATGAAAAAGTAAAGATTTCTCATCATACCAGGCTATCCTGGCAAGCATTGTGCTCACAATATTCCTTAACTAGGCTTTCCCACTCCCCCACCTCCCTTCACCTGCTTCCCCTCCGGAGAATGGTGGTTGCCCTGATCTCCTGCTCCAAGAAAACAATGCATGGCTAGTGGGCCAGATGGCCAGGGCCCAAGAGAAAATATGGCAACCTTGCTTTTCCAGGAAAGTGCAGAAGAAAGCTTGTAAGCCTGGAGTCAGGTTTTCACTATAAACAATAGAGGAAAGGTCAAAGATTATTTCCAACCACAGTCACCAGGGAGACAGTCGCCAAAATACTTAACTATCAAACTCTGGTTTTATGCCCAGAGCTCAGGCAGAGAGAACACAGGGAAGTCCAGGTACTGGCAAGCAGCAAGAACCCAATTACAAGGTGCGTGTAGGGGGGCCTCTGGTGCCATAAGCCAGCACTCAGGGTTGGCTTCTGAAGGAGATAAAATGGTCTTAATGCTCCAGCAAGAGTGCTAAGCTTTACCTAACTATCATCCCTAAGAAAACTCCCAACATTCTTGAGTGCTAAGGAGCCTGTGTATAGATGGGCTTTTTAGTCTGTAGTGTATATTTCCTTACATGGCTGTATTATAAAGGGGGGGGGGTGCTCAGAGCTCACATCCAAGATGGAAAGTATTCTTTTTTTGAATCAAAACTTTATTTTTAAAACAGCTTTAGGTTTGCAGCAAAATTGAGAGGGAGGTACAGATTTCACATATACTTCCGGCACCTACACATGCATAGTGTGCCCCATCACAACAGCCCCCCCCCCCCAGAGCGATGCATTCGTTATATTGATGAGCCAATATTGACACATCATAGTCACCCAAAGTCCCTCATTTACGTTAGGGTTCACTGTTGGTGTTGTATATTCTCTGGGTTTGGACAAATGTATAATGACATGTGTTCAGCATTACATGTGTTCAGCATTATGATATCATACAGGGTTATTTTCATCGCCTTAAAAATATTCTTTACATAAGGAATTAATTTTAAAAATAAGACTTTTGTGAACATGGAAATATACTAAAATTTGATTCCTTAGTTCCAAACTAAAAGTTTTCTTTACTTCCTTTTCCCACTTTATGTCAGACAAATGTACCAATGTTTCACTTATTAAGCGGCCTCCCTTGATATTAACATATTTAAGACTTCTCTGAAAGGTCAAACAGGGTCAAGTGATTATAGTATTTTCATCATCACATCATTCCTTGCTCCCTTTCCCACCCCACCCTCCCCCACCATCCATGTCTCTTTTATGTTAGGGAGATAATTTCCAGTGTGCCATTTTATATGCTCTGTTGTGACATGTATTACAATTCGGGCTGAAAAGCTCAATGTGAAACCAACAAAGTGGACATAGAGACACTTTAGATAGCAGTTTCTACCTCTCCTATGCAGGCCCTCATTAAACTCTAATAATGGAATTGTCTTTTTTCATCTGTCCCCCACCAGAGGACGACGGTGAACTGTCCCTACGGATGGCACAGATGGGATTGTTTTGCTCACTCTCGCATCCGTGGCAACAATGCCAGACCACAGTGGGAACTCAGTCAGTGAATAAGCTGCTATTTGAGATTTTGTCTTTGAGCATAGTTGACGCACAATGCGACATTAGTTTCAGGTATACTACATAGTGATTGCACAAGTTTAGACTTCATGCTAAGCTCACCACAAGGGTGGCTACTCTCTAGCCAATACATTGTTATTACAATATCATTGACCATACTCCTTATACGGTGCCTCTTATTCCTATGACTTATTCATTCCACAACCTGAAGCCTGTATCTCCCATTCCCCTTCACCCATTTGCTGCTTGTGAGATTTTTATACCGGCACTGTGAACAGCGCGAGTGGTCTCTCTGACCAGCATTCTAGATTTCCTGATCAGGACCTGGGGGAGGCAGGGTGCCATCACTGGCCATGAGCTACCCTCCCTATAGTGAGGAGGCCACGTTCAGCTACTGCTTTGTCAGAGATAATGGAAATTTCCTTTAGCAGCCTGCAGTAAATCAAAGACATGAAACATTTTTAAGCTGGAAGAAATCATGATCTACATTGGCTACATAAAGCATCAACTGAGTATAGGGCTTCCTTCTTTTAATTCCTTTGGTCAAGGAACTCTTACTACAGCAGGTTTCATTGTGTTGCATGGAGGGAGAAACAGGATACAGTCCTCTATCTTTTTCTAGGACACAGTGTTTACCATCTTGCTATTGGCATTAAGAGTAGTTTATTCACATGACTTTCCTAAGTGAACTATTTTCTAGAAATATTCTCAGAAAACAATACCTGCTTCTGACCACAGGGTAACTGATCAAGTCAAAAGGGAAAAAAAGAAGGCAAAGAGAAATGTTTTCTCTGGGGGTCAGCACAGCACAGCTGGTTACATCCATCAGTGGGACTTTATGCCTTCCTTTCTATCCAATATCAGGTAGGAACCACTCCCAGAGTAGATCTTACACTGAAGTCAACACAACTTGTTTATTAACATTAAGTTACTATGCGGAATTTCATCCAAGTCTCTTTTAAAACTCACATTTCACATTTCAAAGTCAATGGTTATAGACCTTAAGGATAGTGAATCCTGAAAGCTGGCGAGCGTCATAGTCTATGTGCCATGGAGGTCACAGAGTTAGAGCCACAGTCTCTTTTACCTGGTGATAAATTCTCAGTTATTCATTCTGCAAAACTTGGTCCAAATTGTGTGGCTTTTTCATCATTTGGCTCCTCGTCTTAAAAAAGAAATGCTACTGACAAAAATAAATTGCATCAACTTGGAATTTTATAAGACTATTCCATATCCAGACTATCCCATATGGCAGATTAGATGCTGTAAATGACTCTCCCAATAAAATAAATAAAATGTTGGATAAAAATATCTTTTAAAACTCCTGAGATGCAGGAAAGTAAGAAATATTCAGACCTTTAAACCAAGTCAAAGCACTCTCTGACAGCAAGTAACAGACTGACTCTCCCTGGGATCTCCAGCCTGAATTCATATTGTCACTGTGATCCAAAAATACAAAAAAACAAAACAAAACAAAACAAAAAAAAAACAAAGTTAAGCAAAAAATGTTATTCAAAGTGGTGATATTGTTCCTTACATGTCTAGCAAAAGAAAATAAAATCCAGGCCTCAAAATTTTGCATAGATAAATATCCAAGGAAAAGGAATAACTCAGTTGAATATTGCAAAATATAAGGAAGCAAGGCGCCATGAATAAGAGATGGCAGAAACAACAGGGAAAAAAGATCCCAAAAGTCTTCTGATGTTGGAACTATCAGGCACAGAATATAAAATAACTATATCTAATATGTTTAAAGGAATAGAAGTGAAGACTCAAAATACGAGGAAAGAACATGAGACTCTAGAGATGCATGAAAAGATTTTTAAAGGAAGCAAATAAAATTTCTAGAAGTCAAAAATTGAATTGATAAAAAGATCAAAAGAGAGGCACCTGGATGGCTCAGTTGGCTGAGCGTGTGACTCTTGATTTCAGCTCAGGTCATGATCCCAGGGCCATGGGATTCAGCCCCGCATGGGGCTCTGAGCTGAGCATGGAGCCTGCTTGGGATTCTCTCTCTCTCTCTCTCTCTCTCTCTCGTTCTCTCTAACTTCACAGAATTGTTAAAAGACACAGATCTGGTAAAAATAAACCAAACTAAAAAACAAAATGAGAGGAAAAAAGTCTGTACCTAGTTACAGCTGCAAACATCAAAAGATAAAAAGACATGCAGAGAGAAGACACATTACCCACAATAGAATAATAATTACTCACAATGAAATACCAATTAGGCCAACACCTGACTTTTCAACAGCAATGATGGAGGCCAGAAAATAATGGAATATCTTTGATAGGCTTTGATAAAACAGCTGTCAATCTATTAGTCTATACCCTTGAAGAACTAGGGAGAATTAAAATACATTTTCAGACAAATAAAAACTGAAACACTTTGCTACCAAAAGAACTCACTGAAGGAGTTTCAGAGGAAGGACTCAGTTGCAAAAGAAATGGTATTCAAAGACATCAGGACATCAGTGACTGTTTGTAATAACTGATAACATTGGTTGTAATGTAATAAAAGTCAATGGTAATAATTGGCCTCAAACACTGTGATAGTAACTTATAAATAGTGAGGGGTGGTCAGAATTAAAACATTCTAAGGGCTTTGCATTTTTTTAAAGTAAAAATGCTGAATAACTAAAGTCTGACAACTATTCCATTAAAATAGTCGGAATAACCACAAAAATAAAAAACAGAGTATATTAAAAAAAAAACACAGTGTATTACTTTTGAGTTAGTACACGTGAAAAAAAATCAAATAAGAGGAAAGGAAAACTGCATGAATTTGAAAGGCAACAATATGAGGAGGGGAGGCAGAAAAGGTCACACAAAGAGCTATAATCCGAATATTTCAATAACCATAATAAATGAAAATGTATTGATTTTTTCCATTAAGAGAAGGCAAATGTCAGACTAGATTTTTAAAAATCCAGCTATCTAGGGGCACCTGGCTGACTCAGGAGAGCATGCGACTCTTGATCTCAGGGTGGTGAGCTCAAACCTGGTGTGGTGCCTACCTTAAAAAAATAAAAATAAAACTTCAGCTTCTTAAAGCTGGTACTCCAAAAATGTAAGAATACAGAAAGTTTGAAAATCAATGGAAACCAAACTGATAATCAATGAAATAAATCATTCACTGTCTCGTCTCCGAATTTTCTAGTTTTGAAATTAAGCTAAAAAGAAATGACCCCCACAGTCACCATAAATAAACACTTACTAGGCAATGCTACATGCAGGTATGTGCTGCTGAGGCACTCAGGGAAGAAAAAGAAGCAAACTCTAAACTTTAGAAGTTCAAAACGTCATGAATTCTCTAGCCATAGATTTTGTAATGGCATGGTTTTTATATCTTGCATAGAAAGTGTCCTTTTCTTTTGGAAAAAGTACCTTAAGATCAAGATTTTGAAAGTATGGGATCATCCTCTATTGTTTACTTCTGTTTTTTTTTTAATTTTTTAATATTAAAAAATTTTTTAATGTTTATTTATTTTTGAGAGATAGAGCACGAGTGAGGGAGGGGCAGAGAAGAGGGAGACACAGAATCTGAAGCTCCAGGCTCTGAGCTGTCAGCACAGAGCCTGATGTGGGGCTTGAAGTCATGAACTGTGAGATCATGACCTGAGCCGAAGTTGGATGTTTAACCGACTGAGCCACCCAGGTGACCCTATTGTTTACTTCTTTGATCATCTTGTTCACCAAAAAGAATACAGAATCTTAAACTCTGGCAACACCTACCTTTCTTAAATTATAATTGCTATCACTTGTTTCAGAAAATAGAGGTGGGGGGGAGAAAACCCACCAAAGTTCCTACATATTTAAATGGACAGTAGCTTTGTAAGTGACCCAATTGCATATTCACAAGCTATCCACTAATCTGTTTCAAGATTTCTTGATATAATTTTTTTAAATATTTATTTATTTCTGAGACACAGAGAGACAGAGCATGAGTTGGGGAGGGGTAGAGAAAGAGGGAGACAAAGAATCCAAAGCAGGCTCCAGACTCTGAGCTGTCAGCACAGAGCCTGACCCAGGGCTCGAACTCACAGACCGTGAGATCATAACCTGAGCCCAAGTCAGTCGCTCAACCAACTGAGCCACCCAGGCGCCCCGTTTCAGGATTTCTTTAAGAGTGTGTGTGATAAAATGGAATTTGAAGTGTTCCATCTCTTCAACCCTCTCGAGTCACTGAAGTGCTTCCCTCTTGAGACCCAAGTAAGCAAGAGTAGTTACTTCTGTTAATGCTCTTAAGATTGCCACAAAGGAGAACAATTCACTCTAGTAATGTTCATGACACCTCTAACTCATGAAATGCAAGACCTGAAAGGCACCATAGGGAGTTTTGAGTCTGACCCTTCTTCACTTAACAACTGAAAATCTGAAACCCAGAGAAACGAAATGATTTTCCCTAGGTGTCCCAGCTGGTTAATTGCATTAGGGACAAGAACCCAGATCTAACTCCCTCCAATTCGAAAACATTCTACCACTTTCCATTTATCATTCTTTGGGTAAAACCTAATTTTTTAAAAATTTTGAATCTGGTATATTTAACACACAGTGTTATGTTTGTTTCAGGTGTACAATATAGTGATTTGACAATTGCATACATCATCCGGTGCTCATCAAGTGCATGCCTTAATCCCCATCACCAATTTCACCCATCCCCCCACCCCCTCCCCTCTGGTAACCATCAGTTTGTTCTCTGTAGTTAAGAGTCTGTTTCTTGGACGGGGCGCCTGGGTGGCTCAGTCGGTTAAGTGTCCGACTTCGGCTCAGGTCATGATCTCACAGTTGGTGGCTTCGAGCCCTGCATTAGGCTCTGTGCTGACAGCTCAGAGCCTGGAGCCTGTTTCAGATTCTGTGTCTCCCTCTCTCTCTGCCCCTCCCCCGTTCACACTCTGTCTCTGTCTCAAGAATAAATAAACATTAAAAAAAATAAAAGAGTCTATTTCTTGGTTTGTCTCTCTCTCTCTCCCTTTGCTCATTTGTTTTGTTTCTTAAACTCCACATCTGAATGAAATCATATGGTATTTGTCTTTCTCTGACTGACCTATTCTGTATTACAATTTTAAATACCTAACGAGAAGAGTACAAACTGTCGACTGGAGGGAGCTTTCTATTTCCCAGACTCATCAGAATGATGGATTCTAACTTTCTTGGGTCATTATCTCCAAGATGCTACAGTGAAGCAAATGGCAATTTGTCCAGATCCACATTCCCTTTCATTCCTTCCTGGCACCATCATTGTATTCATAGGGAGTTCAAAGACGAACCTCAGAGCCCCAGCAGACAGGGGGAAAGGGCAGGGGTGGGTAATTTTCCAAAGGCAGCTTCAAACATGTTGCTAGTACTTTATTACATTCTTTCCCTAGTAATCATCTTACTGAAATGGTCTTTTTATATTTAGACTAGATGAAACCTCTCCTTAGTGTCGACTTTTTCTCTCCTCATCTGAAAGAATGTAGGAGAAATTAAAGAGGATATAAGATAAGTAACTAAAAGGCTTAAAGAATGGGAATGTTTCTTTACAGGAGACAAATGAGGTGAAAAAGAGACAGCTAGGTGGCGATTTAAATGCAGAAAAAATACAGTGAGAGGTACTGTAAGATTGTCTCATTGAAAAGCAACATGTTAATCTTTAAGGTAGCTTCAAATTTAGAGTTCTGTATTATTATATTGCCACTAATAATAATAATAAGCTATATACTTGAAAAATTCTGTAAGTATGTGATTAGCTTTGTAAGAAAATGTCAGTGTATTTTTCAAATTGCCTGTGCCATTTTGCAACTCCATGAGCAATGTATGAGAGTTCCAATTTTGCCACATCATTGCTAGCACTTGGTATTGTCAACTTAAATTTTTTTAGCCATTTTAGTAATTATGTGCTTTTTGTATCCTATTTAAAAATTCTTTGCCTAATGCAAGGTCATAAAGGTGTTCCCTAAGTTTTCTCTGGAAGTTTTATAGCTTTAACTCTTATACTCAAGTGTAACCTTGATTTTTTCCTCTGAAATTTAGTGCACAAGACCAAGGAATGGGCCCAGGAATCCTTTGGAGGAAATATGGAGAGCATTGGCAATAGTTGTTAAGGTGAGTAATATATAAACATATATGTATTTGCAATTTATAAATAAAACCAATAATCATTTCAACATTTCTTGACATTCTGTGTGTAATACAGATTTTCCTCGATTTATAATGGGGTTATGACCTGACAAACCCATTGTAACTTGAAAAGATTGTACGTCAAAAGTGCATTTAATACACTTAACCTGCCTTACATCGTAGCTTAGCCTAGCCCACCTTAAATGTGATCGGAACACTTACATTAACCTACAGTTGGGAAAATCATCTAATACAAAGCCCATTTCATAATAAAGTGTTGACTGTCTCATGTAATGTATTGAGTGTTGCACTGAAACGGTTGTACGGGTACGAGTGTTTGCATAAGTGAAGCAGTTGTTTACCCTCATGACCGGGACCTGCGGCTGCTGCTGTCTGAAATCATGAGACAGGGTCACACTGCATAGCCTGGGAAAAGATCCAGATTCTAAATTCAAAGTATGGTTTCTTTTTTTTTATTAAGTTTTATTTATTTCTTTTGAGAGAGACAGAGATGGCGCACAAGCAGGGGAAGGGCAGAGAGAGAGGGAGAGAGGGGATCCCAAGCAGGCTCCACACCAGCAGCACAGACCCCAATGCTGGGCTCAAACTCATAAATCATGTGATCACCACCTAAGGTGAAATCAAGAGTCGGAGGCTTAACCAACTGAGCCATCCAGGAGCCCCTCAAAGTATGGTTTCTATGGACTGCATACGGCTTTCAAACCATCATAAAGTTGAACCATTGTAAATCAAACCATCGTAAGTTGGGGACCATCTGTACACACAACCATGAATTGTGGGCAAGGACGACTGTCAAGAAGTAGTAGACTTCTTTCTCATGCATTACCATTTATTTAAAGAGATGAGGCCAAAGAATTTGAATACTGATTCCAGGGGAATTCTACCAAACATTTAAGGAAGAGTTAACACCTGTTCTCTTGAAGCTGTTCCAAAAAATAGAAATGGAAGGAAAACTTCCAAACTCTTTCTATGAAGCCAGCATTACCTTGATTCCAAAACCAGACAGAGACCCCACTAAAAAGGAGAACTATAGACCAATTTCCCTGATGAACATGGATGCAAAAATCCTCAACAAGGTATTAGCCAACTAGCTCCAACAATGCATTAAAAAAATCATTCACCACGACCAAGTGGGATTTATACCCGGGAAGCAGGGCTGGTTCAATATCCGCAAAACAATTAACGTGATTCATCACATCAATAAAAGAAAGGACAAGAACCATATGATCCTCTCAATAGATGCAGAGAAAGCATTTGACAAAATACAGCATCATTTCTTGATAAAAACCCTCAAGAAAGTAGGGGTAGAACGATCAAACCTCAAGATCATAAAAGCCATATATGAACGACCCAACACTAATATCATTCTCAATGGGGAAAAACTGAAAGCTTTCCCCGTAAGGTCAGGAACAAGACAGAGATGTCCACTCTCACCACTGTTATTCAACATAGTCTTGGAAGTCTTAGCCTCTGCAATCAGACAACACAAAGAAATAAAAGGCATCCAAATCAGCCAGGAGGAAGTCAAACTTTCACTCATCGCAGATGACATGATATTCTATATGGAAAGCCCAAAAGATTCCACCAAAAAACTGCTAGAATTGATTCATGACTTCAGCAAAGTGGCAGGATATAAAATCAATGCACAGAAATCGGTTGCATTCCTATACACTGACAATGAAGCAACAGAAAGAGAAATCAAGCAATCAATCCCATTTACAGTTGCACCAAAAACCCTAAAATACCTAGGAATAAATCTAAACAAAGAGGTGAAAAATCTATACACTGAAAACTATAGAAAGCTTATGAGAGAAATTGAGGAAGGCATAAAAAAATGGAAAAAGATTCCATGCTCCTGGATAGGAAGAACAAATATTGTTCAAATGTCGATACTACCCAAAGCGATCTACATATTCAATGCAATCCCTATCAAAATAACACCAGCATTCTTCACAGAGCTAAAACAATCCTAAAATTTGTATGGAACCAGAAAAGACCCCGAATAGCCAAAGCAATCTTGAAAAAGAAAACCAAAGCAGGAGGCATCACAATCCCAGACTTCAAGCTATACTAGAAAGCTGTAATCATCAAGACAGTATGGTACTGGCACAAGAACAGACACTCAGATCAATGGAACAAAATAGAGAACACAGAAATGGACCTACAAAATGTATGGGCAACTAATCTTTGACAAAGCAGGAAAGAATATCCAGTGGAATAAAGACAGTCTCTTCAGCAAGTGGTGCTGGGGAAACGGGACAGCGACATGCAGAAGAATGAACCTGGACCACTTTCTTACACCATACACAAAAATAAACTCAAAATGGATGAAAGATCTAAACGTAAGACAGGAAGCCATCAAAATCCTCGAGGAGAAAGCAGGCAAAAACCTCTTTGATGTTGGCCACAGGAACTTCTTACTCAACACATCTCCAGAGGCAAGGGAAACAAAAGCAAAAATAAACTGCTGGGACCTCATCAAAATAAAAAGCTTCTGCACAGCAAAGGAAACAATCAGCAAAACCAAAAGGCAATCGATGGAGTGGGAGAAGATATTTGCAAATGACATATCAGATAAAGGGTTAGTATCCAAAATCTATAAAGAGCTTATCAAACTCAACACCCAAAAAACAAATAATCCAGTGAAGAAATGGGCAAAAGACATGAATAGACACTTCTCCAAAGAAGACATCCAGATGGCCAACCGACACATGAAAAAATGCTCAACATCACTCATCATCAGGGAAATACAAATCAAAACCACAATGAGATACCACCTCATACCTGTCAGAATGGCTAACATTAACAACTCAGGCAACAACAGATGTTGGCGAGGATGCGGAGAAAGAGGTTCTCTTTTGTATTGTTGGTGGGAATGCAAGCTGGTACAGCCACTCTAGAAAACAGTATAAAGATTCCTCAAAAAACTAAAAATAGAGCTACCCTACGACCCAGCAATTGCACTACTAGGTATTTATCCAAGGGATCCAGGTATGCTGTTTTGAAGGGACACATGCACCCCAATGTTTATAGCAGCACTAGCAACAATAGCCAAAGTATGGAAAGAGCCCAAATGTCCATTGATGGATGAATGGATAAAGAAGAAGCGGTATATATATACAATGGAGTATTACTTGGCAATCAAAAACAATGAAATCTTGCCATTTGCAACTACGCCAATGGAACTGGAGGGTATTACGCTAAGTGAAATTAGTCAGTCAGAGAAAGACAAATATCATATGACTTCATTCGTATGAGGACTTTAAGAGACAAAACAGATGAACATAAGGGAAGGGAAGCAAAAATAATATAAAAACAGGGAGGGAGACAAAGTATAAGAGACTCATAAATATGGAGAACAAACTGAGGGTTACTGGAGGGGTTGTGGGAGGAGGGGTGGGCTAAATGGGTAAGGGGCACTAAGGAATCTACTCCTGAAGTCATTGTTGCACTATATGCTAACTAATTTGGATGTAAATTAAAGAAAATAAAATTAAAATTAAAGAATTTGAATAATGAAAATGGTTTAAAAACAGCACACATTTAATGGAGAAGCATAAGGTTAGACCAGTCATTCTCCTTTGGAAAGGAGTTATATTCCTCTATGGCTAAGGAGATTCTTCAGATTATACAGGTCCCCACATCCATATGCTGAGGTTCTGGTACAAACTCTTTCTTCACCCATTGAGAATAGATGCATACTGAGCCACTGTTACAAAAGAACATATTTGATCTCTCAGATAAGTTGCTATGGGGAAAAGTCGTGAACTCTTATAAGAAGTGTCTAGTGACTCATGGATAGGTTTAAACTGGTCTTGAAGAAAGCATAGGGTTTGGATGGACAGAGAAGATGGAAATCATTTCAAATATGATACTTGATAGAGGGGCAGGAAATTAACCATGAGATATTCACATTCCTGTGGGGCACAAGTTAAGGAAGGGAGATAAGTCTGAAAGGATAGATTATGGTGAAATCGTGGAATATGAACTCCATAAATTAGTCATTTTGTCTACCTTATTTACTTCTGTATGTCCAGCATCTGGAACAGTGCCTTGCATATTATAGGCCTTCATGTATGTTGAATGAATGAGGTCTTGAATGTCAAATTTAACATTTAGGACATTATCTTCCAGCATCTAGACAGTGGAGAATAACTGGTGGTATTAATGGAGATATGCACCCAGAGTTCCAGCAGGGGATCGAGATGAAGCTATAGGAAGCAAGGGTATAGGGGGAAGGCAAAAGTTAAGAACTCCTAAAAATGTTCAGACAGAGGGTGAGGAGAAAGAAAATCCAGGAAGATAAAGAAGCACTGTTAGATAATAAACAGAACAAACATAAAATATCACTTTATAATTTACAAACTCTCTCTTATGCATGATAACACGTAGGGCAGGCATTGCTTCTCCCATTTTACAGAGGTAGAATAATAATATAAACATTAACAAAGTAGAGGTAAAAAAAAAAAAAAAAAAGAGCCAAACCAATTGCAGAAACTAACAGTAGTACTAAGAATAACTGGCTAGGGGCGCCTGGGTGGCTCAGTCGGTTGAGCCTGGGCTCAGGTCATGATCTCACAGTTCGTGAGTTCGAGCTTCGCTTCAGGCTCTGCTGACAGCTTGGGGTTGGGGCCTGCTTCAGATTTCGTATCTCCCTCTCTCTCTCTCTGCCCCTCCCCTGCACACACTTGGCCCTTTCTCTCAAAAATAAATAAACATTTAAAAAATTAAAAAAAAAAAAAAAAAAAAAGAATAACAGGCTAGGGAGTGCCTGCCTGGCTCATTCAGTATAGCATGCAACTCTTGATCTCGGGGTTGTGAGTTCAAGCCCCATGTTGGGTATAAAGCTTCCTTTAAAAAAAAATCAACTGGATTTAGTAAAAATTAAAAAACAAAGTACAGGTTAATCAGTCTGGATCTAATCGGGAAATAGAAAACACACACTAATTTGAACAGAGGAGGTTATATATAAAGAGTTATTATTAAACTAGAATAGGAGAGTAACTACTTTAAAAGATGTAAAAAGAGGGGAGTCTGGGTGACTCAGTTGGTTGAGTGTCCAATTCTTGATTTGGCTCAGGTCATGACCTCAGGGGCCTGGAATCAAGCCTTCCATTGGGCTCCTCGCTGAGCATGGAGCCTGCTTGAGATTCTCCCTCTCTCTCTCTCCCTCCACCCTTCTCTCCCTCTTGTCTTCGCATGCTCTCTCTCTAAGAAAATAAAAAGTAATAAGTTAAAAACTAAGTTTAAAAAAAAAAGATGTAAAGAGAACTCAAAAGGATACCTAGGCTGTTGGACAGTGTCCAAGGAAGGGAAAACTTGGAGGAAGGCCCACTCCCCAAGCCTGGGTTTTAGACCTCATTAGAGAAGGTATGGTTACCCCCATGGAATAGCAGGGAAGTTTGCTGGGTTGCCTGAGCCAAAGCTGATCCACAGCTATTAGGCTGTGGGCAACAACCCTCTAGGGCACAGATGAGCCAAGGCTGGTCGGATGGTGCGCAGAGAGAGTCCAGCTGCCACTGCTGACAGGAGGTCTGGAACAATCCAGCGTTGATGTCAAAGAGTCGTGAAGTGGTCAATTTGGCCTGGACCTCACTGCAAGATCACCAAGGGATGGTGTATGGCTGGTGCAGAGTGTCTCCAGATATCCCCCTCTACACAACATTGATGCACCTTTAAGCAGGAGTTTAACAAAGAAAATCATAGCGCACTGACACCAGAAGCCTCCTTCTTCCTGCAGCATCTCTCCCGTCCCCTCTACTGGCATTGTGCTCACCATAATAAAGAAATGCTATAAACAGCAATACATTAGCACAGAATAGATATAGGAACTGAAAAGGAATAAATTGGTGGCTTGCACCATGGATTATTTGACATTTTCAAGAGTGCCTGTATACAACTGAGCTGTTCTGAGCTGAACTGGGGTGCTGAGAGAGGATTGAGAGGGAGGGGGAGTGGAAGGAGTAGAGTAGGTAGCTGAAGGTTGACATAGCAACTCTAGAGCAAAGTGAGAGATTTTATGTCCCAGCATTTCCGTATAAAATCCCAGAAAACAGGAAAAGATTCTGATAAACCGAGCCCAGGTCTCCTACCCAAACCTGGTCTTTCCCTGTGGCAAGAGGCACTGAGTATCATGATTGACCAAGCCTGAGTCAGTCGCTCACCCCTTTGGCCACAGAGCTGAGTCACTGTGATTGACAGCTATATCAGACAGATCATCATAAGGTGGGAGAGGGAAATTTTCCCAAAGGGAGAGTGTTATGACCAAAAGAGGGACAGAGATGCTGGTGTCTATTACAGGGATGAAAATGGGATAAAGCTGTCTCTGAAAAGGGCTTTTTGTTGTTGTTGTTGTTTTGTGTTTCTGTTTTGTTTTGTTTTGTTTTTACTGTATTGTTACATTAATTCATTCTTTTAAGAGTCCCGTATTAATCTTAGGGCAGAGCTGGATGGAGGTCATGACAGGAAGCAGTGCAAAGTGAATGCTACATCAGAATGCGTCAGTAGTCTCCCTCTCTGACTCCTCTGACAGTCACCACAGAGCAGTCAATGTTTTGAGATAGTAGAATTTTTATTTTAATTCTCCATTAATTGATGTGAATGATATATAAAAACAAAGCGATTCTAAACCTTAAATATTTCTCTGAAGATAGATAAAATCTATTTCCCCCTTCCCAAGAAGTACGCATGGGTTGAACTCCAATGTTGCTGCTTTTGTTTTGCAATGGTCTGAAGTTCAGTACAGTGAAATCCAGTTACCCAACTGGAGTTAACTATACCAAGGCAATGGATACCAGCAAGAAAGGTGTGGAAAACAATGCCGGTACCCATTTGTTCCTCGGTTGGATCAGAAGAGTTTCAGTGATACCAAATCTTGTGCTGGTTGTGACATCTGTGTCCATGAATATGCTGACTGTGACTGGGCACCCTTCATATGAAGAGATCTGAGTTCTTCATGGCATGCCAGATGCAGTTGCTATTATTGGATAATCATCCAATTTCTCCATATGCCTTCCAAGGGAAAACGAGTCAATTTCAGGTAAGCATCTAAGTAGCTCTTACTTATCTGCTCAGCATTGTTTCTTTATAGATACTAAAAATAAATAGGGCAAAAATTTTCCAACTTGATCCCTTTAATAATTTATATGTAGGTGTCTCAGAGCACTAAGAAAATTAAACTGTTTTTAAAGGCTGATAAATAACAATCTACTATGAGGAAACCAGTCTGAGAAGAAAAATAATTCAACATTCTAATTTAATAGAATACAGCATTTTTTGACACATCTTAATTGTTAGTCATATTAACTAGTTGCTAGTTATAGTTATATATGTCATATATATTACATATAATATATAGTTATATATAATTACTATATTGTATTTTATATACATATATATATATATATATATATATATATATGGTAATTTAAAAAACTTTTTTTGGTGAAATACTTAGCCAAAATTTTTTTTAATTTTTTTAAATATTTATTTATTTTTGAGAGAGAGAGTGCAAGCAGGGGAGGCACAGAGAGAGAGGATGACACAGAATCCGAAGCAGGCTCCGGACTCTGAGCTGTCAGCACAGAGCCCAACAGGGGGATTGAACCTATGAACTGTGAGATCATGACCTGAGCCAAAGTCGGACGCTTCACTGATGAGCCACCCAGGCACCCCTTTAGCAAAGTATTTTAATGAGTTTAATGATTATTTTGTGATTTGTACTCAAAGTTTGTGTTTTTTCTTAAGGACTTTATAAGCCTAAGATGAAAGAATGTTTTTTTTTTAGGGTTTAAAAAAACTGTTTATGATTAAACTTGACAAAGACCTCAATATAGACCTTTAACTCTTGGTACCAAGGCTCTGCCAGAGGGACAGAGCAAGCAAGTTTAAAACCTCTTCCTATTGGCAAGTTCAGACACTGTTTCACGTGTAATTGAACAGGTTACACTCGTTCACAGCATCAAACTTCCAAGATGGCTGGAATTTGGTTCTCCTACGAAGACCTTGCAAGGACTGCCTTTAGAAGATGACGGAAGAGATCATCAAATCGTGGTGCTGGTGTCTGGAGATCTTTGTTTCTAGTGAACACAAATAGCCCCCATCATCTTTACCCTTCATGTGCTGGCTAGGAATGAAGTAAGGGGAGAAAGCTTGTTTTCTTCTCCAAATGGGCAAGTGTCTTCATTCAAAAGTAGCAGGGCAGTTCCGTGTGGTGCTCACCTTATGGACTTAGTCAAAAGAACCAGGCAGGCTTTGGAGAAGTAAAATCTTAGATTAGAGAAAGAGTGAGGAACAGAAGACCATCACAAATGGGAAGAAGAAGAGACATTTCACTGGAATCTTAAAGCAAAGTTTATTGTGGAAATTTATGGAATTGGAAAACTACCTCCTGAAATAAATGAAATCTTGAGAACTTAACTTTTATTTTTCATGTCATTTTACTTTACACTCAGGGACCATGCATTAATTGAAAGCAGTCCTTTCTCTTTTTCTCTTTCAAAAGGCAGTGTCCTGTATACATGCATGCCTTATAAGCACAGAATATGTCTCAATATTATGCTGGCAGTAAGGGAGAGAAACTGGAAGTTGAGCAACCAGTGTGAGGGGGTTAAAAAAGGAGCGCCTGGGAGCTCAGTTAGTTAAGTGCCAGACTTCAGCTCGAGTCATGATTTCATGGTTCGTGAGTTCGGCCCCAAATTGGAGTTGCTGCCGTCAGCAAAGAGCCCACTTCAGATCTTCTGTCTGCCTCTCTTTCTGTCCCTCCCTGGCCCTCTCAAAAATAAACATTTTTTTTAAAGTACACTGTGAATTTTATATTGTGCTCATGCAGTATCTATGAAAAATTGATTAAAAAAACAGTTCTACATTTCGATTCTTTTTTATTTTCTTCAAATAATTTTCCAATGTGGAAATAACCATGTCATTTGCTATTCCACTTAACCTAAATTTTTGAAGGTTATCTCTGCAAAGTTGCTTTTAATTTCTAAAAGGATTTTTATGCAAAACTATGAAGATTATAGTTCAGGCCAATAACACTAACTCCGACATAGCAACTCACAATTCGTAAAGTGCTTCCACATATATTATTGCATCTTTTTTTCATTGTTTTTTTCATTTATTTATTCATTCATTAGATAAGGATTTGGTGAGTGCCCACTATTTGCCAGATCCCTGAACTAGGAATAGGAGATAATATGAATAAACTGCCACTAAGGAACTCAGTCTAATAGTCCAGAAGGGTATGCAAAAATGTAAAAAATGATAACTAAAAAATTAGAATATAGAGTAATGTGTGCAGTTACAGCACCATATATTAGATATAGAGGCTAAATTAGTAGCTTAGTTCAATTTGGGGAAGGATGCTGGCAAAAACTTTTTGGATGAAGTAATGCCCGTGACGGATTTTTAAAGTTGAAGCAGCTAGCTAACTGGGAAAGGAGGAAAGACACTCTAGGTTCAAAGAAGGACTTGTTTCATGGTTACAAAAACCATTGGAATGATTTACAGGTATGGACCTGTTGAATCGGTACAAAAACCAACAGTTACAACAAACCTTGTGTGTTTAGGAAACCACATAAAATTTGGTATTGCTGGAACACAGCACAAGTTGGGGAGTGGCAGGAAATGAGGCTAGAGAAGTTAGCAGAGCCGGGACCTTACAAGGTTTGTGGGCTCCATAACAGTTACCACGTTTGAAAGTCTTGGAGATGAAGGGAGGAAATGGAAGCCTTAAGAATGCATCACAAATATAATCCATTCATTCGACTCTAAAAATAAATAACATGTTCCTATTCTTAAAAGATCTAGAATAATTTTTACACTTTTTTATACTTAATCTTTTGGTTTAGCAAGCCTGCTCATTTCAGTATTAAACTGGTGCTATCCCCCACTCAAAGGCTTTTGGGATCTGTGAGAGTCACTGCTTGAATTTCCACTCAGCATAGCCAAGATCTTCTAGACGTCAGCATCATGACTCAACTCTGAACTGAAACCCAACCATGGGCGCTTCTACTTAAAAAACCACACTGAGCGAAGCACCTGGTTGGCTAGAGCGGTTAAGCATCTGACTCTTGATTTCAGCTGAGGTCATGATCTCACAGTCCATGGGATTCTCTCTCTGCCCCTCCTCCTGCTCACATGCATGCACATACTCTCTCTCTGTCTCTGTCTCTCTCTCTCTCTCTCTCTCAAAATAAATAAATAAACATTAAAAAAAAGAGAGAGAGACAACACATTTAGTAACTTCAGTGACCACTAACCAGTACTGCCATCTAAAAGGAGATCCCCTGTTGGTCTAGATGCAAAAAATATGAGATAAAGAAATATAACATAGGGGCACCTGGGTGGTTCAGTCAGTTGGGTGTCCAACTTCAGCCCAGGTCATGATCTCACCGTTTAGAGTTTGAGCCTCACATCAGGCTCTGTGCTGACAGCTCAGAGCCTGGAGCCTGTTTCACATTCTGTGTCTCCCTCTCTCTCTGTGCCCTCTCCCCACCCCACCCCCCTCAAAAACAAACTTGAAAAAAAATTTTTAATAAAAATTAAAAAGAAGAAATATAGCAAAGCAAAGTGAAGGGAAGGATGGAAAGAAGAGGATACAGAAAAATAAAAGGAAGGGTGCAAGGGAGAAAAGACACAAGTAAGGTGAAGAGAAGGACACAGGGAAGAAAACAGGGAGGAGAAAGATAAGAAAGGTCCCAGGAAAGGGAAAAGGAAAGAAAGGAACAGGAAAGGCACGGTAGAGTAAAGGTCTTATCTGGGTGCCAGGAAACTGGCAAATTACCTTATATCAATTAATATTCAAAATATGTCTGCAAGGAAAATGTTATTTTACCTATTTTATTTTTAAAAACTGAGGCTCAGGGTGGGTGATGGGTAGTGAGGAGGGCACCTTTTGGGATGAGCACTGGGTGTTGTATGGAAACCAATTTGACAATAAATTTCATATATTGAAAAAAAACTGAGGCTCAGATCAGTTAAATAACTCAAAAGCATATAACTAGTCTAAGTGACAAACTGAACTTATAAACTTTCTAACTCCAAAACCCACAACTTTTCCACTAAAATCCCTACCTTCCAGTTTGAAGTCAGGACACCTGAAATGTGGATCAGGCTCTTACTCTGTGTCTTTGGGCATTTTAATTAGCCACTTTGAATGAGTTCTTCAACCACAAACTAAGGATTATAATAATTGCCATTCCTTCCCTCCTCGTTATCAGAGGTAGCAATGAGATGATGTATGTGAGAATACTATGGATACTCTGAAGAACTACATAAAATTAAGGGATTGCTAATAAAGCAATAATCCATGCTGTGTTATTCTTTTAAATCTTCAGCGTTAGGACTCAAGGAGACTCAAGGGAGTTTTCCACCATTATAGCTGAAATTACTGTTAAAGCAGCTACTGAAAGTCTTAGTGTTCAAGAGCATCTCTTTTTTGGTATATGCACTGGCAGACTATTTCACTTGGATCCTTCCTTAGTGACTATGAGTCCATTCACAAGCAAGATAAACAAGCACCTGTGGAAACCTCCAGTCTTGGCTGAAGATCCTAGGCATGCCTTTCCTTTATAAGGTCACTCTTTAGAATTCCACTGGTTAGCAGAGACTGTGGAATATGAGGTTTCTACATTACTGACTGAGCTAATACAAGTTTTTCAATATCATGCTTCCTGTAAGTATCTTCCCCAAATATTATATTTTAAGATAGAAGTCTGGATATTACTTTACAAATCTCAAAGAAGAAGACCGAGACAGTTAGGGGCTATCTCAATCACATCAGTGAAATGTCAACAAAACCAAGCAAGCCTTTCTGTTTCATTACCCACCTTTCTCTGCTTCACTAGATCCCTGAAGATGAGGCATCATCAATTCCTAGTTTATTTGCTCCCTTAAGACAGTTTGCTCCTAACCCTGATCCTGACCTTATTCTAAATACACTAAGGTACGTGGAGATTAAAAGCCCACTACACACGTTGGTGTCACAAAATCTCTTAAAGGAAATGACCTTGACAACAAACCTAGAAGGTTATTCCTTCTATTAATAGCTACTTCACTCACAAATGTCGACTTCCTTCAGAGTAGAACTTCCACAGTGTCAATGTTATTAAAAAAAAAAAAAAACTAGACTTTACAGAATAGGCAATAAAGGAGCACACCCTGATCCACAGAATAAAAGTACAAAAGCCTCCTGTTTTATCTGACCTTGTCTCAGAATCGATTAATCAAGCTTGGCATTCACAAGCCCTACTTGCCTTCTCCAAGTACCCTCATTTTTCTTGGGTCCTCTATCTCTCAGGAAGTAATGCAAGATAGAGCCACACTTTCAGAAGGACTATCTTCAATGACAACATTTCTCAGCAACTGGAGTGGCCCTGTTCCAGCCTACCTGGAAAGATCTGTACAGTCATCTTACAGTTTCTTGACTCTTTCAGCATCAGCAAGGGAGACATTGGCAGCCTCGAATTTTCCCCTTGAGTTCAGCCAGTTGCACCTGTCAAGTCAGCTAAAACAAAAGCATCTTCATGAGCATAAACATATGTTTGAGACTCCTACAGTTTGTCACCAGATTCATTCATTCCCCATTCCTATGGAAACAATTTTACCTCTTGGCATGAGCGTAAACACAAACTTTGTAGGGGATGGCACATCTGACTCGACATGTGATATGATTATGAAAACCCAACCTTATTCTAAGGAGACCTCATCATTTACTCAGTTACATGATTTATCTGTTTCCTTCCTTTCTGAGCTTCCCAAACTTGCAAAGTCCTCTAGGTACCAGAAGGTATGAGCTCAAAGATTATAAAGCATGTTCTTACTCACTGGTACTCAGGCAGAGAATATTTAGCTCACAGCAAATTTTTAAGAACTAGCAAACCTTTTCCAGGCAACATGGTGTTTAACCTGGATTCTACTGAAATGGTGTTAAATCACCCACATAACTCCAAAAACGTATTCACAGCAAGATATGGGACTACTGGGGCACCTGGGTGGTCAGTCTGTGAAGTGTCCAACTTTGGCTCAGGTCATGATCTTGTAGTTCCTGAGTTTGAGTCCCACATCAGGTTCTTTGCTGTCAGCACGGAGCCTGCTTTGGATCCTCTGTCTCCCTCTCTCTGCCCTTCCCCCCGTTGTGCTCTCTCCCAAAAATAAATAAACATTAAAAAAGATATGAGACCTCTTATGACATTAACAGTATACAAGGCAAGTTTGTAGCAGTTGGTTAATTTTCTATTTGCTCTATTTTTCAGTGAATCTTTATAGTAACAAGCAGTAACCAGCAAATGTTGGTTAAAATATTAAGATTAAAATAGAGTACCTAAATGTTAACTGCAGTGAAATTATGAGTTTTTAACTTCCTTTTCCATATATTTTCTGTATTTTCCAATATTTCTACAAGGAACATAGGCATTTTCAGGAGGAAAAAAAATAAGAATATACTACCTAAGAAATCAGCAAACAAATACAGTATTATCTTATGCCCCATACAAATTAAATACAATATTCAGATATGTCAAAGTTTCACAGTCCTGTAAGGAACTTCAAGCTATCACTTACACTATGCTCTGTCTACTTATTATCGTTCCTAAATTATTTCAGAAAGACACTAATCATAAGACATTGCAACCTTATGGTCCATCACAGATAAATCCTTGCTAACAAACTCAGTTTCTATTGGTAAAGTTAAGACCATCATTTTTCATTTAGCTTCTGTCTCATGATATACTGTTAACACCTGCAGTACTGTGATTAAGAATTCAGTATCTATAGTCAGACAGGAGTTCAAAATCTAGCTCTATAATATACTATGTGTATGACCTTGGATAGTTACTTAATTTTATTATTTCATTTTAATCATTTATACATTGAGGATAACAGTTATACTAGTATATTTATTGTGAAGATAAAATAAAATATTCACTTAGCAGAATGCCTAGTCTGTGGTGAATGTTTATGATATATAAACTGTTATCCCTGGGTTAAGATAATCCACATCAGAATGATTTTCTTAGAACTTGTTTCATATGAAAACCTACTTGTATGGTAACTTTCATGGACAATATTTAATTCTGGGGCATTTACTATGTTTGAAGTAAGCATCTCAATTAAATAGATGCTCACCATTTTATCTGGATTCACTACAGAGTTTCCAGAAACATTATTTAGACAAAGTGCAACCAGTTTGTCTTTCAATAAATATGAATTGCTTCAAGCAAGAAGGATTCTGGCAACATGTGCTCTCCACTCTGAATCTCAAAAACCTGAGGACATGTCACACCCAGGTAAGCATTTCTATCATCAAGGAATGGTAAGGCTAATGAAATCTGAGCCTGTTTGAAGTCATCTCCCTAGCAGTCGGAACATATACTGTTAACTAGTCTCATGAAACATGCAGCAATGCTCAGGTCTCACTTTAAAAAAAGTCTTTGTGTTCATTAAGTGAGTGCCCTATTCTCTCTTCTAGATTCAGTATCCTTTTTCCGGTAGCATGACACTCCGCATCTTGCCAACTTGGTGCTACCCACAGTATCTAACATTTTTTATTTTATTTCATTTTCTGAGAGACAGAGAGCAAGCCAGGGGAGGGGCAGAGAGAGAGAAGGAGACACAGAATCCAAAGCAGGATCCAGGCACAGAACCCTGTGCAGGGCTCGAACTCATGAGCTGTGAGATCATGACCTGAGCCAACAGTTGGATGCTCAACCAACTGAGCCACCCAGGCACCTCAGCTACCCACAGTATCTAAAGCAACCTACCCTTGTTGTATTGCAGCATATCCCCATTTTTCTGATAATAAGTCACTCCAACTTCCTTCTCAGACAACCCCACACCATGTCAATGCTGAGCTTCAGTTTCTCTCCAGCTTCTTTGAAATTAAATGTCTTAATTTAGTTAATTACAGCAAGCACTAGCTCATTTCTACACCTTTGTTCAATTATATGACTTTTATATGCTGAACTTTAAAAAAATTGCCCCATTTAGGGGAGCCTGGATGACTCAGTTGGTTAAGTGTCTGACTTCTGCTCAGGTCATGATCTCATGGTTCATTGGTTCGAGCCTCACATTAGACTCTGTGCTGACAGCTCAGAGCCTGGAGCCTGCTTCAGGTTTTGTGTCTCCCTCTCTGTGCCTCCCCTGCTTACACTCTGTCTCTCTCTCTCTCCAAAAATAAATAAACATTAAAAAAATTTTTCCCCATTGAGCTCTTAACCACACACACACACACACACACACACAATCAGTTTAGGAATTTGGGCCCGCTGCCCCCAGCCCAGATTTGGTTGCTTGATGAACTAATTTCAAGATTTTCTTCATACTTAATTTAAGACTGAAAGAATTAAGAAATTTGGAAACTAACAAATTCTATGAATATATTAAAGCAGCCTCAAGCCAAAATGCAAAATCTATTAACTGATTATGAGGAAAGATTAAGAAGGAAAGAAGAGGGAAGAGAAGAGGGAGAAAGAGAATGGTAGAAGAAGGTCTGACTGAGCTTGAGACAAATGAAACTGACTCTTGAGTAGATGGAGGCAGTATCCCAAATCAAAGGCTAAAAACAGAGATGAAAGAAGTCAGTCTCTTTCACTCATCTCTGGGGCTACTTATGTGGTACCCAAACACAAAGTGGCCTACTAATGCACACATATATCTACTGAGTATCAATAGATGCATTCCCACTTTCCTATACAAAGCAGGTCAAAAAATGAATATGGTGAAGCAAGTCAATCATCAAGACATCCTTCAACATTTAAATGAAGACTGGTATTTGTTGATATTTGTTGAAATTGGTTTCTTGTGTGCTCCTTCTAGGTCAAACCAACACATTTCCAAAAGTTGTTCATCCGATTCAATTGATAACATCAACTATTGGGCACAGACTTCATTTCCCAATCCTTCATGACACATTTTATGATCTGGAAGATGGCAACTCAGCTCACTTGATACTTGCCATAAAATCAGCAAATGAATATCCTTCAGGCCCAGACAGCTGGCTGCAATTTAATGCTTCTCATCAAATACTACATGGATACCGCCCTTTGAATGGATTTTCATTGTTTCCCTCAGGAATTGATTCTTTATGCCAGATTCTGGGGCCCTGGCTGCTCAGATGCTTTTCACCATTGAACTGAACCTGCCCAGAAATACTCCCTGCCACAGTTAAACACTCCATGCACAAAAAACAGTTTCTACCCATTTGTAAAGAAAAGAGAGAGGGTTGGTTTTTTGTTTTTTGTTTGTTTGGTTGGGGTGTTTTTGTTTTTTTGTTTTTTTGTTTTTTGGGGTTTTTTGGGGGTTTTTTGTTTTGGCTAAACTCACTGACTATCTAAATTCCACTGACCCTGAACAAATTGTATTAATGACCCTGAGACCAGGGTCTACTATTACATCCTGGTATAACAGTGCTTTATGTTTAGCCAATGGCAGTGTTCTGAAATGGTGTCCTAACAGAAAAATCCAGGAAGTGACCTTTAACCTACAGAGGGAGGCCTGATAGAAATGTCCATCCAAACTTTGCATATGCTATGTTACCAGAATACAAAATTGGCACAACAGAGAACATGACATATAATGGGATCTGCCTGATTCTGGAGCCAGACAGTGGGTCATTAATTGAAAACAGCATTCTTGCTTCAATTAGCATAGAAAATAGCCCCTAGATTAGAAATATCTTTCTGGCTCTGTTGGTAAGTGTATGTATACTGACTGGTAACAGCAGAAAGTGTAGCTTACCATTCCTGTAAGAAATAGAAGACTTTTCTTTTACCGCTGTCCCAGGTGTTTCAAGGGGGAAATTTAGTAAGTGATACTAAGACCTTAAGATACCTTCAAGGTATTAAGGCCTTGAAAGCCACCTCTAATGGGTATGAAGCTCTGCCTTCCCCGCAGTGAGGGAGAGGGGTACCACTGTCTTCCCAGAGTCAGCCTTACAGAGAAAATGTAATCCCGGCCACAGAAACAAGAGCCACCATTCTCCCAGCCTCCAAAATATCAGCTCCTGTGACATTATGAAATGGAATCATTAGCCAGAGGAAAAGTAAGTAATGTTATGAGAAATCCACACGCATCAACAACTGCATAAGAAACAGGGCTAATTGATACAGAAATTAGGTAAAATAAACAATTGATGAATCAAATTGCCAGAGAATGAGCAATAAATAATTTTATCCTCTGTGTTAATTGTATTAACACACTACCAGTTAATTCTAATCATTTATTTTGCCTTGCAAGCTTGGATGGCCAGTTGCAAATTTATCTCCCCCAGGCCACCACTGCCATAAACAAATCATGTAAAGACTCATCCATTAAGAAAAGAAATTGCACCAGTGGCAACAGCATCTCCCAATGTGAAAAATGCCATCGATTGCCAACTCAAGTCAATCATTACAGTCTTCAGCACAAAGACACAAATAATTTAACACTAAATAATAAGTTCTATAATAGGTTAAAGTTTTACTATATATGAGCAAAGAATTATTAAATATTTATTTCTCCATTTTATTTTTACCTTTAGCATGCTAACAAACTCATCATATTGATTTTAAGGCTACCAAAAAATAACAAACCTTCCCTCAATTCTGTTCTCTCATAACAGGCAAGGATACTTTTGTTACAATGCCTCTGAAACAGCTGACCACACTTATATCCCCTACTTCTAACTTCCTTCAAGTAATAACTCAATAGCTGCAATGTACTTTCTACTTCTACCATTCCATGGAAATGGTTTTTTGGAAGTAATTGTCAGCATCTTGGCTGACATATCCTTTGGCTGACCTTCTCTTAGACTTCAGCCTTCTGAACATCTCTACAGGTCCTATGACATTTCTTTATTTCTACCACTCTGACCTTTATTTTTCCTTCTCTTCTACCCCTTTAAACATGATCCACAATGACTGTCCTTGAACTTGGTAAGTACATAAATGTAATATGATGCCAGTTTTTAAATAAGGACAATATATATCCCCCTCCTTTTAATATTCTAATTTAATTAAGTTCACTATTATCCCATTTCTTACAAAGGAAGAAATTATAGGGGCATTTTAACTCAATATCACTTTTTCTCCCTTAGAGCTTTTCATTTTCAATTGACTCAGAGCAACAATGGAATTAATTTAAAATGTTACAAATAAGGGGCGCCTGGGTGGCTTAGACAGTTAAGCGTCAGACTTGGGCTCAAGTCACAACCTCACAGTTTGTGAGTTTGAGTCCCTCATCTGTGCTGACAGCTCAGAGCCTGGATCCTGCTTTGGATTCTGTGTCTCCCTCTCTCTGCCCTCCCTCCCTTGCTCACGCTCTGTCTCCCTCTCCGTCTCAAAAATAAATAAGCATTAAAAAAAATAAAATGTTACAAATAACACTTCTAAGCAGACACTAAATTAAGTTTTCACCTTTCACTAGAAGGAAATTATTTCAGTATTCACAACTTCCTACATTTATAGTTTCTGTTGAATATTCAGACAGGATATAAAGACAAATATATGTAGTGAAGCATATGAAATTGCCAGTTTTCAGTTATGTTTTTTAAATAAAAATGGCAATTTCATATGGTTCAGTAGAATATGTTCATTTTAATTATGGAAAGAGATGAATGGAATAAAACTTGATAAGTATAAATGCAGATCCCAGAGTCTCCTAAATTAAATCTAATCCTTCAAATCTTCACAATATTATGGAAATTTCTAGATTTGTTCACGTTAGCAACATGTCCATAACAAAATTAGCATCTGGACACTTTTGTCCTCTACATAGGTGCAATTGTACTAGTAACTTTAATTGAAATGTGCCAGTAATAACAAGGCAAATAACTCAGTGCTTCATAAAACAATCTTGAACAAAATACCATAGACTGTTTTTTCCTCAACTAAGGGCACCTAAGTGTACCATAAAGTCAGAAATACAGAGCAATATTCAAGAATTCAAACACTTGGTGACCTTCCTCCAAAACTAAGCTGTGTATTGTTCAGGTTGATTCTTAATACTTACATGAAGCATCAATGTCAAGCAATCCACACATTAAAAAGTCTATGCTATATTAAGTTATAATGATGTTTGTGCATAGCCACATGGTGATTTTGAACAATATTCAAATAAAATGGAACTTTGTGGAGTAAAATCTCACAATATTTATGACTGTAATATTTTTGTCAAACATATCATGTGATAATAAGAGGATTGTGAATATTGTGTATTACACTATGATTACAAAAATAAGGGAGATTTACGTCGGTAGCATCTTTTTCCCACCTTTCTTGAAATATATTTGACATAGGGACGCCTGGGTGACTCAGTGGGTTAAGCATCTGACTTTGGCCCAGGTCATGATCTCGCAGCTCATGAGTTCCAGTCCCATGTCGGGCTCTGTGCTGACAGCTTAGAGCCTGGAGCCTGCTTCTGATTCTGTGTCTCCATCTCTCTCTGCCCCTCCCACACTTGTGCTCTGTCTCTCTCTCTTTCTCTCTCAAAACTAAATAAACATTTTAAAAATATTATTTAAAAAAGGAAATATAATTGACATAAAATATTGGGTAAATTTAAAGTGTACACTTGATTTAATGCATATACGTATTGCAAAATGATTACCACCATAGCATTAGCTATCATCTCTATCACATCACATAAATACCATTTCTCTTTTGTGGTGAGAACATTTAATATCTACTCTCTTAGCAACTTTCAAGTATATAATACACAGTATTACTAATTATAATCACAATGCTGTGCATTAGGTTCCCAGAACTTATTCCAGTCTTATAACTTGAAAAGTCTGTATCCTTTGACCAGCATTTCCCTATTTCCCACCAAGCCCCACCCCTTCCATTCTCTATGAAAATGTAAGACATATCATGCAGTATTTACCATTCTCTGTCCTACTTATTTCACTTAGCATAATGCCCACAAGGCCCATCCATGTTATCTCAAATGGCAGAATTTCCTTCATTCTCACGACTAATATTTTATTATATATAAATAACATATCTACTTTATCCATTCATCCATTGATGGACACTTAGGTTGTTTCCATATCTTTGCTATTGTGAATAATGCTGCACTGAACATGGGAGTGCAGATATCTCTTCAAGATTAGGTTTTTATTTCTTTTGGATACATACCCAGAATTGGATTGCTGGATCATATGGTAGCTCTATTTTTAATGTTTTAGAACCTCCATATTGTTTTCTACCATGGCTGCACCAATTTACACTCCCACCGACAGATTTATAAGGGTTGCATTTTCTCCACATCTTCTTCAATACTTACTAACTTTTGTCTTTTTAATGATAGCCATTCTAACGGTTGTGAGGTGATGTCTGATTGAGGTTTTGGCTTGCATTTCCCCGGTGATTAGCGATGTTGAGCACCTTTTCATGTACTGTTGGCCATACGTATGTCTTCTGTGGAAAAATATCTGTTCAGTCTCTCTTTGCTATTTTTATGAGGTCTTTATATTTCTTCTTATTAACTCCTTATCAAATCTATGGCTTGCAAATATTTTTTTCCCATTCTGTAAGGTGCCTTTGCATTTTATTGTTTCTTTTGCTGTGTAGAAGCTTTTTTAGATTGATACAATCCCACTTGTTTGTTTTTTTTTGTTTTTGTTTTTGTATTTGTATTTTTGTTTTTGTTGCTTGTGCTTTGGTGATCATATCAAAAAAATCATTGCTAAGACTAATGTCAAGGAATTTTTTCCCTTCTTTTGTGTGGTGTTCTATGGCTTCAGGTTTAAGTCTGAAATCCATTACAAGTTAGATTTCATGAGGTAGGGGGCCAATGTCATTCTTCTGCATGCGGATATCCACTTTTTCTAAACATCATTTATTAAAGAGACTAGGCTTTCCCCATTGAGTACTCTTGGCTCCCTTTTACAATATTAGTTGCCCATATCTGTGAGGGTTTATTTCTGAGCTCTCAATTCTGTTCTATTGGTCCATGTGTCTATTTTTATGGTAACAACTATACTGTTTTGACTAAATAGGTTTGTAGTGTAGCTTGAAATGAGGAAATGTGAGGTCTCCAGTTCTGTTCTTTCTCAAGATTGATTTGGCTACTCAAGATCTTTTGTGGTTCCATACAAATAATACAAACTTTTATTTTGGTGAAAATAAATTTTTCACCATTGGAATTTCATAGGGATTGCATTGAATCCATAGATGGCTTTATGTAGTATGGACATATTAAAATTGTTAATTCTTCCAACCCATGAACACGAGATATGTTTCCATTTTTTGTGTCTTTTTCAATTTCTTTCATCAATATTACAGTTTTCAGTGCATAGAACTTTCACCTCCTAGGTTAATTTATTCCTAAGTATTGTATTCTTTTTGATGCTACGGTAAATGGGGATGCTTTATTTACTTTTCAGACATTTTATTGTTAGTGTACAGAAATGTAACTGATTTCTGTATGTTGATTTTTTATCCTGAAACTTTACTGAATTCTTGATTAGTTCCAGCAAGATTTTGGGTGGAACCTTCAGGATTTTCCCTATATAAGATAATATCGTCTGCAAACAAAGACAATTTTGCTTCTTTCTTTTCTGATTTGGGTACCTTTTATCTCTTTTTCTTGCTTGATTTATCTGGCTAGGACTTCCAGTACTATGTTGAATGGGTGATGAGAGTGGGTACACTTATCTTGGTCCTAACTTAAAGGAAAAGCTCTGGACCTTTCACCATTAAATATGTTAGTGGTGGGTTTGTCATATATGGCCTTAACTATGTTGAGATATATTCCTTCTATACACAATTTATTGAGCATTTTTGTCATGAAACGATGTTTTATTTTGTCAAATGCTATTTTACATCTATTGAGGTGATTTTTATCTTTCATACTATTAAGGTCATGTATCACATTTATTGATTTGTGTATATTGAAACATTTTTGCATCCCAGGGATAAACCTGACTTGATCATGGTGTAAAAATAATCCTTTTCTGAATATACTGTTGTATTTTATTTGCTAATATTGTGTTAATATTTTGTTGAGAATTTCTATCTATATTCATCAGATGTAGTTTTTTTTATAGTGTTTTTATCTGGCCTTAGCATGAGGATAAGGGGGCCTCATAGAATGAGTTTGGGAGTGTTCTCTCTTCTTCATTTTTTTGGAAGAGTTTGAGAAGGATTTGCATTACTTCTTTAAACCTTTGATAGAATTCACCAGTGAAACCATCTGGTTCTGGGCTTTTCTTTGTTGGGAGGTTTTTTATTACTGATTCAATTTCCTTGTTATTGGTCTGCTCGGATTTTCTATTTTTTCATGATTCAGTCTTGGTACATTATATGGTTCTAGGGATCTACCCATCTCTTCTAGGTCATCCAATTTATTGGCATATAATTGTTCATAGTAGTCTCTTATTTATCCTTTGTATTTCTGTAATATCAACTGTAATGTCTCCTTTCATTTATAATTTTATTTGAGTCTTATTTTCTTAATGTAGCTAAAGATTTGTCCATTTTTTGTTTTTAGTAAACCAGTTTTGAGTTTTGTTTATTCTATTGTTTTTCTCACCTCTATTTCACTTATTTCTGCTCTGATCTTTCTGCTAACTTTGGACTACAATTGTTCTCCTTTTCCTAGTTCCATGAGGTGTAAAATTAGATTATTTGAGATCTTTTTTTTCTTAACGCAGATGTTTATCACTGCAAACTTCCCTCTTTTGCATAATAGCATAAGTTTGTGTATGTTGTGTTTACATTTTCATTTGTTTCAAGATATTTTTTTGTTTCTCTTTTGATGTCTTTGACCCATTGGTTGTTCAGGGATGTGTTAATTTCCACATATTTGTAAATTTTCCAATATTCCTTTTGATATTGATTTCAGTTTCACAACATGGTGGTCAAAATAATACATGTTGCATGATTTCAACCTTCTCAAATTTGTTAAGATTTGTTTTGTGACCTATCATGTGCTCTATCCCAGAGAATGTTCCATGTGGCTTAAGAAGAATGTATATTCTGCTGCTCTTGGATGGAATGTTCTATATATGTCTGCTGGTGCATTTGGTTTAGAATATAGTTCCAGTGAAATGTTTCCTTTCCATCCAGTCAGTTTTGTCCATTGTTGACATTGGGAAATTGAAATACCCTACTGTTATTGTATTGTTATTTCTCCCTTCTGGCCACTTAGTATGTGCTTAATATGTTTAGGTTGATTTGGAATGCATATGTATTTATGATTATTATATCTTCTTGATGAATTGACCCCTTTATCATTATGCAATAAACTCCCTTGTCTTTTGGTACTGTTTTTGGCTTAGTCTATTTTGTCTGATGTAAGTATCGCTACCTGCTCTCTTTTGGTTTCTATTTGTATCGGATATCTCTTTCCATCCTTTCACTGATGAACCTTTGTGTGTCTTTAAAGCTGAAGTAAGTCTCTGTTAGGCAACATATAATTGGGTCTTGTTTTTTAATCCATCTAGCCACTCTATGTCTTCTGATTGGAGAATTCAATCCATTTACATTTAGAGTGTTGATAGGTAAGGACTTACTAATGTCATACTATTGTTTTCTGGCTGTTTCATAGTTTTTGCATTCTTTTCTTCCTCTCTTGCTGCCTTCCTTTGAGAAATGATGATTTTCTGTAGTGGTTTGCTTTGATTCTCCTCTTTTGTGAATGTACCATAGGTTTTCACTTTGTGGGTATTATGAAGCTTACATAAAATATCTTATATGTATATCAGTGTATTTTTCACTGATAATAACTCCAATCACATACATCTCTATGCTTTTACTCCTCCCCGTTTTGGTTTTGATGACACAATTTACCTCTTTTTGTGTTAACATATTATTGTAGCTATAGTTATTTTTAATATTCTTGACCTTTAAGTTTTATACTAGAGTTAACACTCCATCATATTATAGTATTAGAATATTCTGAATTTGATTATATACTTTCCTTTCCCAGTGTTACATATTTTCATGTTACTAATTAGCATCCTTTCATTTCAGCTTGAAGAACTCCTTTCAGCATTTTTCATAAGGCAGGTCTAGTGGTGATGAATTCTCTCAACTTTTGTTTGGGAAAATTCTTTACTTCTCCTTCATTTCTGAAGGACAGCTTTGCCACAGTGTATTCCTGTTTGGCAATTTTTGTTTTTTCTTTCAGCACTCCTGATAGATCTCACTCTCTTCCAGCCTATAAGGTTTCTGCTGAGAAAGATTTATGGGAGTTAACTTGAAAGTTACAAGCCTTTTTTTTTTCTTGCTCCTTTTCAGTTTCTGTTTTTGACTTTTTTAGAGTTTTAGTATAATGTATCTTGGAGAAGATCTCTTTAAGTTAATTTTGCTTGGTGACTTATGAGCTTCATGAACTTGCATATCCAAATTTCCTATCAGGTTTGGGAAGTTCTCAGCCATTATATTTTTAAATAAGCTTGCTGTCCCCCTCCCTCTCCTCTTTCTGGAATTCCAATAATTCACAAATTGATTCTTTAGATGGCATCCCATAGACCACCTAGGCTTTCTTCACCCTTTCATTCTTTTTTCTTCATTCTCCGCTGACTGGATAATTTCAAAGTCCCTGTCTTCTCTCTTAGACACTTTCTTCTGATTGATCTCCTGTTGTTGATGCTATCACATTTTCATCTATTGAATTCTGTATCTCCAGAATGTTTCATTCTTAATGATTTTTCTTTGTTATACTTCTCATTTTGTTCATATATGGTTTTTCTGATATTGTTGAATTGTCTGTTTTCTTACAACTCATGGAGTTTTCTTAAAATAGCCATTTTGAATTCTTTGTTGGGTAAATCATATGTCTTTGGGTTCAGTTACTGAAAGATTATGGTCATCTTACTTTGATTGTTCATGTGCCTTAAACTTTTGCATTGCTGACTTTGCTGTTGAAGTAGCTGTCAACTCCTCCAATCTTTACTAACTGCCTTTAAAAGAGTGATAGATACTGTCAGCCTTCCCAGATTCTGAGGCTATTTCAGACCTTCTATGGTACATCTGTTCCACACTTCTTGCTCCCTCTTGTGGCAAAATTTTTAAGCTTGCATGCCTTCTCTGGATCCTGCAATGCACCAGGCAGAGTGCTGTCAGCCTCTCTCATTTTTCCAGAAGTGGCTTGAAAGCTTGTTTGTGATCTCTCTTTGGCCTCCAGATTTGAGCCAACTTTTTGCATGTATTCACTAGCTATCTATAGAAAGCTACTGGCAGAGTAGTTCTAAATGCAGCCATAGAAATATCCCCCCACCCACCATAGTAGAGCATAACAACAGTTCATATGTAGTATCTAAAAATGGAAATGGCAGGGGCGCCTGGGTGGCTCAATCAGTTAAGCGTCTGACTTTTGATTTCAGCTCAGGTCATGATCTTGCAACTCATGAGTCTGAGCCCCACATCAGGCTCCTCGCTGACAGCACGGAGCCTGTTTGGGATTCTCTCTCTCCCCTTCTCGAGGAGTCAAGATGGCAGAACAGCATGGAAGTTTTTTGTGTGTCTTGCGTCCATGAAATACAGCCAGACCATCACTAAACCATCCTATACACCTAGAAAACTGATTGGAGAATTAACACAACAATCTGCACAACCTGAACCACAGAATTCAGCAGGTATGCAGCACAGACAGGTGAACTTGGGGAGTAAGAAGCTGCAGCAGACAGGGACCCGCTTTTGCAAGCAGAGAGAGGCTGGAGACTGGGGAGGGGGGTAGAATACGGGAAAAGCACCCCTCCATAAAAGCAGCTGGAGAGAAAGTGGAATATTGGAAACAGCTGCAGGAACTAAACTAACAAGGGAGAAAGGAGAGAGGAGACGGTTTAAATTCCATTAAGACTGTAAACAAGGGGAGCGCAAAGGCTGCAACTCCACAGCTCGATACCTGGCGGTGCTCTGGTGGGAAAGGCGAATCCCCAGGAACAGAGTGGGGTCCGGGAGGTTCTCAGGCCACACTGGGGAAAGCGGTTCCACTGCTGGAAGGCCATTTGGTAGAGACTGTTGAAGCCACCTGGTACCAGTAGACCCCAGAAAACGGCCACATTCACTGGTGCTGGAACAAGGTCGTTAAGGGTGAAGCCAGGTGCCAGATGTGTGTTGTGATTTTCCATAATCCCTGAAATGCTGCTGCTACACTATCTTGCGAACTTTTTCTGGGGCAGGCTGGCACATGGCCGCAGTCTCAGGCACCAGCAGCAGCAGGGTCCAGCAAGCATTCCTGGGTGCAGCAAACATTCGGCCATTGTTCATTCGGCCATTGGTCGGTAAGACCCTCCCACAGAGGGGAAGAACAGGTCAAAGCCGCAGTCCTTCAGAAGTAAGGGGATGGGGAAAACAGCCACATTTGAGACAAAACTCGGGAGAGAGGTACTGCCTGGGGCCTGGTCACACACAGTGAAAAAGCAGGGAGTGGACGAAAGCTGAAGACAGAGGACAGGTGCGTGATTTTTGATCAGGGAGAACAGAGTTCCGATACTAGAGACTGGGTGGCTGGGTGACGCCATTTTCACTGCTCCCGAGCATGCGCATACACACGTATGAGTGACACAACAATCCACCTCAGTAGGCTAGCAGCGCCATCTAGTGGAGAGCGGAGATGTTACACTGAGCCCCGCCCAACTGGGCCAACCTCGCTCTTAAGAACACAAGTCTCACTGCCTACTTAGTTTATGGACTATAAAGTGCTTCATAGTCTGACTTCTAGGGGAAAACAAAGTAATTTCAGTCCTATTTCAATCTATTAGCAGGTCCACCTATTCAATTTTCTTTCTTTTTTTTTCTTTTTCACTTTTCTTTTTCTTGAAAACAGAAAATTCATTTTTATTTTCAATTTTTATTAAAATATTTTAATTTTTACGTTTTTTACTTTTGTGTAAATTTTTCAAATTCTATTTTACTTCCATCATTTTATTTTAGTCTACTTCAGCATATTCACTTTTTCAAATTTTCAAACAATTTCCTTTTTTTTCTTTTTCATTTTTCTTTTTCTTGAATGCAGAAAAACTTCATTTTTATTTTAAATTTCTATTACAAACATTTTTAATTTTTTTCTATATTCTTTGCTTTTGTGTAAATTTTTCCAAATTCTATTTTACTCCCATCATCTCATTTTAGTCTACTTCAGTGTATTCATTTTCTCAAACTCTCAAATGATTCCCCCCCACCCTTTTTTTCTCTAATCTGTCAAACCACTTCCAACACCCAGAACAAAACACACCTAGGTTCTAGCATCATTTATTCGATTTGTGTGTTTAATTTTTAAATTTTAATACTTTTTTAAATTTAATTTTAATTTTTCTACCTCATTAATTCCTTTTATCCCTTCAAAATGACAAAATGAAGGAATTCAACCCAAAAGAAAGAGCACAAAGAAATGACAGCCAGGGATTTAACCAACACAGATACAAGCAAGATTTCTGAACCAGAATTTAGAATCACAATAATAAGAATACTAGCTGGGGTCGAAAGTAGATTAGAATCCCTTTCTGCAGAGAAAAAAGAAGTAAAAACTAGTCAGAATGATATAAAAAATGCTGTAACTGGGCTGAAATCACGGATGGATGCTGCAGTGGCAAGGATGGATGAGGCAGAGAATCAGTGATATAGAGGACAAACTTACAGAGAATAATGAAACAGAAAAAAAGAGGGAGATTAAGGCAAAAGAGCATGATTTAAGAATTAGAGAAATCAGTGACTCATTAAAAAGGAACAACATCAGAATCATAGGGGTCCCAGAAGAGGAAGAGAGAGAAATAGGGGTAGAAGGGCTATGTGAGCAAATCATAGTGGAAAACTTTCCTAACCTGGGGAAAGACACAGACATCAAAATCCAGGAAGCACAGAGAACTCCCATTAGATTCAACAAAAACTGACCATCAACAAGGCATATCATAGTCAAATTCACAAAATACTCAGGCAAGGAGAGAATCATGAAAGCATCAAGGGAAAAAAAGTCCCTAACCTACAAGGGAAGACAGATCAGGTTAGCAGCAGACCTATCCACAGAAACTTGGCAGGCCAGAAAGGAGTGGCAGGATATATTCAATGTGCTGAATCAGAAAAATATGCAGCTGAGAATTCTTTATCCAGCAAGGCTGTCATTCAAAATAGAAGCAGAGATAAAAAGTTTCCCAAACAAAAATTAAAGGAGTTTGTGACCACTAAACCAGCCCTGCAAGAAATTTTAAGGGGGACTCTCTGAAGGGAGGGAAAAAAAAAGACTAAAAGCAACAAAGGACCAGAGAACACCACCAGAAACTCCAACTCTACAAGCATCACAATGGCAATAAATTCATATCTTTCAGTACTCACTGTAAATGTCAATGGACTCAATGCTCCAATCTCTCTCTCCCTTGATTGTAGTCTCTCAAAATAAATAAAAATTAAAAAAAAAAAAAGAGAGACTGCAATATAGATAAGACTGTCAACAGATAGCAGGGCCTTTGCACACTGGAAAGGGAGAAGCATAAATTGAGAGTAAAAAAGGATCCCAGTCTTTGAGGGTACATTGTGGAGAAGGACTTTAGGATCAAGAAATAAACCAGGGGGGCACCTGGGTGGCTCAGTCAGTTAAGCGTCTGACTTCTGCTCCGGTCATGATCTCACGGCTCATGAGTTCAAGCCCCCTGTTGGGCCCTGTGCTGACAGCTCAAAACCTGGAGCCTGCTTTGGATTCTGTGTCTCCATCTCTCTTGGCCCCTCCCCCACTCATGCTCTATCTCTGTCTCTCTCTCTCAAAAATAAACAAACATTAAAAAATTTTTTTGTGGGGCACCTGGGTGGCTCAGTCAGTTAAGCATCTAACTTCAGCTTGGATCATGATCTCAGGGTTCACAGGTTTGAGCCCAGTGTCAGGCTCTGTGCTGACAGCTCAGAGCCTGGAGCCTGCTTTAGATTCTGTGTGTGTGTCTCTCTCTGCTCCTCCCCCACTCATGCTCTGTCTCTCTCAAAAATAAATAATAAACATTTAAAAATTAAAAAAGAAAGAAAGAAAGAAACCAGGGTCCCCAAGTGGGCACAAGTTGAAATCTGGGTATCAAGAATAAAACACAAAAGATCAGAACCCAAACAGAATATATTCAGGATTGGGTTTACAGCTCCTTAAATCTTTGAGGTGCTAACCAGGCCTGGTCATGCTTGTGTAGGATTTGTGTAAGCGTGTATTTACACACAATGGTAAGGATAAAAACAGCTCGAGTCTAGAGGAGAGGACCTATGGAAGGGCTGAGACCAAGACAGTAGTTGACAAAAGAGAGCGATATAAATTTCACTACCTTGACAAGGGAGCCCACCTAACCCTTGTTTAAACACCAGTCATTTTAACAGAAAATAGTGACCTGTATGTTTAAATAAAGCTTTCTCTGTCCTCTACTCAACACTCAGGGAAAAATGACAAGCCTAGAATTAGCATTTAACACTGGAGTAACATGTTTCTTGTAGCATGTTATAGGCCTCCAGGTGAAGAAGCACAAGGAGACTCACCAAACATATGCCATATAACCATGACACTTCTGAGATGTAAGGAGACCAAGATGCTATTCAGGGGTAAACACCAATAACCTAGTACCCTTCCTTTCTTCTAAGTCTATGAAGTAATCTTTATGCTTCTCTTTCAATACGAAAAGCCAATGGACAGTACATTTTTTAGCAGAAAAAAAAAAAAATGCAACATTATTTAAATGGGTAAATATAAATTTATACCAACTACCTAAAATTCTGCCTTTAAATAATTTAAAGTAAAATATAAAATAAAAACAACATTGTTTTTTGGGAAAGCACTGTATATGTTGCAAACTAACAGGAAATATTTTATGTTAAACATTGCAAATCTCACCTAAATCCTGATAATTTTAATTTCTAAAAATTGTTAGTCATTAAATCAACTCTTTTCTAAAAGAATACTCCAATATTTTACATTTCAGAAATTTTAATAGTTTTTATTTGGCAAAGAGAAGCCTAAGAATTTTTTAAAAAACATTTCCAGAGGGAACATTGTTTACCATAAAATAAATTTGTGTGATTTGGGAGGACAAATTTCAAATGTATATTTTTGATATATGTGCCAATTTTACAATTAATACAAAAAAGATAAAGTCAGTTGAAATATTTTAAAAATGTAAAAACCAGTCCAGGCAACATAACTATACAATCTTGCTGTAAAAGTACTTATATCAAATTCTGCCCAAAATATGTATGCAATATAGTAAATTTTAGTTCCTCAAGTCATTCTTCACTGCCGGCTGGCTTTGCCATTTTCTGTTGTCTCCATTCTGAAAAACAGAAGAGAAAAATGAGTTGCTAAAATAAAACATTCAATAATTGCCCATATTTTTTCTCCAACTTTCACACAAAATTAAACTGTTTATATATTCACAGGACAAAAGAACATCCGTCCTTTAGAAAAGGACTACAGTTAGGATTCTTCTGCTACTCTTATGTTCCTGGTTCCACAGACGGATGCACTGAAGCTTAGAGGAAGTAAGTCCCCTTCCCAAGGTTTCATTTCAAAGGCTACTTTTTTCATGATACCTCTTCAAACTTAAAGCTAAGGAAAAAAACCTCTACCATTTAGTCAAAAATGTACTTCCTTTTCCCCTTTTCTAGTAAAGAAACTCCTTTACCAATACATTTTCAAGAGGTCTTCCAAAAAGGATATTAAAATAATCAGACTTGAGACTTGTCCAATTAAAGTCAATATTCCTAATACTGTATTACTTAACAGGAAAGTTTTTCTCCCCCATTATTTTATACAGATTCAGTGTTGTATATCAAGTGTTCCCCAATTTTCCCTCTATGATGCTTACTGAGCAATGAAATGCTCTAAGGAATATATATTTTCAAGGTTATGATCAACGTAATCAAGTCTTTTATAAGAAGGAAGTAGATTTTTTCTCTTTAGAGGTAACACATATCAGCTCATTACATTAGTAATAAAAAAATCACTGAACACTACAAACAAGCAACGTTTATTACTTTTAACTTAAAGCAATTCACAAAACCAATTTCTACAATAAATAATACAAACCCATTTTCCTCTTTAAGATGTTGATATAATTCAGCTCTGTTATTAACAGAGTTCAAACGTCCAGCAAACTCCTGATGTTTTCTGGAATTGGCAGTATTGATTCTATTACTCCACAGGGATAATAAGGACACTGGCCCTGGTGTTACAGTGTGAAAGAAGAGGAAAAAGGTGTAATAATTCATTACCTCAAAATTTACAAATTAAAAAAAAAATGTATTTGAGAGAGAGAGAGAGACAAAGCATGAGCAGGGGAGGGGCAGAGAGAGAGGGAAACAGAAGGTCTGTAGTGGGCTCTGAACTGTCAGCACAGAGCCCGATGTGGGGCTTGAACCGATGAACCATGAGATCATGACCTGAGCCAAAGTCAGATGCTTAACTGACTGAGCCACTCAGGCGGCCCCCAAATTTACAAATTAAAAAATTTTACCTTTAATTTACCATCGCTAATTTTATATAATTAAAGCAATATAATCTTTTCCTTATTCTAAATGTTTACGGGTCCCCAAGACCAGCTACTAGTTTGGTGATTTGCTGGAAGGATTCAATTAACTAAGCCAAGTTACAGTCACAACCAAGAATCACGGCAGCAACACAATAAGGATACACAGCCAGATCAGTAAGAGCAAAAGATACACTAAGCAAAGGGCAAAAGAACCCACTTGCAGGCTTTCCATGCTCTCTCCCTAGAGTGAGGGGTAACCCCAAGTGCATACTCCCTCCAGCAGCAAACATGCAGCCATGGATATACAATATTTCTTCCAGGAAAGCCCATTTGAGACTCAGAGTCCTGGGTTTTTATTAAGAACTGGTCACGAATGCATCCTCTGCCAAACTACAATTACCAAAATTCCATACTCCTAGGTGGAAAGTAAGTGTTCACCTCAGATGTAAGACAAAATAACTTCATCATTTAGGGAATGTTTTAAAAGCCAAGTTGTCAGATGCCAAACAAGGGCCAAACTTGCAAGCAGGCTTTAAGATAACAGCTTCAAGCTTGCTATGTTATCTCTTCAGCACAGTATGAAAAGAGAAAGCACTGGCACAGCTAAAACAATTCTGAAAAGTAGAAAAAAGAAGACTTACTGCCTCATTTTAAGATTCTGCTTATAGTGATCATGACAGTATTGTATTGGCAAAACGACAGATACATAGATCAATGGAACATTAAAAAAACAAAAACGGGTGCCTGGGTGGCTCAGTCAGTTAAGCATCTGACTTCAGCTCAGGTTATGATCTCACAGTTCATGAGTTCAAGCCCCGCGTCAGGCTCTGTGCTGACAGCTCAGAGCCTGGTCCCTGCTTCAGATTCTGTGTCTCCCTCTATCTCTGCCCCTCCTCCTCCTCTCTCTCTCTCTTAAAAATAAAATTAAAACAATTAAAGCAAAAACAGAAATAGACTTCCACATATCAAATTAATTGATTTCTGATAAAGATACAAAGGCAATTCAATGAAGGAAAAACAGTCTTTTCAACAAATGCTGCCAGAACAATTGGGACACTGCATACACAAAAAAAAGGGAACACTGACTCATATCTTCTACCATATGGAAAAAATAAAAAAATGAACTCAAAATGGTTCATGGCCTAAATGTAAAATCTAAGTACAGAAGTTATAAAAGAATATGTAGGAAAAAACCTCTGTGAGTTTGGGCAATGCAAAGATTTCTTATAGATAACACCAAAAGTACAACCATATAAAAAGTTTTGATATATTGGACCTCATCAAAATTAGAAACTTCTGTTCTGCAAGTCACTGTTAGAAACACAAACCAGACTGGGAGAAAACATTTGCAAACCACATATCCAACAAAGCATTTATATCCAGAAAAAATAAAGAATTCTCAAAATCTAAGAAAAAAATTCTTAAACAGTCCAATTTAGATATAACTATGATACCTGAATGAACCTTCTAGTAGAAAAATATATACAGATGGAAAATAAGCGAATGAAAAAAATCTTACCATCATCAGTCATGAGGGAAATAGAAATTAAACCCACACTGAAAAACTACTTTATACCTGTCAGAGAAGAAAAAAATCCAGCAAGTACTGTTGGGGATACAGAACCACCAGAACTCTCACTAATTTCTGGTGCACAATAATCAGCCAGTTTGGAAAAATGAGATTCTAATAAAGCTAGTCACATACAATGGAATAAAAAAACTATTGACAAACACACAACACAGATGAATCGCAAATGCATTATGCTTTATCAAATAAGTCCACCTCAAAAGGCAGCATACTTTAAGATTTCACTTTAAATGGCATTCTGAAAAAGGCAAGATCATAGGAAGGAAAACACATCAACCATTATGAGGGATTGGGGACAAGGGAAGTATAGGGTGCTTACAAAGGAGCAGTACTAGAGAATCTCTGGGGGTGACAGAACGGTTTTATACCGTGACTGTGGTGCAATTGATATACAACTATATACATTGTCTAAATTCACAGAATTGCACACCAAAAAAAGTTAAAATTACTGCATACACATTTTCCAAAACTGAATGAACAAAAATACTTTTTCTCACTATAAAACTAATACATGTTCATTAGTTAAAATTTAGACAACAACATATAAAGGAGAAAATAAAATCATCCATAATACCACTGCTCTAACACCTATAAATATTCTAGTTTTTTTCAATGGCAATCTATATCAATAAAACTACACTTTGGTTTTTCTGCTATTGCGTTGTACAAAAAGCTGAACAGATTTTCATACAATCCAGAAAGCATGTTTGGAATAGCCCAACCTTATATGTAGAGTATGTATCAGGCACAAAATTCACTTTGGACAGTCCTGGGAAGTCATTTTCCAAAACAGATGAAACTGAAGTATATAATACAAGGCCTGTATAAGCTGCTGCTCAAAAGAGACATGGTTTCTGTTTGAAACCAAGTTGCTTTTCATCTGGGCCACTCTATATAGTGTTTCCAGTGTGTGAAGCATCAGGGATCTATTTAATTTAAAGTGACAAGCAAGTGTATGTGTGGATATGAACTTTTTTTTTTAAAACAAAATGGAAATAATGGTATATATGGTTTTGTAGCCTGTTTTTTTTTTTCTTTATGTCATTCATTCATTTATTCATTCAACAAATAATAATTGAACTTCTACTATGGGCCAGGACTGCATTGAGTGGTAGTGATATTAAGAGTAAATTTTTAAAAATCCCAGCATTGGGGCACTTGGCTAGCTTTATTGGTAGAGCATGAGCTTTTTTTTTTTTTTTTTTTTTTGAGAGAGAGATCATGAGCAGGGGAGGGGCAGACTGAGAGGTAGACACAGAATCCAAAGCAGGCTCTAGGCTCTGAGCTGTCAGCACAGATCCTGACGCAGGGCTCAAACCTACGAACCACGAGATTGTGACCTGAGCCAAAGTCAGAAGCTCAACCGACTGAGGCCACCCAGGTACCCCAGTAGAGCAGAGACTTTTGAGCTCGGGGTCATGAGTTCAAACTCCAGGCTGGATATGGAGCCTACTTAAAAAATAAAAAGCCCATCCTTTAAAATGTTTCCAATTAGTAGCTGAGGCAAGATGTCAATAAGCAATGTCAATGCAGGACTCTAAGTGCTACTCCAGTGTAATCCTGGGGTGCAATGGAAGCACCTAACTTAATTGTGAACAGAGATCAAGGAAGTCCTTCCTGAAAAAAGACTTGCTTAAGCTGAAATCTGAATGATACACTGGAATAAAGGGGGAAGAGGGAACATTAGCATTAGCAAGAGGAAACAGTGGGCATTTGTAGCAATAATTATTCCTGGGCTATATAAATTCTGCCCTATGGACACACCATCATTTAGTTATTTTCTTCCTAACAGTGTTTTGGTTGCTTGCAACTTTTTGCCACTAATAAATAATTTTTGGAGTTCTATTTTACAAGCAACATTAATGCATTGTTTAGATTAAACCTAAATTTCTCATCCTAATCAACAGTGGCATATTTTGGCCTATGAAAAATACAACAATTTATCAAGACATTTATTTACTTTCCAGGAACCCTGGCAAATGCTTGAAAGCAAATATGATAAGATCGCTCTTATCTCTGGCTCCAAAGAAATCAGTGAAAGGAGAATATTTTACATGTACCACTATATATACAGTATGTGTATATATATACACATACATACATACACACACATACACACACTGTCTCTCTCTCTCTCTCTCTCCCCCTCTCTCCCTCCCTCCCTCCAGAAGGAATATATAAAAACAAACAAGGCTTCTCTCTAGGATGAAATGCCAATAAGTGCAATATGGCCAGCCCCTGGGTCTTATTGCTTAGGAGAGGCATAGTGGCAAGAAACCAAACAATCCTTTTATCTATTTGTCATTTATCCTAAAAGGCCTAAATCTAGTTTATCTTCAAGACAACTAAAGCCTACAATGATTTCAGGAGCTCCCAAACCCAATTCACAGCTCTGCTACCCAAAATTCCTTCAAGAAGAAATGAAGCATTTCAGTCTATAAATAAGAGATAAAATGAAATGAAAACATTATGAGGTTTTTTTTTTTTACAGTGAAAATATTATTTATAATACCTTTACTGAAACTCACTGACACCACTTTATAGATGGGTAATGTAAGAGCTTTCCTTAAGTTCAGTAAGCAGTTTAGGGAAAAGAAATCTGTCTTCATTAAACCCAGCACACTTAGTATAGAGTCAGGAACATAAATGAATTCAAGTTTACAGAATTAAAATTTCTTAAAACACAGACTTTGTAGTGAAAGTGCTTATTTTCCACAGGCTTCATTAATGAAGGTATGACACTACTTTTCCATTAATGTCAAGAAATAAATTCACTGCCTGCATTTTCCAAGGCTGTAAACAGGACCTCCTCAAAAACATCCGGGAACAGTTAGTAGCTTTTCCTCATATAGGCAACAACATTAAATGACACCGCAGAAAACAGAACTAAACTGGAAAACTGTTTACAAACACAGCTACCCCCACAGCTCTACCCTACCTTTTGATTTTTCTACTGGTGGAGCTTCATCCATCTCCACAAGGGGCTTTTTGTTTGGAGGTTCTGGGGAATCGGGTGAATCTTTAATGATCTCAGCTTCAGCCAACTCTTCTTTTCCACGTTCCAAGATTCCTTTTAATCTGTTAGAGGGACACACAATAAAATCTAAAGTTTAAATTTTACTGGTTTTATTATTTTTTATATTTTTTTAATTTTTTAACGTTTATTCATTTTTTTTAAGAGACAAGAGAAAGAGCACAAGCAGGGGAGGGACAAGAGAGAGAGGGAGACACAGAATCTGAAGCAGGCTCCAGGCTCTGAACTGTCAGCACAGAACCCAATGCAGGGCTCGTACTCACGAACCACGAGATCATGACCTGAGCTGAAGTCGGATGCTTAACCGACTGAGCCACCCAGACAGATGCTCCATAGTTTAAATTTTTAGAACTCTAAATGGCTCTCAATAATTAGACTTTGTATATTGCTTTTAGTAAAAGATAGCTGCTCTCACAAAGTAAACCTAGAAACTAATGAAAATACAAATCTCAACCTAAAATCAGGTAAGAGAACTGACTGAATTAAACACAGATTTCCCTTTTCCTTCATCATCATAATTTAATAATTCAGTAATATAGTTGGCTGTAAAATATGAAAATGGGAGAAAATTTAAGAAGTTAAAATTAAAGAGGTCAGAAATGTGATCTTTGGAAGAAATGTCAGTTTTAATTTTTACAAATATGGACAAAATACTCTTCCAAATTACAAATAAGATTAAAAAATGTACTATTTGTGCCCTAATTTATGTGCTGTGGAAATGTATTTACATTCCACAAATTAAGAACTTAACTCCAAGCTCATTTTGAGTTTCATCAGAGAACAGAAACACTTTCAACATATATAAAGATTGGTGGTGTCTGAAAGAGAATATTTCCCCCCACTCTTCTTAAAGTGAGCTGATTCTGTTTCAGAAGTTCAGTAGCCCTAAGAAAGAAATGAACTTCTACTGTCAAAGAGAATAAAATGTTCTACTTATTTTTGGATGAAATGATAGGATTTCTAGAATTAGCTTCAAAATATTCCCATGTGGGAGGCATAGTGGTGGTGCTGGTGAGGTGAGTGGTTGTGGACAGATATGAAATGAGATCTGCCATGAACTGTTAAAAATAAATGAGTAGCTATTTGTTCTGTTACTGTATATGTTTGAAATTTTCCACAGTAAACTGTTTTGTTTCTAAGACCTTACTAACATTGCCATTATAATATTTACCTGGTTTTTTGCTGATTACTGGCAAAGAGGTAGAAGACAAAGCCAGCTGAAATGTTATGATTCTTTCATTTCGAAGACTTTCTTACTTTTTATGATATAATCGTACAAATCACAAACTAAGGAAAGAGTGTATTACTGAGGAAGGGTTTCAGAAGTAAGACTATGTTCTTCCTCTGTGCTCCCAAGGATATCCTGTGCCTATTTTTATAGCAGCTCTTCCACCCTTTGCTGTAACCCATGACCTACATGCCTGTCTCTAACACAACCACTGTATGTTCTTCCAGGGCAAGAATCTAATACCAAATGCCTGACACATCACAGGCACTCAGTATTTATTGAACAAATGAAACCATGTCTTTGATATTCATAACACATAAAGCAAATACTGATATCAAATATGGTATGTTATGATCTGCAGAAGTTCGTTAAAAAATTCAACACTACCTTTGCCCCTAAGAGCAAAAAAAACAAAAAACAAAAAAAAAATCCCTGTAATTCTTAAGCCCAGGATATTTCAGATTTTAAGAATGAAAAAATTATAGTTAGATAATGAAACAAATACACATTAAGTGAACTATTATTACATGAATGTTTGAATGTGCTACATGCAGCATGTGATGTGCCAAAAGGCACCACGGTCCTACATTATCAACAAGTCACCTCTCCGAATCTTGCCAAGATTTCTCCTGTTCATAATCTTTCACTGCTTTCTCTGATTTGTCCTCTTTGTCTTCTCTCTTTCTTCCTCGTTTCTTTCGTTCTTCTTCTTCTGGGGGTTTGCTTCTACATGCCATCAGACATTCCAACACTCTTTGATGTTTCTCTGAGTTGTTGATATGAGCTCTGACAAGGGTTTCTAACTCATTCCACATGATACGGTACTGTTCGTCTCTGAAGTAAAGATTGAAAATGACGTTTTTAGAAATACTCTTTAAATGATATTGAAGTATCACTTGCTACTGGTAAAATAAAATAAAAGGAATCATTAAACACAGACTCTTTCTTCTTAGACAGTGGTGTAATTCTAAGTTATAATGTATCCGATTCTATTTTAGATTTTATATCATTTCATCTCAATCATATACGTATGAACACTTATGTATACACACACACACACACACACACACATATATATATATATACCTTCAATCATATAAATTACAATATGAAATAAGTTAGCTTAAAAAACAGTCTGCATCAAGTAAATGTGATATATAGAGAAAGCAAGGGAAAAAAGCTACCTTTTAGGCCCTTTTCCTCTCGTACCAACTGTGGAAATAGGTAGAGGATCATTTTTTCTTTCCATATCAACTAAGTTGTATATTGTTTTTTGACAGTTTAACACATCTTCTTCTGTCAAAGATTCTTTCACAATAACACTGGCTAATGGAACTACCTGTTAGAATTTTTTTAAGAAATAAAAAGAAAATCTGTCTTGAAAAACAAATATCAAAGCATCTAGGGAGAACTTCAATTGATTTTAAACATCACCATAGTGAGATAACCTATATTCATCATTTCAATTTTCTATTACTAATTCTTTAACTGTAGCAAACTCATATATTTCATTCTTTGCTTGAGAAATGACTATCTGTAAAAAACATATAACTAATCAAAAAGAAAGGTTGAAAACTATTTAATACTTACCGCTTGCATGTTAAAAATGGTGGTTTGTGAAATAATCATAGGCCAGTAACGGGTGTGTTTTTCTAACTGATCTTTTGCTCGTTCCAAAGGGATCTCAAGACTTCCATCGATTTTATATCTGGGGTCTAGAAAAGGAGTTAATCTGTTTTCCCTCATAAATTCACCAAAATCCTAATGATAACCAAATAAAATAAAATTAGAAACTATTTTCTTATGTTTTAGTATGGATTACATGTAATAGTCTGTTGCCCTGATGCCTTCTCTCCTGTGATACGCAACAAAGTATTTTCTCTAACAGTTCCCTTACTAATTCTCCCCATCTTTTTGAACATGAAGTCTATCAGCCTTGCATTCATGGTTCTTTCTACTTTTTAAAAACCAAGAACACTCATTTTTCTTCACTTCTATAATTTAACTCTTTTATATCATCTACAGATAAAGGAAGGAGTTAATCATCTTAGGATACCAATGCTTATTTAAAAATTACCTTGACATAACATCAAAATGTTAACAGTGGTTATCTATGAATGATGGAATTATAGGTAATTTACAGCTATTGTTTTTGATTAAAAAAAGATATCTATATTCTCTAAATTTTCTGCAAAGAATACTTATTTTCTCCTTATTAAAAAAGATATAAAAATAATAAATAAAAGCCTAATCAAAAATAATTACCTATAGTCTATAACACTTCTGTGATTTACCAAGTACATTCCTATATATGAATCACATTTAATTTCCACCACCACCTCAAAGTAGACAACCATAAAGTACTAGATGTATAAAAGAGGAGGGGAACTGAAAAATTAAAATGAGAATAGGATTTCTACCCAAAATAGACACAATTTCTTTGTATATATCTTTAAATAACAAAAATTTAGTGTTATTTCAAAATAGCAATCCAAACATTGAACTGTTTTTATTTGCCATTAAGTTACCACAAGGTAAACTTCCACCTGAAATATTCAAGTCAATTTCCATTCTTTCCTATAATTCCAGGTGTCAATGCTACCCATATACTTCTCGATATACACTGAATACATAATGAAGACCACATAGTGATAAATAGTTCTTTTGAGCAAGTATTGCAGGAAAGTCACCTAATTAAAAATAATAAGTCATGAACTTCTCCAAACCCCATTTTGTCACAGAGCTTAGCATGTAATAAGCATTTAATAAATATTTGCTGAATGATGGCAGGCTCAAAACATAAAATTTATAAGTATTAGAATCTTACTGTGATCCGGTAGTCTGTAACTCTGCCTCCACATCCCTCACTAATTGAAGGTGGATCTTCTAGAATGGATCGAGAACTGCTAAGGACATGCAAAAAAATCTCTCCTCCATGGCTACTAAGCATATGACTAATGACTTTGGAACCTGACTTTCGTGGTTGCTCCAATAAAACAGAACGACCTGTCAAAAGCAAGATTACTCTATCAGTGATGAAGCTCATATAGGCTGTTATTTTTTTCCTCATTATTTATGTCTAGATTTTTCATTTTATTTATTAAACCTCATATTTTAGGCAGCATAGCTAATTCAGTATATCTGCATTTCAAGTCCTAAAAGTCTGAATTCTAGCCTTAGCTTTCTCTTGGTCACTCAAAGCTTACATAGTTGTACAGTTTTCCAAAGTAAGTATAGTGGTCTCTGGTACAATGTTTGGTTACATTCTTTATACATTACAAGTACATACAATCTTTCTCCTGGACATCAAGAAGAACAGTGAGACAACTGCTGGATAACTCTCTAGCTATCAAAGCTACACAACATTTGGGGGAGAAAGCAAAGTCTCAATGTACTTGCACAATACTTCCTTATCAGCACAGTTACCATAACTACTTTCTATTTCACATGACCAAAGGTTATTTAATCTACACGTTACACAGTCTTAAAATCAAATTTTGCTTAAATTTGACCCATCACATCAGTGGTTTCAAATCTAGTCAATCAGAAGAATCAACTGGAGAAGCTATTAAGAATTTAAATTTAGTAAATGGACTCCAATTTTTTTTTTTTTAATTTTCACACAAGGAAACCACAGACTTAAGAGTCATATAGGTAAGAATCATATGGCATAATACTGAAAATGCAATGTTTATTTATGATTAAGGTACAGTGTGCAAAAAGAGGTCTATATATACTTTGCAATTTAAAATTTAACAGGCCAGGGTAGTCTATATTATTCTACCAAAAAAATCAACTTAGACTCTAACAGCCAAATTTTAAAATTAAAAACACTTAAAAATATTTAAATAAAACTTTTTATGACAATATGGAAAACATAAAGTTATCTTATTTTTTTTAAACATTAATAAAATTGCTAAAAGGGTATTTACAATTAGGTAACTTTAGAAGAGTTTTCGAAGATAAAACAGTTTTAGGTTATCTTAAAAGAGCTTTCCAGAGTACAGATTTTCACATATCCTTACTAATAACTTCACTTGTAATATTTTCAGCCCAAACAATTAAATGTTGAAAATTACCATTTAGAAGAAAATTAGTAAGGCAGGAGGAAGGTCTGCTATTTACGTCTACAGGTGAAATTCGATAAGCGCCAGTGCAATAGTGTAATTCTGAAATGGGAGAAAACACTGATTTGAAAGAATATAAAGGAATTATTTCCACAATTAAAAGAGGGGGAAAAAATGTTCGTTGAGCCCCTAAAACAATGAAAAACATAAATTCAAAAATAAACTAATGATCCCTACATATACCCACTTTAAGAACCTCTTGATTTATCCTTTCCTTTTTCTTTTTTCCTTTCTTTTCTTCTTTTTTTAAGTTTATTTTGAGAGAGAGAGAGAGAGAGAGAGAGAGAGAGAGACACCATGAGTTAGGGAGGGAAAGAGAGCAAGGGGAGACAGAGAATCCCAAGCAGGCTCCGCACTGCCAGTGCAGAGTCCAATGAGGGGCTCGAACTCACAAACCATGAAACCACGACCTGAGCCGAAACCAAGAGTTGGACACTTCACCAACTGTGTCACCCAGGCACCCCTCTTTCAATTTCCTTAAAATACCTACCAATGTTATTTGTCCTGGGTGTGCACCACTTTAATGTTATCGTTTCTTTAAACGAGCCTTCTCTACTGCTGCCACCTATGTGAGTATCACCTTTAAAAATAAGCCAGAGAGACATTACAAAATAGATCACAAACTTCAAATCATTTACTTAAGTAAGACTTCCAAAACAGTTTAAACTCTGTAGGAGAAAACACCTCTGGGAGAACATCAATTCTATAAAGTATCCTAGAATAATACCAAAAGGAGTTTAGATATTAGCTCTGATTAAAACAAATATTCAATTATCTTCAAATTTCTCATTAATTTAATCATTTCAGTCACTGCACTGAAAGTCAACAGCAAAAATTTTTGTTTATTTTAATAATATACAACTGTTCTCCTCTGACACCATGAAATCATAATATGGTCAAATACTCAAAGAAAGTGTCAGGAATCTAAAATGAACTGAATCCTAATGAATTTATGAGGAGAACCATAAAATGAGGGATCTAGAAAAGAAATATAAAAAGATGTAACAATGAGCATGTTTTGCCTCAATGGAGTCTATAGTAAAACAGAGTGAACAGATGTTAAGAAAATAATAATGAACAAGTGAGGACTATAAAGTTGACAACGCTTTGAAGGAGATGTGTACAGTGCCATGAGCGTCTATACACAGAGATCTGACCTAATCTAAGACACCAGGGAAGGTTTCTTTGAGAAGTGAAAAAACTAGTTTCAGTTGTCAAAGGATAAGTAGAAATTAAAGAAATGAAGGAAAGAACATTTGAGCAAGGAAAAAACAGCAGATGTCAAGATACTGTGACAGGAAGGAGCATGAAGTTTCTGGCCTATGCACTGAAACAGGAGTACGTTGTGAGAGGAAAATGGAAAGGAGGACAGGCCAGGCAATGCAGGGACTGGTAAGACATTTAAACAGTTGGGTCTTTATCTAAAGGGTAACAAAAACAATAAAGGGTTTTAAGCTAAGGGAACATGGTCAGGATTAGCATTCTGAAAGCTATTCTAGCTCACAGGTCAAGAGGAGACACACCATTTTAAGGGGCTACTAAGGGATAGTAGGTAAGAAAATAATAGGCTGGATCAGGGAGATGGTAATGGCAGTAGAGATGCAGTTGTATGAATGTATTTGGGAGACACTTAATAGGTAAAATCAAGAAAATGTGATGATGGACTAGATATGAAGAATGATACAGAGATGTCTCAAAGATGACTGAGGTTTCTGCCTTAAACAACTGGGTAGACAATAGGGCCATTCACTAAGAGAGGGGACAGTAGAAGACCAGTTCAGGGGGCAGGGCTCCTAAGTTGTTCTGGGAATGTTGAGTTATAGGTGCCGGAGAGACATCTAGCAGATATAATTAGGCAGTAGGGGATACAGGTCTGCAGCTTACGGAAGCTATCTGAGCTAAAGCGTAAGCCTACTCATCAAAGTCCAGCTCTAATGTCATCTCTGTAAAGCTTGCCTAAGTCACGGAGGCATAATCACATGCAACCCTCGTGATCCCACAGCACCCTATTCATAGTGCTACTACAGCATTTACAAATGGTTCCCTTGTGTCACACAGACAACATGTCAATTACTATCTTAGAGAAATATTTTGCATCACAAAGGATATTCTTAACATTTTTTTGTTTTAAAGTATTTTAAAAGTTGGTATTAACTCAGTTAGTGATATAATTTCCACACATATTTTCAAAAACAAGTTCTTTACAGTCCTTTGTTAAACATTAATACATCTGTTTATCTTAATAGTTTTTTTCACATTACAAATTTGTATTAGATTAATTTCAAGATTTCTTATACACTGAACAAATGTTACGACTGGTTGATGGATACTAACTTCAAAAAAGATGTATAAAACATTATCAAAGTTAACCATTTAATTCTCTGATAGCATCAACTTACAGAGAAAACATTAGAAAGGATTTAATCAAATGTCAAAACTTAAAGGCAATTTCACTGAATTTTTTAGGAATGGATGGATTATTAGTTCATCTAATCCAGCATCTTTATTTTATTAAAGTGTGCAAACTCAAGTCTAGATACATACAGATCTTGCTAGCTGGTGGCAAAGCTTTAGCTAAAACTCTGATCTACTAACTCCAGAGCCTTCTCCCAAGTTATGCTAATAGAGTTGCAGAAATTATGATATTGGTGATGAGACCTACTGACTTGAATAATTTTTAGAAGAAAACAACAAATTTAGATTTCAGAACAACTGATCTTTATGCAGGCAAGTTGGAACTCTCTCACTCTTTCAAGTCAGTTCTTGTTCCTCTTGCTTTCCCAAGGTGGTTTGCTTGCAAAAGAGAAACTATGACATGACTGTACCGGCTATCTCAGTATTTGTTCCAGGAGGCTAGTGTTTCCCAAAGTAAATTCTACAGAACACTAGTTCCATGGCCATTAGTAGACAGTATTGTGGAATAAGTGTGGAAAGAGGTGGACTACAGCCAATCAGGTCTGTTTACTGACAAACTTCTGAAAGCTGTTAGTATGCTTTCATAGGTTAGATCTTACAGAATGAAACTTTTCAATGTCCTTTTCTTACCACTTTTCAGGAAATCCACATGTGCATCTTTGTGATGAAGTAGTTCCACATCATAATTGGCAGATGTATTAGCGTGTTGTTCTTCCTTAAAGTAAAATTTAAAATAATTTAGTTTTCAAAATAATGAAGTTATTATTCGTTTTGCTTTTTGCTTAAAGTGAGATAAAATATACCCAACAATAATTAGCTATAATATTGGGACAGTTTGCTCAGTAATCTATTTAAAGATGCAATAATTTTCCAATGCAATATGAACTCTATGAAACTACTAGCTATATAGAAGTAATAAAGTATTTAATGATTTTTCTTACATCAGAATTAACATAAATGACTCTTCCAGAATTTTAGAGTTTTTTTCTCTAAATGCATTGTCTTGCCAATACATTTTATAAATATAACTGAAGTAGCTTATACAAATTCAAAGTGAAATAGCTGTTTAAAGGAGGAAATAGCATCTTTAAATACCTACAGGAAATTAGCAACACCAGTTATATAAAATAGTAAATACAGACTAATAAACAAGTTTAGTAACTTGTTTTCACTAAATAGTAAATAAGAACTTCAGTAACATCAGTTTACAGGGAAAAGACAAAGATTGAAGAAAGGGTCACACAAGTCGCACACAAATATGATCAAATTTAAAAAACAAGGTATCTGTCACCCTCAGAGTATTTTTCTTGTACCTCATGAAATTATACATATTAAAATATATTATGCTATTTTACTTGATAATTTCTGCATCCAAACCATTCTATTAGATAAGGCTACAATTTCTATTAAAGAGCCAGCCATTTTATAAGGAGGAAATTAATAATGAATAGATTATACTTCTCATGAAATTCAGTGTTCGTCATATGATGGCAAAACAATGAAATTGGACTTAAAACTGTGCTTGTCCTAGACAACTTAATGATGACATAATGGAAATAAACAGGTACCAACAGATTCCTAAGAAAATCCATTAGTAAAATCATAAAACTTACATCTTTGGTTTTTCAGCTAGAGTATAATAAACTTTTTAAAAACTATGAGCTATTTTTTCTATAATCAGGCCTATTAGTTACAAACACCTTCATACTAGATGAGCAAGAACAAAAATACAGGAAATAAAAGATCCACTAGAATGCACAGAGTAAAATCTAATAACATAACCAGGAAAAGAATCACAGAAAAAATAATCATTTAAGATAGAGATTGTATTTTGATGAAAATAATGAGAACAAAATTAAAAACAAAAAGCTGATATATAGTACTCTTACAAGAAAGAAAACTACAGAATTTTGTTCTGTGATCCTTTTTGTTGCTTTTCACTATGTACTGACCTGGTCAAAGACACTGAATGTGGGCTAGCAAAACAGAAAATATGATATGGGGAGAAAAAGTTAAGGTCCAATCAAAATAAATAATACATGTCAAACAAATATTTAAAAAGCAAACCAGAACTTTCAAAATAGCAAGAAAAAGTACTGCCTACCTTCATTGGAATATTTGTAATAGTAGTTGAAGCCAAGTCAAAATGTTGCTGTACCAAAATATTTAACTTGGTAGCAAGATGCCGTCCTGCACGAACACTATGAACTTCACTGGTTAAAACAGGGGATAACTACCAAAAAAAAAAAATATATATGTATATGTATATATATATATACATACATATATATATATATATGTACATATGAAAAAAAAACCAACGTTAATACACTGTGACCTGGTGTCAAATATTTTAGTTCAGTCTATAAATATTAAATATTTTTAGTTTTTGGAATTTGGAAAAAGTAAAAAAAGCCCATCAATTAACTATGATTATTATTTTAGCAAGAAATGTTCATGTATTTATTCATTCAACAGACAGGTACTAAGCAGACCTTACTACATTGTATGCCAGAAACTACATGAGCTATTAGAGGATACAGCAGTAAACAGGCAAAGTCCTTTTCCTCTTGACACTCAGAGTGCAAGTCTTTGATTCAAATATTTATTTTAACTTACAATTTTTACTTCTATTTATCTATATGCAAAATGGATTTGAAAGGGCCCACAGAAATACTGTAGAAAATAAGTAATTTTATGGAGAGGAAAAACACCTGCAGATAAAACTGCTTATTATAAAGAATACGGGAACTGCCACAAACATATTTCATCACGAATAAAAGCGATCAGGCAGCCAAAAGTTACTTTATGGCAAGATAAAGTGTATATATACATATGTCTTATGTATAATATGTATACACTACCTATTATACCTATTATATCTATAATATCTGTTACAAATAAATGTTTAGTTATTACAAAGAAAGCCAACATACTGCCATGTTATCGAAAGAGGCAGAAAAAAGTTAACAGAAAAGGGGTTTACACTGGAAACCACCTAAAAACACAATGAAAGAGCTAAAGACCTAAAAATACCAGTTAGCTACAAAAAATTCAGACTAAGGTAATACTTCACCTGTTTATATTAACTAAGGCTAAGAGAAAAAACAGAACATAAGAACATACATGTTTAATTATATAAATACACACATCCATATTTCTAAACACAGACCACTGATGGGAGAATATTACATGATGCAAATCCATTTGAAAATCAACAGACCCATTTTTTCCTTTAAAATTGTTCAAATTTATTTAAAAAGTAAAAGCAAGATTAAAAATTAGCTTTAGCTTTTTATCCTCTGGATAGATAAAATTAATTTGTTATTAGAGTCTATTTTTGTTAAGAAGTGTATTACTCCTCTAATGAGGAAAAAAAGATTTTTATACAATAAAAAGTTATTAAAGCAAATGAAATCCATTACAGTAATTGAAATTTTAGCATCAATACACACTATGTATGGTTTTGCAACCCATTTAATTAAACTTCAATAGGCAAGCAAAACAGAAAACACTTTAAAATCTACAATTATAACATGAAGAACCCAACTAGGTGTTTTGCCACAGAGATGGCTTTGCGAACTCTAAATATCTTCTTGGCAGAAAATGTTGGCAATGTGATTATTTTTATGCTAACCCTTCTCAGCATTTATTATTAATAAATGACAATGATCTTTTCTTCCATTACTTCTGCACTTACCTCCTTTTTAGGACGATCAGACACAAGGCTGTCTTCACCAACTGCGTAAGTATGGATCAAGACCAGTTCACACTTCTGAATCTGCATGAGACTTAAAGAGAAACTTTTCACTTAGAATCTAAAAACACATAGTATGTAAAGAAACCAGGTAGGTAGACTATTAAGAGTTTAATATACTAAAACAGTGCATCTCTATAATCAGATACTACTGTTAACTAACACAAAAGCTAAATATTTAGAAAAACTGTACAATTGCTGTACTTGTATGGACATTTAGTAAATATATGAATTTAATTCAAATGCACATATGATACTTTCTTGTATGTTTGAAAAACAGAATAAAGGAAAATGTCTTATAATCAGGAAAATTTTCCATAGATAACTACCACAGAGAAAATGAATATATTACACATTTGTTTCCCTTTTTTTTTTTACTAATGATTTTTAAGGACAAAATCAGGCAATCCTAACCATTACCTATAAATGGTTATTTCTAAGAACATAGGATTTTCAATGCTAGAAGTCTTTTATTTTGAAAATGGTTTTAATTTTTGAAAAATTTTTATTTTGAAACTTCCAAACCTATAGAAAAGCTAAAGGAAAAGTACTATGCAATGAATACCCATACACCCTTAACCTAGATTCATTAACTGTTAGCTATTTTTGTTTTCCCTACATAAATATCAAATATACATTTTTTGACTAACTAGTAGAGCCAGTAGAGAATTAAAGGGAATACTACCAATTACTATTGAAATTATTGGAGTAATTATAATGAAATACATGACTATAAAATGGAATATGTATTTCACTGATGATTATACTCACTGATCTGAATTTGCAGCAAGCTTGTTATGCTCGTGAATTGTTTCCTGGACACAGTCCTCAAGCATTCGCACATGACTATCACTATGGCATAAAAAAGAACAAACTTAAATAAACAGTAAGAGAAAAAATTAAACACACTATTTAGCTGTAGTATCTTGTTATAGGCACTTAAAATTACTTCAGTGAGGACGGTCTTTAGTATGCTCATTCACAATACCAAACAGCCAGCTGAAAAACTAGTGAGAAAAAGTCAGATTAACCCATATGATGACAATCTAAACAGCTTTCACTGAAATGACTATTTAAGAACTGGATAAATACAGCTTCAGTATTAGGCCACCTGAGATATGCTTAACCGCTAACATGCTGTCCTGTTTTTTTAAGTAAAAACTGCAACAAGACATTAAAATTCCCTCAGTGAAAGAATTACTGTGATTAATGTCTCACCTTTTTGCATTAGTAATGCAAATTATTCGTCCTCTATTTCCAACACGTTCTGCATTTTCCATTAGTAGAGTACGAGCCTCATGTTGGTATTCTGTAATTTTACACAGGGTTTCCACTGCTGCAACGAGACCATGCAGAATGCTGCAGCATTCTGGATCTGCTCGTGGATTAGGAGGCCCAACAGCAGCTAATGCTGCCATTAGCTAAGTAAAAGGGAAAATAATTATGTTGACAAGAGTTATGTACAAGTCAGACAAAGACATCACAGGAAAACTACAGACCAGCGTACCTTAAAAATATGGACACAAATATCCTCAGCAAAATACTAGCAAACCAAATCCAGCAACATATGAAAAGAATTACACACCATGACAAAGTGGGACTTATCCCAGGAAAGCAAAGTTGACTTAACATCCAAAAATCAATTAATGTCAATACCAACACAATTTTTAAAAATCACACGGTCATCTCCATAAACACAGAAAAAGCATTTCACAAAATCCAAGACCCTTTTATGATAAAAATACTCAACAAACTACAAATAGAAGGAAACTCCTCAAGCAGAAAATAGCATCTAAGAAAACCTACAGATAACATCATGCTTCATAGTAAAGCCTGTACATGTTCTAAGATTAGGAACAGAAGAAGGATGTCCACTCTCATCACTTCTATTTCACACTGTATTGGTGGGTCTAGCCAGGGCAATTAAGAAAAAGAAATAGAAGGAGCCAGAAGTAAAATTATCTCTATATCACAGATGACATGATCTTGTATGTAGAAAGTCAAATGGAATCCACTAAAAAACTGTTAGAAATAATAAGTCCAGTAAGTTGCAGGATACATGATCAATACACAAAAACAAATTGTATTGCTACACACTTGCAATGGACAATCCGAAAATAAAGGAAACAATTCTAATATAATAGCATCAAAAAAATAAAATACTTTGGAATAAAATCAACAAAAGAAATGCAAATTTTATACTCTTGAGAACTACAAAACATCACTGAAAGAAATTAAAAGATCTAAATGACATAAAACATCCCATGTTCATGAGTTGGAAGACATAATATTGTTAAAATTGCAACATTACTCAAACTGAACTACAGAGTAAACATAATCTGTGTCACAATCCCAGCCGACTGCTTTGTAGAAATGGACAAGGTGGTTCTAAAATTCATATGGAATTGCAAGGAACTGAAAATGACCGAAACAATCTTGAAAAGGAACAAAATGGAAGGACTTTGCTTTGTATATGCATAAAGACACTCTGGAATGAGCCATGAAAAACTAATAGTGGTGGAGATAAATAGTGATGTGCTAGTTAGTACATCAGTTCCCCAAAGTGTGGGGAAAGCCCTCATCTGTAGTGTTTGCCAGTATCTATGGTTAAATAAAATACCCCCACCATGGGAGATGTCAAGATTCACTGAATGCAAAGTTGGTGTAAGCAGGGTCCAGCACGCTCATTGAGACAGGGGATGAGTTGGAAAGTTTTCCCGTTTACTAACACAAACATGTATGTGGAAGTGTACATATGTACATGTGTATGTATATGTATGTAAATTTTACTTCTAAACTATATAGGTATTACCTATTCATAAAAAGTAACCAGAAAAGAAAGAAAAAAGACTGTGTATAAATGACTATATAAAGTCTCTGGTACATAGGAGAAGCTCAATAAAAAGTAGCTTTATAGGGGAGGGATTCGGTGGTCCTGAAGAAAGTAGCAGAAAGCAAGTTTAACTTTTAAGGTCAGACAGAGATGGGTTAAAATTCTGGCTCTGCCTTTTAATACTGTGTGACCCTGGTCAATTCCTCCTAACCTAAAAGTGAAAATACTAATATAACCTGTCCCACATTAGTATAATACTTGCAAACTTGATTTAATTTAGCCAACAAAAATCAGACCCAAACTCCTGAAATCTGACAATTTTTGGTGATAAAATTTAAGATGTGTAGGATAGAGTTATGTGCCATAACAGAAAGAGCCCTGGACCCAGGTATAGAAGTCAAACAACATATAGCCCCTGTGGGCTCCATTCCTTCACCTGCACAATGAAGGAGTCGAAGCAAAAGACACCTAAAATCCTTCTAGCCCCCAAATTTGTCTTTGATCTATTCCACTTGTTACTCATGATTGTTGACAATAACTAGGGAAAGGTGTGACATGGATAACCAAAGCTAAACATTACATGTGTGAACACAGCCAAGATTATATATAATTTATACAACATGTCAACTATTTCATATAATCTTAAACACCAGTGAGCTGCTATACAGTTGCCTTCCGAACTAGACTGGAGTTTCCCCTTCTGTTCACGACTTAAAAACAATCAGTGTGACACAATGTGCCTTCACGTTCAGAAAGCAGAGAGAAGTAGCAATTCTCTTATCATTGGTATATGTGCCATTATGAGATGCACAACTTTTACTGCACTGCAGAGGTGCAGTAAGGAAAACCTATGCCAATTTGTACTGATTTTTTTTTCATACACAACAGAGAGACTTCAAGCTTCTTTCACAGTACCTCTTGAAAGAAGTAAAGCAAAACACATGCCATTTCAAAAAGAAAATGCAAGGAGAATGTACAGAATCCTTAATGTTACTTTTTCAAGTAAAAAAAAAAAAGAATAAAGAACATTCTGGAGTGATATAAATGCAAAGCCAAACCAATAAAAGCCTGCTGCTTGAGTGAGTTACCTCAAAAGAATAAAGGGTTAGATATGTTTACATACATGATGATACTAATCACAACATTTTAAGACCAAACACTGGGATAAACACATTTTCTTTAAAAATGTTCCGTTTAAAACACATTTACAACATGAGATTATCTCCACTGAAGACCATCCATTAACAAAAAATTTTAACATGAAATAATTCAAACAATGTATCCAAAAATTTCACTAATGCTGTCTCTCAGATACATCTTCATCAGTAAAGAAACCAGTAAACTGAAGTCTTCCATCCAACCAACAATAGCAAAGAACATAAGCTACCACAAACCCAATATCCTTAGACAAATAATGTTTAAGAAGCACCAGGACTATTAAGCAGCCAGCTAAAACTGGAGCAAAAGACTGCTCCAACAAGTTTTTCAAGACAAAAAAAACGCAGCTGTTACATTTCTGATACATTTATGATAAAAATATTGGGAAGTTTTGTAGAAACATGAGGAAAAGCAGCAACAGATATACATAAAATTGAGCAATTAAGAAGGAAATGATAAATTGTAAGAATAAACAAAGAGTCACACAAGAAAGGAAATAATATGTAAGACAAATCATTATGTTTTAGACCTTAAACTTATACAGTGCTATATGATACCTCAATAAAACCTAAAAAGAGAGAGAGAGAAAGGAAATAACCACATATACTACTTAGCTTAGCAGTAACACTTTATATAGATATTATAATGCAAGTATGCAATTTTGAATTAACAAAAATTCTGACATAACAACACTGAGAAAATGAAGGAACGGCAGAAGGGAGGTAGAGGGGCATGGGTGGCAGAGAATATAAAAGTTAATTCCTCCCTAACAATAATGATAAAAAAATAAAGTTTAAATTGAGAATTCTATCAATAGCAGTAAAAATTTGTTATTTTGAAATATGGAAGTAAATACTAGATGAGTTAGAGTTGAAAGTTTGCTTCTAGGAATTGGGGAAAGACTGAAATGAAGATAGCTGGCTTTCCTTTAGTAGTAGTTGTTTTAAAACTATGTGCAAATACTATAGTGATAAAAAAAAATCTTTTAAATCATCTTTCAAGAAAGTATTACCACATTCAGATAATTTTAAAAATGGCCACAGCTCAAAACCTAACCATACCTCCTGCAAATTTTGGTCTTCTTGAGTCCAAGAATTTAAAACATGTGCTCCAGAGTCACTCACAATGAAATTCACCTGATAGATTTCAAAGACAGAATTAGTATTCACATCCAATTCCACTGAAATCACATCATATTTAAAATAATATGCAGTTCCTAGAACTGGTTTGCTGATTCATTCATTCACTTTATAGTTCCAGAATGCCTAGTATCTGCCAGGTGCTATCCTCGGCACTGGGGATTTGGGAATACAGTGATGAATGAAAGTTGTATCACTCACAATGTGGGGAAAGTCAGGGGTTTGCGGGTAGTGGTAAGACAGAGGGCAGTATGGGAAGAATACAAACAAATAAATGCACAAGATTATTTCAGTGAGTGACAAACGTTATGAAAAAGAAATTGGTTAGCTACTTTAGGTTGGGTGGTCTATAGTGGCAATTGGGGGGAATCCAAAATGACCAAAAGAAAACAGCCATAAATAGAGCTGGGGATACAGAATTCCTGGTACAGCAAACGCAAAGGCCTCAAAAGGATGAAAAGGTCAGAACAGGCAAAGGGGTGGGGGGAAAGCTCAGAGAAATAAGCAGTAGCCATATCACAAAAGGCATTGAAAGTCAAAATAGTGCATTTGGACTTCAATGCAAACCAAAAAAATACTATCACAGAAGATGATAATGCTAGTAAGGATATATTAGGAAATACATAAAATGACGAATGTTCTTTTGGAGGAGGGTGAGATTCTTTCTTTCCTCTGGACTATATCATCTAATCCATGATCTTTTTTCCTACCATCCATGAAATACTAGTTTTGCACCCCTAATAAATGTGATAAGTAGCCTTCTCTCCTAAGCCTTACCTGACAGGGACATTTTACTAGCCACTTCAGTTACATTATCTCATTGAAATCTTACATCATAGGAAGTAGGTGTTATGCTTACATGGGAAGAACCAGACTTGGAGAAATTAAGCAATATGATCAAGGTCACACTGTGGTAGCTGATGAAGCCAGAATTTGAACCAAAGCCTGCACCCTAAATGACTAGTTATCCTCCCTTTAGTATTTTTTTACCCTACATAATGCACAATTTACTGAAGGACTAAAAACAACTTACATTTAATTTGGAATATATCTGAATATATAGATTCTCTATGTTCAGCCTTACTGTTACTGCCCTGCCTGTGCCAGTCTAAGAACTGGCTAGGTCCCAGCCTAGGCTGCTCCAAATGAGACAAAGCAAATCATCCACTTGTGGCTAACCAAATGACTCTCCCAAAATAAAATAGCTGAAATGATGAAACCTGAAGGTAATTTTCATATCTGGAATCTATCAATCTTCAATCTCTCTTCTTGTAGATAAAAACAAATTCCTCTTAGCATTCTTAAGAGCATTTCTTTCTAACAGCCAAATCCTGCAGCAGTTTAGTGTGCATTCACTAACACTATGAGCAGCCAGCCTGTTTAGGTTCAAATTCTGGTTCTGTGTCTAACTTAGCTGTGTGACTCAGGACAACTTTCCTGTCTTTAGCTCAGTTTCTACATCTCCAACATGGCAATAATAAACACGGCTGATATTCAGATCGTACACACCAACACAATCTGACGTTGCCCACAGCCCACATCCTTTCTGCTTAGGCCAGCAATAGCTCTCAATGGTCAGTGCCTGTTCTATTCGGGTTATTATATACTTCAAATATTGTCCCAGTAATTACAGTAGCTACCTTATAGGACTGTTGTGAGAATTAATGGAGTTAATAAATATGAAATACTTTGGATATGACTGGTATGTGTAAACGCACCATAACTGTTAGCTGTTATGATGGTTATTGGCCCCAATTAAACATACATAACATATTAACTGCAAAGAAGAGTTCTAAATACCACATTTTTAAAGTAGTAAACAGTTTCAAGTTAAATCTATAGTAAATTCTTATATTAAAAAATGTAACAGGCAGTTAAGTCCATCCCCCCAAATCATGATTTTTCTTGTACTTCACACTCACCAGCTTTTTGAAAGGAAATATATCATACATTATTCTACAATATTCCATGGAAGATTCTACTGAGCAAGTCCACAAGGATTTAGATATGGGGGCCAAAGGGATGATTCCTTGGGTCCTATTCTTCACCAGCATATCAAACTCGACATGCTGTCTGCATGATTCTGCCATGTAAGGGCAGTGATCTACAACAAATACTGTTTTATGAGATTCAGAAAAAATCTTCATTTTGTTTTAACCTGTAAGGGATAAAATATATTAGCCAAATGTCTTATACATGACATTTAATATCCTTAAATTGTTCCTAATTAGTGTCTTTTCCTCAAAAAGATTTGGTAGGGAACATGAATAATCAGTATTCAAAGAAATTTATCCAACAAGATTTAATGAGGTCATGACTAGAAAGTAGCTATCAATTTGAGGGATAAGCTACACCATATTAAGCTGTCACTCTACCAGTCACAGGCAAAATTACAGTCCATACAAAATTTTGCTTTTTGAATGAACTTAAAATTGTCAGGAAAAAATGCTTACAAATAACCGTGGTCGATTGCCTTCCATAATACCTAACATAACAAATGATAAATCCTCTTCAAATACACTTCTAATGATTCTTCCTAATTGACATCACACACAAACCCCCAAACTAACCCAAGTCAGTAGTTTTGGGCTTCCCTCCAAAAAGTCTCAAGACTTCTGAAAAAGGCTGAGGGGAGCCAGAATTAACAGGAAAGGGGAGTGACAGCAAAAGGAAAGCCCCAAATATAAAAAACATCTCCTAAGACAACCGCATATCGGGTCTTCGCATTAGGATAAAGACCCCAAATTCAAACTCTTCCCCCTTAGTATTTGAAATACCATGGTAATTTACCATGTAGAACAGAAAACTTAGTTGCTACCATTCACAGAGCTGGAGAGGAGAAACTTTTAAACTTTTTCTTATAAAAACTCCCTTGCTTCGCTAAATAAAACCTTATACTGAATAGACAATCCACATTCAAAAAGCACATGGTAAGCAAAGTGTTCATCAAACCGAACTGACTTTATACGATCTAGCTATTTTCTTCTGCTTTCAAACACATTTCCCCTTCATGCAAACTCTTCTTTGAGAAACCTAGTCACATTCTGCTGGAGAGTGGGGGGTTGAAAGTACAAGGTGAGTGAATAGGGAAGACCTCAGGATAGAGGTTTGCTTACTTTCGTGCCTGGTCCTGCAGTGAAAACGAACAGAGGCTATGGACCACAGCCTCTCTGGAAAAGGCTGCTGGCTGGGTGGGGAGGGTCAGCGCACAGTCAGGAGTGTCTGGTACCAAAGACAGGGAACTATGCTTTCCCCGCTCATCTCCTAGCACACCGGTCCTTCCCAGGCTTCCTAAATGCAAGAGCGCGCGCGCGTGCGCGTGAACACAAACACTCACACACTCTGACTCGCGCGTGCGCAAAGCCCTCTTCCACAGCCCCGCCAAGCTGCCCTTCCCCCTCGGTGGGCCAGACGCCCAGCTCGCAGAACAGGAAGAGGGCGGAGCCAAGAAAAAAATGCCTCCGACGCTCAAGATTTTCTACCGGCTAATTTTCCCAATAACCCATTGGGAAGATTGATCCGGGCGACCATAGAGCCTCCACAACAGCGAAGTACCAACCACAGCACCGCCTAAGCCAGCCACGCTCTCTTAACGCAAGGCCCTCCCACCAGGCCTCCACCCGGCCTCCCTTTCTCGGTTTCTCCACCCAGGCCGGCTTCCCCTGTCAAAACTCGCGACACTTTGCGAGAAGCCAAGCCAAAGCCTGAGTAGATTAATAGGGAGGGACGCAGAAGGGAACCGCCTCCACCTCTCGCGCATGTCTGCAAAGACCCGCAAATAAATCTCTGGCTTTGCCCCCACCGTAACGTGAGGAAGGAAATCTCGCGAGGTTTGGGTCCTCTGAGCGTGCAGGTCCGAGGCGGTCCGCGGAGGTTTACCTCCGGCCAGTGATGGGGCTGAGCTCCGCTGACCCCTCCAGCCGCCTCTCCACTGATGGTCTCTGCTGGGTCCTGAGTCTGCTCGCTGAAGAAGGTGAACAGACGAGTGGAGTCTCTTCCCTTGGGTGCGTAGGTCCTTGTTAGCAGAGGCTTTGAGTCCTAACGCCACTGTTGACGGCTGCGAGGGATTGAGACCAGAGTAAGTGGAATAAATCCAGGGACATGAGCGGGCAAAGGGAGTCGGAAGTTTCCTTCCCCTGGGCCGCTCTGGTGCTTTCCACCTCTTGAACTGCTTGCCCCCTGTCCCTAGCCGCTTCCCTGCGCTGGTTACCCGCTCCTTGGAGCGGTACTTCCTTTTCCCGGCCTCAGTTGTGAGCTCCTCTTTCCGGATCTGAGGTGCGGAAAGTTTCTTGAAGCTTTGGCCCTAACCCTGTGTGGACGCATCTTCCGTTTCTCTTTTCTTCCTGCCTAAACCCACCTGGGTGCTAACCATTGAGCGGAGGGAAGAGGGACCCTTTCGGTTTTGAGTTTACCGCTTTGCAGAATATATCATGCCTATAACCATTTCTTGTCTCTTGAAAAACTGCCCTCTCAGGAATACTACTCTTTTCCTGGTTTTCTTCCTTTCCAATGTATCCCATCTCTCATAATGGTACCTGTATCCATCCCTCTGTCCAAACGAGAAACCGTTGTCCCTGATTCTGCATTTCCACTTGCACTGAACTGTATTATTTCTTCCACCAGAATTATTGCAGGTACCCACCCTACCCCAGTAGTTTCGCCACCTTCATCCTTCCATACAGTTATTCTGAAATCTGTTTATGTCAGTCCTTAAACTTTGTCAGTAACCATATTGCTGATGGAATTAAGTCTTAATTGTGAGGCATATCATTTAGGGCCTTTTACTATCTATCCCAATTCATTTTACCTTTTTCCTCTCCTCTTACTTCTCCTCCAAATACCTCGATATCCAGTCATACGAGAGAACTGTTTTTCCCCAAACATGTCATGCACTTTCACAACTCTGTGCCTTTGTGTGTGCTGTACCATCTGTTTAGAATGCTAACTCTTCTTCTCCACCCCATGCCCCACCTGTCAAGACCGAATTCATAGATCCTTGTTTTCTCATACTCCCCCAGGTGACATTAATTATGCCACTGTGCTCCCAGGGCACTTGAAACAGCTCTGCAGTATTTATTAGGTTGTATTATTTGTTCATGTATCTGTATCAATTTGAGCTTGAGTCTGGAATCCTGTCTTATTCATCTTTGTAACAAAAGCTGGTCCAATGCCTGGGGGTATAGCAGGCATTATTTGGATGTACATAGCAGGCATCATGTGTGTACACATTTGTAAATATGTATACTTGTAAATACAAGTTCTAAAGATTAATGATAGAAGTCCTTAGTGCCCTTAAATAGCCAGAAGGAACCTTGTATGTTAAAGGCCCCTGATCCGTTTTGAACATGAGAAACTGTACTCCTAACACAGAAGTAATTGTACTTTTAGTATTTGTTGGCTGAGATTATGCATAATGGGAAAAAAAACTAACCTTTTAAGTGATTTGCTATTTTATTTTACTAGTATCTGTCTACATTTGAAAAATAGAGAAATAAGTGGGTGAGCAAATTATTTTAGACTACAGATTGTACTGGGTGCGTGTACATCCATGTAACTTCCAATGACTCCTTGGCCCATAGGTTATAAATAACCAGTTTAGGTTAGTTCCTTGACTTGTCATACCTGTTTGAACCTCCACGTATATGCAACTTATATTTAGCTACAATTCTAAGGTAAAAAAAATTCTCCTATGTCCTTTTAAATCCTGTTCTTCCAATTTTAAAATTTTATCTTCTTCAGGGGTGCCTGGGTTGCTCAGTTTGTTAAGCATCAGACTCTTGATTTCGACTCAGGTCATGATCTCATGGTTCGTGAGTTCCAGCCCTGTGTCAGGTTCTGCACTGCTATCACAGAACCTGCTTGGGATTCTCTGTTTCCCTCTCTCTCTGGCTCTCCCCTGCTTGTGCTCTCTCTCTCTCAAATTAAATAAACATTAAAAACAAATTTATCTTCTTAATAAAGCTTCAAACGTGTTCATTCCATCATTTTCAAAGACCGTAAAAAATTTTCTATGCTTTCAAATGCAGAAATATATTGTCGATAAAAGATGCTTATTTTTATATGTAATTTACATACAGTCTTTCTTGATTTCTTTAGATTAAAAGTTTCTTTTTTTTTTTTTAACGTTTATTTATTTTTGAGACAGAGAGAGACAGAGCATGAATGGGGGAGGGTCAGAGAGAGGGAGACACAGAATCTGAAACAGGCTCCAGGCTCCGAGCTGTCAGCACAGAGCCCGATGCGGGGCTCGAACTCACGGACTGCGAGATCGTGACCTGAGCCGAAGTCGGCTGCTCAACCAACTGAGCCACCCAGGCGCCCCTTAGATTAAAAGTTTCTAAGGAAGCCATAACTATGCTTTTTTATTTTTCTGGTTCCATATGTATCTGTTAATACTATGTACTAATACAGTTAGTATGCCCGAACAATCCAATAAAATTTAAACTAGGTTGTTAATATTTAAGGACAGAGGCACCTGGATGGCTTAGTCAGTGGAGTGTCCCACCTCAGGTCAGGTCATGATCTCACGGTTCATGAGTTCGAGCCCCATGTACATTCACTGTTGTCAGCACAGAGCCCACTTCGGATCCTCTGCCCCTGCCCCACTTGCATGTGCATACGGTCTCTCTCTGTCTCTGTCTCTGTCTCTCTGTCTCTCAAAAATAAACAAACATTAAAAAAAAGCATATTTAAAGAAATTTATGGTGTGTCAGTAGTCACGATATTTCTGTGTAGGTCCAGCTATGGGATAGTGGATTTGTGGATGAAAGAGAAAGAAGAGTGACTTGAATTTCTTTAAATTTTTCTTAACCAAAATGTAAAACTGAACAGCTGGCAGTTGGTATTTTGAGTGGGTGGTGGTTTCTCTTTTATCAGCAGCAGAATGTTCCGAAACCTCTGCCAGGAGTCTGCCAACATCTTTGGGTGGCAAAGTGGGCGAGAATGTGGCTAATGCAGGCAGGGAAAAACCCGCTTTAGAAAAATTCCACCTGTAAATTGGTCCTACCTATGGAAAATAATGTAAGTGCACTGTGACCAGTTATGACAAGCACTATAAAGATAGGCAGATAAATTGAAAATACTCTCTTTTTTTACTGGAGTCTATTTTTAAATATTTAAAACTTGCTAGAGAGTTTGGAAAACAATCTTCTTCCCACTCCACTTACCAGCCAAAAGGGGGAGAAAGCACAATGATTTTCAAAAAAGTTGGCAAAGTAAATGCATGTTATAAACTATTTTAAACTTCTGTTGTTTCACATACAGGAAATGAACACGCGGATTCTTAGAAACTCTGTGTCACTATTTTTCTAAAGTGTTAATAAAATTATGCTTTCAATTATCTGATGTTTATAATTCCTTTCTCTGAATAGGTATATTTTTGTAGTTATAAAACATATTTTAACTATAACTGATTTTGACAGTATTTCATTATGCAACCTAGAGATTTTTTAAAGTGGATGTTAATTTTAATTTCGAAAAACCTGTCAGTAAACATTAATCGATTTTATAATTAACTGTGATGCCCAATTAAAGTGGATTCTAGGCTTTTATTATTCATAAGGGAAAATAGTTGAAATTTTGTGGGTTTTTGTTTTTTTTTGTTTTTTGGGTTTGTTTTTTTTTTTTTTTTTTTTTTTTGGTCTTTTCTTCACTTACAGCCTCGTTTATTTTCTATTGCTGGCTTGATATGCAGTTTTTGTAATATCTTGGAAGTCCCATTGGTAACGCATGGTCAGGGAATTTGCATTGTTTTTCCACCCAGGGAGACAGGTGGTTTTTACATGGCTAAAAGTAAACAGAGTCCTGAGGATCCACGTTGGCTCCTGTGTAGAGCACTAAACTCAGGATCAGAAATTCTATTTCTGGTACTAGCTTGGCTCCTTGCGTTTCCTCATTGATGAAATGGGAATAACATTTGTCCTGTTGACCGAAAGAATATAAGGTAGGATTCTTTGAGTTCAGACATCTACCAACGGTTTGAATTAGTTAAAATTAATAGCTAGCAGTTTGATCTAGAGTGCTCTGGATGTCCATTTAGTTGGAGAGAAGGTTGAATTAGGTTGAAGAGAAGGCTAAGAATAGGTAAACAGTTTTGAAGAAGAAAAGGGTAACTTGCTATATCAGATAGTAAGGGTGTATTTTACAACTGTTAACAGTATAGGCAGCGTGGTATTGTTGTGGAGATAGATAAAGAAAAAGACCCAGAGGTAGAATAGAGAGCTCAGAAACATACCCATACATTTATTGAGAAAACATACAATATGTGTGGCATTAAAATGAGTGGGGGTACTTCTTTCCACAAGAAAGAAGTGATTATGTGACATAGAGATGCTAATTATCATTATAATGGCAATCATATTACAGTATATAAATGTATCAAGTCAACATGTTGTACACCTTAAACTTACATAATGTTATATGTCAAATATATTTCAATAGAAAAAAATTCAGTGGCGGAAGAATGTACGATACAGTAAATGAGACTGGGACAACTAGTTGTCCCCATAAGAAAAAGGAAATATAAATAGATACCTTCCTTCTGCCACACATGCATATAGCCACCAGAAGAATTCATGACAAAGACAAAACCTTGGGGACAGGGAATGCATGATAGTTTTGTCCTTTAGGCAGTGCTAGATAATTGGAAACATTATATAACCTGTTGAGACTATCTTCTTTCAGTCAGCATAACGCCTTTGAGATTCATCTGTATTGTATCAGTACCTCATTTCATATGACTGCTGTACTACAGTACAGTTTTTCCACTCATTTCTCTACACGAAATACCCAGAAGTAGTACTGTTAGGTCATGTGGCAGCTATATGGTTAACTTGGTAAGAAACTGCCAAACCATTTTCTGAACTAGCCATATCATTTTGCATTTTCACCAGCATTATAGGATAGTTCCAGTCACACTGCATCCTTGTCAGCACTTGGAATGTCAGTACTTATTTTAGCCATTTTATTTGGGGTGTAGTGGATCTCATTGTAGTCTTAATTGCATTTCTCTAACGGCTAATGACTTTGAATATATTTTCATGTGCTTATTTGCCATTTATATATCTTTTGATTAAGTGTTAAAGTCTTTTGCTCATTTTAAAAATTGGATCATTTTCAGGGCGCCTGAGTTGCTCAGTCAGTTAAGCGTCTGACTCTTGATTTCAGCTCAGGTCATGATCTGACGGTTCATGGAATCGAGTCCCATGTCAGGCTCTGCACTTCTCTCTCTCTGCCCCTCACCTACCTGTTCCCGCAGTCTGTTTCTCTCCCTCTCTCTCAAAATAAATAAACTTTTTAAAAAATGGATCATATTCTTACTGTTAGTTTTGAGACTTTTTAAAGTATTCTGGATAAAGTCCTTTGTCAGATATGTGATTTGCAAATTTTGCCTCACATTCTGTAGCTTGTCTTTTCAGACTGTCTTAACAGTGCGTTCCCCAGAGCAAACGTTTCTAGTTTTGATGAAGTCTAGTTTATTAAATTTTTCTTTTATGAATCAATCATTTGGTATCATGTGTGAAAAATCTTTGCCTAACCCAGGTCACAGTGATTTTTCTCTGCTTTTCATTTTACATTTACATCTGTGGTCCACTTTGAGTTGATTTTTGGGTAAAGTGTAAGAATTATGTTGGGATTAATTTTTTGGCATATGGCTGTCCAGTCTTCTAACACCATTTGTTGACAAGACTGTCCCTTTGAAGTATCTGTGTACCTTTTTCAAAAATCAGTTGACCATGTTTCTGTGGGCTTATTTCTGACCTCTGTTCTGTCTCTGCCAATACCATGCTGTCTTGATTGCTGTAACTTTATAGTAAGTCCTAAAATTTGGTGGTATGATTTCTCCAACTTTGTTTTCAGAATTCTTTTGGCTATTCTAGTTTCTTTGCATTTTCATAGAAATCTTAGAATTAGCTTGTCAATTTCTACCAAAAGGCCTACTGTGATTTTGATTGGAGATTGCATTAAATCTACAGATCAGTTGGGGAAAATTAACATCCTAGTATGTTGAGTTTCCAGTTTATGAACACAGTGTGTCTCCACTTATTTAGGCCCTTTTTGGTTTCTTTCATTAGCATTTTGTAGTTATCAGTGTACTTACTCAGTATGTTTTTTTAGATTTATACCCCAAACTTTCATTTTTTGAACTATTATAAATGTATTTTTTAAATTTTGGTTTCTACTTGTTCAGTGCTAACAAATAGAAAAACCATGGATTTTTTTTTTTTTTTTTTTTTTTTTTTTTTTTTTTGCACATTGATCTTGTATCTTGTGACACTGCTAAAGTCACATGTTAGCTACAGGAGTTCTTTTTTGGATTCTTTGGGGTTTTTTTTACATAGACTACATGTTGGCTGCTAATAACAGTTTTATTTTTTTCCAATCTATATGTCTTTTATTTCTTAATGACACCAGTATGATATTGAATAGGAGTGGTGTTTGGGGACATCCTTGTTCCTGACTTTACAGAAAACATTCAGTCTTTCACTTAGGTATGATATTGGCTATATTGAAAATGCCCCTTAAATAAACATTAAAAAATTCAAATAAAGGGGGCGGGTGCCTGGGTGACTCAGTTGGTTAAGTGTCAGCTTCGGCTCAGGTCATGATCTCACAGTTCCTGAGTTTGAGCCCCATTTCAGGCTCTGTGCTGATAGCTCAGAGCCTGGAGCTTGTTTCAGATTCTGTGTCTCCCTCTCTCTCTGCCCCTTCACTGCTCGTGTTCTGTCTCTCTCTGTCTGTATCTCAAAAATTAAAAAAAAAAAAAGAAAGAAAACGCCTTTGTCAATTTGAAGCAATCCCCTTCTATTTCTATTTGCAGAGAGTTTTTATTGCAGAGAATTTGTTTTGTTTTTTTTCAAATGCACCAATTAGTATGAAGAAGTGTTTTTTTTGTTTTTGTTTTTTTTTAACGTTTATTTATTTTTGAGACAGAGAGAGACAGAGCATGAACGGGGGAGGGTCAGAGAGAGGGAGACACAGAATCTGAAACAGGCTCCGGGCTCTGAGCTGTCAGCACAGAGCCCGACGCGGGGCTCGAACTCACAGACCGCGAGATCGTGACCTGAGCCGAAGTCGGCCACTTAACCGACTGAGCCACCCAGGCGCCCCTTGTTTTTGTTTTTTAATGGTGGATTACATTGGTTAATATTGAAATGTAGAAACAAACTTGATTTCAGGGATAAACCTTACTTGCTTATGGTGTATTATTCTTTCTATATGTTGCTGATTTGACCTGCCAGTATTTTCTTGAGAATTTTTACATTTATGTTTATGAGGGACATTGGTTTGTGGTTCTCTGTCTCTCTCTCTCTGAAGTGTGTCTGGTGTTGGTTTCAAAGTAATGCTGGCATCATTGTATGAGTTTGGAACTATTTTCTTACATTTTCTCAAAGAGGTTGCATAACATTGGTATTATTTCTTTATATGTTTGGTAGAATTTGCCATTAAAACCATCCAAATAGTGATTTTTTGCAGAATATTTTTAACTACAAATTTAATTTCTTTAATAGTTATAGGACTATTATGGAATAGTTACAGGACTATTAATAGTTACCTGTTTCCTCTTGTGTGACTATGTAGTTTGTGGTTTTAGGGAATTAATCCATTTTGTCTACATTATCCAATTGATGTGTGCAGAATTTATTATTGTATTCACCTGTCCTTTTAATGAGTTAGGAATCTGACCTGATACCCTTTTTTTCATTCCTGACATCAGTAATTTATATCTTCTCTTTTATTTTTATTTGTCCCTTCATCAGTTTTGCTGGAGATTTATCCACTTCATTTGCTTTTTCAAAGAACTAGGTTTTGGTTTCATTGGTTTTTCTCTATTGCTTTCCTGTTTTCAATTTCATTGATTTCTGCTCTTTTATTATTTCCTTCTTTCTATTTACTTTAGAGTTGATTTTGCTCTTTTCCTGGTTTCATAGTTTGAGGCTTAGGTAGTTGATTTGAGATATTTTTAAATTGTTTTTTGTTTTTTTAATGTTGAATTTTGAGAGAGAGCAAGACAGAGCATGAGAGAAGGAGGGGAGAAGAGAGAGGGAGACCCAGAATCCAAAGCAGGTTCCAGGCTCTGAGCTGTCAGCACAAAGCCTGACATGGGGCTCAAACTCACGGACTGTGGGATCATGACCTGAGCCAAAGTCAGACACTAAACTGACTGGGCCACCCAGGCGCCCCTGAGATATTTTCAATTTTCTAATAAAAGAATTTAATGCTACAAATTTCCTTCAAAATACTGTTATACATACATGACAAATTTTTTGATATCTTGTATTTTCATGTTTATTTAGATGAAAGTTTCTGATTTCCAAAGTTTTTTTTTTCCCTCCTGAGTTAGTTGTGTGTTAATTTCGGATTTTCTTATCTCTGTTATTTATTTTAGTTTAATTTCATTATGGCCATGGAACATAATTTATATGATTGCAGTTCTTTTTCATTTGTTAAGGTTTGTTTTGTTATCTAGGATAAGATCTATCATAGTGAAGATCCTGTGCACACTTAAAAATAATATGTATTCTGTTGATACTTATTTTATAAATATTAATTCAGTCTACCCCATTGATGGTGTTTGTTCATGTCTTCTGTATGCTTGCTGATTTTCTGTGTACAAATTCTATCGATTACTGAGAAAGAAATTCTCTATATGCTAGCAAAATCTTATTATTTGTCTTGTTTATTACAACCATCCTAGTGGGTGTGAAGCATCTCATTGTAGTTTTGATTTGCATTTGCCTGATAGTTAATCATGTTGAGCATCTTTTCCTGTGCTTATTAACACTCTGACTTTATTTTGATTAGTGTTTGAATAGTATATCTTTTCCTGTACTTTTACTTTTAACTTACCTATATCATATTTGAAGTAAGTTTCTATAGACTATTTACACTTGGGTTCCGATTTTGTTTTTTTAATTTCTATCTTCTGCTTTTTCTTTTCCCTTTTTCTTTTTTTTTTTATTGAATTATAATTAATTTGCAACGTTATATTAGTTTCTGGTGTACAGCATACTGATTTGACAATTCCGTACATTACTCAGTGCTTACCATAAAAAGTATAGTCCCCATCTGTCACCATATATTATTACAATATTGAATATATTCCCTATGCTCTACTTTTTGTCTCTGTGACTTATAAGTGGAAGCTTGTCCCTCTTAATCCTCTTTATCTATTTTACCCATCCCCCAACCCATCTTCCCTCTGGCAACCACCAGTTCTCTGTATTTAAGAGTCTGTTTTTTTTTTAATTTGTTTTGTTAGTTTTTCTTTTGTTTTTTTAGATTCCACATGTAAGTGAAATCATACAGTATTTGTCATTCTCTATGTGACTTACTTCATTCAGCATAATATTCTGTATGTCCATTCATGTTGTCACAAATGGCAAGATCTCATTCTTATGGCTGAGTAATACTCCATTTTAAGTATATACCACATCTTTATCCATTCTTCTGTTGATGGACACTTAGGTTGCTTCCATCTCCTGGCTATTAGAAACAGTGCTGCTAGAAACATAGGGCTGCACATACATTTTCGAATTAATATTTTTGTTTTCTTTGGGTAAATACCCAATAGGAGGATTAATGGATCATATAATAGACCTGTTTTTAATTTTTTGAGGAACTTGTATACTGTTTTCTACAGTGGCTGCACTAATTTACATTCTCACCAACAATGCATGTGCTTTTTCTCCACATCCTTCCCAACACTTCTTATTTTGTGTCTTTTTTTTTTTTCCTAGCCATTGTGACATGTGAAGTGATTACTTACTGTGGTTTTGATTTGCATTGCCCTGATGATAGTGGTGTTGAGCACTTTTTCATGGGTCTGTTGGCCATCTTTATGTTGTCTTTGGCAAAATGTTCATTGAGGTTCTTTGCCATTTTTAAATTGGTGTATTTGTGGGTTTTTGGTGTTGTGTAAGTTCTTTATATTTTGGGTATATTAGCCCCCTATCAGATATGTCATTACAAATATCTTCTCTCATTCAGTAGGTTGCCTTTTGTTTTGTTGATGGTTTCATCCAGTAAGCAAAAGCTTTTTAGTTTGGTGTTAACCCCAGTAGCTTAATTTTCCTTTTATCTTGTGTGAGGAGACCCATCTAGAAGAACGTTGCTATGGCTGATGTGAAAGAGATTGCTACCTGTGTTTTCTTGTAGGCGTTTTATGGTTTTGGGTCTCACGTTTAAGTTATTAATCCATTTTGAGTTTATTTTTGTGCATGGTGTTAAGAAAATGGTTCAATTTCATTCTTTTGCGTATAGCTGTCCAGTTTTCCCAGTACCATTTATTGAAGAGACTTTCTTTTCCCCCATTGTATATTTTTGCCTCCTTTGCCATAAATTAATTGGTATGTAAATAATGGACTTGTTTCTGGGCTATTTTGTTCTGTTGTTCTGTGTCTTGTTTTGTGCCAGTACCATACTGTTTTGATTACTAGAACTTTGTATTCTATCTTGAAATCTAGGATTGTGATACCTCCTGCTTTGTTCTTTCTCAAGATTGCCTTAGCTATTCAGTGTCTTTTGCAGTTCTATACAAATTTTAGATTTATTTTAGTTCTGTGACAAATGCTATCAGCATTTTGTTAGGGATTGCTTTGAATCTGTAGATTGCTTTGGGTAGTATGGACATTTTAACAATATTAATTCTTCCAATCCATGAGCATGGAATATCTTTTCATTTGTTTGTGTCATCTTTAATTTCTTTCATTAATATTTTATAATTTTCAGAGTACAGATCTTTCACCTCCTTGGTTAATTTCATTCCTAGGTATTTTACTATTGCTACTGTAATTATAAATGGGATTGTTTTCTTGATTTCTCTTTCTGCTCCTCATCAGTGTATAGTAATGTAACAGATTTCTATGTATTAATTTTGTATCCTGCAACTTTACTGAATTCATTTATTCTAATAGTTTTTTGGTGGAGTCATTAGGGTTTTCTGTATATAATATCATGTCATCTGTGCATAGTGACAGTTTTACTTTTTCCTTACCAATTCGGATGCCTTTTATTTCTTTTTCTTTTTTTTTTTTTAACTTTTTTAAATGTTTATTTATTTTTGAGAGAGAGAGTGTGAACAGGGGAGGGGCAGAAAGAGGGAGACACAGAATCTGAAGCAGACTCCAGGGTCTGAGCTGTCAGCACCGAGCCCGATGTGGGGCTTGAACCCACAAACTGCAAGATCATGACCTGAGCTGAAGCCAGACACTCAATCAACTGAGCCACCCAGGCACCCTATTTCTTTTTCTTATCTAATTGTTTCATCTAGAGCTTTTAGTACCGTGTTGAATAAAAATGGTGACAGTGGATATCCTGGTCTTGTTCCGGATCTTAAAGGAAAAGCTCTGTTTTTCATCATTTAATGTTAGCTATGGGTTTCTCATATATGACCTTTGTTATGTTGAAGCATGTTTTCTCTAAAATTACTTCGTTGACACTTTTTATCATGAATTGATGTATTTTGTCAAATGCTTTTTCTGCATCCGTTGAGATGATCATATGGTTTTTATCATTTTTCTTATTTAATGTGAAGTATCACATTGATTGACTTACAAATAGTGAACCACCCTTGCATCCTTTGAATAAATTCTACTTGATCCTGTTGAATGATTTTTTTTTTAAGTATATTATTGAATGAGGTCTGCTAATAGTTTATTGAGGGTTTTTGCATCTCTGTTCAACAGAAATATTGACCTGTAGTTTTCTTTTTTTGTGGGGTCTTTGGTTTTGGTATCAGGGTAATGCTGGCATCCTAGAATAAATCTCAAAGTTTTCCTTCATCTTCCATTTTTTTTTGAATAGTTTAAGAAAAATAGGTATTAACTCTTTAAATGTTTGGTAGAATTCACCTGTGGAGCCTTCTGGTTCTGGACTTTGTTGGGAGTTTTTTGATTACTGATTCAATTTCATTACTAATAATTGGTCTGTTCAGATTTTCTATTTCTTCCTGGTTCACTTTTGGATGATTTTACATTTCTAAGAATTTATCCATTTCTTCTAGATTGTCCAATATGTTGGCATATGATTTTTCATAATTTTCTCTTAGAATCTTTTGTATTTCTATGGTGTTGGTTGTTTCTCCTCCTTCATTTCTGATTTTTTTTTTTTTTTTTTTGAGTCTTCTTTTTTCTCTTGATGAGTCTGGCCAGAGATTTATCAGTTTTATTAATCTTTTCAAAGAACCAGTTCCTGGTTTCCTTGATCTTCTTTATTTTTTTTTAACTTTTATTTCATTTATTTCTGCTCTAATCTTTATTATTTTCTCCCTTCTGCTAGCTTAAGGTTTCTGCTAGTTTTTTTTTATATGAAATTTATTGTCAAATTGGTTTCCATACAACACCCAGTGCTCATCCCAACAGGTGCCCTCCTCAATGCTCATCACCCACTTTCCCCTCCCTCCCACCCCCCATCAACCCTCAGTTTATTCTCAGTTTTTAAGAGTCTCTTATGGTTTGCCTCCTTCCCTCTCTGTAACTTTTTTCCCCCTTCCCCTCCCCCATGGTCTTCTATTAAGTTTCTCAGGATCCACATAAGAGTGAAAACATATGTATCTGTCTTTCTCTATATGACTTCTTTCACTTAGCATAACACCTTCCAGTTCTATCCATGTTGCTACCAAAGGCCATATTTCATTCTTTCTCATTGCCAAGTAGTATTCCATTGTGTATATAAACCACAATTTCTTTATCCATTCATCAGTTGATGGACATTTAGGCTCTTTCCATAATTTGGCTATTGTTGAAAGTGCTGCTATAAACGTTGGGGTACAAGTGCCCCTATGCATCAGCACTCCTGTATCCCTTGGGTAAATTCCTAGCAGTGCTATTGCTGGGTCATAGGGTAGATCTATTTTTAATTTTTTGAGGAACCTCCACACTATTTTCCATAGTGGCTGCACCAGTTTGCATTCCCACCAACAGTGCAAGAGGGTTCCCGTTTCTCCACATCCTCTCCAGCATCTATAGTCTCCTGATTTGTTCATTTTGGCCACTCTGATGGGCGTGAGATGATATCTGAGTGTGGTTTTGATTTGTATTTCCCTGATGAGGAGTGACGTTGAGCATCTTTTCATGTGCCTGTTGGCCATCTGGATGTCTATTTTAGAGATGTGTCTATTCATGTCTTCTGCCCATTTCTTCACTGGATTATTTGTTTTTCAGGTGTGGAGTTTGGTGAGTTCTTTATAGATTTTGGATACTAGCCCTTTGTCTGATATGTCATTTGCAAATATCTTTTCCCATTCTGTCGGTTGCCTTTTAGTTTTGTGGATTGTTTCCTTTGCAGTGCAGATAGGCTTCTGCTAGTTCTTTTTCTAGCTCTTTAAGGTGTAAAGTTAGGTTGTTATTTGAGATTTTTCTTGTTTCTTATTGTAGAGCTGTATCACAATAAATTTCCCTCTTAAAACTGCTTTTGCTGCATCCCAAATATTTTGAACCATTGTGTTTTCATTTTCGTTTGTCTCCATGTATTTTCTTATTTCCTCTTTGATTTCTTGGTTGACCCAGTCATTTGAAGTAGCATGTTGTTTAGCGTCCATATATTTGTGGCATTTCCAAATTTCTTCTAGTTTCATACACAGTTGTGGTTGAAAAAAGATGCTCGATATGATTTCAGTCTTCTTAAATTTATTGAGACTTGTTTTACTGCTTAATATGTGATCTATACTGGAGTATGTTCTGTGTGCACTTGAAAAGAATGTGTATTCTGCTCTTTGGGATTACAGTGTTCTATATGTGTCTGTTAGGTTTGTCTGGTCTAATATGTCATGCAAAGCCATTGTTTCCTTGTTGATTTTCTGTCTAGATTGTTTATCAATTGATATAGGTGGGGTGTTAAGAGCCCGCTAGTATTATTGTATTGCTGTCCATTTCTCCCTTTATGTTTATTAATAATTGTTTTATGTATTTTGGTACTCCTGTGTTGGATGCAGAGATATTTACAGTTGTTATATTCTCCTGATGGATTGATCTCTTTATTTTTATATAGTGCTTTTCTTTGTTTCTTGCTACAGTCTGTGCTTTAATATCTATTTTGTCTGGGGTGCCTGGCTGTCTCAGTCAGTAGAGCATGAGACTTTTGATCTCAGGGTTGAGCCCCATGTTGGGTGTAGAGATTACTTAAAATCTTAAAAAAAATTAAAAATAAAGTATTTTGTCTGATACAAGGATTGCCACCCTGGCTTGCTTTTTTTGTTTTTTGGGTTTTTTTTTTTTTTTTTTAATGTTTGTTTATTTTTGAGAGAATTTGCAAGTGAGGGAGGGGCAGAGAGAGAGGGAGACAGAGGATCTGAAGTGGGCTCTGCACCAATAGCAGAGAGCCCCACTTGGGGCTCAGACTCACAAACTGTGAGATAATGACCTGAGCCAAAGTCAAACTCTTAAGTGACTGAGCCACCCAGGCGCCCCACCCTGGCTTGTTTTTGGTTTTGTTTTTGGCTTCTATTTGTATGGTATGTGTTTTTCCAGTCCTTTCAGTCTGTATATATGTCTTTAGGTCTGAAGTAAGTCTCTTGTAGGCAGCATTTAGATGGGTCTTGTTTCTTTATCCATTAAGTTGCCCCAATTTTTTTTTATTGGAGTTTATTTATGTTTAAAGTAATTATTGATAGGTATGTATTTAATGCCATTTTGTTAATTGTTTTTTAGTTATTTTTGTAGTTCTTCTTTGTTCCTTTCTTTGTCTCTTGCTCTCATCCCTTATGGCTTGGTGGCTTTCTTTGGTGTTATGCTTGGATTCTTTTCTCTTTATCGTGTGTGTGTATTAATAGGTTTTTGATTTGTGGTTACCATTAAGTCCACATATAAAATTTATGTGTGTAGCAGTCATTTGTAATTTAATGGTCACTTAAGTTTAAACACATTAAAAGCACTAAATTGTTACTTCCCCATCACGTTTTATGTATATGATGTCATATTTTACATCTTTTTATTTTGTGTATCTTTGGATTTTTGTAGACATAATTGATTTTTCTATTACTGTATTTTAACCTCCATACTTGTTTTATAAGTGATTTATCTACTACCTTTATTACATACTTGTTTTCACCTGTGAAATAATTTCCTTTCTTAATTTTCTTATTTCTAGTTAGGGCTTTCTCTTCCACTCAGAATTCCCTTTAGCATACTTTGTAAGGCTGGTTTGGTGGCGATGAATTCCTTGAACTTTTGTTGGGAAACTTTACCTCTCTATTCTAAAGATAACTTTACTGAGTGGAGTATACTTGTTTGCAGGGTTTTTTCCTTTCAGCACTTTGAATATATCATACCACCCACTTCTGACCTGCAAAGTTTCTGCTGAAAAATCAGCTTATGGTCTTACAAGAGGGCTTCCCTTGTATGTAGCTGCTTTCTTTTCTCTTGCTGTTTTTAAAATTCTTTATCATTACTTTTAGCCATTTTAATCATTACCTGTCTGTGTGGACCTCCTTGAACTAATCTTGTTGGAGGCTCTTGGTGCTTCCTGGATTTGCAAGTGTGTTTACTTCCCCAGATTAGGGAAGTTTTCAGCTATTAGTTCTTCAAATAGGTTTTCTCTCCTTTTTTCTTTTCCCCTTCTGGGATCTCTGTATTGCAAAGGTTATTATGCTTGATGGTGTCACTGCGTTCCCTTAACCTATTCTCATTTTTTATTCCTTTTTCTTTTTGATGTTCAGCTTGGTTGCTTTCCATTACTGTGTCTCCTAGATCACTAATCCATTCTTCTGCCTCCCTTAATCCCTTGATTACCTCAAGTGTGTTTTTTTGTTTCTCTTACTGAATTATTCATCCCTTGCTGGTTCTTCATCTCTTCCTTGAAGTTCTCATGAATTCATTCACTCTTTCTTAAGTTCAGTGAGTATCTTTATGACCATTACTTGGAATTCTTTATCAGGCATATTGCTTATCTCAGTTTCATTTAGCTCTTTTGCTGTGATTTTGTCCCGTTCTTTCATCTGAGACATAGTCCTGTGACTATGTTTTGTCTAACTCTCCGTGATTGTTTCTGTGTATTAGGTCAGCTACGACTTCTTGAAAGTAGTGACCTTGTGTCAAAGAGGTCCTGTGGTGGCCTATAGTATAATGCCCCCAGGTCAACAGAATCAGGTTTTCCAGCAGTGTCCTATATGGGCTGTATATGTCTTCCTGTTGTGACTGAGCCTTCAGCCCAGTTGACTACAAAGCCTACTGTGGGCACACTGGGCAGGGTTTAGTCCCTGAGTTGTTGAGGAACCTGTGTGAGGCCCAGTTGGCTCATGGGTGGCAGGGTCAGCAGTCAGGCTACCTGTCTGCAATTAGCCTCTCTATGTTGGTACAGCAAAAGGCAGGGCCTTCTCCCTGCAGAGCCCACAGCAGCTTTTTTGGGGGCCTGGGGCCAGCAGTCAAGACTAGGTGTCTAGATTCCACCTCTGGCTGCACTTGCAGGTGCACCAAATGGCAGAGTACTCTTCCTGTACAGCCTGCTAAGAGATTCGGCTCTAGAACTGTGAGCCAGCTGGTATGTGAGATTATCTTTCCCCTCCACAGTGCAGGAGTTTCTTTGGAATGGCACCATTCCCTGCCCGGGCTGCTTGCAGGATAATGGAGGAGCGGGAGTCTCTTCAGAGGGATGTGTGCCAAGATGGGTGGGTTGGAACAGGTAGGTGGCAGGGGAATGTGGGGGCAGGGCATGCAGTGCTAGCAAGTGTGGAGAGTGTTGGTGCTGGTTCCCGCAGGTGTCTGGCTATCTAGGCTAGGCAAGGGAAGGGAAGTGGCCCCCACCATCAATTTTTTCTTGGAGTAATCTCTGAAGATTCCTGCTCTTTCAGCACATGTCCTGAGATTAGTAAATAAGTATCCTTCACATATACCCCAGGCACTTTTCAAACTGTTGCTCCTGTGCCTGAATTATTTGTGATGCTTGCTCTTTAAGGGCAGGGACCAGTTTCCTATTGCCCTCCACCTCTTTTGTTAAGCCAGCTGATTTTTAAAGTCCCCAGAGTTAAACTCTACTGATTTTAAAAGCTCCAGAAGTTAAGCCCCGTTGGTTCTCATAGCCAGATGTTAATGGGAATTTGTCTTCACAGTGCATGTCCCCAGTGCCTGAGATGCCTGGGGTGGGGTCTGATACTCTTCCGTGCTTGTGGTGTCCCTCCCATTTGTGGTTTGTCTTGTCAGGGGGTTGGTTCCCAACCAGTCTCTACCTCTCCTACCTTTCCTACCTTTCCTACCTCTCTACCATTAACTGTGTAAGGTGTGTTCTGCCAGTCTTCAGGTTGTTTTTAGAGTTAGTTGTACAGATGTGACTGTTGTCTTGGTGTGCTCAGGACAGGGTGAGCTGAAGATTCTCATACTCCACCATCTTGGTTCCCCACCCTGGGTCCTGTTTTTTAATTCATTCTGATAATGTCTTTAATTAGTGTGTTTATAACATTTACATGTAGTGTAATTATAAATATGGTTGGATTTAGATCCAACATCTCATGATTTATTTTGTTTGTTCCTTCAATATTTTGTTCCTTTATTTTAATTCATCTCTTGTGATTTTGACTATTATCTCTGTACAGTTTTTCAAGAGGTTTCGCTAGGAATTTTATATATATATATGTGTATATATATGTATGTATATATGTGTGTGTATGTATGTATGTGTGTGTATGTATGTACACATAAGTATACATATATATGTATCTGTACGTATATATGTATATGTGTATGTACATACACATATACATATACATATACACACATACATACATATATAACTAATTACATATTAGCAGGCCCACATTGTCAAGTGCGGGGCTCAATCCCATGAATCATGAGATTGTGACCTGAGCCGAAATTAAGAGTTGGATGATTAGCCAACTGAGCCACCAAAGTACCCCAACGTTTAATAATTTCAAGTGACATGTTGAAACCTTTTCACTTTATAGGTCCATTTACCCTTCCACTTTTATGTCATAGTTATATATTATATCTACATAAATTGAAAATTCTATCAGGTAAAAGTTATAGTTCTTGTTTTCAAACATAAGACATTTTATTTAAAAAAATTTTTTTTATTACGTTTCTTTATTTTTTGAGAGGCAGAGAGAGACAGAGCATGAGCGGGGGAGGGGCAGAGAGAGAGAGGGAGACACAGAATCCGAAACAGGCTCCAGGCTCTGAGCTGTCAGCACAGAGCCCGACACGGGGCTCGAACTCACGGACCATGAGATCATGACCTGAGCCGAAGTCGGACACTCAACTGACTGAGCCACCCAGGCGCCCCCTCAAACATAAGACATTTTAAAACTTTTTTTAAATAGATCACTGTATTTGCCTATTTCTGTTCTCCTTTTTTCCTGATGCTCTAAGTTGCCTTCTGATACCATTTTGCTTCTCTCTGAAGAATTTCCTTTAGAACAAATCTATTAGAAATGAATTCGTTTTCTTCTGAAAATGATTCTTATTTCACTTTCATGTATGTATGTTATTTTTCCTGGGTATAGAATTCTGGGGTAACAGTTCTGTTCTTTCTGTATTTTAAGTGTTCCACTTTCAGTTTCAATCATTTTGGCTTCTGGCCATCCTGATTCTGATGAAAGATTGATAGTCCTTCAAATTGTTGGTTCTTTATAAGTATCATTTGTCTCTTACTGTTTTCAAGAATTTTTCTTTGTTTTTAGTTTTCAGAAATTTGATTATGATGTGTCTCAGCTTAGACCTACTTGGATTTATCCTGTTTGGGTTTTGCTGAGGCCTGGGAATGATGAAGACAGGAAGATTTCTGAGGAAGAGATAAAGTGTTGCATAATTTAAGCTCATAAATAACTGTTCCAGCTAAATATGTTTCCATATTACTTTTTGCTTTTGTTTCCATATTACTTGATTGACAAGTTAGAATGTAGTTGATAGGAAATACAAACTATAATAGTATTTTAACTTCTGTTACTATTATGTCTTTTCAGCAGAGGGCTTTTTCAATCCGTTCATAAAATAAATATTCTAGTATATTAATGAATGTTACATATTCCTAGAGCATAGAGAGACAACCTTATAAAATCCACTGGGAGATGTTAAAAAAAAAAATCCTTTAGGAATGGTTTTAGTCCTCATTTCATCTTTAATATTTTTCCAGGGGCACCTGGGTGGCTCAGTTGGTTAAGCATCCATCTATTGGTTTCAGCTCAGGTCATGATCTCATGCTTTGTGAGTTCAAACCCCACATCAGGCTCTATGCTGACAGTGCAGAGCCTGCTTGGGATTCTCTCTCTCCCTCTCTCTCTCTGCCCCTCTCCCACTCTTTCTGTCTCTCTCCCCAAAATAAATAAACCTAAAATAATTTTTTTAATTAAAAAAAAAATAAAAATTTTCCAGATTTATCTACAAATAAAGCATGCACTGGGCCATATCTTATGCTATCCAAAAAAATTCTCTATCCATGTTTTGAATACTGTGGCCAGTTTTTTCCTATTGGAATGAAATGTTTCATGGAGTTTCTAGAGTCCATTTGAGGTTTCATCTGGTGCTATCAAGTCACCATTCTGATTGTGGCAGCTCTTATCTTTATAGATTTTACAACTTGATCATCCCATGTTTCTTTTTGGAATGTCAGACCAGATTTTGCGTGTCTGTGATGGAATCTTTGAACTTCTCCATAGATTTATGATTTTATTGTTTTATCTGAGGCCCCTGCATAAGGATTTGTGGTCAAAGAACTTAGTTTATAACACACTTTAAAGTAGTTCTATACTTACATATGTATATATACTAGTACATACATAGCATGTTAGCTTGTATAGTATTTTTATTGTGTGTTGTCTATTTTAGGTAGTGTCAAGCTATCAAATATAAGTCAGTTTGTCCCCTCTTCTCCCTCCCTGTTTGTTTTGTTCTGTTTGTTTTTGTGGGTTTATTGGTAAGGGGACTTTAAATAACTTGAAACTTTTACTCTGAAGGATCTAGTGTTTCATGGTAGTGGAGTTAATGGCAGATATGGTGACTTAAATATGAAAGGAAATCTGTATTATTATCCATCTATAGCATTTGGTAATTATCTTTGGAAGTTTGGAGAAAGGACAGGACATTGTTGGATGCTAATGTTTTCCTAGAAGCAGTATCTTGGACAGACACTGGATAGTTGTCCTTCTGTGTTTTAGCTACTATGGGACATTGATAACTAATGACCCTTTTGCTTCTCGTTTTTTCAAGTACCTTTTGCTAAACCTCTCAAATCTTAGAAGACAAATCTTTTGGTTGTTTTATCTGGGGAGCCAGAAGTATTAATTTCCAGCTTGTTTAATTTTGGAAGCTCTCTAGAAATGTCTAGTCACATATTGAAGATTTTGTAAATTGGCAGTTTTACCCTTTCATTTATTCTAATTGAATCCTATTATTCAGGTTTGAACTAGTACAGTAGACTCTAACAGTCACATTCTGTAGCAAATTTCTGTCTTCCTAAAGTTGATGAAATCCTTAATTATAGCTGTTAACTGGGATCCATATGAGAGTTTTAACTTATAGAGCTGGCTTCTGGCCTAGTAATTTTATAGTGTGATTTTACTTTTTGAGAAAACCCTGAAGAGAGTATGGCTCATATAGAAGGTAAGGTAAAACTTAGTATAAAGAGAAAATTTGAAGATAGTAAGTTTCAGGGGCACCTGGGTAGCTTAGTTGGTTGTGTGCCCAACTCTTGATTTCAGCGCAGATTATGATCTCACAGTTCATGAGATCAGCACAGAGCCTGCCTGGGATTCTCTTTCTCCCTCTCTCTGCCCACCCCCAGTTTGTGGCCTGTCTCTGTCATTCTCAAAATAAATAAACAAACAAACAAAAAGATGGTAAGTTTCAGAAGGTTTACATTTTTGAGAGAGATTATTTTAGAATTAAAATTTGTTTTGAGGTCACTGCATACCAAATGGTGAAGCTAACTAACTGTTTCATATTTTGTCTCCTAATATTTTGAGCTCCTCTTAAATATTTATTGATTTTAACGTATCAAAAATTTCTGATAATGGCTGGTGCTCTAAGTAATATATTTTTTTTAATTACTAAGGAAAGTGCAAGAGTTAGGATTATAATAGTTCCTATAAGAAGTAGTTCCTCCAAAAGAAGGACACTTTGACGTAGCATGACACATAAGAGACCACTTTGGCTGGTCAGTGTGTGTTGTGAATGGGGTCTCAGGTCACCTAACTAAGCAGAGGCTAGGAAGGATCTCCTAGTTAGTGACTGAGAATCATGAACCACAGAATATAGACTAATAAAGTGACCTTTTTCACAAATAACAAGATGAGAGAGTGCCCTCATGAAGAGCACAATTTTTTTTTTTATTAAAGATTTTATTTGGGGGCACCTGGGTTGGTTAAGCATCTGACCTCGGCTCAGGTCAGAATCTCGCTGTTTATGAGTTCGAGCCCCCCGTCGGGCTCTGTGCTGACAGCTCAGAGCCTGGAGCCTGTGTCTCCTTCTCTGTTCCTCCCCTGCTCATGTTCTCTCTCTCAAAAATAAATAAAAACATTTAAAAAAATAAAAATAAAAAGATTTTATTTTTCAGTAATCTCTACACCTAAACATGGAACTTGAACTTAAAACCCTAAGATCAAGAGTCACATGCTCTACCAGCCGAGCCAGCCAGGTGCCCCAAAAGCACAATTTTTATACAATATAAAATGTATTCACTTGATTTGTGCTTCTTTTCCCCACCATAAATTCAGTGTGTTTTAAATACATTCTGATTATTTCTGCAAATCATTTATATATGCTTTAATTTTTTTACTATTATAAATTCACTTTCAAGCTTATGCCATCCTAACAGAAGCAAAACTGCAAGGGTTCTTAGATGTTTTTTTCTCCCCATGAACAGTCCTATAACAATTGCAGCTTAAGAAGCATATCTATGTTAACATGAACCTAAAATAATAAAATGGTATGCTGGCTTTGTTTTGAATCTTGATTTTAATTTTATAGGTATTCCTTTAGAAATGAGTTGCACAATTGAGAAGGCACTTGCTGATGCCAAAGCTCTTGTTGAAAGATTGAGAGATCATGATGATGCAGCAGAATCTCTGATTGAGCAAACCACAGCTCTTAACAAGCGGGTAGAAGCAATGAAGCAGGTTTGATTTTTCTTCTTTCTTGTTGATTCTTTTTTTAAAAAGCAGTCCTACACATTTATGTATTGCTTGAATCATAAATTTCTGCCTAATTAGTATTTAGGTATTTTTTTAATGTTCTATAGAATTTAAAAGTAGCTTGACTTCTATGTTTTAATTTTACTTTATCATATAATTTTGTCACATCCAGGTGACAGTATATATGCATGTATACTCTAAAAACTGTAGATTTGATCACTTGTTTTTCTGACAGAGTTGCACATTGGAGTTTAGAAAATATATGAATATATTAGGTTCAGATATATATGACAAAAACCAAATAATAACTTTTACTAATAGTGACACATACTTTTTGCTCTCCTATTTTTATAATGTAATGTTCATATTTTTCTCTGTAAAAGTACTTAGTGATGTTATTTAACAATGAAGTAGTTTTTGAAAATGATGTAAGGCAGTATCTGGTTTATACATTAGGCAGTTGTTGAATTTGTACTTACTACCTTGTTTTTCATTTAATGCTATCAATAAAAGAAGAAATGAAAAGGACTTCACTTCTTATTCTTTTATATAAGAACTTGCATGTAAGAATTTTCCAGTGGTCCATGGAGTTCAGCTATCATTTTAAGCCTTATGATAAAAATTTTCAACTCTAAGAGAAATATAAAATCTCTGCTATTATGATGGAAATCAGGGGAGATGTATATTCATAGCCTACTCTTGTGAAACTCATCCATTTTGTAAAAGGAAGCAATCCTGGGATGATGCTTTTAACAAAGCTACTAGAAATAATGGAGCAAATTTACTTGTTTTGTTGCCCTAAACAGATTACCTATCTCCCTAACTATACAGTTTGACTCATGCATTCCAGTAAACATATCTGGTATTGAGTTGTAAAAACAAAAGAGTTTGACAACTAAAGTTAAAAACCAAGAATGTTATAATTAATACATTACTAAGTGGAACATTAAAATGCCTTGAATATAGGGGCGCCTGGGTGGCTCAGTCCGTTAAGTGTCTGACTCTAGGTTTCGGCTCAGGTCATGATCTCATGGTTTTGAGCGTTTGAGCCCCACATGGGGCTCTGCACTGACAGTGTGGAGCCTATTTGGGATTCTCTGTCTCCCTCTCCCTCTCTCTGCCCCTCCCCCCACTCACACTGTCTCTGTCTCTGTCACTGTTTCTTTATTAAGAAAATAAACTTAAAAAATTAAAAAGAATAAAATGCCTTGAATATAAAGGAGTACAGTTTTAAAGTTAGATTCACATTAAAAATTTTTTCATTTCTTTTGCCCATGTTCTTTTACTATTATTATTGAGATATAATTCACAATACCCGTAAATAAAAGGTACCCTTTTGAAAGGTATAGTTCATTGGATTTTGGTACATTCACAGGTTGTGCTACCATGATCACTGTCTAATTCCAGAACTTCCAATCACCCCCCAAAGTCCACCTCTGTTAGCAGCCACTCCCTTGGCTTTCCCTTCCCTCTGGCAACTAATCTATCTCTATGGATTTGTCTATTTGGGACATTTCATGTAAATGTTGTTCTATATGTGGCTTTTTTGTGACTTTTTAAAATGTTTTTGTAGTTCATCCATGTTGTGGCATATATCAGTTTTTTTTTCCTTTTAATTGCTGACTTAATATTCCATCATATAAGGATATAGTGTATTGTGTCCATCAGTTGATGGACATTTGGATTGTTTCTATTTGGGGGCTATTACAAATAATACTGCTATGAATATTTGTGTATGTTTCTGTATAAACATATATTTCTAGTTATCTTGGGTATATACCTGGGGGTAGAATGGATGGGTCATATAATAGCTGTGTTTAACTTTTTGAAGATCTGCCAGACTGTTTTCCAAAGCAGCTACACCATTTTACATTCCAATCAACAATATAATAGTTTCTCCACATTCTAACACTTGTTATTTGACTTTTTGATTAAGATCATCCTAATGGTTGTGAAGTTGTATCTCACTGTTATATTGAATTGCATTTCTCTAATGACTAATAATATTAAGCATCTTTTTATGTGCTTATTGGCCATTTGTATACCTTCTTTAGAGAATTGTCTCTTCAGACCCCTTGCCCATTTTTTCCCCAGCTTTACTGAGATAGAATTGACATACAACATTGTGTAAGCTTAGGGTGTACAAGATGATTTGATACACATATGTATTGCAAAGTGATTACCACAGTAAGGTTAACACCTCCATCGCCTCACATAATTACCATGTATGTTGTGTGTGATAACATTTAAGATCTACTCTTATTAATTTCTAACCATAGAATACAATATTATTAACTATAGTCACCATGCTATACATTAGATCCCCAGAACTTATCTTATTTGCCCATCTCTTAATTGGGTGGTCTTCTTATTGTTGAGAGTTTTAAGAGTTCTTTATATATTCTGGATATTAAACCCTTATCAGATATATATCTCAGAAATATATTTTCAAATATTTTCTCCCCACATGTTCCTTTTTAATCTTTTCATTAGTATCAGGAAGAAATTCAAGAACTTAATGAAGTTGCAAGGCATCGGCCACGGTCCACATTAGTTATGGGAATCCAGCAAGAAAACAGACAAATCAGGGAATTGCAACAAGAGAACAAAGGTAAGATATATATAATCACTTCATTCCAGTGAACATATGATTGTAAAAACAACGGAGTTTGACCACTAGAGTTAAGAACCAGGAATGTTATAATGAATTAAGTTACTAAGTGGCTCATCAAATGCCTTGAAAATAAAGGAGTTTAAAAAATTTTTTTCATTTCTTTTGCACATGTTCTTTTGTTACTGTTTATTATTTGTTACTCTCATCCACATACCATTTGAAGAGGATAGTGCATTGGATTATAGTTAAAATTAGTTACATTTAGTTAAAAGAGAGCTTTAATTTACAATTGGACTATTAATTTGGAACCAGTGGGGCAATGGCCAACTAAATTTACTCTCTGTTACTAATCTTATTTCTGGTCCATATGTCTAAAATCTATGTATTAGTTTTTATCCCTTTCCTATATATGAGTGTCTACCTTGCTTGGAGTCATCTTAGGTTCTCACCCTCAATATCCAGTTTGTACCATTGTTGTTACCTATGAAATAATTCCCTTTCTTTCTCTGTGGTCCCACTGCTTTGGCTTCTTGCTTAGGCGTTCATAATCACGTCCCTGAACTGCCCTCATTGGTCTCCCTGATGGCAGTCTCTTTTCCCCTTCAGTCTATCTTCAACACAGGCATCAGATTAATTTTTCAAAGATATATCTGATCATGCTATTCTTTTGCTTTAGAACCTTCACTGTATACTTATTTCCTTATCCGAAAGCCTTCAAAATTAACTCTAAGCCTTTTTTTCTTTTTCCCATACCTCTCTTCTCCATGAAACCTTTTTTCTTGCCATCCTGAACTAGTCCCTCAACACAGCATCCACTGTCATGCCTCCCTATTCAGAATGTCTTTTCCTTTATTTTTCAGCTGAAGAAATGCAAATTAATCTCAGTAATATAAAGCTTTCACCACTTTTTCCTCACAGACTTCTCTCATATATATTTGGGTAGAGCTCTATTCTGTACTTTATACATTGTATTATAATTATTTATGTATTGGCTTTCTCGACTAGACTGTGCGCTCCATGGCCTTTTGGGAGTTCCTAATATACAGCATTATCTGGTATTTAATTGTTATTCAGTAAATGTTTGTTGAAATGATTCTGTAAAAATTAGTTTTAAATGGTTATTCAAAAAACTAATAAAGGACTCTATTTGGTATCCTTTATTTCTTTATGGCAAGATTTTTTCATATGTTTTCTTGCCAAAATACCCTCTTTATAAAGTTGCTTTTTTGATAAATGTAATTGGGAAGAGACTATTTTGTACATCTTTAACTCAAGTTTCAGTAAAATATACTGTTATTCATGTTGTTCTTGATAGAATTGCGTACATCTCTGGAAGAACATCAGTCTGCCTTGGAACTTATAATGAGCAAGTATCGAGAGCAAATGTTTAGACTGCTAATGGCTAGCAAAAAAGATGATCCAGGTATAATAACGAAGTTAAAAGAGCAGCACTCCAAGGTAATCCATTTTATAAACATAATTTGAAATGAAAAGAAGCACAAATCAGTTAACTTGTGTTGAGTTTTTTTTTTTGCTGTTGTTAAATCACAGGTATCTAACATGATACTGAATACTTCATCTTTCTGAAATTTTCTGCTTTTCCTTATTTTTTTCATTACTTGTTATATATTTTGATTATCCTCCTAACTCCTTTTGTCCCCTAATAGCTTTAACATACTTTCAAAAATAAATTTTATTTGGGAAGTTAAAGGTAAGTGTATTCAATTCAGAATTATTCTGTAAGGTTATCTGCTTTTAAGAAATATTTCTTCTAATATGTGTGTTGACATTTGTTGCAAAAACAAAAATTGAAGTGCTGAAAACATTTCAGAAATCTGAAACCAGCTAAAGGTAGACTTGTTTTTCTTAAGACTATTTATTGAATGAGGCTACTTCATCCAGATTATAAATAATACTGAGTATGATGGAAAAAACCATGGGCGGCTGGGGAGGAAAAGAACCAACATCTTAAAATTTTGCCCCCTGCTGCCCCCAGGCGCAGATCAGTTAGCACCATTTTTAGAGACAAAGCCCAACTGGTTAGAAATTTGTGTCTTTCCCTCTGCTCATTTTACTTATTGACATCCCTGTGTGTTTCCTTTTTGTATGTCCCTGTGTTTGTTAGCAACTGCTATAAAGACAAGTAGAATAATCCTTTCCTATTTACATTTTAAACTGAGTTTTAACTGCTGGTGTGAAATAAAAATATTAGAATACTGTGATTTCTAGCTATTATCTGTATTGGATAATGGTGAGCTAACTATTAGTTATAACTAACATTTAAGAAATACTGTTTTAAGACATGTTTTCATCTTTCTCAATTATTGAAATACATTTTAGAGTCCTTAAGATAATTCTTAATTCTTCCATCTTAGTGCTTGTAGGTATTTTTAAGTTATTATTCTATTAAAATTAGATATCTAGTAAATCTTTGTGTGACAACTTTACATTATTAAGGAAGTTAGTAATAGATATTTCCTGTGTCAATAGTAAAATAGATTAATAAATAAGCGTTTAATGTTATCTAATTACACTATTCATCTTCTAACTGAAGGGGAATAACCTTGGATGTTTAAGTGGCAATCTTTTGAACATAAATTTATCTATTGTTAGAGATCATTATAAAAACATTTAAATTTAATTGTATAACTTGACTGTTTCTTTTAAAGGTACAAAGATGAATTGATTTAAATTATTGGTAAAATAAATTTAAATTGATTTAAATTATTGGTATAATCTTGAGAAATTCCAAAAGCCCCTAGTGTTTAAAACCTAAGAAATTTTTTAAGATCTAAAGGGAATACGCTGACCAAAAAGTGTTTAGCATAAGATACTGCAGGTTGCTAAGTTGTCTGGTAGCAACTATGCCAGAAGCAAATGTTTTCTAAAACACATAAGATTTTGCCATTCACTAGAGCAATTTCATTAATCCGTAAAGTTAAACATTTCTTAAGATAGCTGTAAACCATCCTTTTTTACTATGGAGATTGAATTCATCTAAGTGCTGATCCTTACCTTCCATAAAATGACTGTTCAGTTACTTGTTGTTAATTCTAACTAATACATATTAATGTTTGTGATTTTGATTTTTCCCAAAAAGGAGACACTTCAACTCAAATAAACATTTATTAACACTTGCACTGGCTTAGTTATTAATCATAAGATGAATAAATACATATGTTCCATTACTTTGCCATAGGAGCTTACAGTGTAAAGGGAGATAGAAACATATCAAATATAAGATAGGATGTGATGAATCCTAAAATAGAGATATCATTTAATATGGGAATATGAGTGGAAGTAAGATTAGTTCTCATGAGGAGAATCTGGAAAGGTGTCAAGAAAGGAAGAAAAATCCCATCTAAATCCAGCCTTGAGTTATTATTAGAGGGGGGGAAGTGTCAACAAGCAGAAGTGGGTGAGAGACACTTGTGTGATAAAGGTGCAGAAATAAAAGATTCCAGGATGTGTTTAGGTATTGACACTCTGATAAGCCTAAACACAAAAAAATTTTATAACACATTTAGATTAACAGAGTTACACATAACAGCATTTTGGCGTGAGACCATTTTGAAACCACCGTGATACAGAATTTCTCCCTCACTTAGAAGTTTTTGAGCACAGATTTAAAAATCAGTAAAAGGTTTGAGAAGAACTCATTTTTATCCAAATACTCATTTTTACGTTATTTTTGAACAGATGCCTTTTTGGAAATCTTAAAAAAACAAACATTTCAAACAGTTGGCTAACACGCATGAACTAACACTCATCAGTTTTTAAATTACGGATAATATCCGTATTAACATTATAATGACTCTATACTACAGATTGACATGGTACATCGTAACAGCTCCGAAGGATTCTTCCTTGATGCATCTCGACACATCTTTGAAGCATCTCAACATGGACTGGAGAGGAGGCACTTGGAAGCAAATCAGAATGTACACTAAATAAAACAGTCAACTTTTGGGGTGTGGATGGAAGGGGGGAGGTCCATTTAAAACGTTCTTTTACATTGAATTTTCCTGCCAGTTTAAATCAACAAATAAATGAACTTGCTTTTAAGAAATGCTGTGCTTTTGATAGCCATGCAAAAACATTCAGTGTAGAAACTTTAAATCTGTCATTTCTCTGTGTATTGTATCATACACAGCCTGTTAGGTAATTGCAGGCTCTAAAGGTTGTTCAAGCCAGCTTTTCATTTTATCGCTGCAAAATTTTAGTAGTCTTTAAACAATTACCCTCTTTGGGAACATCAAAGATGTTTTCTTGGCAGTCATTTTAATCTAATTTCATAAAAATTTTGCTCAAACTGTTTTAATTCAGATTTCTGATGGTTAGTAGTCCTTCAGTTTGAGTTCACAGTTACCTAAAAATGCCTTTGTTTAGGTGTTATGAATTAATAGCATACACTATCTTGTCTTAACTTTGTTTTAATTGTGGCAGGTCTTGACTGAGCAAAGTTGAATAAACCTAAACAAGAGTTAAAAATGAGCATTTCAAGGATTATATCACTGACAATTCAAGGATTATGTTACTGACACTTTGTGCCTTTAAGACTGTTTCGAAAACACAGGTCTTAGCCTCTTGTGTTCATTAAAAGGTCTATGATGCTTCCCTAAAAATTTTATTGTAATAAATGAACTATCCATGAACTGGGTCTAGAAAAATACTACTCTGTTTGAAGTCTTGGGATTTTGTTTTGTTTCATGATTTTATTAGAACAGGCTCTGTCCTGAAAAAATTAGTGGAATCTTGTTTTCTTCCATTTTAAAGGCAAAGAATTATTTCCTTCCTGTACCGTCTTTTAACCTAAAAGGACAGTAAATGATAAGCTGAAAAAAGTGTTGGTGTTCAGAATTTTTTCATTATCCTTAATCTGCTGCTGCAGTTATCTGTATTTAACTTGCTTTTAAACATTATGCTCCCTTTCCAGAGGGAGGGGATTTAATCATTTTCAAAAAACTGTTTCAGAATATGACAAATGTTTGTCTTGACACTATTCTTGCTACCATAATCTAATCCAGGACTGTCCAATAGCACTTTCTAAAATGATGGAAATGTTATCTGTGCTGTTCAGTATGGAAGCCACCAGCCACATGTGGCTAGTGAGCACTTGAAGTGTCACTAATGCAACTGAAGAGCTGAATTGTTAACTTTTTAAAAAGGTGTTTAATTTTCATTGACATTTATGTAGCATCATATTGGATAGGGTAGATTAGTCCTTTTATTTTGCCGCCTTTTGCATACTAGCATTGTATAGGTTTTCCATTAAAATAATACAAGGACTTGCATTTTTGTTGGCTAGAAGATATTCTGTGGTTTGCTAAAGATACTGTTCTCCATATTTCTTTCACAGTTTACTAGTTTTGTAGGTTTTGGGGGTCGCCTTCAAATCCTTTTTACAAATAGGGTATATACAGCTATTTAAGAGACAAGGTTTGGGGGCAGTTTTGAGCTTTTATACTTGAGTTTTGACCTTAATATAATAAAGCCACCCTCAACTGCCAGTGAACAATGGTCTATAGAAGCTGTTTGTTGAGAAATGATTATTATTAAGTTTCTGCTGGTTTTTAAACCTTGTGTCTGTCTCTTTCACCTGACTAGAAGCTCCTTGAAAGCAGGAAACATGTCTTAATAGGCTTCGTATTCCTATTGCCTAGCACAGTGCCTGGCGCATCATGGGTGTGCAAAAATGAATACCACAAGATTGGAAAAAATTTACTTGCTGTACCAAATAAATGTGGATATCTATTTTATACCTAAATTATATTTTGAACAGTTTGCAAAGAAGGCCATTTAATATTTTAATACTTAAAAGCAGACTTATGTTCATTTTACTTAGTATTTATTATTATCTGATCTGTTATGTACCAAACACAGGCAAATATAAACAAGATACAGTTCCTGCTCTCAAGGAGGATTATAACCTGGAAAAGTTTTAGGTTGGATTGAGATCATCGCTTCTTGGCCTTTTGGCTAAGATCAAGTGTAGATTGGATTGAGATTAATGTTTAGGCATAGATAATAAAGATTTATAAATCATCAAGACTTTAGAGATAAAGAGATTGAATGTGTCAAAAATTTTTGTCTTTCCCATTACTTTAGTAGGTGTAGGTACAAAAAAGGAAAGGTTGTTGATCATTTGTGGTAAGAGGAATGTGAAATAGTACTCTTCTTGCTAGTGGGTTTAGTTGTAATTATGCTGCTTATCCTTATTTATAGTCCTAACAGAAATCTGATTTCAAAAGCACATTCATGGTCAGTCAACTTTCTTATAAATGTGTTTGATATATTACATTCATGTTAAATGGCAATGTAAGAATATTACATTCATATTAAGTGGCAAAGCACATTTTTTTTTTTTTAAAAGAGTATCCAAAAGTAAAAACAGTTATTTCACTGATTTGCAACTCCCATCTTTTTTTCAGGAATTACAAGCACATGTTGATCAGATAACAGAAATGGCAGCAGTAATGAGGAAAGCCATTGAAATTGATGAGCAACAGGGTTGCAAGGAACAGGAACGAATATTTCAACTTGAAGTAAGTTTTAAATTGTAAATTGGGTGAAAACTGTCCACACGAAGATTTATGCCAGAAAATACATCCCATTTAAATACATAAATATATACATCTCGGGAAAACTAGTAATGTTCTCTTTCTTAACCTGGATATTGGTTATATAGGTATATAATGCAAGACTATTTCAATAGTAATACAAGAGTCTAGGATCAGTATAGCTTATAGCAGTATTTGAGCAAATTGACATTTTCTGATCCTATGTGTTCCTGTTATTGGGTGAATATGCCTTTTAACTTAGTAATTTAAAAAATTTCTTTATTTCTATTGGAGATCATGGTGATGCAGGGAAAATTATTTTAATCTACAAATATTCTTTGGGCATTCATATTTTTCTGTGGAATATAAAAGCTTTTCTGTCTTTTATTGTGTGGTAGTGAAAGCATAAGTTATTGTTGAATAGTTCAAATCAGTAGACTTTTATACTTTAAAAGCTTCTTTTTGAAATGATGGTGGAGATACTGGTTATAGAGGGCCAAAAGTGATTTCAGTCTCTAAGCATAGTGTTCTCTCATTCTTTAAAACAGGGCTTAGCAAACTTTTTCAGTAAAGGACCAGACAGAAAATATTGTTTTGCAAACCAGACATTCTGTGTTACTCAACTCTGTGCTACTCAACTCTGTCATTGTAACACAAAAGCAGCCATACACACAAAAAAATATTCAGCTTACCTATGTTCAGTGAAGTTTAACTTACAATAACAGGCCTCAAGCCAGGCTGTAGTTTGCTGATCCTTGCTTTATACCATTGAAACGTAGAAAGTAAGACTGAGAACAAAGTAGTTGTTAAATGTCTGCAAATTCTTACAGTAACTAATCTAGAAGAAGAGTTGTTTATCAGTGCTCGATTTGACCACCTAACTATCCTTCTTGAAAAATCTCACGATCTACTCAACCAGCCCCACTGCTTTCAAATTCCAGTGAGGAAAACCAAACCTTTCCTGTATTCCATGCTAACGTGGAAAGTAGTAAAGGTACTAACTAAGGTCCTAAGAGGTTCTCATCATTGGCTTTGTGTTTATATCGATATAAATCTAGATGTTACTTTTCCTCGTCTATACTGTGATTATAAAATGAGGCCGTTTCTGAGGTTCCATTTACAGTTACAGCTGCATAAATAAGGCAGCTTTGACCTGATGGAAAAGGAGCACAGTTCCTACCTCTTTAAAAAAGTGTTCTCTGGATTCAAGTTTTCAACTTTGTATATTCATTTAGTCTATTTCTGCTCTGCCAATTATAAAACTTTTTGTCATACCTTCTTACGTTTGGCTTAAGATAGGTTTGTATTTTTGTAGCTATCTTGGTGACTACATCTTTTTGTTTGCCTTCTTTTAGCAAGAAAACAAAGGTTTGAGAGAGATCCTGCAAATAACTCGAGAATCATTTCTGAACCTTAGGAAAGATGATGTGTCTGAAAGTTCATCTTTGTCAGCATTAGTGACCAATAGTGACCTGAGTCTGAGGAAGAGCTGAAGAGCCTGTAAGTCTGTGAGCTTCTTGCAAGGCTCCAAATGGTCACTGGGACTGGCCTACTGACATGAATGAATTAACAGAAAAATCCATCTCAAGCAACCCTTTATTTTTTTTCTATAGTATGTACAGTGCACTGGCAATGACATTCTCACGCTGGCAAAAATGCAGAATTAATGGTTGTAGATTTTATTCCAAAATATAATTAAAAAATAGAAACTTTGTTAATTGGGGAACAAACTAAAGATTTTTTGAGTGACTGCTGAACCTAATAGCAGTACTGTTGATATTCTGGCTGATACTTGGATAAACATGAATATTCCCAATAAATGTTTGGGAATTCATAACATTATCCAAATTTTAAAATACACATCTTGGCACAGTTTTGTGAATGGAAGACTGTCATATTAAATGTTATTTCTCCTTGTTTGGTGTCAGAGTTAACAAATAGCTTATGTACTGTGAGATTTCAGCTTTAATGGTTGCCTGTCTACCTTCCCATTACTGTAAATTTTGGTCAAAGAAAATTCAGTTTGCAAGACTGTAGGAATGTTTCAAATGCACCATAAACAAAAGTTAATTTAATTTTAGCTGATTTGCCATAATTAAAATACTCCACTAACAATTATCCATAAGTTTATGAAATATCATTTCAGGAATGAAAGAGAAAGAATATTACTTTCTAAGAAAGATCTTATAAGAGACATATTAGTAGGTTAAACTACTCCTTTGAGAGATTTAAGTTTTGGTTCTAAATAATGAGGATGAGATTTTTCTCTTCTCTGGTTGATCTTTAAGGATATTAGGTAGTTATTTTAGCTAAGAGAGTTGCAATGTTTGATATAGCAAGCTAGGTATGGTAATGTCAAAGTAAATTGGGAATTCCTCTGCCTCATTGAACCCTTTTTTAAAAGTATTCTTAAGAAATACAGAAAGTAAATTAAAATTTCAAAATAAAATTTGTTTTCTGGTCCTCATAACCTGTAAGATTTTTCTTATACTCTATCAGTCAAAGGGTGGGGGTGGGGATGAGAGGAAATCTGTAGATTTATAAATACTTGTTTTTTTTGTTTTTTTTTTTTTTTTACAAAATCTATATCCAGTATGTAAATTTTTAAAAGCCACTAGAAAAAGAAATGTACTTTAACATCAATTGAAATCTAAATTTTTCTTATTTTATGATTATAGAAGGATAAAAATATCAAATATGATTAAATATACTAATTTATACTAAAATTAGCACAATAGAAAATTCTACTTTTGGGTATGTAATTTGTTAAAGAAATATTCACACGGTAGCTTTTGTGTATAATTTCATATATTGGTAAAATTCAAAGCTACTTTTCACTTTGGAATTTTTGTACATTAAGTTTGGAGTAAGTGGGGCTGATGTGGCTGATTGAAAAGGGCTAATGGCCCAAACACTGAATAGATTCTTTTTTCAGAGGCCTTAATTGATATTTTATAAATGACAGTTTTTATTTTTAACCTTTTCTATTGGTTTGGGGTAAAGAATCTGTTAATTTGGTGGCACATTCATTCATACAGTTTTTATCCCAAGTCAGAATTTAAAAAAATACACAGTTGAGATGAAGTCTGAGGCAATTCATTGAGGCAGCTCTATTATAAAATGTTTCTTGATAACTATTTTTTTATAAACAAGTTAATTTATTCTTGGTCTTCTTACTTGGATATAATTTTAAGATCTTGGTGTTTAAAGACATTTACTTTGTTACATAGCAACAGTTTTCCATCCATATGTTTTTTGTTTTTAAGCAGAACCTTAAATTTATGTCTGAGAGTGTATACTGCATAGGAGCCTATTTTATCAATAAAGGTGAGTGGTTGAAATTGATATGGTCTCCAAGTTAATGTGAGAACAATGCTTACATTTTATTTTTCTGGCATTTCATCTCTTACCACAAAACTAGTACTTAGCAACAACTTCTATCTGTATTTCTTAGGAATTGGCCAGCAACTTACTGCTGATCCAGCAAACCTTTTTATAATCCTATGTGGTGGATTTAAGAGTGTCCCTGCTGCAGGGGCACCTGGGTGGCTCAGCATCCAACTCTTGATATGGGCTCAGGTCATGGTCTCACAGTCAAGAGAATTGAGCCTCTAGTCAGGCTCCACACTGGGCATCGCCTGCTTGGGATTCTCTCCCCCTCTCTATCAAAAATCAGTATTAATTTTTTTTTTTTTTACAAAGTGTCCCTGCAAAGGCACGTCCAAGTGCTAACCTCGTGTACCTGTGAATGTGGCATGCATATATATATATATCTTCATATATATCTTCATATATATCTTCATATATATATATATCTTCATATATATCTTCATATATATATATCTTCATATATATATATCTTCATATATATATATCTTCATATATATATATATATATATAATCTTTTCAAAGTTTATTTTTATTTTTGAGAGAGAAGTGGGGGAGGTAGGGGCAGATAGAGAAGGAGAGAGAGAATTCCAAGCAGGCTCTGCACTGTCAGCATACAGCCCAATGCGGGGCTCAAACTCACAAACTGAGCTGAAGTCAGATACTTAACTAAGCCACCCAGGCACCCCAACCATATATTTTTTTTAAGTTTATTGGAGAGAAAGAGGGAGAGTGCGTGTGCCTGTGAGGCAGGGAGGGGCAGAGAGACAGGGAGAGATAATCTTAAGCAGACTCCAGGCTGCCAGGGCAGAGCCCGACTCGGGGCTCAAACTCACGAACCATGAAATCATGACCTGAGCCGAAATCAAGAGTCGGAGACTTAACGGACTGAGCCACCCAGGTATCCCATACTGACCACATTTTTAATAGTCTTTGCAGATTTAAGGATCTTGGAATTAGATCATCTTGAATTTAGGATGGGCCCTATATCCAGTGACCGGTGTCCTTATAAGAGAAAAGGATATTTGAAACAGGCACAAGGAGAAAGCCATGTGAAGACAGAGGCAGAGAGTTATGCAAGCTGCAGAGCCCTAAGGTGCCAACAGAAGCTAGAGAGGGGTATGAATTGAATCATCCCTCAGAGCCTCCAGAAGGGGCCAGCCCTGCTTGATATTAGACTTCTGGCCTTCCTGGTTTTTCAGAACTGTGAGAGAATAAATTTCTGCTAAGCCACCCTACCTGTAGTAATTTGTTACAGCAGCCCTAGAAAACAATGATCTATCATCTATCCACTACATGCTTTTTATTTTATAGTGGAAGTACAATTCTAAAAAACCAGTTCTACACAACCTCACAGAGTGTTTTCTGCTCATATTGGTATTCTTTAATATCAAGGTGACTTCCAAAATTTTCTATTTCTAAACTGCCTCAATGACCAGAAGATCACAGATCCATAACTCAATTATTGGTGATCACTACCTTTTTTGACAGAGTAAAATAGGAGTTCATTTTTTAGTGAAATATCAATGAAGAAGAATCTCTAATTGAAATTTGAAGGGGCTTTCTTTTTACATCAGTGGCTGCCTCTCAGCCTCCTCTGTCCCTTTCTTCTGACTTTAAGCCCCAGGGCTCAGTCCTTATTCCTGCTCACTTCCTTGGTGATCTCACCCAGTCTCATGACTTTAAATACCACCTGTAATGCTGATGACTCCCAAATTTACAGCTCTCATGAACTCTGGACTCTTCCAGCTGTAACTATCAAAGAACTCAGACTTAACATGCTCCAAGCAGTCTTCCCCTCAGGCCTCTCCATATGCTTCCCTATCTCAGATGGTGACAACTCCATCTTTTCAGCTGCCAAGGCCAAAAACCTTCGTGGCATCTTTGACTCCACTTTTTCTATCTTGCATCCAATTCATCAGCAAATCCTATTGACCCCCCTCCCTTCTAAATATATCAGAATCCTACCATCTCTCACCATCTCTACTGCTTCCCCTGGTTAAAGCCACATTATGATAGTGTTAGAGTGAGCAAATTAAACCTAAGTATCATACAATAATGAAATAATTTACTTCCAGATTACTAATTTACTATCAATATCTACCCAAAGCAGTTTATATATACTGTGGCTTAAAAATTCTAGCAACAGGAACAAAAAAATAACTAAATTTACATAATAAAAACCTGAATGCTATACTGCAGATGTAATTACAACCATGTAAAAACTGCATAGCGGGTGGGGTGCCTGGGTGGCTCAGTCAGTTAAGCATCCAACTTCGGTTCAGGTCATGATCTCGCAGTTCTTGAGTTTGAGCCCCGCATCGGGCTCTGTGCTAAGAGCTCAGAGCCTGGAGCCTACTTCGGATTCTATGTCTCCTTCTCTCTCTGCCCCTCTCTTGCTCGTGCTCTCTCACAAAAAGTAAACATTAAATAAATAAATAAATAAATAAAATGCATAGGGGGAAATGTCCAGAAGCAAATAACATCAGTATACTTTCAACTAACTGTTTTACATACACTAGCCAGTTAGTTTTCTGTTGCCTGCAAACCAGTTTTTTTGTGACTATCTTTGTATAGATGTATCATAATTTATTCAACTCTTTCTTCTGATGGATATTCAGACTGTTTGAAATTTCTGTTAAAACAATGCACCCAGGGGTGCTTGGGTGGCTCGGTCGGTATGGCATCCAACTTTGGCTAAGGTCATGATCTCATGGTCTGTGGGTTCGAGCCCCAAGACAGGCTCTGTGCCGACAGCTCGGAGCCTGGAGCCTGCTTCGGATTCTGTGTCTCCCTCTCTCTCTGTCCCTCCCCCATTTGTGCTCTCTCTCTCTCTCAAAAATAAAATTTAAAAAAAAAAATGCTTCATTAACTCATGTGCATAATTTATGTACTGTGATTTCTGGTGTATAAATTCTCAGAAGTTGGTTAGGTTATGTTCCTTTTTGTGATCTTTCACATAAAGGAAAAAATAAATGTAGACGGTTAAAAATCTACCATACAGAAAATATTACAGTTCAAAGTAAGTCAACTTCTTCCTACAACCTGTGTCTTCCCAGGGGTAATTAGAAGTTTCTTGTCAATCAGAAAAACTTCCCTATAAATGTTTTTAAACATATTTACACACAAATACACATAATTGGAATCTTACACCTTGGTTCCTCAATTTTTTTTCATTTAATGCTATCCCTCACAAGTTTTTTTCCCATATGAGCAAAAGGAAAAGAGTAAACCCACTGCTTTGGAAAAACTAAAGCCTGCAGAAAATTCACTACACTGAAATCAGTATCAGTAGGTAGAACTGGACCCGGAATAAAAATATCCTGAAACACAGGATATATACTTCTTGAGTATCAGATACTGCTAGGAAGGCTACATTTGGGCTTTCTATAAAACTAACAAAGCTGGGGCACCTGGGTGGCTCAGTCGGTTAAGCGTCCGACTTCGGCTCAGGTCATGATCTCACGGTCCGTGAGTTCGAGCCCCGCGTCGGGCTCTGTGCTGACAGCTCAGAGCCTGGAGCCTGTTTCAGATTCTGTGTCTCCCTCTCTCTCTGACCCTCCCCTGTTCATGCTCTGTCTCTGTCTCAAAAATAAATAAACGTTAAAAAAAAAAAATTAAAAAAAAAATAAAAGTAACAAAGCTGGTTAGAATCAGTGTTTCAAGAGTTTCTCCCTGTCACAGTGCAATAACCCCAACCCTCAGCACACTGCTTTTGTCTGTATATACAGTTCAAGATGAATAGGGCTGGCCCTTGGCTACTTTAAAATGCCAAGGATTTATCAGCTGCATCTCCAATTTCAGCACCACTCAGTGGGCAAGTACACAGTGCTATCAAATCAAAGGCTGATGTGAGATCAAGTGAATGCATTCCTCAAATGTGAACTTCTTCTAGAATATGTTTAAGTCCTATCTCTAACTGAAATTTAAATAAGAATTTGAAGGGTAAAAAAAGACCTATCTCAAAGATTATAAGGTTTTTATTCCCAGTCATGTAGACTCTAGACATACAGAATACAAGAGGTTAACAACATTCAGTGGAAAATCACTGGGATATACAATTGAAGTAATTTAGGAGGGAGAGCTGATCTGGAAGAAGAGCAGCTCTACTTGTGAAATGGAAGACTGTCCTATGTTGAAAAACCTTCAGGCATTAATAGGATGAGAGACTTTTTTCAGAAAAAAGCCTTTAATCCTGTCCATGAAAATAGTCCTCTAGAACCCCAGGCCCAGCCCTAGCAATACAATGTATTTCAGTTTTCAGGAATTTTGATATATGGATGGTCTCTCCAAAGGAGACAGCTAGTTTAAAAAACGTGTTGAGATCCAGTGCAATTGCTGAAAACACAGCCCATGGAGAACTGGGGAGCAAAGGCACACTTAATATGTCTCAATTGCTTCTTCCATCTGCATCATTTTTGGATCTTCTATCTCCTTCCTTAAAGCTCCCAGACACGCATCCATGCTTTTCCCAGTGTGCCCACCACAAGTTCAGGCAGGGCAGAGCACGTACAAGCCACTCTGGACAGTAGAAAATCTATTAGCAGAAGGAGCCGTGAACCTCAGGTGAATAAGCCGTTTAGCCCTTAAAAACTTCAAAGTAAAAAAGTAATTGTGGCCATTCTTCAATCTCCTTCCAAAAGAAGGAATTCACCCTTGGGGAGCAATGGAGTCAGGTATATTGTACTTGTATACAGGTACATTAGTAAGACTCTGGAACAGAAGGAAAGATTTTGAGGACTATGGCTTTTGTGGGTCACCCACGTGTTCTGACCCACCTGCCAGGGAACAATTGCTAAATTCTAGGGTCTTGGAAGGAAATAAGAAAGGTAAATAAAAAGACAAGGTATGCTCTGGGCAGTTCTGTAGTATAGTCCAAATTTAATGAGGAAGATGGACAATGAAAATAACTACCATATGATCCAATAATCCCACTCCTGGGTATATATCCAAAGGAAATGAAAAGCAGGATCTTGAAAAAATGTAACTCCCATGCTTATTGCAGCATTATTCACAACAGCCAAGACAGGGAAACATCCTAAGTGGCCATCAACGGATGAATGGATAAAGATGTGGCTTATATATACAACTGAATATTATTCGGTGGTAAAAAAAGAGAAAGAAATCCTGCCATGTGCAACAACAAGGATAGACTTGGAGGACATTATACCAAGTGAGGGAAGTCAGAGAACGACAAACACTAGATGATAACACTTATATGTGAAATCCAAAAAAGCCAAATTCCTAGTAACAGAGGATGGTGGATACCAGCAGGTGGGCATGGGAGAATTGGAGAAACGTTATTTAAGGAAATTAGTAGACAAATTCTGGAGCCTAAGTGCACTAGGGATTATAGTCATCAATACTGTATTATGAACTTCAAGGTTGCCAAGAGACTAGATTTTAATTGCTTTCACAAAAAGAATTATGTGACACGATAGAGATGCAAACTAACTCTATGATATTACTCATAGGGTAATCATATTGTAGGAATAATCAGAGTAATATTTAATAAATAATTGTATCAAATCAACATACTGTACCTTAAACTTACACATTATGTCAATTATATCTCAATTAAAAAAAAAAAAAAACAACACTGGGGCACCTGGGTGGCTCAGTGGGTTAAGTGTCTGACTTGGGCTCATCTCACAGTTCATGCATTTGAGCCCCGCGTTGGGCTCTGTGCTGACGGCTCAGAGCCTGGAGCCTGCTTCAGATTCTGTGTCTCCCTCTCTCTTTGCTCCTCCCCTGCTCATGCTCTGTCTCTCAAAAATAAACAAACATTAAAAAAAAATTAAAAAAAAAAAAACAAAAAAACACTGACAACCTCCTTCCTGGATCAAAACGCCAAAAGCTGAGAATGGGAGAGCTGACCCCACCAAGCACTCACCTCACCAAGCACCAATGTGAAGGGCTGTAAGGACTGGCTGGGCATACAGGTGGGAGAGACTCCACTGGAGGCTCTCCGTAGAGAAGAGAAGGCCTTGAAGCTTTTCTTTATGCCTTTAACCACAGTACATGGAATGCACTCTGCCTCCTTGTGGTTTTGTTACTCCTACTCATCCTCCAAGTCTCAGCTTAAATGTCATTTCAAGGAATTCTTCCCTGGCATCCCGATTCTACCCCCTACTCCATCAAAAATTTCACTGCCTACCATACCTCCTCTGTATAACTATTGAAGTGTATCTGTCTCCTCACACTCTAAGCCCTGAGATAGGCACCATGCCGGAATATTTTGCCATCTTCTTCCTAGTGCCCAAGGCAAGGCCTGACACTTAGGAATTTAACTCGTATTTATTTAATGAGTAAAGGGTGAGAGCCAAGTAAAAACGACTATCATTGTACGTATTTTCTTTATTTTGCCTATTAATACTGATGTAGCTTGATCCAGACCTGCCAACCTCCCATGTAATGACTATATGGTAGTCCCTGGGTAAGCCCAAATTTCCACTAACTTGAGCCCCTCTGTATCTCAGTTTCATAGAATGGTCCTCACAAACACGGTGGCCAAACTGCCCAGAGGTCTTCCAATCAACAGTCAGGGTGAAATGATTTATAAAGGGTATTAGTTTGCTAGGGCTGCCATAACATATCACGGACTGGGTGCCATAAACAACAGAAATTTATTTTCTCACCATTCTGGAGGCTGGAAGTCCAAGTTCAAGGTTGGGTTCCACTGAGGCCTTTTTCCTCTGCTTGCAGAAGGCTGCCTTCTCACTGTGTTGTCACCAATCCACCAGCAGAAGAGAGCTGAAAATAATTAGTGACTTACATTTTCATCATGATAGAGCATAAAGCACATTTGTATAGGGAATCAGGTATCCCAAATTTTGATCTGGGCACAGTTGTTGATAAATATCCATATAATTGACTCCTTGGTTAAGAATTTACTCAGTTATAAAATAAGGGACCAAGTAAGATGATCTCTAAGGTCTGTTTCTGGTCTAACAGTCTAGCAATTTCCTTGGAAGAATCAATTTTCTATCCCAACCTTCTATAGATCTACTGATCCATGGCACGAGTTAGCTGCTGTGATTTAGCAACCTGGTAGCTAACCTCTAACAGATTGGTCAGAACCAAAACATTTAAGGAATAGTATAATTTTCTGGTAATACTACTACCTTTCTTCAGTTACACAAACCTGAAGTGCTAATAACCAACACAAATCAGCCCACCAAAGACGTCAGCTTTCCTTCTAACAAGGGATATAAATTTAACACACTGCCACAGATTTCCTTCATTTCCTAGTATTTCGCTTAGGCTTAAACCAAATTTTTTAATAAAGATTTAATTCTCCAGATTAAGTAATTTTATACCTATGACACTTCTGTCATGTCTTCACTGCTACGGTACAAATACAGTTGGTGAGAAAAAAAAAATGTGTTAAGAATAATAATGAGACTTTTTAGCATTTTTCTTCAAAATAGGTATTTATTATTTAAAAAAATGACACAAACTGGCATTTTATGACTCACAAATTATGAAAATTTTTTAAGTAATTTGTCTCAATCCTCCAAAAAAGTGTGCTCTGTCTTTACAGTCTTCAGTGGCAGTACATTTTGATGGTACAGAAAATAACTCCCAAACATTCCATATAACTTGTCAGAATGTACAAAGATATGGCAGAAGCCACAATCCCTACAGTAATTAAAAAAAAAATTCAAGTTTAAGTGTTACTGAAGTTATATAAACAGGGTTACATAATAGTAAACACCTGTGTGTAATTCTGCAATGCAAAAATGATTAGTTTTGTATGTTTTCACTCTCTGTATGTTTACTTTTATATGCTTCAGCCTTTCCAAAACAAATGCAAAAGCTGAAAATTTTCCAGTTACCTAAAACTCCAAAAATCTATCGTGCTGTGAAAAAACTCTTAAAAGCAGCATCGTTTAAATAGTGGTTAACTCACAAATGCGTATGCAACCACCACAACTACCCTCACTGTTACTCATTGTGTCAGAGTCACCAGCTTCCGATCCAAGGCAGAACCAGATGCCGTGAGGAGTGGGTACGCAGCCTAGGGCATCGAGGTGCTTGCTTGGGGCGGGGCAGGGGGGAGGGTCAAAATGGAAGGAACTTTCCTTACAGAATCCAAGAACCTGATTAAAATCAGCTCCTTTAAATTCTTTAATCCTTTTTGACCCCCTCCCTCCTCATCACTAAAATATAGATGGTACAAAGTCTTCACACAAAAGAGAAAATTTTTGACACTATTTTTACATCAATGCTAGTAACAACCAAGTTAGCAGAAAGAACTACAAAATGCAAATGTTAAAAGGTTTCCTTACTAAAGGGACTACAGATTAAGGTAGGCGCCAATCGGTTTCCTTAAAAAAAAAAAAAAATTCAAACACATTTTAGAGATCAGAGGTCAACACTATTTTAAAAGGCCTTTAAAGAAAAAACCCGAGGCCGTTATATCCATATCTGATCTATGTAAATCACCCTATTTTCAAATAACGGACATAATTTAGTATTTAAATTAGCATTGTAAGCAATAAAGGACAAAAACAAAGTGCCTACTGAACTTATATACTTTATGATTGAGATGGTAAATGTGTGTTTTACCACAATTAAAAATAAACAAAAGAAGGGTACCTTTTGAGAACATATCAATAAGGACACCGTGAAACTGTGCAAAGCACACATACATACGCCTCTGTTCTTATCAGAGTTGCACCGGAGACTGCTGCAGCAGGCTGGGCATACACACCAAAGCTGAGGCAATGCCTGGGCAGTACTTCGAGACCACACTGACCAACCCCCTTTGGCATCTACAGAAGCAGGGGTGTTCTCTCTCCGGCTGGCTGTTCCTTCTGGAAGAGCTCTTTGATCTGGGCTATTCGGCCATAGAGCCTCTCTCTCAATGGAGGGATGTGGTAGCTAGGGTCCAGGATGTTTGTTACTCTGCGCTCTCTCTCTCGCTTCCATAACTTGTATGGGTGGGGAGGAAAAAATGGTCGCCCTCTTTCTCTTCGAATCTGTAACGTGATTCCACTCACAGCAAGCATCCCCCATACTGCCAGGATAATAAAGTCTAAAAAAACAACAGAAAAGCAGTTTGAACTCTTGTCTCTTAAATACCTAACACAGATCTTAACATTTAACTTCTCATAGTTTAAATCTGTGTCATTCTTTCTCAGTACAATTAAGACTTTTTGGTGAGTTTGACCAAACATGTATATCTCCTCATTTACAAACCAAGGAATAAATAAGGAAGCTATGGTTTTATATTTTAAAATAGGAATTTCCTAATGATGGCATTTGAAAGTCCAGACAGGCTGTAAAGGAATCAGTTGTTTGGATCCTTGGAACTCCAACATTTTATGACCAATGCCCACAGGCATAGTTGTTGTGTTTTCCTGCAGGTGGGGTGGGGAGAAGGCAGTCATCAAGATACACCTCACAAACACACACCATGGAACAGGAGATGCCACCTTGCTCTCTTTTTTCCCATTCCACTCAATATTGGGCCCCACCACACTCATAGGGTGGATTTAGAAATGCATGGAGAGAGTCAACACACTGTAACTGAGCTTCCAGTACAAGGCTTGGCAAAATGTCGTCTTGTATGTAAAATTTCCAAGACAACATGGATTTTGAGGTCTCTAACCATCAACCTCCTATCCAATGAGGGCAGGCTCAGCATAATAGAGGTAAAGATATTGCAATCACGATTGTGCTTAAATATTTTCCAACTTTAAGATATGCTTTTCCGTCTTCCATATTTTAACATTTCTGAAACCAATATATCTTACACTCACTGTGAATACTTAGTTTAGTCATTTTCTCTTCCTCAAAAAGTTAATGGAAAACCTTTAACAGATAGAATCTTACAACTGTGGAAATGGTAACACTTCTAGACTGAAAATCACTTTTTCACTTTCAATTAGCAAATTAGCAAATTACATGCTTCTTTAAAGGAGGGAAACAAGGGAATAACTTTAAAAATCAGGCTGTCGTTCTCATCCCTCATCCCACCCCAATCTGTAAGGTGCCAAACAGTTTTGTTCTCAGACTTTTTCTCCCAACTGGGAATCTGACCAGGTAACCAAGTAATCCTGGTTGGGAAATTTCTTAACAAAATTCACTCAGTAGATTTTTAGAAGTGTGAACTTCCACCACTTACAAATTTAAATTATTTGCTCCTGTGGATTATAAGTTATCATTAACGGAAGGCTCTAACAGCATTTGTAGGGCGTGGGTTTCCTCCTTTTGTCTAGTTAGCCTTCTTTCAATTGAGTTACCAAGTGCCCTTGTTGGCACAGGCAGGCCAATATTCTTATTTGACTGTCACTCCAGTTCTTGGATTTAGTCTTACCATTAGTTTGAAAAGGCACATTTGTGAAAGCTCTGTGGAAATCCATGTTGAGTGCTCTCTTGAGTACATTCAGAGTGATATGAGAAAGGCTTGTGTACAAGTAACTGTCAAAGGCCAAGACCACCGAGTAGGAGCCAATGAGTCCACAAGTCAGTATGTTCAGCTGTGGAAGAGTGCAAGAGTTTAGGCATGGCCACTGGTAGAACAAGAAATTGTTTCTACGCCTCATTACTGGCCTCAATCACAAGGAATCATTTCTCCCTCAGGGCCCATGAAACGGGATCAAGTCTCAGAGCTGAATAAAGGCTACCTGGCAGGTTAAACTGAAAACCACCTTCGAAACCCATAGTGAGTTCTCAAAACAGAACCTTATAGAAAATGTCTTCCCTGTGAAAGAACCTCAGCAACAAAGTCTAATTACACAAAGAATGCTTCTTTGGAAAGACCGCTGAAACTAAGTACCCACCAGGTTGTGAATTATAGTGAGCCCAACCTCTCTGCTTCCACTGTCCAAAGCATATGGACGGTGGTGACCTGCCTACTCCACTTGATGAAAAACACTCTGTGATCATTATAATCAGAACTTCTCCTGCTTTCACAGTAACGAGGCTATTTAAAATTAATCATCTCATGAAGATTGTCCTACAGCTCTCCCCAGTAAATAAAACATGCAAAATGATGCAACACGTGAGCAAGTGAAGGCCCGGGACAATATAGTGAATGAATCTCATTGATGAAACACTCACTATTCTTAAGCAGCCCATGAAAACTACTGGAATGAGGACAGCTATGCAGGAGAAGGTCACCCAGAACACACCATCATCATGAAAAATCTTTAGGTTCCCTGAAAAAGCAAGAAGAAATCAAGAGTTAACAACAGGTTTACCAAGTTCAATTTCATCTTCTCAATATCTGAACACAGACACACATGGAAAGTTTATTGTAACAACCAAGGCATAGGCTGGCATTTAGAAATGAATTCTGACTTTTTTGATTTAATGGCCAATACAATCCCCTTTGAAGAATGTGTCTTAGAAGGTCAAGGGGTGGGATCAAGCAGGTAAATGCTCTGCATTTATTCCCAGGGAAATGCAGAAGAGGCTGGACGAGTCTAAACTCTTCCATTCACTAGCTGTGATGCTGGGCCTCACATTCCTAACCCATAAGATAAGAAGATTGAACTATTTTGTAGTTCAAACCATCCTCTCTTGCTCTATGCTTCTATCATTCTGTGATTTTGTACTGCAAAGTAAAAAGTGCAAGTAAATGGCATTCAGAGATAACTGTATGAAATCCCACCCAAAATGAACAGCAAAATCCTTTTACTAGATTTTTACCATCAATGCATTTCCTGTCCAGCCACTGCAGACTAGAAGACGTGACTCCTCACGTATCAGGAAAGATAGGAGCTAACCACTGACCGCACTCCTACTGAACCCTTCTCCAACATGAGCACACCTGGGGTGACCCAGGAAGATATATTAGAACTCCTATTTATAAATTAAGTTTAGAGGCGAGGGTATAAGCTGGAAAATTATTTGATACTGATACTGACACCATCATTCAGCCCAACTGGAAGTGGCCCTATATCTTAAGACCCATAAATCCCAGAAAAGGGGGAATTCCATAGTAAGATCGGACCTTGGGACCACACATTCTGAGAAAGCGAACTGCAACGTGCTGCAGTGAGGTGGATTTATGGGTCATATTCTGTAGTTTAACTCTATTAACCTTCACAAAATACACATGCAGCTTAAAAAAAAAAAAAAAGTCAAGGAATCCAGGGACTGAAACAGTAGTCGTGATGCCAGCATGTGAAGACTGACCCTTTCAGAGTATAAGCTCTTTGCTGGCTACATAATAAGGTGAAAACAGTAGCAATTTAATTAGATCTGAGAAGTTAGCCGCCAACTAAAATTTTAATGCCTAAAAATTTTTTAAATTTTAATGCTTAGAAATGTTTAAAATTTTAATGCTTAAAAATAGGACTTTGCATCCACCGGAGACACTGATCCTAACTGTCCTTCAGCAATGAGTCAGTTCATAAACAAACACATTAACTATTAAAAATTCTAACCAATCATCCCTCCAACCATTAACAAAACAAGGGAAGGGAGCTTATTAAGTAGTTGATTTAGTGCTTTAGAATAGGGCCCTGAATATGCATTTTCAACAAGCCTCCCTGTGAATCTGTCCTTTAGGCAAATCTAAACATTGCTACTGAGCATCAGACTATCTAGTTTTTATATATAAAGGTATCTAGTTTTTTTATATATATTGCTACCTGCAAGGGGGCCTGTGGGAATGAACTCATAGGTTTGCTAAAATCAGAACAAAGGGACTTGGAATAGTCAGTAAACACACAGGTTGTCAATTCTTTCTGGTCTCGGGGAAAAAAAGTCTTCAGAGAGCCAACCACACTCTTGTCATATCATGCATTCTTAAGAGGTGACAGCCTCTTATATTCTTATATCTAACATTTCCATCAACTTTAATCTGAGGTTGATATATATAAGATATACACAAGAACTAAATTAACTTTAAGCTGAGGTTGATATATGTAAGAACATTATCACAAGAAGGAAATAGCCTAAAAGAGTACCTTAAAATATAAATACTCCTTTTTTTTTCTGCATTTTTGACAACAATTAGGAAATGTAAGTTATTATGCAACCGCAAAGGGCAGTAGAATGTGCCACTCAGGCATGTGGATTATTTTGAGCTGAAGGCACTCAAGCCCCAGCAGAGTCAGGAAAAACTTTTATTGCTTCCTTAACTGCCTAAAAGAATGTAAATAGGGATCCTGGCACAGGGAGAGAACAATTAACAGAGATAACTATTTTCTCTGAAAGACTTAACTGCCTAGCAAGGCAAACATCTGATTACCAAATGTCTGCTTTTCTTATCTTCTTGTCTTCTTGCTGAATTGCACCCCCAACCCCCACCATCTGAAACCCTGCACGCTTACCCCATTTCTTAGCTCCATATGACACAGAGGTCTGAAACTGCCTGCCTTTGGGTCTCATATTTTTCTGGGTCTCCTGTATATACAAAATTAAATTTGTTTTTCTTTTATTAATCTATGTCAATTTAATTATTTTACCAGCCAAAGAACCTTGGAAGGATAAAAAGGAAATTTTTCCTCCCCTACAAAAGAAAGTTAACTTAGAAAAGTTAACCACATTCTAAAAATTGACAGAAACTGAATTACTTTAAGAAAAAAAAATCTCTGACACCATCCCTATGCTGCTGACCTAGAGGACAAGTAGGTACATTAGAATATCTGGGGTTTGGCAGACGGTGGAAATGAAGACCAGGAACAAAGCACGAGGTTCCCAACTCAGCTCCAGCAGAGCCATGCCCAGTTCATCTGTGGGATAAACGGAGCTTCTGCTCAAGATTCACCGTGTACTGGTACTCCCTAGAGTGCCACATCACAGATACAAATTTCCAGAACTCAGGGTGCCTGGGTGGCTGAGTCACTTAAGCGTCCGACTTCGGCTCAGGGCATGATCTCATGGTTCTTGAGTTCAAGCCCCACATCGGGCTCTGTGCGGACAGCTCAGAGCCTGGAGCCTACTTCGGATTCTGTGTCTCCCTCTCTCTCTCTGTGCCTCCCCTGCTCATGCTCGGTCTCTTTCTCAAAAATAAAAACATTAAAACAAAACAAATTTCCAGAGCTCTACAGGTAAGGCCCCAAGTCCCTGAGAGGCAGTAGTTGTACCTAGAGAGCCCAAATAAAGGTCTTTCAAACAAAAAACTGAACACACAAAACATTACATATCTCCTACCCAGGAAAGCGAAGAACATCACTGAGGAGACGAGGAAGCCCAACACTAATCCAACACACAGCATGCAGAGCAGGAGGATTCCAAATCGCCACCAAGCAGCTACCAAGAAAATCCCACCAACGCTTCCAGCGACGGCTGTCAGAATCAGACGAACTGCACAGAAGAAGAAGATGAACTGTTTGACCAGAGGTGGCTTTTCCTACCACATGCTTCAAATACACAACACCATCACCAGAGCCAACCTTAGCCTTTCTGTAGGCCAGGTACTGAGGGGGTGACATGACACCAGCATGGCGGGGGGGGGGGGGGTGTTGTTGTCCAGGGAGGGGCTGGTCTGAGCCATGGGAACCAGCAGGTGAACTATACCTCCCAGGACACATGACAGGTGTGGCTTGGCACAATCTATAAACAGGGGCTAAGGAAGAACGGGGGACAAGCATTCTGTTCAATGAGACAAGGCCGGGTTTTGTTTTAAGGTAAAGAAAATCTTAATATTTTTGATGGTTATAAATCTCGTATCTTCAATACACTAGAGAGCTAGAACACAGGTTTATAATCAACATGGCCCTTCATTTCCCTAAGTACCAAGAAATTCACCATGCAGATTAAAAACCCAGAGGAGAAGGTCTAAATAAGTAGTTTAGAAAAGACGTCTCCATTATGGGTAGCCCATTATTTACACACGTAATAGCACACACAATACTGGTCAAACTACACAAAGAAAGGGGGAGTGTGAACACAACACCTTTCCAATGCAACTATATTATTTTCACTTACCATCGTATTTAATAAGTGTCAGTCTTGTAATCAGTATGTAGAAGAAGAGTCCCATGAAGATAAAGCCTATGAAAAACAATTCTAGTAGCAAACCACCAGGAAAAAAAAAAAAAACAAAAAAAACAAACAAGCTATGGTTATGTATTCTTTTTTACAGTGCAATTTAAATTTCTAACCTACAAATATATGCTTAAGCTCCCAGAATTTACACATATTAGGACATTTAGAGGAAAGAAATAATTACCTGAAAGACAAGAAAAATTTAGAAATCATATTAAAATGAATGCGATATTAAAGTACTAACTATTGGATACGCTCTTGCATAGAGGTCAGTTTCAACTGGTAAGTTGTTAACTGTTAATTTCATAGCTCACTCTAACATCCTCATACTTCCCACTGAAAACAAGAAGAGTATACTTTTGTCATTGTATCTGATCTGAATCTCATCACACTCAATTTGTTACATGAGCAAAAATAAAAAGATAAAGCAAATAACAAACTATTCTAAAGCAAAAAGTGACCTTTATACCTTCCTTTAATTCATCCTTTTTTGTCCAGGATGAATAATTAATCACTGTCTTCACCCACTAAAATACCTAAATATATTTGGGACCTTGCCTGGGGCTTAAAAATTAAATTCTTTGTTACAGAGGCATTCTATACTTTGAGGAATGAAACATTCTTCACAATATTTTCTTCTCAATCAAGAAAAAAATATAGTAATTGAGAAAGAAATGCATATTTTAACTCGTAGTTTATTAAAGCAAGTTTAAAGAGTTTGAGATCAGGATTATTTTCGCTCTTCCCTTGATGCTCCAGTATACCCTTTGTTAACGAATTAAATTAGGATTTTTTTTTAGTAATTGAAAACATTGTTACATAAAAGGCAGCCCAAAAATTCAAATCAATTCAGCGAGCATAACGTATACAGTCATTCCCCCCTTATCCGTGGATACTCTTTTCATGGCTTCGGTTACCCCGTGGTCCGGAAACAGATGATCCTCCTCCTGAGGTTCACCAAAAGGTCAACAGTAGCCTAAAGCTCACTGTGTGCCAATTCCTACCTACATCATACAACTCACATCATCTCATCGTACGGCATTTTATCATCTCACATCAGCACAAGAAGGTGAGTGCAGGACAAGAAGATATTTTGAGAGAGGGGGGCCACACTGACATAACTTTTATTACAGCATATTGCCATAATTATTCTATTGCATTATTATTGTTAATTTCTTACTGTGCCCGATTTATAAATTAACCTTTATCATAGGTATGTATTACAGGAAGAAACATAGTATATATAGGGTCCAAGTACTGTCAGTAGTTTCAGGCATCCACTAGGGGTCTTGGAAAGTATGCCCCACGGATGGGGGAAGGGGAGGAACTATGGTATTTCACTCCCTGAATGGTTTTCACCGAGGAGATTGTGGGAGTTCCTGTTTGCAGTCTCAACCTCCTAGGACTAAGCAGACATTTCAATCTACATATAATATACCACAGACCTGCAGCATGATTTATAGGAAACATCGTCAACCACCAATACCAAAATCCACATATTCTTACACAGATGTCCTGATTTCCAACCAGTTATTTTTAGTTGGCTATCTGACCTAGCTAGCAACTGAAGAAGTTTGCTGCGCAAATCCAGTCTTGTTTCCCTAAGAAGAGGAAGTTATACTCCATCATTAAGGGAAAAAATTAAAAAGCACAGCAACTAAGTAAAATCTTTACTGAAAGAACCCCAGTCACAAATCTATGAAGACAGTTGGAGATAAGCAGTTACTTAATCTACTTAGAGGTCATAAATCTCCTAGCAGAATTTAAGCAAAAAAGACCACAGCGCCTGAAAATAGCAACTATAGCAAAATACCTGTTTTCCAGAATCTGTGTCCAAAGAAACAAATGAAGAGACCAAGCAGGGCAAAAAGGGTGAAGAACACTTTGGTTGACACTCTTCCTAAAAGAAACAAAAATTTAGTGGATAATAGATCCAGTTTGATCCTGGTATTAGAACAAAGCATCACGAAAAAAGCAAAGTGAACTGACAATAATTTATTTCACACATATATATATTATAAACTTACTTTAAAAATACCCTTGCCAGTCCTAACCAGTTATTTTATGTGGGCAATGAAGACCAATGCTACTGCTATAACCAAAAGAGGAACCAGACAATACATGCTTCCTGACAAGGTATGTAGCTCTATTGTGACATATTCTTGGGCTCTTGTGTGTGAGCGCGCATGCACGCACGCAACTAATAGTTCTGTTTCTTCACAAACTACAAGAAAAAAGGAGGGCAACAAGGGGGAGAACTAGGGATAAAAAGACATTTAAAAGACACATCAAGGGGCGCCTGGGTGGCTCAGTCAGTTAAGCATCCGACTCAGGCTCAGGTCATGATCTCACTGTTCCTGAGTTCGAGCTCTGCGTTGGACTCTGTGCTGACAGCTGAGCCTGGAGCCTGCTTCGGATTCTGTGTCTCCCTCTCTCTCTCATTCTGCCCCTCCCCGCTAGGAATCTTGCTCTCAAAAATAAACATTAAAAAAAAGTTTTTTTTAGGGGCGCCTGGGTGGCTCAGTAAGTTGAGCGTCCGACTTCGGCTCAGGTCATGATCTCATGGTTTGTGAGTTTGAGCCCCACATCAGGCTCTGTGCTGACGGCTCAGAGCCTGGGGAGCCTGCTTAGGATTCTGTGTCTCCTTCTCTCTCAGTCCCTCCCCAACTTGTGCTCTGTCTCTGTCTCTCAAAAATAAATAAATATAAAATAAAATAAAAATTTTTTAAGACACATCAACTAAATATGATATATAGGCCTCATGTGAAACCTAATTTAAATTTTTAAAAACCTGAAAAACAATTGGGATGATTGGGAAAATGCAAATACTGGCTGTTAATTTGATGCTATTAAAAAATTATCTTCAGGGCGCCTGGGTGGCTCAGCCGGTTGGGCATCCGACTTCAGCTCAGGTCACGATCTCGCGGTCCGTGAGTTCGAGCCCTACGTCGGGCTCTGGGCTGACTGCTCAGAGCCTGGAGCCTGCTTCCGATTCTGTGTCTCCCTCTCTCTCTGCCCTTCCCCCGTTCATGCTCTGTCTCTCTCTGTCTCAAAATAAATAAACGTTAAAAAAAAAAAAATTATCTTCAAAATTTTTCACTGAAACTTATGTTGGTGATACTGTGGCTATTACTTTTTAAAAACGGCACTTATCTTTAAGACACACACATACACACACACAGAAATTCTGTGAGGAAAAGGACAGCCAGGAATTTGCTGTTAAAAGAAAATCCAATAATAAAGGAGGGCCAGGGGTGCCTGGCTGGCTCAGTCAGTAGAGCATGTGACTCTTGATCTCAGAGTTGTGAGTTCAGGCCCCACACTGGGTGTAGAGATTACTTAAAAAAAAAACCTTTGGGGTGCCTTGGTGGCTCAATAGGTTGAGCACTGACTTCAGCTCAGGTCATGATCAAGTGGTTCGAGACTTCAAGCCCCACATGGAGCACTGTATTGTCAGCATGTCAGCACATAGCCCACTTCGGATCCTCTGTTCCCCTCTCTCTGCCATTCCCCCACTTCCACTCTCTCAAAACATAAAAACATTAGAAAATAATAATAGGAAATTAAACTAAAAAATAAAATCTTTAAAAAAATAATAAAGGAGGGCTGGGAGACAGAGACCCAGGTGTGCATATAGCTGAAACAAAACAATAGCCATGAATCAAAACTGTTAAGGCTAAAAAACTGGTATAGGAAGGTTCTTTGAAGCTCATCGTAACAAAACATTTTAACCAAAACTCACATTAAAATAAAAGAACAGGCATTACACTATATATTGCACATGAACAAATTACTGCCCATCTTCATTATACATACCGCTTTTGAAAAAAATTGAAGCATTCTAACAATAAAGCACAATATGCTTCATGATGCCAAAGAATCCAAAATCTCATGGTCCTTAATAGGCACCAACTTATAAATAACATGAACTGAAAGATACAGCTTACTAAACAGAAAAATGCACTCACTAAATTCACCGTCATGACTCCTTGTGAGATAAACACAAGAAAATAACCCCTGAACTAAAGATGAAAACACCTGTACAATTTCATGTGAAAAATGTTTTAACCTGCCACAGATCGAAACACATAAAACACTTAAGGGTGCTCAGATGCAAATACCATGAATAGCTACATTTAAGTAAGAAACACAAGCCAGAATTTGCAGGGTATGATACATACCCACACAGCAGTGTTTCTGAGAACAAAGCACCCAAAAGAAAGATGAAACAAAAGATAAAATGCCCTGTTCTGCTTATTTCAGACCTGTGGTTGAATGCTGTTCTATGACTTAATCTTTATACCACAAACATGGAGATTGCTGGGATAATTCTTTTTTAAATAAAATGTAGTGGCAGTTTCCAGTAAGTATAATCACCAAGGTTAGAAAGATCTGCTTCCCCAATAAAACCTGACACCCACAGTTAGATATTCCCTCCATGATATTAGGCAGCAGAGAGAAACTAAACAGAACCCCCTATCACACAGTACCAGGAAAGGACAGAAAAAAACATCCAGGTAAAACCAGACAGCAGAAGGTTTCATAAGAGGTAGACCCTAGAGACAACACGAGAGGCGAAATGGGCATTTTGGGGGGCAGTGTAGACAAAGGAGTGAACGGATGGGGAGAATGGAAGACAGTCCAAGTGTAGAGGGTCTTCAATCATCACAGTATCACTCTAGGTTATGATACACAGGCCAAGGTCTTAATTAAAAGGCAATGTGGGGGCACCTGGGTGTCTCAGGCGGTTGAGTATTTGACTTGGGCTCAAGTCATGATCTGATGGTTTGCAAGTTTGAGTCCCACATCGGACTCTCTGCCATCAGCACAAAGCCCACTTCAGATTCTATGTCTCACTCTCTCTGCCCCTCCACTTGCACTCTATCTCTCTCAAAAATAAATAAACATTAAAAAAAAAAAAAAGGGCAATGTGGATACTTCCTCCCTATTCAAGCTCAGGAAGGACATCCTCACATACATGGAGCTTAAAAATGAAAGCAACAACCGGACCAATGTTACTAGAAGGGGTCAACCCTAGGTTGGAGTAATAGGATCAGAGCTCTCCTTCTTAGGCTAACACATACAGACTGAGACCCAGGAGAGAGAGGCTTTCTGATTAGGAGGGCCTCTAGTACGGAAGGGCTCAAGGGAAGGGGAGTAGAGGAATGCAGATGAGATTAAGTCTATCAGTGAAAACACAAAATGTACATCTGCCTGGGTCTCCTACACTGTATCTCTCCAGGATCCTGAGCATGGTTGTGGAAGACTGGGTGGGATGTGATACAGCTCCAGCAGAGGAGAGGAAGCCCTGATCCCCAAACACAGTGGAGAGACTTCATTCTTTAGAGCAAAACTCTTTGATAGTGCTATTTGGACTCTTCTCCAATTTCTTTCCTCCTATTTGTTCTTGAGCATACTCTGGTAAGGCTTACCCTAGCACTCCAATGAAACAGCTCCAACCAACAGCCTCCACATTGCTAAATCCAACGGTCATTTCTCAGTTCCTAATTTCCTGACCTCCAAACACTGGAGTGCCTAGTATCCTTAGACTCCGTTCCTTTTCTACATTCTCACTCCACAGGTAATGCCATTTAGTCCATGGCCTTAAATGCCACCTATTAAGCTGATGACTTCCAAGGTAATCTCCAGCCCAAACCTCTCCCCTGAATTCCAGCATACATATAACCAACTGTCAATCCAACATGTCCATTTGAATGCCTCCTAAGGTTCTCAAACTGAACGTGTCCAAAACTGAACTCCTGATACATCCTCCCAAACCTGCTCCTCCAACAGTCTTTCCTGCCTCCATGAATGGCAGCCCTAGCTCTCTAGTTGCTCGGGGTTAAAACGGCAGTCATCCTTTTCACCTCTCTTCAACCGCCTCATCTAACCCACCAGCAACTACTACTAACTCACTATTTCAAACTACATGCAGCCACTCATGGGTCAACTCTGGGACAATCTGAACATGAAAATAACGATAGTGATAGATTATAACCCAGAGAATTAAGAATCCATGGGTTCTTGTATATAAATACATAAATTAAATAGGGGAGAAAAGAAAGCTTTTCCTTACAATAGAATGCCAACTAATAACTATGAAAATTGATAAAATTAGAAAATTGCCATTTGGCAACCACCGAGTAATGAATGTTTCAGGCGAAGATCATGGGATGCTAAACCTAGCAAGGGAGAATTGAAGAAGGGGATATCTAGCTGCATTCAGAGTCCTGCCTAAAAATACTTAAAAGGAAAATAGTTACTTTACAAAGGAGAAACCTGGCAGACACCACTATCCGAATATCCAATGTTATCACCACCAGTAATGGGACACATAGATATAAAGTGCCTCCTGAGTGGGACACAACATCACTTCTTTGTATTCCTGCCAAAAATGCAAACTGTGAATTTAATCACGAGGAAACATGAGACAAACCCCAACTGATGATCTTCTAAAAAAAGAAGAAAATTGCACCTATTCCTCAAAAAGGTCAAGGACTTTTTTTTTTTTGAGGTTACTTATTTTGAAAGAGAGAAAAAGAGAGTGCGCGCAAGCAGGGGAGGAACAGAGAAAGGGAGAGGGAGAACCCAAATAGGCTCCGTACTGTCAGTGCAGAGCCTGATGTGGGGCTTGAACTCACGAACTGCAAGATCACATAGGTCAAGGTCTCGAAAGACAAAATGAGACTAAGTAATCGTTCCAGATTACAGAAGACTAAAGAGACATATCAGTTAAATGCAACATGTGATCACATTTTTTAAAAAAAAAAGGCAATTAGTGGAATGACTAGTGAAATTTGGTAGCGTCTGTAATATTAAATAACAGTGATGTGAATTACTGTCAATTTTGTGAATTTGATCTTTTTACTATGCTTACATAAGAAAATAAAATTTAAGGGAAAAAGGTCTTCATGTCTGCAACTTCCTCTCAAACAGCTCAAAGGGAAAGGTAATGTATGTGCACATGAGCGCACTACAGAGAGTTACAAAGCAAACAGCATGATAACGTTAACATTGTGAGGAATCTGGGTGAAGATTATGCAGTAATTCTTAGTATTTCTTCATTTTTTCTGTGAAACTATTTCAGAATAAAATGTTAAATACACACATGCACGATCTTGCAACCCCTCAATGCCACCATTCTATCTAAACCACCATCCTCTCTCATCTGTATTACCATGGCCTGTTAATCAATCTCCATTTCTGATCTTGCCCTGACTTTTCTCAAAAAAGCAGCCGAGTGATACCGTCAAAATAGGAGTCGGATCATGGCATTCCCTGCTCAAAACCTCCAAAGCCTTTCCATTTCACTCTGAACAGAAGCTGACTCCCGCACTATGACCTACATGGCTGCACCTTTCACCCTCCCCAGTCTCCTCCAGCCACTGTTCTCACAGAAGTTCTTCAAACTCACCGAGAAGGCTCCTATCTGAGGACCTTTGTTCCCTCTGCCTGGCAGTATTGCTCAGACATACGTGTGGTTCCCTGCCTCGCCTCAGGTCTCTACTCAATGGTTAGCTCCCCACCATGGGCTTCCCTGGCCATCTCTCTCAAAATTCCCCCCTCACTGCCACTTGTTATCTACCTTCCCTACGTAATTTTCACTTCTTAGTGCTCATCAGTTTCTCACATGATGTGTACTTTACAAATTTATCTTGTCTGGCTCATCTCCCCTGCTGGAACATAAGCTCCGAAAGAGCAGGTGTCTTGTCTGTTTTGTTCACTGCTGTATATATACCTGTGCCTAGAAACAGATGGAATAATGTAGGGGCTCAAAAGGCATCTACTGAATGAAGACTAGACAAAAGCACTTTTTAATATTCTTATGTTCTGTATTGGTTGACATAAACCTGCAAAGTCGAAGAAGAAATTTCAAAGTTTAAATCCATATACTCACCAAGGGAAGAACAATTACCCTCCACGGCCGCAAAGCTGCAAGCATATGTATGAGCAGGAACATAAGCAGCGGATGTATTTAGAAACGGATCCCGAACAACAACGTTATAAATGACACCTTGTCCTCGGAGGGAGGAGAAGGAAACAGTTGTCTTATCATTAGCTGTGAGGGTAACCACCTGAAGCCAAAAATAATCTGTGATTAGTGTTCAGATTTTAAAAAAGCTGTTCTATTATAAGCCCACCTACATGTGATATTAAATTGTAATATTAAGTTATAATTCTTGTTTAAAATACATACCGACCCATTTAGCTCTGTCAAAAGATTGTCCTACACAGTTTATATACATGCTACTATAAGGAAGTTCTTACACAAAATGCTTCTAAAGTTTTTGTATAGCATCAAATGTCAACGATGTAAGTAAAAGTGTAAACACTAGGACAAAATTGAAAATTTTTTTCTCATATGTTAGATTATAAACACAAGGGCAAGAGCCAGATTTATTCTGCTCACTAGTCCTTCTTCTCTTCATACTCAGCACAATGCTTGACACGGAGTTAGTGTTCAACAAATGTTAGCTATTGCTACTAGCTATAGAACTGTCATAGACAAGTGTTTACTAACATCTCACAGGACCCATTTATTTTCGTCTAACAGACTCTGCAGTAAGAAAGCATTCCACATAGTTGTATTATGCAGTAGTCTTTCACTTCAAAAACTCCCTTTTAAAGCTTGTTAATTTTTAGATAGGTAACAGAAGATATATGTTTTTAGATATATGTAACAGAAGAAACAAAGGCCCTACATGGCCAGAATACACAAATATGTTCCTGCTAATAAAAGTTAAAACACTTAATATTAGAGTTTCAGGAATAATTACAAGCCTCTTAGAAAACTTCTGTTTAAAAATATTGCTTAGCCTTCAAAAATATGTTTCTGGCAAAGGACTGGTCAAGTTCAACAAAATATTAACATTACCTCCTACCCTCAAATTTTTTATTATGAATAATTCAACCTTATAGAAATGTTGAAAGAATAAAATGAACCATATATACCACCACTTATATTTAACAATTGTTAATGTTTTATATTTCTTTTATTTCTCCCTCCTTCTTCCTCTTTTTCCTGCTGAACCATTTTACAGTAAGTTACAGATACAACATTTCACTCCTAAATGCTTCAATGTGCACACTCTAAAACAGTGTTTCTCAAACCTAATGTGCCTGTAAATCACTGGTATTACTTGTTATAATCCAGATTCTGATTCTGTTGGTCAGGGGAGGCACCCGAGGGAGGGTCCACTTTTCTAGCACTCATCAGGTGATGTCAATGCTACCCATTCATCTACACTCTGAGTAGCAAGGCACTAAGTGCGAGGGTATTCTATAAATCCCTAATGCCTTTGCTCACCTAAGAAAATCAATAATCGCTTATAATCTAATACACAGTCCATATTCAGATTTTTCCCATATGTCTTTTACAGCTGTTCCCCACCGCTTAACCAAAATCCAACCATTTTATGCATGGTGTTTATCTCCAATCTAGGATCATCCTTCCCATCACTCTCTCCCACCCATCCAATGACCTTTAAGGAGATCTAAGAACAGTTGTCTTATAGGGGCATCTGACTGACTCAGTTGGTAAAGCATGCGACTCCTTTTTTTTTTTTTAAGTTTATTTATCCATTTTGAAACAGAGAGAGAAAGTCAGAGAGAGAAGGAGAGAGAGAATCCCAAGCAGGCTCCATGTTGTCAGCGCAGAGCCCAATGCAGAGCTCGAACTCACGAACTGTGAGATCATGACCTAAGCAGAAACCAAGAGTTGGATGCTCAACAGACTGAGCTGCCCAGGTGCCCCAGCATGCAACTCTTGACCTCAGTGTTGTAAATTCAAGTCCCACATTGGGTGTAGAGATTACTTAAAAATAAAATCTAAAAAAAACAAAAACAAAAAACAAACCAAAACAAAACAAGAGCAGGTGTCTTACTGAACATTCCACAATCTGGATTTGTCAGATTGTGCTCAAGGTATCCCACTTATTCTTTTATCCCATGTATTTTCTGCAAACAGGAATTACAATGGACTGAATTCAGTTAAACATATTTTGCTAGAATACTTTATAGATGATGGTGATGATGTCAGATTGTGCCGTATGAGCATGTAACGCAAGCCAACCTGCCACAGTGAATCTAACTGACCACATGGATAAGATGGAGACCCTCAGATCATTCCATTTCAAAAATACTTTTCCCTTTGGCAATTAGAATTAATCTCAGCATGCTATTTAGGCATCCTGAGAATATCCTGTTCCCCAACAATCTTTCATCTGATGATCCTTGCCTGAATTATTTCACTAGGGTTCAAAGAAAGGTGATTTTCTAATCCTAATACTCCTTCTACATATATTGGCCAGCATTATTCAATAAAGAGCTTTCTCTCATCAACTAGGATGAATTTCAGTTCCTCTTTTACAAAAGGCAGTGTAAATTCCTTCCCTGTATCAATTTCCAGAGTAATTTGGTAGAAGAATCTTCTCCAATGATAGCAACTGATGAGTTTTCTTTTTCTTTCCTTTTTTTCTTTTAAAAAAAAATATTTTTTTTGATGTTTATTTATTTTTGAAGGAGAGAGAGACAGAGCATGAGGAGGGAGGGGCAGAGGGAGGGAGGGGCAGAGAGAGGGAGAGACACAGAATCCGAAGCAGGCTCCAGGCTCTGAACTGTCAGCACAGAGCCCGAAGCAAGGCTCGAACCCGTAAACCACAAGATCATGACCTGAGCCACAGTCAGAGGCTTAACCGACTGAACCACCCAAGTGCCCCTCTTTTTTTTTTCTTTCTTAATATCAGTGTGGTCTTGTTTTTATTCAAAACTTATAAGCAATCATTATTCTTTTTGATGACTGAATTGTCCCAAAGTTGGCCAGTATAAACCTCTTCAAAGTCTCCAGTTTTTCACACATGTCCTCATTAGTCACGGAGGGTTTCCTTCAACTCTGGCATACAATATTCTAACTCTTAACTTAAAGTTAAAAAGTAACCTAAAAAGCTCCTCTTATATGAATTCTTGTATTCTTCATGAGAATACAAACAATCTTCAAAATTTTCTATGTAAAAAGGCAACTGGTAAACTTATCCAAAAGACCTTCCAAATTTGTGAATAAGCACAGTGAGTTTTCTTGTATAAGACTCCTTCTTAGCATGTGACCATGACATCCTAGGTGACATGGCAACAAAATGAGATCTTGCTCTTCAACAGACTGAGGCCCCTGGGCTAATCACGTATGCTCTGTTTCAGTCACTTCTTTCTATCTAATCTGTAACCTATCAGCCCTCTTGGAAGAATCAGAGCAGTCTATAAAAACTCTACCCATTAACCATTAGACTGAAGGATGAACCTGTAGGTTACACTGCTTTCAGGTACCTTTTAAGACATAAATCCTGCCCTCCACAAAAATGATCTATAGCATGAATCTCAAATTTTAATATGCATAGGAATCACCTTGGGACCTCAAAACTCAAATTTTGATTCAGTCGGTCCTGGGTGGAGCTGAGGAGTCTGTAATTCTAACAAACTCCCAAGTGATGCCAATGCTGCTGGGGGTCGGTACCCTACACTTGGTATACCAAGAGTTTACAGGGGTTCAAAAGGTCAGAGAAAACTTTTGCTCCAAGTTAGAGGCTTTGAGTTTGGGTTTAAATATTAATGACAACGTGTGGGCACCTAGGTGGCTCAGTCAGTTAAGGGTCCAACTCTTGGTTTCAGCTCATGTCATGATCTCAGTCTGCGAGGGTTCGAGCCCTGAGTCAGGCTCTGTGCTGACAGCGTGGAGCCTGCTTGGAATTCTCTCTGCCCCTCCTCTACTCATGCTTTCACACTCTCTCAAAATAAATAAATAAACCTTAAAAATATATATATATTAATGACAATATGTACATCCTTAAACAGTTTCTCATTGTCTTTTGTCAAAACACTGTAACTTTTACACTTGCCAGAAGTTTTTTTTTTTTTTTAACATTTATTCATTTTTGAGAGACAGAACGTGAGTGGGGGAGGGTCAGAGAGAGATGGAGACACATAATCTGAAGCAGGCTCCAGGCTGTGAGCTGTCAGTACAGAGCCCAACGTGGGTCTCTAACTCACGAACCGTGAGATGATGACCTGAGCCGAAGTCAGAGGCTTAACCGACTGAGCCACCCAGGCGCCCCAAAATGTAATATAATTTAAAGCACTTCCTCAAAAGCCAACATTACTCTGGGATATCACTAACAAGACAATAATGAAATAAAAGATAATAAAGTGAGAATCCCAGAAAGACCAAGGACACAGTAAAGAAATAAGCTCCAGGAAGCTTCTCCCCTTCCCAGCTCTTACAAATCTGGCCCACACAAATTGTTAAGAACCAGATTTACCTTGATAGCATTGGCCTTCACCTGAGGCACCTCGGCCATCCTCTGCAGATGCTTTAGCAACCCCTCTTCGGTGAGGTCATTCTCAGGCAGAAAATACTGATAGACATCATACAGCAACCTCCACCTAGAGTCCCGTTCCATCCCAATGTCACATGGCGGAGGATTTGTGCCTCTAAAGTCAACCAACAAAATTGAACATCAATCTCTTGTCGTGCATGTCCCATCTATAAAAGGAACCAAAAGCTCAAATTTCAAACTTCTGCATCGATTCCAATTTCGGCATTGTGAAGAAAAGTAACATACTGAGAGGCAGTATGGCTAAATAACCAGATGCTAGTAACGTCAGTCAGGCCTGGAGTGAAATGTCAGCTTCGCCACTTGTTAGCTATGTGTATGTGGGCATGTCACTAAATCTAAATAACCCTTAGGGAAGCCCTCTATAAAATAAAAACACCACCTCTTCTTAATAAAACTGTTAGGATTAAATGGACAAGAAGATACAGCATTCAGCACTATGGATGATGCACAAACAGCATTCAAATGTTACTCAATGTTAGCTATCATTACTATTAAAGTACAAACTAAGGCAGAGTTTTAATTAAAATAATAAAATCTTTACGAAAAGATACGGGTGTTTCATGGCTTCAGAATGCTTTCCATATTCAAAACTCTTTACAGAAACTAAATGTACGTCTAAGCTCACAATAGAGACTCAACATCTGGCTCTTCCTAAGAATGGAAGGAGCCAATGTTAATTGTGACAGCTTGAAGTATTACTTACAATGCTTAAATTACCTCCATTCTGAAAAAAGAAAAAGTGAACAATTCAAGTTTACTAAAGAGAACCATGAATTTTGAGAGTTTACCAAATCTACATAGTAGCTGATCATGTATGTCCTAAAAGCAGTTTTAGGAGACAGGAAATAGACATACCTTGCATAGCCAAGGTTTGCTGGGGCAAATTTAATAGTTGTCTCAAAGAAATTATACTCCAAGTAAATGTTGGGATCAATATCTAAATCAAACTCCAAATTACAGCCTCCAGGGATAGGATCTGGATGAAAAAAAGTAAGTTACTCAACATAGAATTCTTATATATTCAAATCATACTCAGAAAACGAGAACTCTACTCTTATAAGAACTTCCCATATAGAAGCTAAATAAATATAATAGAGCTTCTGGTTTTACACTACCACATGAACTGAGATTAAAGAAAGAAAAGTTAATTGAGGTTAGCAAGCAATTTCTGTAAAGGGTGTGATTGGGAACATTTCAGGTTTCACACACCTGGCAGTTTCTGTGGCAACTACTGAACCCTGCCCTCATGGCACGAAAGCAGCCATAGGCAGTAATGTAGGCAAACACGGCCATTTCTAGTAAGACTTTATGTACAAAACATGCAGACGCTGGATCTGGCTCATGGTCTATGTTTGCCAACCCCTGCTCTAGAGTTGAAAAGATCTGGAAGCAGATATTCTTGAGCTGGTATCCAAGAACGGGCTCCAGAGGTCCCAAGAACACCCTGAAATTGTATGCCAAGTGTTGAATGTGTGCATGTCCTAAGGAGAGAGGTTTTCGTTAGATTTTGAGAGTCTACGAACCCACAAAAAGAGCTTAAGAACCCAGGGACAAAGGGGAAAAAACACTGCCAAAGAGAAAAGGAACTCCACGGTAATAAAGAAAGGGGTGTCCACTTTTCACGCTTCTTTCAACAGGAAGAAAGATGATGTCATCCTCAGTGCTGAAACAGTCTGTGTATATAAAGTAGTAAAAATAAAAGACTCACAAGATCACATATCAGAATAGCATTTGGATATTTAATTAAATACAAATTTGGGGTATTCCATTTACATTAATAATGTGGCTAAAACAGCTCTTTTTTTCTCATTAGGAATCCTATTCATGCCCTTAAGCATGACAAAACTTAAACAAGTCACTTGACATGAGCTCAACTCTATACGAAGAACTGTATATGGTGGACTCAAATGGAAAGGTTGAGATAAGACAGATCAAGGTAAACCAAGTTCAAGATTTACAAGATCTCAATTTCACACACTCATCCGATCAATCACTCCCATGGTTGGGTCCTGGTTTCCGTAAACTGATGGAATTCTGGTGCTTGACTTCCCCTGGCCAGTTTTGTAATGGAGAAACTGAATGTGTGCCTATGTTTCAACATTGCTCTTCTTTCATACTCCCCTTTTTCCTGCATTTACAAATCTTTACCACACCCGAGAAAAGGATACGAATTGGAACTGAAGCCGTACTGTTCGTGATTTTTCTTTATACGCTGTCCTCGATAAAAAGTCAAAGGCTCTGGTTTTCCTTTTCTAAATAAATTACCCTTTGCTACATATAACACAAGGAGTGGTCGAAATTTCCTCACCTCACCTTCACTCCTCAAGCACTGTAATCTAGTTTTCATCCCCATTGTGCCACTAAAATGAGTGTCATTAAAGGCCACTGCTGACTCTTCACTGTGCTATCATATGGACACTTTCAGTCACTTCCTTGACTCCTCTTTAGTCTTATGCTTATTCCTCAGCAGTTAGCATCCCACGAAACAGTGCCCTACATGTGGTAGGCACCTTGAAAGTATCTGCTATTATGTTTTCCAGATAAGTCTCTAAGTACATGCCTAGACAATCTTACTCACTTCTCTGGCTTTTACTAAGAACCTTTTAGTTGGACATCTAACCTCAGCGCTCCACTCCATACCCTTAAACTCCCTACTATGCCCTTCCATCCAGATGTCCTGTAAGCATCTCAGATTCACAGTGTCCCTAACTGTAGTCACAACTACCCCATCCTTATCACCTAAACCAATCCAGCATCACAACTCTATCTCAACCCTACCTATTTTGCATCACTATCTCCCAGCTAGCCAAATGGGAAGCCTATGTTCCTCCTTTTCATAATCCATAACCACTGGTCATTGTGTCTTATCAGTGCTACTTTCCAAACACCTTCTCACTTTGAGCGCTTAAAGGTATGCTGAGTCTTGACTCTGCTATGCCCTCTCCAAATACTCCCCACACTGCTTCTAGAGTTAATGTTCTGATAGCTGAAATACAGATCATTCCTCTGCTTAAAAGCGCAATGCTCCTTCAGAATAGAATGTAAACCTTAAATTGTACACAAAGCCCTTCACACTCTGGCTCCAGCCACACCCCATATTCTGCCATTCTCTAAATACTCTCCCTTCTTCTCCCATGCCTTCCTCTGCCTGGAATAATCAGGTAAAGTGTTAAGGACTGTACCTTGCCTTTCTGTTAATGCTTTTTCAAGGGCTCCTTAAATTTTTTTTTTTTAATTAATAACTGCATTCTCCTATGCCCCTACCTGGGCTTTCAATCATCATGTAATTCTCTGATTCCTTTGCTGTTAAAATCTTTGATCCAATATACTGTACTTGCAATAAACACTTTTAAAAGGATTATAGTTTCCCCTGAATTTTCATGAAAAAGTTCCACAATCTGGAGAGTAAACAGAAAGTTGAAAACAGGAAGGTTACCTCTTTCTGAATAGGAGAGTGGAATGGCCATGTTTTGGACAGGCTCAGCATCTAAAGTCTGCAAGTACAAAGTGCACATACTCTGCTCTGGTCTAAGAATGAAAACCAGTCCTTTGTCAGTGCCTGTCCCTGAGGTATTGGGAAGGAGAGTCTGCAATAAGGTAAAAAAGAATCATCATGAATAAGGAGTTGAGCGAAATATTTAAATTCCAGACTTGATCTAGTATGCATGTGCTATTTCAAACTTTCTCAAAACAAGAACAAACACAGACCTTCCTTTTATAATTAAAGAATTCTTTTCATGTCTATATATGGGTGCACACACGTACACATGGAAGAACTATTGAAGTATATGACCTTTGATAGGAATAGCAGATGCACAGTGAAATTCTCAAGTTTTTCAATTCCCCAAATTAAGATTTCCTATGTGAAGTACTAAGACTACTGTCAAAAGAAAAAACAATTCAGTAGAGAGTTTGGTGTCCTTTATTCAAGGAAAAACAACCCACAGACTGGGGGAGAACAGTGCCTTACAAGCAGTGGAGCACTGTTCCTGAGGCACTGGGGGCAAAAGTGAGTTTTATAGCTCACTTTGGCTAGGACGTCAGGGATTTCCTTATAAAGGCTAGCAGGTCCTATTTCCTAAAGCTAGCTAGCTAAAGCAGAGTTGTAGCACTGTGACTAGCATGCTAGGTTTATCTGACAGGAGAAGTGCAAGTTGACTCAGGTTTAGATTTGTGATATGAACCGGGCCAGTGAGCCAGCCTCCATCTCGTAGGTCCAATATACAAATTAACTATCACTACAAAGACAAAAAGATGAGCACTGTCCCTAAACTGGAAAGTTTTTTTTAATAAAATGAGCTATAATTGATATATTATAAACTACACATAAAGAATACTATAGGGGCGCCTGGGTGGCTCAGTTGGTTAAGCATCCGACTTTGGATCAGGTCATGATCTCAGGTCATGATTTCGGGAGTTCAAGTCCTGCTTCAGTCTCTGTGCTGATAGATGGAGAATCCCAGACAGGCTCCGCCCTATCTCTCTCTGCCCCTCATCTACTCACGCTGTCTCTCTCTCAAAATAAATAAACCTAAATAAGTAAATAAAATACTATGTAAGTATTGATATACATAAACACTTGTGGAACCATTATCACAATCAGGATTATCGTCCTTATCCTTCCACTCAACCATTCCCTAACTCCATCCCTTCACCCCAACAATCTGGAAAGCTTTTTGAATAACAAAATACTAAGTTAAGAGGTAGCAGATTCAGAGCGTTTTCTTAAAGCTAAGAAAAAGCGAGGAAAAAGCGTCAGATGGGTTTCAACTTGACAAGCCTAAGGGAAAATGACTCAAATACTAATTGAGGAACTGCAGAGTCAACAGTTTCAAAGAACCACCTGCTCTGATGACCTAAAACAACCCAAAGTGCCACACTTCCTCCGGAAGGGTATTGAAAACAGACACTATTCTCTTCACACGGACCACTCATCTTTAGAGCTATGTGCAATTCTGGTCATCAGTTTCTCAGGAGTATAAATAGAGTGACAACTATGGCCCATCCAAGAAAGGAAGATGATCATAATTCAGGATAACTAAAATCTGCTCTACATAAAAATGAAGGCCCAACATGCTGTTCATTCAGGCCACTTCAGTCGCATAGTTATGTGGACATTCCTTTGTCCAAGCTGTTTCCTCAAACATAAAAACATGCATTAAGACTACTTTGTTGAGCTGTTGTGAGAATTAATTACATGGAAACCAAACACAGGGCTTCCTAACTAGGAGCCAGCCACAGAGGCCCAATGAATTTCCAGAGGTGCCCATGAAATTATACAAATGTATCCATGTTTTGCTGGGTAGAGGGTCCAGAGATTTCAGTGGATTCAAAGTCCATGGCCCCAGAAGAGCTTAAGAATCATCGACTTAGCCCCTAGTAAGCATGCAAAAAAAAGTAAATGCCTTTTTTCTCAATCCTTTCTCTTCTTTCAAATGTTGTCTTTGCTCTGATGTCATTAAGGAAATCATCTGTGTAGCATTTTGCTATGTCTCCTATGAAAGGGCCTGAATAGGAAGTTTCCTTTGGATTTTAGTGCCAGAAAAAAAAAACTTGGTTTCCCTGAGGAACTGGTGTGATTTTTCCTTCTAAGAAAGTTAAAACATTTAACAAGCTTTGATCTCTGCTCTGGCAAAATCTGAGTGGGGGTCATAAACACCATTAACTCTTGCAATTTATATAATTTATTCCTTCTTCTCCTTGATCAAACTCTTTCATTTCTAGCCTATTAAAACTACCAAATGCACTATCTCAAAACCTTTATGGCAGGGAAAAGAATGCAAGTATACCAAATATTTAGTATGAAAGGTAGTATGACCAATGCCTACAGAATATATATGAATTGGACTAAGACCACTTAGTTTAGCAAATTTCAGAATATTAAAAGATAGGCTTATAACAATAGATAGGCTTAGGACGAATAAAAAGCAGCATGACTTCATACACGCTGAAATGCATTTATTAGTCAAAGGGGATCATATAGGCTGAATAAAAATAGATTTATAAAAGGTTAATGTAAATGGCAGTTCCTTAATGAGTTAAGCTAATCCAGGGCATCTGAAACACTTCCCAAAGGTGAGGCTGAGGTTAAAGGGTTTAGTGATGATCTCTGAAATAGAGTCTTAAATGCTCCTGGAAGCACAGCACTAGGCTAGATGACCTGGGTGTTGGGCTTCTTTTGTTTCTGTGAGATTCCAAAGAATAAAGTTGAACCTACAAGTGTCTTAGTAAACACTAAATGGCTGCACAATGACGGAAACCCATTAAAACGTATTCAGAGGTAAAAATCATCAAGGACCCAAGAGAGTAAGAAAAGGTGAGAAATCACATGCCGATAGGAGACATCTGGCAAATTCAGCACTCTCCCACCGCCTCTTTAAGTCAGAGGTCACCACACTCAAGAAAGGCCCAAGATGGGGCACCTAGGTGGCTCAGTCGGTTAAGCCTCTGAATTCAATTCACGTCATGATCTCACGGTTCATGAGTTCAAGCCCCGCATCGGGCTCTGTGCTGACAGCTCAGAGCCTGGAGCCTGCTTTGGATTCTGTGTCCCTCTCTCCCTCTCTGCCTCTCCCCCTCTTGTACTCTATCTCTCAAAGATAAATAAACATTAAAAAAAAATTTTTTTTTTTAAAAAAAGAAAGGCCCAAGACACACAGACACATGCCTCTTAGCCAGTCTAAATCACTAAGTTGACTGGATCCAATCTTGATTTTTTTCTTTTAAGGGCATAAAGTTAAACATAAAGAGGAATCCAATTCTCATGTTTATACTAAATACAAGACCCTCAAATATGGTGTTTAAGAAATAACTCTCTGTACTTACCTTAGAAAAAGAAATTGTTGTATTCTGATACTGTGAGTGTATTTGGAAAATAAGAAAAGACACATTGCTGGAAATATGACGCAAAATGGCATCCTCTGGAAAGGGCCTGTTGAGCTCGAAGTATCTAAACTTCCCTACAGAAAATTCAAGAAGACCTACAATGGGAGAAACATTTCATTGTAACATCTGAACCTGTGATATCAATTTGTAGAAATCACATACGTAAACATACATGCATTGCTTAATTCTCAAAAAACCTGGGGAGATAAATAGTATTACTACTCCTATTTTACTGATGAGGACAAATTGGCTTAAAGAGGGGAAGCAGCTAGTAAATGGTGGAACTGAGAAAATGGAGAGAGGTGTTTCAAAAGATGTGAGCAATACTTAGAGTGCTGAGGATGCCTGAGGATGTTCAAGAATGCCCAAGGTGTCCAGCTCCTCGAACCCAGAAAAATCTCCCACTGCAGCAGCGATAATAATTATTCAAAATAGAGCCCTGGGGGGCACCTGGCTGGCTCAGTCAGTAGAGCATGAGACTTCTGATTGTCCTGATCAAGCCCTTTGTGGCACAGAGTTTACTTTTAAAAAAATTCAAAAAACTAAAAAATTAAAAAACAAGGGCCCCTGAATTTAAGGTTTAACCTTGAGGAGGTACTAACAACTATGAATACACTGAGGTTAAAAACAGAACTTGGAATGCCTGGATGGCTCAGTCAGTCGGCCAAGCGTCCAACTCCTGATTTCAACTCAGATCATGATCCCAGGGTCTTAGGATTGAGCCCTGTGTTGGGCTCTGTGCTGAGCAGGGACCCTGCTTGTGACTCTCCCTCACTCTCCCTCTGTCCTTCCCCCCACTTGTGCTCTCTCTCTCTCTCTCAAAAAAATAAACTATAAAAATAAAGTAGAAAAAAAGATTTAAATTTAATAAAGATGAAACAGAGTTGGTGAGATAGATTATAGGTCACTAGCATTCCATAGTGGAACGGTTTTATTTTAAAAGGAAATTAAAGTCAGTGGGTGGCAAAGGAGAATACCCCAGACATTAAATAACTTCAAACCCATTCTTATGTACCATTTCCCAAACGGGCTAATTTTCAACACTTTTTTTTTTTTTTTTTAAATACAAGTACTACTTCTGGATGATTAAAAAAAAGACTATCAACAATGGCTAACCAAAAAAGCTGAACAGAACATACAAAGAATCCTACGATGAGATCAAAGGTTACTCTCCATAAATTCCCCAAATTCCACTGATGCCATTATATTACCTTCATAACTTTTTATAAGTGATAGAAAAAAAGCTATTTGTAGTTATGATTTAATTTCTAAAACTCCAGAGAAAATTTTAATACTGGTAACAATGACAAATGAAGATGGTATATTTCCTTCTATTATGTTACTGGAAACACATTTTACATTTTATGTAGAACAAAACTCCAGCCAGAATACAGGTAAAAATATCAGGACGTATTTAACAAAATCTGGGTAGGAAAGTCTAGAAAATGTGAGAGAGTTTTTTGTTTTCCTTTTTATAAAGGGAAACAAGAAAAAATTTTTTACATTTTCCAGGCCTTCCCATCATCATGATTATTTTATCAGGAAACCAAATTATCCATAAAATTAAGCGGATCTCAGTAAGTGGCCCTAAAAACATTGCATGTGATGTATTTTGGTCCCATCTATCCTGTCTTCCAAGTCTTAAAAATGTCCCCAAATTCTAGCCTGTCAAACTAAAAACAGTATGTTTGTTTTCCCAGGAATTAATTGGATTTCCATCATTTAACTATCTGTCCAAAGCACTCAATTCATTTTTCACTTTGCATTTCTTTTAACGCCAGTGTGGTTAACATAACAGTGTTATATTAGCATCAGGTGTAGCACTCAGCTCATTTACCATCCTGCCTCTTCTAGTAATATTTCCAGTCTTTGTATTTGTTTTGTTTTAGTTTTTCCCTTTTCTTCCCCATTTTCTCTATCTGACAAATATTTATGAAGTACTTATGGACTACTTGCTCTACCTACTGGGTACTGTGACCAAAACTGGTACAAGTAAATTTGTAAAGGTTACCCAAGATTTCTGTAATTGTCACTAAATTTGCCCCTAAGTATATCTTAGAAATGGTTTTGATAATCTGTGTCTATCTCCCCTTACACAGGCCTTGAATCAAGACTCTATGCAGAACCTTTAGAAGCCCTGGAAGAGATTAAAGATACCACCTAGTGAAGTCCTGTGTCAAGCTTTTCTTAGCCTTCCCTTAACCTATCACACAGGGGTGAAAATAAATCACAACTCAGAAAGACTTGGAAAACCAAAGTTTTCAGTGCTTCAAAAGGCAGTAAGGAAAGACAGGACCACAGAAATTGAAATACATAATTAAACAGCTGGTAACTTAAAGTAAATAGGGGTATTGAAAGTAGGTATCCTTGTGAGTATATGAATACATATTAAGTGATTTTTCTTTTCTTCACACATATCACTGTTTATCAAATTTCTGTAGTGACAGTGAGATGTTCTTATCAGAAAGAAACTGCACAATTTGAAAAAACTTCCATTTTTTTTTTTTAATTTCCATTCTTGATGGCACTCAAAACACAGGTTCTACCTCAACACTTCATCTCAAATTTACAAAACAGGAACACACCCCAGACAAAATGATGACACTCTCAACACTCTTGTCACTCATTTTGTTTTTCCTGTAAATTGGTAATATTTGTCCAGACAATATCTAACCCTTATTATAGAAAGGTAAGAAATGTAGAGAAAATCAATACCTCCATCCAAGTATACTGTGCAGAAATAATCACTATTAACACACTGATATACATCTTTTAGGACTTAGGCAGATATCATGTAATATTTCTATCTACATAGATGGAAAAAGAAATATGTCTGATACAGCCCATTTAATAGGACATACTTATCTCTGAACATCAATACAAATAATTCTAGCTTTACCATTTTATTTTTATTTTTCATCCAGATTAGCTAGCATATGGTGCAACAATGATTTCAGGAGATTCCTTAGTGCCCCTTCCCATTTAGCCTATTCCCCCTCCCACAATCCCTCCAGTAACCCTCTGTCGTTCTCTATATTTTTGAGTCTCTTCTGTTTTGTCCCCCTCCCTGTTTTTATATTATTTTTGTTTCCCTTTCCTTATGTTCATGTTTTGTTTCTTCAAGTCCTCATATAAGCGAAGTCATATGATACTTGTCTTTCTCTGACTAATTTCACTTAGCATAATACCCTCTAATTCCATCCATGTAGTTGCAAATGACAAGATTTCATTCTTTTTGATTGCCAAGTAATACTCCATAGTATATATATATACCACATCTTCTTTATCCATTCATCCATTGATGGACATTTGGGCTCTTTCCATACTTTGGCTATTGTGGATAGCTCTTCTATAAACATTGGGGTGCATGTGTTTCTTTGAAACAGCACACCTGTATCCCTTGGATAAATGCCTAGGAGTGCAACTGCTGGGTCATAGGATAGTTCTATTTTTAGTTTTTTGAGGAACCTCCATACTGTTTTCCAGAGTGGCTGTACCAGGAGGCATTCCCACTAGCTTTACCATTTTAAAAGTTATATAATATTCCATTCTGTATGTAACCATTAATTATTCAACAAATCCCCTACTGATGAACATACAGGCTGTTACCATTCCAGCATAAATAGAAAATAATAGTTGTTTTTGTGAAAGAGTCTTCTAGAAAGCATATACACATATCAGGCAGTAAAACCTATTTGAGGTTTTTGCTGTGACAGTGTTAACAGATCACCTTTGATCTTAAATGGTTAAATTACCTAAGAAGTCTTGTTCTCATTAAGAAAATCAGAAATGAAAACAAACAGCCCATGTGAAAATATATAATGATCAGGACCATAACATTAAGTTACAGTCTCTGCTTCGGAATTCAATAAAAACACCTGGTTACAACTTTCATCTATTACTTCCTGGATTTCCAAAAGTTATGAAAAGATGACATCTCACTCACCCTCTTTCCCTAATCAAATACCTGTAGCAAGAACCAGGCAGATGCCAGATAACAAAGGAGACATTGCATTCATAATTTAAATAACTGATCACTTGACAAAATAAGTAGGGGTATTAAAAGGAGGTGCCTCTGGGGGTGTATTGTAAATAATTTTTTCTTTGCACACTTTCAAATTTTCTATAGCATTCCTAAGGTGTCCTTATTAGAAGGAACTTCTCATACAGTGGTTATCCACCCTGGCTGTGTTTTACAATCATCTGGAGGTGCTTTTTAAAAACTATTGCTGCCTAAGCCCCTATCCAGACCAGTTAAATAAAAATCCAAGGGGTTAGGGTCCAAGTGTCAGTTAAAAAACATTTATTGAAATAATATACATACAGGGGCACCTGGGCTGCTCAGTTGGTTAAGTGTCTGACTCTTGATACTGGCTCAGGTCATGATCTCAGGGTTCAGTTCCTGGGTTCAAGCCCCATGTCAGGCTCTGTACTGACAGTTCAGAGCCTGCTTAGGATTCTCTCTCCCTTTCTCTCTGCCCCTCCCCTGCATGTGTGTGTGCGTTCTCTCTCTCTCAAAATAATAAACATTAAAAAAAAAAGAAAAAAGAAAGAAAAGAAATAACATAAAGAGAAGTGCACATAGTTTACACTGCCAGGTGAAGAAACAGCATTCTACCATCTTAAAGGTCTTGTGGCCCGTTTCTATCACTAAGCCTTCCCTCCTGCCCAGAGGTACTGTGATCCTAACTTCAAACAAATTGATGGGCTTTGTCTGTTTCTGAAATTAAGTGGAATCATACAGGATGAATTCTTTTCTTTCTAGCTTTTTAAAAATCAATACCATCTGTGAAATTCATCTAAGCTACTACAAGTAACCACGATTTATTCATTCTCATTGTTATATACTTCTTAAAAGGAATAAACCACAATTTACTTATCTATTTTTCTGTAATCAACATTTGGATTATTTCTAGTTTGGAGTTATGAATTATGAAATGAACTCCAAACATTTTTTTGTACGTCCTTTGGTACACATATGTACGCATTTCTATTGGGTAGATCATAAGAGTAGAATCATCAGGTAATAGGGTATACTTACGCTCTGCTTTAGTAGATACTACCAAAGAGTTAACACCACATGGTTTTGCCAACTCACACTCCATCAACCTGTGGAAGAGTATCCTGGCTGCCCAATAGTCTCACCAACACTTGGTATCATCTGTATCTCTTCCGGGTGCACGGTGGTATATCACTGTGATTTCAATTTGCATTTTCTACTAAAGAGGTTAAGAACATTTTGGTTTGCTTATTGGCCATTATTAGGTATTCTCTTTGTAAAAGGGTCTGTGTTCAAGACTTTCATCTGTTTTATTTGTGTAAAACAATTTTTTTAACGTTTTATTTATTTTTGAGAGAGAGAGAGAGAGAGCGTGCGTACAGGGGAGGGCAGAGAAAGAGGGAGACACAGAATCCAAAGCAGGGTCCAGGCTCCGAGCTGTCACCACAGAGCCCAACGTGGGGCTTGAACCCACAAACCGTGAGATCATGACCTGAGCTGAAGTTGGAGGCTCAACCAACTGAGCCACACAGGCACCCCAAGACTTTTGTCCATTTTAAAAATCAGACTGTCCTGATTGAATTTTAGTTCTTTATACATCATGGGTAAATCTCCCATCCTTGTAAGTTGCTACCTTTACATTAACAGATTTAATTTTAATGTAGTCCAATTTCTTGGGGTTTTCTCTTATGCTTAGTCCTTTCTGTGTCATTCTAACCCGATCTTTGCCAACATATTCTAAGACTGTAAAGCTATATTCCCCATGTTAACTTCTACACCTTTGTTTTACCTTTGATATTTAAGTCTAAAATCAATCTAAAATTTAAAAAATAAGTCTAAAATTGATTTTTATATGTGGTATAAGGCAGGGGGTTAACAGGTTCATGTTTCCATATGTATACCCAGTTGACACAACAACCTTTATTGAAAATACCAGCATTTCCCTACTACTCTGCAATCCGACTTTTCACATAAGTCACCACATTTGTTGGTTTGTTTCTGGACTCTGACTTGTATTCCAGTGGTCTATTTGTTTCTCCTAACACCAATATTACCTTGTTTTCATTTCTGCCCCCAAATTTGTTCTTTCTCTTCAAGATTATCTTGACTATTTTTGGCCATTTTTCATTTCCATATAAATTTCAGAAAGCAGTTTGTCAATTTCCACACACACAAAAAAAATTGCTGGGAATTTGGGATGGCAACGAAGGTATTAAGGAGAAATGATACCTTTATAACACAAAATTTTCTGATTTATGAATCTGAGATATCCCTCTACTTATTTAGCTTCTCAATTTATCTCAAGAATGTTGTATGGTTTTTTTCTGTAGAGATCTTTACATATTCCATTATAACTATCCCTAAATATCCCATATTTCCTGATGCTACTGGAAATTCATTTTTTCTTTTAAATTTTAATTTCTAGCTGCCTAATCACCAATCTGCCTTTTTAAAAAGTTCTCCAAGTGATTCTAATGTTCATTCAGGTCTGAGGACTCCTAACACAATGTTTGATGAATTAGGAAAAGATAAATTTTTTTTTTCCTATTCTTAGTTATCTTTAACCTAACTTCTGTGTGAAAATCCTTTGTGAGTGTTACCTTGGCAATCTAATTGCCATTTCACAATTTTTATAGAAGATTGCATATTCACCAAACCATTTGTGGTTTGGCTCTTGGCTATGCAGGGCTTTGTTTTATTTGACATTCTGGTGCCTAGTACAGTACCAGTCACATATTTGGCACACAATAAATGGTATATGATTTATGTCCTCAGGAAAGTAATTTACTTCCTCTGGGCCTCAGTTTCCCCACGGCGAAATGGAGGTCACATACTGCATACATCATTTGGCTGCTGAAAGTATAAAACACATAGGGAAAACAATTTCAAGCTGTCCAATGCTACACAATAAAATATTGTTATTAACTTCCATAAGCTTTCCAGTATTTCAGAAGCTCATCTTATTTAGAAAACAAAGAAAAGAAAAAGACATCAGACATTCAATTTGGCCCTACCAATAAACTATACATGTCCAGCGTGAGCATCAAAGTGAGAAAGAGACTACCACGGAGTGACAAAGAAAAATACTGAAAATCAAGACTTTAACAATACAGTCTGGCAGAAAATGCATTTAATTTCTACTCAAAAACAGACATGTATCCAAAATATATCCTGAATAAGTTAACAGGAACTTAACTTCTCCTCTAAGCCATCTGGAAAAGGATTCGCTAGCAACATTTTATGAGGCATAATTAGATCTTATGACTTTGGGAGTGGGAAGGAAAAAGACAGCACATCAAACGATATTACAGACAAATGGCTAACATGGAGACAGAGCACTCAGGCCAAGGCTCTCCTCTCAAAAACAATGGCTCGGCTTTTTCTGCCAAAGATGTTTTCTGCCATCTAACTAACCCACAGTCAGGCACTCTTCTATTGTTCATATGCCCCCTCCATTCTTACCCAGGGTAATTGTTCTTTCTAATAATTTCTTTCTAAAAATAGCTGCCTAATCCTAATCTTCTCCTTTCCTTTCCCAATCAGATCCTAAACTCAAACCTTAAAGTTATCCAACTCTATTTTTTTTTTTTTTACTAAAATTTACCTCTCTGTGCTTTGACACAAATTCTAGATCTGTGAAAGCTTAGTTGTCATAATTCTCTACAGATGAACTATTAAAAAAAAAAAAACAGTTCAGATACTTTTTCATTTATGTCTTATGAATTTGCATTAGCCCCAGAAGCTGAAAGGAAACACAGAAATGTACATACTACCTTTCACACCTTTTAAAAGAGATCATTTTCAACTAAGTATACAAATGGCCTGCTACCTTAAATTTAGCACTACAGATAACACAAACATAGGTATTAAATACAAAAGTACAGAAATAGAAAAGATGTGGATCAAAGCCCTCCTGACTCAGGAGCCTTGATCAACTACAAATTCAATCTCTCAAATTCTCCACCTGTTAAAATGGAGACACCATCTCCATTACCTGCCTCATAAGGCTATTCTGAAGAATGAGAATTCACAGAATTAAGGGTAAAGTACCATACTCAATAGAATTTGGAGGGCAGCTTTGTTGAAGTGGAAGGGCCATGCAAATTAAAACTGCAGCAAGACACACTTGGGTTCAAATATCACCTGTGCCCCTAGCAATTGTTCACCTGTGTATTAAGCGAAATCCAGGGCCTCCGCTTCATCCTCTGCCAAGCAAGGAGGATAATTTACCTCCTGGGGTTGTGAGGATTAAATTACAATGCCATGGAAAGCACCTGGCACATACAGCACGTGGTGAACGCTAGTGCCATATTATTAACAAGGCTATTTTTTCTGCAAAAATATAACGGCCCTTTTCAGCTCTGGCCTTAAGTCCTCTGCGGCGATTCTACGATTCAGTTTGCACAAGAGCTTTCCAAACATGAGCAATGAGGAACACAACCACACTATTCAGAAAATACACTGGTTCAAAACTGCAACTGGTCTCTTAAGCTCAAAATAAAAGAATGTGATTAACCTCACGGAAAAGCACATGATTACCATCAGCCTAGCACAATTAGTGCTTTTTTTACGGTTCATATTAACAAACCACGAGCTATTCACCAAGCACATGCCCTACCATCCAAAGTCCCATTCTGGGACTTTGGAGAGCCTAACCAATGTGAAAGCATCCAGATTTTGGAGTGTAAAAAACCTCTGCAGCTTGGAGGAACATCATTCATAGAGCCCTTAGTTCTGCACCAAATCTCGCTGTCCAAGGACTCAGATATACCAATGGAGAGCAGAGGTGTTTTAATGTGTTAAATTAAACTTACAAACATGGCTTCTCTCAAAGGGAGATAAAAACGTGTCTGAACAGGAGAGTTACTTACCTCTCCCCATTTGCCCAGCCTAAATTAGGAGGTTGACGGTGAGGCCTCCTTAGCATCGAGTTTCCTTCTGCAGGAAAGGACCCTGATCCGTTCCCACCGGGTCTGAACTCATCAACTGCCCTGCTAGACGGACAGACCCCGAAGAGGGCTGCGACCTTGCAAGAAATGCAAAACCAACTTTGGGTTGCAGAAGTGAGGCGCCCCTGACCTTACCCTCGCTGGCGTTCCCGACGGCCTCGGCTCCACCGGTCACACCGGGTTTGGACGCCAGCATCGCCAGAACCAGCAGGCGAAGGAGACCCATGGCTGCCCGGGCCAGGCCCCGCAGCCTCACCGGCGCTACCCGGGGGCGCTCGTGCCGAGTTCCATCACTTTCGAGGTGCACACGCCGCACACCTGCCAGCCCCGCAGCGCCTGCGTGCAACGCCAGCCGCACGCCTCCACCCGTGGAGAGGTTTCCTGTTCCGGCAAAAACCCCGCAGCCCCATACTGCGCCTCTCCCCGCCCCCCTTACGTCACCGCCGCGGGTACCCTCCACGGCCTGCGGAGACCGAGGGGCGTTTCCAGCCGGCGCGCGCCTCCTCCCGGCGCCCGGTGGCGTCGCTGAGCGCCGCGCACCCCGCGAGTCCCGACGTGCCCGCGCGCGAGTGGGGAGTAGAGGAAACCCGGGGAAGTTCTGTGGTGTAACCTGCACTTCGTACTTTTGTATCTTTCCCAGTTACGAAAACCGCCGTTAGAGTAAAAAATAACTTTCTGTTGCGGGCTAACGTCTTCGGGCTCCTGTTCCGTGTTTAACTGCCGTTTGCAAAAAGGGAAAACAGGAAGGAATCCGGTGCTCAAGACGCACAAACAATGGGGTTTCCCTTAGTTGTTCAGGCCGACGTTAGTATGAAAATGCAGGAAGGAATTGAATTTGTGCACGGATTAGTACATTAGTGATGAGCACCACATTTAAAAATAAAGTTTCATTTTCTCTAAGCGAAATATCCTCGAAATAACCCAACTTCCTCTCCCAAATTTTATATATGAGCAATGTTTAAAGTACAGTAGTCCATGTGACAGATGGCTCGTGAGCTGATTGTGGAATTACGTTTATAGACTCAGTTATTTGGGGGAAGATTGCTCTGTTTTCTTTTGCCTGCTCTTCAAATTTTTCATTTAGATATTTTAATGGGCAACTTTCTTGAAAAATACATATTCGATTATTCCACTACTAAATTAAAAACCTGTAGCAATCACCATAATCCAAACAGGCACAACATTTTTCCCGTTTTCCCTCTTCCTGGTCCAAATGTCCATACCTTTGGTGGCACTGTCTATCCCTATGGTGTTTATTCACTGCCCCAAATGCTCTCATTCCTGTAACCCTCAATAGATGAAATCTCAGGATGATGATAAGAACAATTATAATAAGGGTAGCATTTGAATCAAAGGATGGATTTAATAAACTGGTAACTGATTAACTGAACCCTATTGGGGAGGCAGGATTAGAACCCTATTTCACCCTATCAAAATGAAATCCTGAAGTATTAAATAAAACCATAAGGGAGTTAGAAGAAAAAAATGCTTTAAAAAAACAAAAACAAAAAAACTTGATCTCAGAATGGAAGGAAACTTTTTTTTTTCCCAAAGAGTTTATTTAAGCAAGAATCTATTTGAATCTGAAAGCACCAAACAGGAAGTGGTTAGAAGCATTAAGGGGAGGAAATTTTTTTAAGTTTATTTATTTATTTTGAGAGAGAGAAAAAGCACTCGTGCGCAAAAGTGAGGAGAGGAGCAGAAAGAGAGGGGAGAGGGAGAATCTCAAGCAGGCTCAGCACTCTGAGTGCAAAGCCCGACTTAACTCACAAACCGTGAGATCTTGACCTGAGCCAAAATCAAGAGTCAGATGCTCAACAGACTGGGTCACCACCCAGGTGCCTCCTCAGGGGAGGAACTTTCTAAACAAAAAAAAAAAGCAAAGGAGGAAACAATACAGGAAAAGACTGGTAGATTTGGCTACTTAAAAATTTAAATTGGAGAGGGGGAGGCACCTGGGTGGCTCAGTTAGTTAGCCTCCGACCTCTTGGGCTCAGGTCATAATTTTGCGGTTTGTGAGTTCAAGCCCTGCCTCTGGGCTCTGTGCAGATGGCTAGAAGCCTGGAGCCTGCTTTGGAGCCTGTGTCTCCCTCTCTCTCTGCTCCTCCCCTGCTCATGCTCTCCCAAAAATAAATAAACATTTTAAAAAAGTTAAATTTAAAAAAAGTTAAAGTTAAATTTAAAAAAAGTTAAATAAACAAAAAAAAAAAAGTCCCTGGGGTGGCTCAGTCAGTTGAGTGTCTGACTCTTGATTTTGGCCCAGGTCATGATCTCACTATTGTGGGAGGGACCTGTGTCAGGCTCCCTACTGAGCATGGAGCCTGCTTGGGATTCTCTCTCTCTCTCTCTCTCTCTCTCTGCCCCTTTCCCACGCGAAAGCATGTGCTCTCTCTCAAAGAAAAAAAATGTTTTTCAAAAATCATGTTTTAGAAGACAACTGATTGTGAAGTATTTATGAAAATGCAAGTTACAAAGCAATAAATATATGTAGTATGACCTTTGTTTTCTTTTTATTCATGTTTATATGCACATATCTAAATGTTTATAAAAACATATCTAAATGTTTACTATTTTTAAGTTTTATTTATTTTGAAAGAGAGAGAACATGAACGAACAGGGAGAAGCAGAGAGAGAGAGGGAGAGAGAAAGAATCCCAAGCAGGCTCCATATTGTCAGTGCAGAGCCCGATTTGGGGTTTGAACCCATGAAATGTGAGGCCGTGACTGAAGCCTAACTCACGAGTCAGACACTTAACTGACTGAGCCACCCAGGCACCCCAACATATCTAAATGTTTAAAATAGTTATCTCTGAGTGAATGGATTAAGAATAATTTTTCCACATTTCTGCACTTTGTAAAAAATTCAACATTGAACAGGTATTGCTTTGAATAAAAAATTTTAATTTTTAAAAGATATGTATAATTTTAAAGATTTTCTTAGAAAAGCGTTCAGGATAACAGTCCACCTTCCTGAGTAGGACACAATGGTTTTCATGATGTAGTTCCTGTCCACCTCTCCAGGTTCATGCTGCAATTAAATTTAATTCCTCTATGTTAGCCACTGAATTAATTTCAGTTTCCTGAACTAACCCCATTCATTGTCTCCCCTTCATACCTTTGCATAGCAGTTCCCTTTGCCTGCAGAGGACAGCTGATGACAGATGTGTCAGCAATCAGAAGAGGGCTTTATTACCTTGGCCCTGAAATACTGTGACAGCTTGGGAAAAATATTGGCTGAGGTTCCTTGCTCTTGTCAGAGTTCCACTGGAAAGCTATGAATCAAATTGGCTCAGGAGCTTTGCAGGTAAGTTTCTCAAGCCACGAATTGAAAGAAAATGCAAAAACTGAGAAGATTCCCAAACCCCAAATACAGATAACTAGAGCCTTAAAGTCTGCTTAAAATTTAGAAAAGGAAGGAAGAAAAGCAACCTATCCTAGATTTTTTTTTAGAAAACCCAAGATCTTGTATAGAGATGGGAACAGGGCTCCAGGGGAGAGGCAGAAAAGGCATTCTGTGAAACTGGCTCAACTCTTTTAACAACTTTTTTGTTTCTGTGGGTTACATTGTTTTGACAGTGTTTATTAAATATAATCCAATAAATGTTTACTTAGTAACTATTACATGGAAATTATTATGCTAGAAAATTTATTCATTTAGTCTGCAAATATGCATTCATTGGCTTCTATGTGCCATGCTAAATGCTGGGTGCTAGGTATTGGAAATACAGAGAAAATTAAAATGTTTCCTGTTCACGAGGAGCTCATGGTAGTGAGTTAGTGATGTATGAATAATCACACCTCGGGGCACCTGAGTGGCTTAGTGGGCTCAGTCTGACTCTTGGTTTTGGCTCAGGTCATGATCTCATGGTTCATGAGTTCAAGCCCCAAACTGGGCTCTGCTATGATAATATGGAGCCTGCTTAGGATTCTCTCTCTCCTCTCTTTCTGCCCCTTCCCCACTCAGGCATGCATGCATGCATGCATGCACACACACACACACACGTGCACACACGGCTCTCTCTCTAAATAAATAAATAAACTTTTAAAAAATGAATAATTACACCTCAATATGCCAAGTGCAATAACAAAAGTATAAGGAACAATGGTGATGAAGATTGGGAGCAATTAACTTAGTGTAGGTTTCCAGGAAGTTTTTCTAAAAAAACAGAAATGTTTAAAACAAGGTGAGTGGATGGTCAACAAGGGGATGAAGGGAGTCTAGTATACTAAATGCTTATTTATAGTATTTCAGCCCAGTGCTTGGAATGTTTTAGATGTTTAGTAAATTGTGACTGAGTAGGTAATAAAGGTAGTTAAGAGTCTAAGCTGTTAAGTTAAAGAGTTGTTAAAGATTTTTTTTTTCTGAAAAAATAGGGAGTCACTACAGATTAAAAAAAAAATCAAAGTACTTACCACAAGACTGGCTATGAGTTGATAATTGAAGCTGGGTGATGAGTACATTCGTGTCCACCTTACTATCCTACTTTTGTATAGGTTTGAAACTTTTAATAATATGAAGCTTGGGGTGCCTGGCTAAGTCGGAAGAGCATGGACTCTTGATCCTGGGGTTGTGAGTTTGGGCCCCATATTGGGTGTAGAGATTACTAAAAAAATAAATAAATAAACTTAATATGTAATACTGGGTTTCTACTCTTCAAACCATATAATCAGTTGGGGATGCAAGAAAAGCAAATGAAAAAGCATACGAAAAAGTGTAAAAATCAGAAAATGGAAAAAGGAGAGATCCATGTGAACTCCAGTAATTCTTAAAATGTACATGAAAAAGGTAAAACTTTAAAAGATAGAGTATAAATTAAATGATGACAAAGAAATTGTTTTGACAAAGGTAAACAACAAGGAAAGAGGTAGACTAGTAGCTCTCAACTGGCGGAAGTTTTGCCCCACAGGAGACATTTGGGAATATCTGGAGATATTTTGTATTGTCACAATTGGAAGGGGAGTTTGCTGTTGTCACTTCATGGGTAGAGGACAGTGATGATGCTAAACATTCTACAATGGGCAGGATAGCATTCCAGAAAAAATAATCCAGCCTAAAATGTCAATAGTGCTGCTGTTGAGCAATCCTGAACTAGATACAAAGCAGTGCTTTTGGAAGGTGGGTTTTTTTTCCCTGAAGTCCACAGCTTCAAGGGATTCATAAACCCCTTTAAAACGTATGAAAAATTTCAAGCCTGGTCTGAGGAAAGGATCCATAGCTTTCATCTGATTCTTAAAGGTGTCCATGGCCGGAAAAGGCTTACAGAGCCCAGGAAAGACAAGGGTTCAGGGACTGTGGATGAATAATCTGATTATTTCACACAATATTATTGGGAGAGGAGGCTGGATTTGTTTGCTAAAGACAGATTACAGTGAATCCTGAAAACCAAGCCAAGATGGCTGTACATCAACCTGAGGTCTCTATGGAGCTACCGAAAATCTGTAAGGAAGATAATGAGAGGACAATAACTGAGTCACAACATGAGTTGTCTTGAAGTGGTTCCTCTGCCGTGGGTGCCCAGGTTTTCTTCAATCAGGCCACAAAACAGTATTCTCCTTTATGGGCTCTTTCATTCATCCCTCTATTATCTAACCAGGCACCAACCCATGTTAATATTTCCTTCAAAACGAGCCTTTCTTCTTTTCTCATCAGAGTTAATAACCTAGTCTAGGCCCAACCCATTTCATTATTGGAATTTCAAAGCCCTCCTCCTAATGAGCCCCTGGCTTATTCAAACCTAGCACCTAACATACTTCTTGGTACATGGCAAGCATTCAATAAGGTACACTCTCAACTGAGGGTGAGAAGAAAAGGTCAGTCACAAGAATATCCTACATTACAATTAAAACAAATTAGAGTTATCTCTTGTAATCCCATTATGGGGGGAAGTGCCTTACCTGGAGAGGTTCCTAATTAGGTCCCAGCAGGTATATAGATTGGGGATTGAGGAGAAGTAGTGGTGAAGCAGAAGTAGAGCATCCCAGCTAGGGGTGGGGTAAATCCAACAAGCTGAGTTCTCAAAGTATAATTTCCCCCACCCTCTCCCAACTCCAGTAGGGTAATCAGGAACAATCAGCCCAAGAAGGAAGGTGTATGAGGTTGTCTCAAGTCCACATACCAGTCATTTGCTGATTCCAGGCTCACTTGTTGCCAGACTATCCTCAGGCTACAACTTTTCTTAGATACCAAGTTTCTCTCTGTCTTTCTTTAAGTAATCTCTACACCCAACATGCGGTTCAAATTCAGAACCCGGATATTAAGAGTCACACATGGGGCCCCCCGGGTGGCTCAGTCGGTTAAGCATTGGACTTTGGCTCAAGTCATGATCTCAGGGTTGGTGGTGTCAGCTGTGCTGACAGCTCAGAGCCTGGAGCCTTCTTCGCAATCTGTGTCTCCCTCTCTCTGTGCCCCTCCCAGGCTTGCACTGTGTGTGCCACTCTCTCAAAACTTAATAAACATTAAAAAACAAACAAAAATAAAGAGTCACACACACCTTGGACTCAGCCAGCCAGGCTTCCCAGATACCAAGTTTCTACTACCTTCCTTCACACTTAAACCCTCAATAGATGTCGAGGCTAAGTCTAAATTGCATACCGTATCTGTTTAAAAATTGCCCCTGCTCTACCTACACGTAAGGCTTGTTTTCCAGGAACCTCCACTCTCCACTCCACTAACCTTCTGTTCCTCTCTGTCACACGAACGAGGTGCTTATTAGTTACCTACAGTCAAACCTTACCTCTTAACTCCAAATGCTCCTCTTCCGCCTCACCTTTGCCCATGGAAACCTTCCCTTTCCATCCATACTCTTCCAACACAGTCAATACAGCTCGATTTAGTATTTAATTGTTTCGGACACTTTCCAGCCCATGTGTGTCAGCTCACCCAGCACACCCACACTGAGAATTAAAGCACGCACCCAGTCTCCAACTTAGGTAGCGCTCGCCCCCCCCCCCCAAAAGCAACAGAGAAGGCACCCTAACGCAGCAAAGATGGCCTGGTGAATTTTAATTTGGATTTTTTTGAAGATAAAATCGGTATCGCGACCCCCCAAATATTTTTGAGTTGCCTGCTGTGTACATGTATTGTGGGCCACCTGGAAAACCAAAGCAACTTAACGCAAGTATTCAAGGCAATGCCTTAAAATGAATACAAGGGAGGATAAGGAAAATTACTTTTAAAACCGCAGAATCTAACAATCTCCCCAAAGTGTCTAAAACCCCAAAGCCTCGAGAACAGTCTGTTGGACCCAAAAACGAACGGACTCGGAACAAAGGTGAAATTACTCAAACTGCTCGGAGCAGAGCTCCGCGGCTGGAGCTAGCCTAACTAAAGTCTCCGGAAAGTCCAACCCTCCCTCTTCGTGGGGCGTGGAGTTCCTCTCGACTCCACCCCTTCCAAGAATGCTGCCCCGTGATTGGCCCGACGCGTCCTGAAGCTGCCCAATCGCGGACGAGCAGCTGCATTAGCCTCCTTAGTTTACGGGAGGAACATGGCGGATCGTCTCACACAGCTGCAGGACGCGGTGAACTCGGTGAGCAATTTGGGTCTATTAGTCTCTGTCTTCTCCTTTCCTAAGGTGAAGCAAGAGAGCAAAAGGGGCCTGAAAAACAACCCCGCAAGTGGGGAGCGAACTGAGGCAGGGCTTCCGCAAAAAGCGCCGGTGGCGACGGCGTGAGGCGGCGCGGCGTTCTGGGAGGTTTGAGGGCGGCTGCCGGCGTTGCGGAGGGCTGAGGGAGAAAACAAGCAGCCTCTTTCGCCTGAAAAGTAGAGCATCTCTCTACCAGGACACTTAGGCGTCACGGCCCTGTCCTGTTCTCTGGGAGCAGTTTTCTTTTATTGTCAGCAGTGCTTACGAGATCACTTGTCTTTCGGGGGAAAGGGGACAAGCCGCAGAAGCTTCTTTTTCTCTTACCGGTTTTGAGCCGCGGAGGAAAACCAGTGCTCTTGATTTTTGGATCTTTTTCATTAAATGTCAGCCAAGAGTATTCCTTCGCGAGGACTTTTCAGATTGAGGGGGGAGTGATGGTGACGTGAGATGTTTTGTTTTATCTTAGTTGCTTCCTATGGACAAAGAGTCTGATTCCATCTCTTGGCGACTCCCTAGCGTAAATTAGTTTGGGGAAAACTGACATCTTTATGAAAGTGAATCTTCTAGTCCTTGGATAGGTTCCGATTTATTTAAGTCATCTTTAATGTGTCTCAAAAAGCCTACTTCCTGTTAAGGGCCAAATCATCCCCCTTACTTTGATCCTTCTGATTATTTTTCCTATTGTGCCTAACTGGCAAGTACTGAATATGCAAACTACAGGATTCGTATACTCATTGCCGTTAAGAGTTAAACAATTTCTCATCGGTAGTTATATTTCTTATTGTCATTCTATTTATAATAGACAGACAGGTAAACTGTCTGTGTAGAGATGATATGTTGACTGGAAAATCAAAGTATCTGGTCCTTTGCCAGTTTTGTCCACACTGGAAGCTAAGAACTTGGGATTATTCTTACTCCATCAATCTTCGCACACGTCAGGGGTGTGAATCTGATTGTGAGAAACTGGTCTACTAGTGCATAAAATGAGACCTTTTAGGACTGAGAGGGCCAGCCCCTAAATGTTGATAAATTCACCAGGATAAATTCTACTTTACGGTGACTTGTCTGGGCTGCCGGCCAGCGTCCCTCTGGGAGATATTACTTTGAAGCTTTTGAAAATCCAATTGCAGTGATGCTGCTGGGTAGAAATGTTATTTTAGGAGAAATGTTGCATATTCATGCATGTCTTATAACTGGAAGGATGATAGGGCAAAGTGAATATGGCCTTAACTCCAGGGTAGGCATGCTGATAATTGGATTTTGGAGAGAAACCTCTAGGTTAACTAGTGTGAATGCCTACTATGTATGCAAGCACTCTCATGTTTACAAAGAAAGACTCCTTAAGGAGTTTACAGCCTAATTAGAAAGATGTCAGATACTCAAGAGACATTTAGATAATGCAAAAGTAGCATGTGATTAGGTATTTATAATGAATCAACTGTCTTAAGCTGAAAGTTGGAAGAGTGCTATGAGCTAAATAGCTAAGAGATTAGCATTGATCTGAATAATAATTATTATTAAAATAACGTGTTTTACACTCTGAGAACTCTGTGAGGGCAGAAACTACGTCTCTTGTTTACTGTATCACTACAATGTTTATATACAGCGGTTGTCATAGAGTGGATTTTCGACAAATATTTGTTGAATCAGTGGATCTTGAGAGCTTTTGAAGGACAGAAGAGATAGCCACTGTGTTGAATAATTTTGTGTGTGTTCATCTTCTCTATTCTGCCAAACAGTGTTGTAATGTGAGAATGTCCCTAATTTAAAAATGGAAAATAAACCCTATTCAGGTTGCTAGAACCAGAATTAGAATCCACATTTGTACAGTTTCTGAGCCCTTGCTATGGCTCCATTACAAGTACCAAAACATGAGAAAAACAGTATAGTCCGGAGTGAATTTATCACTAGTTAGGTATATATGAAGGAGTAGTAGAAAATGAATAAGTAGAGATGACTTCGATTGTTGAAAGCTTTGAAACAGCCTGAATCGTTGGAGATGAATCTTAAAGGCCATGATGGGATGAGCTCAAAATTTTTAAGCAGGGTAAAATAACATAGTGAAGCAGAAAACAAGGAGATTGTTGTAACAGTACTGATGTGAGATAATTGACTGAACTAAGGCAGCAGCAATGATAGAAGGAAAAGGGAAATAGTAACAGAAAGACTTGAAGATGAAGGGAACCTAAGAGTTTGAAATTAGACTGGCTAACTAGGAGATTCTTTTTTTTTTTTTTAATATGTCTTCTATAAATTTTATTTATTTATTTATTTATTTATTTATTTATTTAATATATGAAATTTACTGTCAAATTGGTTTCCATACAACACCCAGTGCTCATCCCAAAAGGTGCCCTCCTCAATACCCATCACCCACCCTCCCCTCCCTCCCACCCCCCATCAACCCTCAGTTTGTTCTCAGTTTTTAACAGTCTCCTATGCTCTGGCTCTTTCCCACTCTAACCTCTTTTTTTTTTTTTTTTTCCTTCCCCTCCCCCATGGGTTTCTGTTACGTTTCTCAGGATCCACATAAGAGTGAAACCATATGGTATCTGTCTTTCTCTGTATGGCTTATTTCACTTAGCATCACACTCTCCAGTTCCATCCATGTTGCTACAAAAGGCCATATTTCATTTTTTCTCATTGCCACGTAGTATTCCATTGTGTATATAAACCACAATTTCTTTATCCATTCATCAGTTGATGGACATTTAGGCTCTTTCCATAATTTGGCTATTGTTGAGAGTGCTGCTATAAACATTGGGGTACAAGTGCCCCTATACATCAGCACTCCTGTATCCCTTGGATAAATTCCCAGCAGTGCTATTGCTGGGTCATAGGGTAGATCTATTTTTAATTTTTTGAGGAACCTCCACACTGCTTTCCAGAGCGGCTGCACCAATTTGCATTCCCACCAACAGTGCAAGAGGGTTCCTGTTTCTCCACATCCTCTCCAGCATCTATAGTCTCCTGATTTCTTCATTTTGGCCACTCTGACTGGCGTGAGGTGGTATCTGAGTGTGGTTTTGATTTGTATTTCCCTGATAAGGAGCGACGTTGAACATCTTTTCATGTGCCTGTTGGCCATCCGGATGTCTTCTTTAGAGAAGTGTCTATTCATGTTTTCTGCCCATTTCTTCACTGGGTTATTTGTTTTTCGGGTGTGGAGTTTGATGAGCTCTTTATAGATTTTGGATACTAGCCCTTTGTCCGATGTGTCATTTGCAAATATCTTTTCCCATTCCGTTGGTTGCCTTTTAGTTTTGTTGGTTGTTTCCTTTGCTGTGCAGAAGCTTTTTATCTTCATAAGGTCCCAGTAATTCACTTTTGCTTTTAATTCCCTTGCCTTTGGGGATGTGTTGAGTAAGAGATTGCTACGGCTGAGGTCAGAGAGGTCTTTTCCTGCTTTCTCCTCTAAGGTTTTGATGGTTTCCTGTCTCACATTCAGGTCCTTTATCCATTTTGAGTTTATTTTTGTGAATGGTGTGAGAAAGTGGTCTAGTTTCAACCTTCTGCATGTTGCTGTCCAGTTTTCCCAGCACCATTTGTTAAAGAGACTGTCTTTTTTCCATTGGATGTTCTTTCCTGCTTTGTCAAAGATGAGTTGGCCATACGTTTGTGGGTCTAGTTCTGGGGTTTCTATTCTATTCCATTGGTCTATGTGTCTGTTTTTATGCCAATACCATGCTGTCTTGATGACTACAGCTTTGTAGTAGAGGCTAAAGTCTGGGATTGTGATGCCTCCTGCTTTGGTCTTCTTCTTCAAAATTACTTTGGCTATTCGGGGCCTTTTGTGGTTCCATATGAATTTTAGGCTTGCTTGTTCTAGTTTCGAGAAGAATGCTGGTGCAATTTTGATTGGGATTGCATTGAATGTGTAGATAGCTTTGGGTAGTATTGACATTTTGACAATATTTATTCTTCCAATCCATGAGCAGGGAATGTCTTTCCATTTCTTTGTATCTTCTTCAATTACCTGCATAAGCTTTCTATAGTTTTCAGCATACAGATCTTTTACATCTTTGGTTAGATTTATTCCTAGGTATTTTATGCTTCTTGGTGCAATTGTGAATGGGATCAGTTTCTTCATTTGTCTTTCTGTTGCTTCATTGTTAGTGTATAAGAATGCAACTGATTTCTGCACATTGATTTTGTATCCTGCAACTTTGCTGAATTCATGTATCAGTTCTAGCAGACTTTTGGTGGAGTCTATCGGATTTTCCATGTATAATATCATGTCATCTGCAAAAAGCGAAAGCTTGACTTCATCTTTGCCAATTTTGATGCCTTTGATTTCCTTTTGTTGTCTGATTGCTGATGCTAGAACTTCCAGCACTATATTAAACAACAGCAGTGAGAGTGGGCATCCCTGTCGTGTTCCTGATCTCAGGGAAAAAGCTCTCAGTTTTTCCCTGTTGAGGATGATGTTAGCTGTGGGCTTTTCATAAATGGCCTTTATGATCTTTAAGTATGTTCCTTCTATCCCGACTTTCTCAAGGGTTTTTATTAAGAAAGGGTGCTGGATTTTGTCAAAGGCCTTTTCTGCATCGATTGACAGGATCATATGGTTCTTCTCTTTTTTTTTTGTTAATGTGATGTATTACGTTGATCGATTTGCGAATGTTGAACCAGCCCTGCATCCCAGGAATGAATCCCACTTGATCATGGTGAATAATTCTTTTTATATGCTGTTGAATTCGATTTGCTAGTATCTTATTGAGAATTTTTGCATCCATATTCATCAGAGATATTGGCCTGTAGTTCTCTTTTTTTACTGGGTCTCTGTCTGGTTTAGGAATCAAAGTAATACTGGCTTCATAGAATGAGTCTGGAAGTTTTCCTTCCCTTTCTATTTCTTGGAATAGCTTGAGAAGGATAGGTATTATCTCTGCTTTAAACGTCTGGTAGAACTCCCCTGGGAAGCCATCTGGTCCTGGACTCTTATTTGTTGGGAGATTTTTGATAACCGATTCAATGTCTTCGCTGGTTATGGGTCTGTTCAAGCTTTCTATTTCCTCCTGATTGAGTTTTGGAAGAGTGTGGGTGTTTAGGAATTTGTCCATTTCTTCCAGGTTGTCCAATTTGTTGGCATATAATTTTTCATAGTATTCCCTGATAATTGTTTGTATCTCTGAGGGATTGGTTGTAATAATTCCATTTTCATTCATGATTTTATCTATTTGGGTCATCTCCCTTTTCTTTTTGAGAAGCCTGGCTAGAGGTTTGTCAATTTTGTTTATTTTTTCAAAGAACCAACTCTTGGTTTCGTTGATCTGCTCTACCGTTTTTTTAGATTCTATATTGTTTATTTCTGCTCTGATCTTTATTATTTCTCTTCTTCTGCTGGGTTTAGGCTGCCTTTGCTGTTCTGCTTCTGTTTCCTTTAGGTGTGCTGTTAGATTTTGTATTTGGGATTTTTCTTGTTTCTTGAGATAGGCCTGGATTACAATGTATTTTCCTCTCAGGACTGCCTTCGCTGCGTCCCAAAGCGTTTGGATTGTTGTATTTTCATTTTCGTTTGTTTCCATATATTTTTTAATTTCTTCTCTAATTGCCTGGTTGACCCACTCATTCGTTAGTAGGGTGTTCTTTAACCTCCATGTTTTTGGAGGTTTTCCAGACTTTTTCCTGTGGTTGATTTCAAGCTTCATAGCATTGTGGTCTGAAAGTATGCATGGTATAATTTCAATTCTTGTAAACTTATGAAGGGCTGTTTTGTGACCCAGTATATGATCTATCTTGGAGAATGTTCCATGTGCACTCGAGAAGAAAGTATATTCTGTTGCTTTGGGATGCAGAGTTCTAAATATATCTGTCAAGTCCATCTGATCCAATGTATCATTCAGGGCCCTTGTTTCTTTATTGACTGTGTGTCTAGATGATCTATCCATTTCTGTAAGTGGGGTGTTAAAGTCCCCTGCAATGACCACATTCTTATCAATAAGGTTGCTTATGTTTATGAGTAATTGTTTTATATATCTGGGGGCTCTGGTATTTGGCGCATAGACATTTATAATAGTTAGCTCTTCCTGATGGATAGACCCTGTGATTATTATATAATGCCCTTCTTCATCTCTTGTTACAGCCTTTAATTTAAAGTCTAGTTTGTCTGATATAAGTATGGCTACTCCAGCTTTCTTTTGGCTTCCAGTAGCATGATAAATAGTTCTCCATCCCCTCACTCTCAATCTAAAGGTGTCCTCAGATCTAAAATGAGTCTCTTGTAGACAGCAAATAGATGGGTCTTGTTTTTTTATCCATTCTGATACCCTATGTCTTTTAGTTGGCGCATTTAATCCATTTACATTCAGTGTTATTATAGAAAGATACGGGTTTAGAGTCATTGTGATGTCTGTATGTTTTATGCTTGTAGTGATGTCTCTGGTACTTTGTCTCACAGGATCCCCCTTAGGATCTCTTGTAGGGCTGGTTTCGTGGTGACAAATTCCTTCAGTTTTTGTTTGTTTGGGAGGACCTTTATCTCTCCTTCTATTCTAAATGACAGACTTGCTGGATAAAGGATTCTCGGCTGCATATTTTTTCTGTTTAGCACACTGTAGATATCGTGCCAAGCCTTTCTGGCCTGCCAAGTTTCAAAGGAGAGATCAGTCACGAGTCTTATAGGTCTCCCTTTATATGTGAGGGCACGTTTATCCCTTGCTGCTTTCAGAATTTTCTGTTTATCCTTGTATTTTGCCAGTTTGACTATGATATGTCGTGCAGAAGATCGATTCAAGTTACATCTGAAGGGAGTTCTCTGTGCCTCTTGGATTTCAATGCCTTTTTCCTTCCCCAGTTCAGGGAAGTTCTCAGCTATAATTTCTTCAAGTACCCCTTCAGCACCTTTCCCTCTCTCTTCCTCCTCTGGGATACCAATTATGCGTATATTATTTCTTTTTAGTGTATCACTTAGTTCTCTAATATTCCCCTCATACTCCTGGATTTTTTTATCTCTCTTTCTTTCAGCTTCCTCTTTCTCCATAACTTTATCTTCTAGTTCACCTATTCTCTCCTCTGCCTCTTCAATCCGAGCTGTTGTCGTTTCCATTTTGTTTTGCATTTCGTTTAAAGCGCTTTTCAGCTCCTCATGACTGTTCCTTAGTCCCTTGATCTCTGTGGCAAGAGATTCTCTGCTGTCCTGTATACTGTTTTCAAGCCCAGCGATTAATTTTATGACTATTATTCTAAATTCACTTTCTGTTATATTATTTAAATCCTTTTTGATCAGTTCATTAGCTGTTGTTATTTCCTGGAGATTCTTCTGAGGGGAATTCTTCCGTTTGGTCATTTTGGATAGTTCCTGGAGTGGTGAGGACCTGCCTAACTAGGAGATTCTTAATGCAAATTAGATATTAAACAAAGGAAACAGTTGATTTGGGGCTCTGGCCTTTTTTTTTTTTTTTTTTTTTAATGCTTTCTTTCTTCCTTCTTTTTCTTCTTCTTCTTCTTTTTTTTTTTTTTTTTTTGATGTTTATTTATTTTTGAGAGCGCACAAGCTGGGGAGGGGCAGAGAGAAAGGGGAACCAAAGATTCGAAGCAGGCTCTGTACTGACAGCAGTGAGCCCGATGCGGGGTTCGAACTCATGTACCCAGAGATCATGACCTGAGCTGAAGTCAGACACTCAACTGACTGAGCCACCCAGGCACCCCAAGTTCGGTCATTTAAATAATGGTAGAGAAACTTAGTGGAAATGGCCATTCGCTGATTGGAAGTAAGGAATTGAGGTTCAGGTGGCACCTGTGTGGCTTAGTCTGTTGAGCTCAGGTGATAACCTCACGGTTGGGGAGTTAGAGCCCCGCATCAGCTCCCTGCTTGTCAGCACAGAGGTGGCTTTGGATCCTCTGTTCCCCTCTCTGTCTGCCCCTCCCCCGCTTACGCGCTTTCTCAAACATTAACAAAAAAAGGAATTGAGGTTCAAAAGGTCAGGACTATTGAGGGAAGTTGGTGGGGGAAGATAGGAGTCTTAAGTTTGGAGATAGTGAGGAATTGGTATTCTCGGTCCTGAAAACTTAAGGAATACTTTTAGAACACTGAGTTTACAACTTGAGTCATGGAGAAAAACATTTCTGAATACTTAAGGGATAGTCTTTTTTTTTTTTTTTTAATTGAGGTATAATTGACATATAACATTAGCTTCAGGTGTACAACATAATGGTATTTGTGTGTATTGTGAAATGATCACAATTAGTTTAGTTAACATGTCACCATATGTAGTTACAAAGTTAAATTTTTTTCTTGTGATGAGAACTTCTAAGATTAGCAACTTTCAAATATACAGTACAGTATTAACTGTAGTCACCATACTATACATCTTAACTTACTTATTTTATAACTGGAAGTTCATACCTTTTGACCCCCTTCCCTTATTTTGCTCACCTTCACCCCCACCTCTCCTCTGATAACCACCAGTCTGTCCTCTGTTTATGAGCTCAGTTTTTGCTTTGTTTAGATTCCATATATAACTAAGATCATGTAATATTTCTTTTTCTCTGAATTATTTCACTTAGTGTAGTGCCCTCAAGGTCAATTCATGTTGCAAATGGCAAGATTTCCCTTTTTTTTAATGAACAAATAGTGTTCCTGTTGGTGTGTGTACCACAATTTCTTTATCCATTCATCCATCAATGATCTTAAGACTTCTTAAGGTAAAGTATTTTTCCTGCTATTTCTTTATACTTGTACCTACTTTAGTCTCAAAAAAGGGATCATATACTTTATATGAGTCACACATTTTAAAATTTGTCCTACGGCCATATTTAGATATTTGCCAGTCAAATTTGCCGTTTCCCACCACTGCCCAAAAAAGTCCTTATTTATGCTTGTAACAAATATTGGCGTATATTTCTCTTATCATTCTACTACCTTGGAAAGAAAAGAAAGATTATTTTGTGTTTCTTTTTATCTGTTTCAACTACATTGACACCAAACCTAGTTTCTTTGTGTGATTAAAACATTTAATCATTGTAAATAACTGGCTAATTTTATCCAAAATTGTTCCTGTTTTATTCCCTTGTTTAGAGATCGTTATTACAGAAACTTATTTTTGTTGCTATTACCAGTCACAGTCTTTAAAACTGATAAATCCTTTCTAACGCTGATACATTTTCTTTGGCTTCAAGCTTGCAGATCAGTTTTGTAATGCCATTGGAGTGTTGCAGCAGTGTGGCCCTCCTGCCTCTTTTAGTAATATTCAGACAGCAATTAACAAAGATCAGCCAGCTAATCCTACAGAAGGTAAATAGATTATAGATTTTCTTGGCTTCTCTTAGTTTGACCCTCATATATTGTGATCCTTTAAAATTAAACTTATTGAGAAATATAGCTTCATTATGGCTTTCTTAAAATCTGGTTGTTTGAGAATATTACTGCAAATTTTGTTATAAAATAAATGAATTTGTTACAGTCAATTTATATTACATCTCATATTTCTGTTCATGTCAAATAACGGATGGTTACTCCTTTAGAAATGAATGTGTGTGATTTTACCTGAATTTCACTTGAGGGACCTTCATAAAGAAGGCATCCCATTTACAGATTCCTTCATTCAAGTGACTGGCATATTGTCCTAAAAAATGAAATGATTATGTTTAATTGCCAATTTGAGTTAATAGTAAAGCTAATTCTCAAATATGTAACGGGATTGGTGTGTTAAAATTTAATCATTTGAAGCCCAGTACAGAAAAAGTTTATGAAATTTCCTGGTTTTATTAGCCTTGAATTTAGTTTCTGTTTCTGAAAACCTGAGATTCCCTAATACTCTAAATTAGTAATATCTTTCTTTAGAATATGCCCAGCTTTTTGCGGCACTGATTGCACGAACAGCAAAAGACATTGATGTTTTGATAGATTCATTACCCAGTGAAGAATCTACAGCTGCATTACAGGTAAAAATCTCTTTTCCTTTCAGAAATTTGCTAGTAGAGAATTTCAATTAAAGGTGATAGATTTTTTTTAAGATTTATTTTTTAAAGTAATCTCTGTACCCAGTGTGGGGCTTGAACTCATGACCTCGAGATCAAGAGTCACATGCTGCTCTGACTGATCCAACCAAGTGCCCCAAAGGAGATTTAACATTTTTTGTTATAATATTCAAAGTGTCCTTAAGATTAATATTTTTTTAATTTTTAATTTTATTTTTTTAATGTTTATTTTCAAGAGAGGGAGAGAGAGAGAGAGCATGAGCAGGGGAGGGGCAGAGAGAGGGAGGGAGACAGAGGGTCTGAAGCAAGCTGTGCTGTGTGCTGACACAGCAGAGAGCTGATGCAGGGCTCGAACCCACAAACCATGAGATCATGACCTGAGCCGAAGTTTGGATGCTCAACCAGCTGAGCCACCTGGTGCCCCGAGGTTAAATTTTAAAATGGAAGTTTTGTTGATTGTGAAGTATTGCAGTCTGTTAAAGACCTTGCTGAATACATATAGTTGTCTAATTTTGAGTTATAAGGAAACTTTCTGTTTTCCTCTATTTGGCTCTTTTCCTAGCAGAGAATAAGAGGAGGGTGGCATTCTGGGTGTGGAGTAGCATAGTAGTGTCCCAAAGCAGTATGGAAGAGAGTCACATGTAGACATCTGGAGATTTGAAATTTTCATTCTTTTAAATAATTCATACAGGGAAAACTCTTAAAAGTTATCTGATTTTAGAATTTCTGCCACCAAAAAAATCTATCATAATGTTTGCAGAGTCATCCAGATTTAAATGTAAATACTTCTACAGTTTTGTTGTTGTTGTTGTTGTTGTTGTTGTTGTTGTTGTTTTACCTTCTTAGCTTTCACGACAAGTTTTTCTCTCAAAAGATTTTAAATTTGTGTCTTACAAAGGCTGCTAGCTTGTATAAGCTGGAAGAAGAAAACCACGAAGCTGCTACATGTCTGGAGGATGTTGTTTATCGAGGGGACATGCTTCTGGAAAAGATACAAAGTGCACTTGCTGATATTGCGCAGTCACAGCTGAAGACAAGGAGTGGTACCCATAGCCAGTCTCTTCCAGATTCATAGTACCAGTATGTACCCTGTGTCTGAGAAAAGAACTATTTCAGTGCCATTAAGAATTCTGCATCAAATTTAGATGTAAGCCTTACCAACAGTTACAGAAACATTAAGCACTAGGACACGTTAACTTTTTAGCTATTTTTTAATAGTCTCTATTTTCACTCTTGATAAATAAGCCTCTAAAAATTGGAATTGAAACAGCTTTAAACCATCATTATACTATCATTTTTTTTATTATCAGAATTAAATTATTGAGGCAGATATTGCATTAATGGTTATAATTAAACAGATGTACTTTAAAATTCTATTGTGACATTTCTATCTTTATTCTTATCAAATTTCTACAGTCTTTTTACAAATCAAAATATCCCTTAAGCCAGAGGAGAGGTGGTAAGTGCAGAGATATGGGACATTTCAATTTAAACCGATGCCCTTCTGCCTCTTCAGAGATGACATTAAATACATTTGGAGCTTGGGCCAGGAAAGTTTCTGAAGCCATGTTTCTTTTAAGAAGCATGTGGCCGGATGAGAGATTAGATCACTTTTATGGAAACATTCCTCATTTTCCGGAACCTCATACCCATTCTAGTTCATCTCCACATGTGTTTCTACTAAGAAATTGTCTTCTCTGTAGAATTCCCATGCTATTATGACAACATTTTTCTTCATCCTGAACTATCCTTTTTCATAGCTTTTGACCTGCTTTTTCCTTCCTAATTTGTGTGGTGGAGTATGTTCCCTGAGTCATCAGTTCCTTCTCTTCCTTTTTATGTATCTGAAGGTCCTGGTTCTGACTTGTTAACCTGTCAACCTTTATTCCTGTGTTCTAATCTGACAAGAACATAATTCTACTACATTAGTTACTTTATCATTTTATGCATTCCACCTTACTTTGTTATTGCTAACATTTGTGTCAGTATTACCAAGTATGATTATGCATCCAACTTTTGGTTCTCCTCGAACCTACTGATTATTTCTACTAGAAAGCTGGAGTTGAAATGTATTCCACATTGTAACTGGTTCTGTCTCCTGAGGCTACATTTTTCAGAATATCCTGAGCTCCATTTCCTACAATCTGTTACTATCCTGAGTTTAAGAAAGTGCAAGAACAGTAGTCTCAGATTCTGCTTGTCATTCCCATCATAATCAAGCTCTTCCACAGTTCTTGAAAAATACTGCTTAGAGGCACATTTTAACTCTAAAGTAAAATTTATACAGTCATTAATTTTTAAAGTTAAATGTTCTCCATACTAATAAATATTTAAAATGTTAGGTTTATTCTCTCTGGCATCACTTAAAATCATTTTACTTTTAGACACTAGCATGAGATAGAAGATAAGGAACTCACAAAGTAATATTCAAAGTACTGAACCCTATTCAATACAATTAACCCAGAGAGAGAAGAATGAAAAGTTCTAGCCATAAGCTGGTAGACTATTATTTATGCTTACCTGAGAGAAATTTTTTTTTGAAATTGCCTGTTTTTACCATTTAAGGTGTTATAGAAAAATGACAATGCACATATTGAACTATTCATAAAGAATGTATGGAATAATTCATAAAGACTGTATTTAGCAGCTTCTCTTGGCCATCATTTTGTGGACATGGCTGTTGGATAAGAAGTCCTCAAAGTTGAAATGGGGGTATGCGCAGTGATGATTTTGCTGTCCAGCACATGGCTTTGGGAGGACAAAAAACAATGGGTGTCTGTGTCTTTCATCTCCTGGTTCCTGCCTACCTTTCCCTTCTACCCAGATCTAAGTTGTTTTAAGGAGAAAAATTCTTAAAGATGGGGCCATGGTCTCTCTCTTCCAAAAGGACCATAGACCCAATATCGCTGTTGGAATTTTCTGGAGATCTAAAGGAAAGGAGGGACACAAACTTTCATGGCTTTGTTGGATATGGGTGCCCAAGTTACTGTCATACCTGGTCTACTGGGGAGAAGGGACACACAAGTTCAACCTTGGGTCTAGGCAAAGTAACCAGTGAGGAAGTTAAATATAACTTTAGGACTAAATATAACTTTGAGGCTGTCCTGGTAACACTGTGGTCATGGCTTCTATGAATGTATTATTGGAGTAGACACCCTGTACACTTGTCATTCCCCACACCAATGCCAGAAAAGATACTCCCATTCAGGACATGCTAAAGGTAGAGAGGTAGTTGTGTGACATGTAAAACAGTGCCCAACCCATCTCCCTGTCTTTTGCCTGTGGGTAACCTGGCTACCGACAATTTAATGAACGCTGTGCTCCTAGAAAACAGTTAGCAATTTGGTTCCTCCTTCCTGTTTTATTCCAGGCAATGGCTTATTGCAAAGAACCATCTTTTCCCATATGACTTTGTTCACCTGTGACAAAGCTAGACCCAGATCTCCAAATTCCCGTTCTTTGTCTCATAAATGGTTAGTTGATCTCTTTGTTCCCAAAGACCAATCTGGACAAAATACCCTCTAATGACTTGATCAAACTTTAGGCTTCTCCCCGCATAAGTCCCTGAATTTTAATCCACCTTCAGCTTGAGCCTGCACTGGATGTGGAATAGTCTCTCCTGAGTGACACCTCGCACAAATTAACTGATCACTAAAAGACTTTCCCTGATCAACTGTCCCATTATGTCACCTGCTTATCTCCTTCACACTCGGATTTTTCATTCATTGTTTATATACTCCTTTCTATAAAAAGCTCTGTTCCACCTGATCTTTGAGACAATTGCAGATCTTATGGTCAGAGCATTCTCCTTATTTCCACAATCTTTTCCAATAAAGTCTTTCTGTACCTAAGTCTGGATTTGTTTTTACTTAACACCACTCACCTGTGTAGGACAAAACCTCATCTACTCTCATAACAGAGCCCTGGAGACTAAGGCTGGGGCAAAGGGGACTGAGGCACTCATTCACTGTGAAGTAATAAGAAAGCTATCAGAACATCTATGTGTATAGTTAGGATAAAAAAATATAAAGAAAATAATAAATATTAAAAACCCAACCCTGTGAGGTGTAAATAACTCAGATGAAAGAGGAAATTATAACAGAGGTTAGGACATAATTCGGAACTTAATGAAAATATTACATATAGAAACTTGTGGGGAGCAGAGCAGGTACACAGGGGAGGTGACTTCATGGCAGGTAACGAATCATCATTAGTCAAGATGTTCTTTAGCACCTGAGCCTCCCTGCTTTAAAAAGGAACCACCCAGTGCTCACTTCGGCAGCACATATACTAACATTGGAATGATACAGAGAAGATCAGCATGGCCCCTGTGCAAAGATGACGCGTAAAAAGGAACCACCCAAAGAGAAAGACTTTCGAAACCCAAGGCTCAGGGGTCTGCACAGCAACCTTAATAGGAGCTGTGAATCCAGAGCTCTTTGTAAACCTGACCAACCCATAATGGCTTTTGCACTGATAACCCTTTCGCTTTGGGCAACTTGGACTGGTTATCTACAGAGTGACGCTAGAGAATACAAAGAAACTCTAGGAAGCTATTGATAGGCACAGTTACACAAGGAGGAAAACATCTAAATGGGATTAATAGTGATGGATACCGAAGAAGCTTTGTTAAGGACTCTAACATCTTTGAATGAGTGTATGCACAGCACCATGCTTCTCATTCTAGAAAATGTCAATAAGGAACGAGGTTAGCAGTTGGAACCAGGCCGCTAGAGTACATTTCATCCCTTCAGAGCAGCAGCATCGTTCTTTTTTCATAGCAAGAGCTTCTCAATTTTTTTCTTTTATTAAGTTCTTGTATAAAAGTGCCATGAGAATGAAAGTCATTTTTCGTTATCAAGTTTTATATACATAAAAAAAAAGTACTTAGTGCTGTTAAAAAGAAAAGGAAGAGAAAGAAAAAAGAAAAACTTGTGGCATCTTCTAAGCATTTAGGAGAAAATGCAAGTATTACCTTCCTTGCTTATATTAGGAAAGAAGAGGCTGAAAATTCATGAGCTAAGCTTCCACCTGAAAGAAGGACATAAAAAAGGCAACATAAGAAATTAAGAACCATACCATGAGAAAATAAGGAAAGCCTAAAGTTGGGCTTCAAAGAGTGATAAAATCAGGGCACCTGGGTGGCTCGGTTAGTTAAGCAACCGACTCTTGAGCTCATGTCATTATCTCACAGTTCGTGAGATCAGGCCCCACATCAGGCTCTAGGCTGACAGCATGGTGCCTGCTTGGGATTCTCTCTCTTCCTCTCTTTCCCTCCCCTGCTAGCCCTATCTCTCTCAAAATAATAAACATTTTTTTAAAAAGAGTAATAAAATTGACAACTTAGGCAAGTTTGATTAGAAAAAAAGATGATGTAAACAATAAGAACTGTTAAAATCCTATGCCTTGATTTTAAAATATTGAGAAAATTTGAATAATGTTATGTGCTAATGAATTTGAAAAGTTTTGATAAAAGGACTTGAAAAAAATAGTGTAGTAAATAGGCTCAGCGAGATATATAAATCATGGTCATATAACCTTTAAAAAATTCAGTTAATAGTCAAAACTCTTCCCCACGAATAAAGCACCAAGCCCAGAGAGTTTTATTAGTGAGTTTTGTTAAACATTCAGCAAGAAAAATTCCAGTTTCACATAAAAGAAAGCTCATTACCAAAATCTCATGGAAAGTACAGAAGTAAAAATTAAAACCAATCTCAATCATGAATATGCAAAAATATTAGCAAATTAAAAGCCATTAGATATTAAAAAATTGAACGTATCACACATCTATGTTTAACCCCAGGGATACATGGCAGTTTTACCTTTATAAATTACTTTGTATTTTTATGAATTCTAAAATGCCCACCATTGTTTTTTCTTAATTGTATCTTAAATTGGAATATTCAATGGATAGTTGTTTTTTCCTTCCTTATTGGAACACATAATGGTATGCTTTATAATTGGTGAAATCTTTGATTTGATCAAAAATTGTAATTTGTCACAGTAGATTAAAATCAGAATTGTATGATCGTGTAACTTGACACAGGAAAAGCATTTGACAAAATCCAACATCTATTTATGAAAAAACTTTTTGCAAAGGAGAAACAAAAGAATATTTATTTATTTATTTTATTTTAAAAATTTGCATCCAAGTTAGCGTATAGTGCAACAATGATTTCAGGAGTGGATTCCAGTGATTCATCCTCTCACCCAGTGCTCATCCCAAGTGTCTTCCTTAATGCTCCTTACCCATTTAGCCCATCCATCCTCCCACAATCCCTCCAGCAACCCTCTGTTTGTTCTCTGTATTTAAGAGTCTCTTATGTTTTGTCCACCTCCCTGTTTTTATATTATTTTTGGTTCCCTTCCCTTATGTTCATCTGTTTTGTATCTTAAATTCCTCATATGAGTGAAGTCATATGATACTTGTCTTGCTCTGACTAATTTTGTTTAGCATAATACCCTCTAGTTCCATCTATGTAGTTGCAAATGGCAAGATTTCATTCTTTTTGATTGCTGAGTAATACTCCATTGTATGTGTATATACCACATCTTCTTTACCCATTCATCTGTCAGTGGACATTTGGGCTCTTTCCATACTTTGGCTATTGTCGATGGCACTGTTATAAACATTGGGGTGCATGTGCCCTTTCAAAACAGCATACCTGTATCCCTTGGATAAATACCTAGTAATGCAACTGCTGGGTTATAGGGTAGTTCTATTTTTGATTTTTGGCTATCTACCTACCTAATCAATGCATCTAAGCATGAAAAGGAAATAAAAATTATAAGATGGGGAAAAAAGGAAACAAAACTCTTATTTAAAGATAAATTAATACCTGTAGAAAACCCAAGAAGATTCCATAGATGTATTTTGGAAGGGTTGTTAGACATGAAAACAATGTGCAATACAACAGCAACAAATGGTAGAAAAAAATACCTTCTGATACCATCTTCCGGGGTGCCTGGGTGGCTCAGTTGGTTAAGCATCCACATCTTGATTTCGGCTCAGGTCATGATCTCACAATTCATGAGTTTGAGACCCGAGTCATGCTCTGCATTGACAGCATGGGGCCTGCTTGGGATTCTCTCTCTCTCTCTCTCTCTCTCTCTCTCTCTCTCTCCCTCTCTCTCTGCCCCTCCCCACTTGCTTGCATGCATGCACGTGCGCCCACTCTCTCAGAAATAAATAAACATAACATTTTTTCCATAGTATAAAAAATGATGTTTCAAGGAATAAGATACAACTAAAATGTAAGAGATTTAGGGAGAAATAGAACAAAAATTAAGGAAAAAATTGAAAACAATTTTAAAGTATTTTTTAAAAACCTAAAGAAATAAAGTAATACCATTTTTATGGAACAGAAGAGTCAATATTGTAAATATGTCAATTTTCCTCAACAGGTTTATAGATTTAATACAATTTTAACTAGGTTTTCAATTGAGATTTCTGCAGAAATTGACAAGTTATTTCTAAAATTTATGTGGAAGTACAAAATGTCAACAGAAATCAAGATACTTATGAGAAAAGACAACATAAGGACAGAGCTTGCTTTAATAATAATTAAGACAGCATATATTAGTACAGGGATGGACAAACAGACCAATGGAAGAGAACAGAGATATCTAACAGAAATCCACACACATAGGAAAATCTGATTTGTGACAAAGGTAATGTTACAAATCACTGGAGGAAAGAATAAACTGGTGTAGAACATTGGTTATATGTATGCTGTATATTAAAGTCATTGCCTATGGGGTTTCTTTTTGGGGTGATGAAAATGGTCTAGAGTTACATAGTCATGACAGCTCTGTGAATATACTAAAGACACTGAATTATATACTGTAAAAAGATTAATTTTATAGTATGTGAATTATATGTTAATAAAACCGTTATTTAAAAAAAACCATGTCAGGTAGATTGAAAACATATGTGAAGGACAAATTTTTTTGAAGACATTATAAGGAAAATATTTTTATGATGTCAAGATAGGAATTTTTAAAAATAGATATGAAAAGTTCACATCATAAAGGAAAATAACACAAAAATTACAGTAAGCAATATGTGTCAGACACTGTTTCAAACTTACAAATATTAACTCATTTAGGAAAGGTTAAACTCAACTGCATTAAAATTTAGAACTTCTGTTCATCAGAACACTCCATAAAGAGAAAATGCAAGCCCAACTTGGAAGCAGTTATTTGCATAATCTGTAACTGCACAAAGGGTTAGTATCTAGACTTTGTAAAGCCCTCCTATGAATTAATAAGAATCAATTGGAAAAAGATAAATGATGCATTAGAAAAACTACAAAACAGTCATTTCATAGTAGAGAAATGGCCAATAAAGAAGCAAAAAATGCTCCACCTCATTAGTAATCAGAGAAATTTGCATCTGGCTTTCTAGGTCTTTAGGAAGGTTCACTTTTCAAGGCAGAAAGACAAAACATACTTATTTTTTAATTTAATGCTTTGCTAGCTTGATTTATAAACGTTATACATTTGGATATGTGGTCCAAGGGTTTCCATGTATTCTTGACCAGAGCTACATGTTCAGGGCAAGCCTATAAATGTATGTTTATATAACCTAAAGAAAAGGAGATTCCAAAGGTAAAATTTAGGACAGTGATTACTCTCTGGTGGGAAAGGAATGCCATTTGGAAGGGCACAGAGGAACTCTTAAGGTAATGTAATAGTATTCTTGAACTGGGAGATATGTATTTAATAAAACAATAATGCAAACTATATTTAAAGGTCATGTTTTCAATAATAGGGTATAAATCAGCCCAGTTTTAAGCAAAATAGTATATTGTTTCATCTGTGTTTGAACTTAGGCAAAACCGGTTTGCTCTTAGCTATTGTTGGAAGAGGCTGTTCAATCTTCCTCCACGTGGAAGGACTAACGTTCTGTCCCCCATATTCCTCAAAAGTTCAACAGTAGGTAGACTTTAGAGAGACGAGCTTCCTGTTACCATGTCCCTGTTTCTCATCCTGTCTCTGCCTATTTGGGATTTTCTTTTCTTTTCCCTTCTGGTTGCTCAAGAAAGGCTTCAGGTGGTAGGAAAACTCCATTAAGGCACTGATGCTGCAGGTTGGATCTTCTGAGACCAAACAGATAGCAATCTTTCACCACAAGAGGGCAGTTTGACCCTGACTTTTGGTTCTATTCATGAAGTAGTTGGATGGGATGTTTTGTGACCCAGAGGGATATATGGGGATTAACTAGTTGGGTAGCAGTAACCACAAATTAGGATTCCCCTGGAATCCACTCCAAGCTAGTGTCCTCCTGGTGTTAATAATTTGAATGTGATGAACAAATGTTGTTTATTTTCACCTGAAAACAAAAGGGCAGGGACACAACTTCATGGCTCATCATGGATTAAGTACTAGCTTTAACCACAAAGGAAGGTATTTGAGCACTTATTCTGGATGGTAAATTATCTTTTATGTGCATGTTTGTGTGTGTGTGTGTGTGTGTGTGTGTGTGTGTGTGTGTGTGTGTGTGTTAGACAGGCCACACATCAGAAATCTTGTACATGATACCTAAAGGGCAACGCTGTATGGAAAAACAATGTAAAAACTACTTAAACATGGCCACTCATCAGTTGTGTGATCTTAGGCACATTACCTGTGTCTCAGCACAACTGTAAAACAGGGGTAATATTACCAATTACCTCATGGGATTGTCATCAAGAGTAAATGAGTTTATACATGTTCAGTAGTCAGCATCATCCTCTAGGACATTTATGGTGTTTGTAGGAGCCAGACTAGTGAATTATATAGGGATATAATGGGAATCACAGTCCCTGTATCTTTTATGTCTTTAAGGGTAGCTTTAATTTCTGCCATTGTTCCAGGCAACACTGTATTTTATTTACAATATTTATAGTGACATAATATTTTTTCAAATATTCACAATATATGCTTTTATTCATAATATTGAATTTTTAAAAATGTATTATCTTGGCCAAGGTGGAGTGAGAGGGACAGTTTCAGAGCTTCCACTTGGCTTTTTCCACTTCCATAGCTCTTATGCTATGGGCTAAAAACTAATGTGGAGGACACCTGGGTGGCTCAGTCAGTTGAGCATCGAACTTTGGCTCAGGTCATGATATTGCAGTTCATGAGTTTGAGCCCTGCGTCGGGCTTGCGGCTGTCAGCCTGTCAGTGCAGAGCCCGCTTCAGATCCTCTGTTTCCCTCTCTCTGCCCCTCCCCCACTTGCACTCTCCCAAAAATAAATAATATTTAAAAAAAAAAGAAAGAAACTAATGTGGGAATTCTGCTAACTATAAAGTTTAGTGACCCGGAAAATGATCACTGGATGAGTCATGGAACCAATGGACCTACTATGAGATCTTGGCCAGGACACCATTTATTGCTTATTATTAACTTCCCCAAGAGGGGAACCATCATAATGTTTTGGATCCTCTGGTATTAATGTCAAATTAGATCCTAGAGCCAATGTTCCTCAAAATGCCTTGGTATTTCTCTTTCCCTTGTATACAGTGACCCGACAAAATGCCCACGGGTCCCTTTGGATAAGTCTGGGAGAATTATCATAAACATTTGCTGTGGTATTATGAACCTAAAAGGGGGCTCAGGTTTGGAAATAGGGGAGAGACCAGGACTTTCTATTGAGGCAGATGCTCTCAGGAGTTTCATCATCCATCCACCCTTGGTTTCTTTTGATTTTATTGATTGAGCATTGCTGACCATTTTTCTTGCCCTTAAAGACCTCCATAGCTCTCTGAGTCAGGGTCCCCATTGTGAGCTACCCTGACTTTGCAGCTCATTATAATTGAGCCCATCTTGCTTCTGAGAGTTAAGCACTGCCACATGGCCCCTACTTTGTAGAGATCATTTCATTCCCATTCTAACAGGTAGCCCAGTTTGGTGCTAGTGTCCCTACCATCATCCTTAGCCACCAGTGTGCTAGCTGTGATGTGCTCACTTTTATCAGCTCTTATAAGAACTGACTGTTATATTTTTAGGAATTTTATGAGACAGTTGTTAAACAGATGTTAAATGTTCTAGGACAGGAGAATGATCCTATATTGATAAATCCTTTCTTGTCCAACTTTATGTTCTATCTTCTTTTTTTAGTTTTATTCATTTATTTTGACAGAGCGAGTGTGAGGGGGAGGGGCAGAGAGAGAGAGGGAGAGAAGGAGAATCCCAGGCAGGCTCCACACTGTCAGCGCAGATCCAGATGCAGAGCTTGAACTCACAAACTGTGAGATCATAACCTGAGATGAAATCAGGAGTCAGATGCTTAACTGACTCAGCCACCCAGGTGCCCCTATGTTTATGTTCTTGATCCTGTACCCTCCTGTCATGTCCCAGTTCCATACATATTTTCTCAGCTCCTGCCAGTATACCTTAGTTAGGTCCTACAGCACTTTTTCCTCCTCAGCAGGTCTAGCACCTCCTCAGGTGTTATATTGACTCTAGTTTATATGGTAGCTGGGACATGAGGTGGCATTGACTCTAGTTTATATGGTAGCTGGGACATGAGGTGTCATTGACTCTAGTTTATATGGTAGCTGGGACATGAGGTGTCATTGACTCTAGTTTATATGGTAGCTGGGACATGAGGTGTGGGTATATACTGGACAGATGTGGATGGGGATGGCATGTGTCTTGCAAAGCAGACATTCTGCATCATTTTCCAGGGAGTAGGTAGAGCTGGCCTTCAATAGGGAGGAGTAGGCCCCTTGTGTGCAGACCCAGAAGAATCTGAGGATTTAAGATTTTCGAGTGCTTTGACCACAAAGTCCCCATTCCAAATCTTAGGGTCATTCCTCCCCCATCAATACCCTGATTTGCCTGAGTCAAGAATCAAATAAGAAATCAATTCTTATCTTTTTCTGCCTTTAGAATATAAGAGGTGAGTGTCCACTACCAAGGAAGCCTTCTGGCTTTCAAGCTTTGCCTTATATTGGTAATTAATACCTTTAGCCTTTCATTTTTTCTCTCAATGCATTGATTGATAGCACTTAGCAACAACCATCATATTCCAGTTCTTCTTTCTTCTTCTTCTTCTTCTTTTATTATTTTTTTTACAAATTTATTCAGGCACAATTGATGATAATAAACTGTACTTGGGGAGGATGATAAGTGTTCACATACGCATACACTCATAAAACCATTATCCAAGTCAAGATAAGATTTCCATTAGCCCCAGAAGTTTCCTCCTGCATCTTTTCAATCTATCCCTCCTTCCACCTCTATCCTCAGGTAACTTTTGATCTGTTTTTAGTCACTATAGATTAGTGTGTATTTTCTAGAAGTTTATATAAATGGAATCATACAGTATGTACTCTTTTTTCTCTGGTTTCTTTCATTCGGTATAATGATTTTGAGATTGCACAGGTTGCTGAGTTTATCAGTAATCCATTCTTTTTTACTGTTGAATAGTATTCCATTTAATGGATATACCAAATGTGTTTATTCTCTCACCTGCTGATGAATATTTGGGCTGTTTCTAGGTTTGGGTTTTTATGAACACAGCTGCTATATACAAATCTTTGTATGGACATGTTTATTTATTTATTTAAATTTATTTTTAATGTTTATTTTTTTGAGAGAAAGAGACAGACAGACAGACAGACAGACAGGCAGACCATGAGTGGGGGAAGGGCAGAGAGAGAGAGAGGGAGACACAGAATCCAAAGTAGACTCCAAGCTTTGAGCTGTCAGAGCCGGATGTGGGGCTCAACTCATGAACTGCAAGATCATGACCTGAGCCGAGGTGGGATGCTTAACCGACTGAGCCACGCAGGCAACCCTGTATAACATGTTTTTATTTTTCTTGAATAAATATCTAGGAATGGAATGGCTGGAGTATTTGTTAGGTATATATCTAACTTCTTAAGAAGCTGCCAAACTATTTTTCAAGGCAATGTATGAGAGTTTCAGTTGTTCCACACCGTCACCAACACTTAGCAAAGTCTTTTAACTTTAGCTATTCTAGTAGATGTATGGTAGTAATAACTCCCAAAAGTTTCCTCATGCCCCTTCAAAATTCCTTCCTTCATCGCCTCCCTGTTACTATTTCCTGTGCCCAGGCAACCACTAATCTGTTTTCTGTCACTATAGATTAGTTTGTATTTTCTATAGTTTTATCTAAATGGAATCATACAGTATGTATTTTGGATGGTTTCTTTCACTTAGCATGATTATTTTGAGATACATCCGTGTTGCAGCATGTATCAACAGTTCATTCCTTTTTACTGCTGCATCTTATTCTATTGTATGGATATACCACAGTTTACCAATTCTTCTGTCGATGGACATTTAGATTTTTTTCCAATTTTTGTCCAACACAAATAGTGCTATGAACATTTATGTACAAGTGGTTGTATGGACATATGCTTTCATTTCTCTTGGGTAAATACCTAGGATTACAATGGATGGATCATTTAACAAGGGTATATTTAACTTTTTAAAACAATCTGCAAAACTGCTTTCAAAGTGGTTGTGTGGAAATAAGAATGAGAAACAAAATAAACACACAGAAAACCACATTTAATCTGTCATTGGAACATTTAACAATGAGTAAAAATATGTATCTGCATTTTCAAAGAAACTCCTCTATATAAGACATTTGTATACATTAAGACATTGCGCAAACGTGTAAGACATTTTGATAATAGATGTTTGAAAATATTTATATCATTATAGGATTCTTTTTTTGCCAAAAAATGATTTATGTCATCTATAAAATAATGCTACCTAAACACTTAAAATATCTCTAAAACAAAACTATTCAGTCTATTTTTAAATCTTCCAAAAGGTTCCTTTTGGACCCAGTTGTTTCAAATATGACATTAACAAACTTAATGTTTGCAAGAACAACTTATTGATATCTGGGGAGATAAATCTACTACACAAATGTAAAAATATTTTTATAATAGGTTGATGGACTGATTTAGTAAATGTAGCTAACCCTTCAATTTGACTCATAATTCTTTGAGTCAAAATTTGTAACCGGAACTTCATATCACTTTATCCCACAGTACCAAACCAAATTTTACAGAAACAAAGCTATTCAGTTACATTTCTACTAAAATCTCTTTGGTGAAGGCAAAGAAGTGTTTTATTTACAATAAAATAAAACATTTAAGAACAGTGTTTAATTTGTATCTCATCCTTTCAGAATATCTATCTTTGGAGGTGTGACCTATAATGTCTAAAATGTATTACTATGGTACTATCTATGTACTTTATAAAGAAATAAATATGCTTATACCAGGGATATCAGCTCATTATTGCTTGGATGGGGTGTCCAATTAAAAAGTTTGCGGATCATAAGAGCACCTGGATGGTTCAGTCGGTTAAGCGTCCGACTTCAGCTCAGGTCATGATATCACAGTCATGGGTTCGAGCCTCGCATCAGGCTCTGTGCTGACAGCTCAGAGCCTGGGGCCTGCTTCGGATTCTGTGTCTCCCTCTCTCTCCCTCTCCCACTCATGCTCTGTCTCTCTGTCTCTCTCTCTTTCTCTCTCAAAAAAATAAACATTAAAAAAAGTAAAATAAAAAGTTTGGGGATCACAGACTTATGTGATGATGAAACAACCCATATACTTAAGTAAATATCAGGTCATCTCAATGGCAACGTTTAGTCAAATTATTTTTCTAGGACAGTCCTCCTCTCAAGACAAAAACCTAGAAAGTGGTATTTTTAATCCAGGAGTTAATCTACTATATTATTATTAGAGAACAGTTTTTAAAGTGTGACCCACGGACCCCTGGGTCTGAAAAGTCGAAACTGTTTTCATAATAATGCTGACATTACTTGCTTTTCCACTCTATTGGCATTTGTACTGATGGGCAAAAGAAATGGTGGATAAAACTGCCGGAGCCTTAGCATGAATCAACTGGTCATGATGTTGTTTACTGTCTTACACTCACAGGAACACAAATAAGCCTATTTCATGTAAGAATGCCCTTCATGAAGCAGTAAAAATTAATTTCATTAAATCTTGACCCTCGAACGTATATCTTTTTATTATTCTGTAGGACAAAAAATCTCAAAGCACACATACAACACTTCTGCCACATATCCAAGTACTAAGGTTGTATCAAGGAAAAAGAACTTGTGCAATTTTTTTGACTTGTGAGCTCTACTAGCTGCTTTTTCCAGGGAACAGCACTTACTGATGACCGAGAGACAAACGATGGTTTTTCAGACTTAGGTAACTGGAGAGAGTGTCTCAAAAATGAATCAAGTAATCCTGTCACTTCAAGGAACACAACTGACAGCATTTGTTACCAATGATAAAATCTGGATTTTCCAGTGAAAATCCAGAAAGAATTCTGGAAAGCTTGTATCTTCCCCATGCGCTTGACAGCCTCCCAATACTTAAATATTTTTCTGATGTCTTTCTGATGAGATCAGTGGTGATTTAACAATTGTGACTTTTAAGTTTCTCAGGATTAACAGAAACCCATGGGGGAGGGGAAGGAAAAAAAAAAAAAGAGGTTAGAGTGGGAGAGAGCCAAAGCATAGGAGACTGTTAAAAACTGAGAACAAACTGAGGGTTGATGGGGGGTGGGAGGGAGGGGAGGGTGGGGGATGGGTATTGAGGAGGGCACCTTTTGGGATGAGCACTGGGTGTTGTATGGAAACCAATTTGACAATAAACTTCATATATTGAAAAAAATAAAAAATAAAAAAATAAACTTGAAAACAAAAACAAAAACAAAAAACAATTGTGACTTTTAAAAGACTGTTTAATGAAATGTGTTAATATATGGAAGATCCGAGTAGCTCAGCAAACCAAATTTCCCCCAAATGGCCAAAGTTTGATGTTACAAAATAATCTGTGGGTAAAATATCATTTGAAATGCAATGGATTTTAAAGTAATGCGGTTAACAAAGTTCATTGATAATGATTTTGGATTCCACATGCAAACTGACTTTTAATAAACTGCCACTTATTGATTCTTAGTACAGTATCAAAGAAGAATATCCATAATTATCTGAAAAGGCAATTAAAATACTCTTCCTTGTTCAAATTGCATATCCAGATTTTCTTCACATATTTCAATCAAAATGGCATACCAGAATAGTTTGAATGCAGAAACAGCTATGACAATCCAGATTTCAAAATCTTTCTGTTCTAATTATTTTTTTGTCTTGGAAAATATGGTTAATTTCCATAAAATCTCTATTCATATTTACATGTGAGTTTATTATTTTTATTGCATAATAAATCCATACTTTACCAATTTCTCAGTTTTAATGGATATAATCTACATGACCAAGAGTTCTTTGGAATCCTCAGTAATATATTTTTTTAAATTCTTCTTAATGTTTATTTATATTTTGAGAGAGAGACAGAGCATGAGTGGGGGAGGGACAGAGAGAGTGAAGACACAGAATCCGAAGCAAGCTCTAGGCTCTGAGCTATCCACACTGAGCCCCATGCGGGGCATGTACCCACAAACCGTGAGATCATGACCTGAGCCGAAGTCGGATGCTTAATGGACTGAGCCAGCCAGATGCCCCCTAAATCCCCAATAATTTTTCAGAGCATAAAGGAGACTTGTGACCCAAAAGTGTGAGAACTGCAGTCTCTAAAGAAAGATAAGACAGCATGCTTTCCTTTAGTTTGCAATGATTGGTTAAGGGTAGAGGTAAAAAGAGAAAATGCTCACATCAGATAGTGATGGGATAGATAACACAATTAGTGGTTACATTTTTCTTTTTACCCTCTTCTCTTGTAGTTGAGGTCTGTTATGGCTTGCTATTTTCTGACAATATGGATAAACATTCTAAGTCACATAACCCTGCTGTGGGTGAAAGTGAAGCATTTCCTTATCAGTTATACACACTATTTATATTCATCATGTTTATGGTTTCAGACCCAGAACTGGCTAAAATTGGAAAATTCGTCTTACATTACAATTTTCTTTTTCCACAGCTAAAAACTTAAGAAAATACCTAGATACCATGGTCATATCTATGATGTTGAAGTTATGGTTCCCAACCCACAATGAAGAAATTGCTTATTGAAAACAAGTGCTTTCCAAAGAAAGATCCGGTAAGAGACTGAATATGTACTTTAATTTTAGTAGTGAGTTAAGCTTAACCCTAACATAGTATGCCCTTTCAGATGATGGCTTATTGTCCATGCTTCAGCAAATAATGTAGAACAGTACAGTAAATTTCTATCCTTCCTCAGAGCCCTGCTGGGAGAGATTTCTCCCTAACCCTGGCTGAGGCTCTCTATATTTATAAGAGGGATTAAATTTAATTCCCTTGATTTGTCCTTAGTATTTCTAACAATGGTTGATACATAGGAATTCAGACTTTTTCAGATTTGAGATGCAAGTTCAATGTCAGCCTTTTTTTCAGTTTGGCTAAATCAAAACAAAGGAATAGTTGCCAGCTAAAGCATACCATGCAGAATGCAGGACTTATATGGTGACTGAGCATTGAATTTTACTCCCACGATTTTGCTGGAAATTAGATGCAGCCACTGAAACTATCAGAAGCATGGGCTTTAGGTTCAATAGGCCTAAGTTGAGTTTAGGAAAGGTAGAATCTTACTAGGTAGTTTCCTGATTATTGCTGCAAGAACTTCCTGGTTGAAAGACCTTTGAAAAACTCTTTACTATTTGGAAGACACAAGACATAATGATTTGGAGCCTAGGCTCCAGTCTAGACATAATCCCTAGCCTAGGGATTTTGAACCCTGGCTATATCGCTTACAAGCCATGTGACCTTGATTAAGTTACATTGCTACTCTGTGTCTCAGATACTATCTCTATAAAATAAGAATAATGACCTACCTTACAGAATGATGTGGTTGATATGAATAATAAATGTAGCATTTATATTGACACTCAAAATTCTTATGAAGTCTTTTTTTGTTCGTTTAAGAAAAATATAGGCTTTGTATCACCAGTTACATTAATCATTTTTATTTACCTTCTAGAAAAAAGGATAGGAGTGTCTGAGGTACACCTTTCCTTTGAAGTGCTCTGAAGGGATAAACTGGTTTCAGCTTGTTGACTCTTATTACAGTGCTAAAATGTGTATAGTCTTTCATCAGTGCATATTTGAGAACCAAAACTTTTACACTTAGGAGTGTTGGTTCATTGGTGAAATGTTAGTTTCTCTTAATGAACTTCACCAAGGACATGTAATTCAGTATCCTTACTTATAAATCTGATCTTTAAGATCCATGCTCAAAAAAATAAAATAAAATCTTATGACCCAGCAATTCCACTACTAAGTATTTATCTGAAGGATAAAAAAATGCTGATTTGAAGGGGACACATGCACCCCTATGTTTATAGCAGCACTATCAACAATAGCCAAATAAAGGAAAGAGACCAAATGTCCACTGATTGATGAATGGATCTAGAAGATGTGGTGTATATATACAATAAAATATTACTTGGCCATCAAAAAGAATGAAATCTTGCCATTTGCAACGATGTGGATGGAAGTAGAGGGTATTAATGCTAAGTGAAGTAGTTCAGTCAGAGAAAGACAAATATCATATAATTTCACTCATATATGGAATTTAAAAAACAAAACAGATGAACAGAGGGAAGGGAAGACAGAATAAAATAAGATAAAAACAGAGAGGGAGGCAAACCATAGGAGACTCTTAAATACAGAGAACAAATGGAGGGTTGCTGGGGGGGAGGTGAGTTGGGGAATGGGCGAGATGGGTGATGGACATTAAGGAGGGTACTTGCTGGGATGAGTACCGGATGTTATATGTAAGTGGATGAATCACTGGGTTCTGCTCCTGAAACCAATACTACACTGTATGTTAACTAACTTGAATTTAAATGAATAAATTAAAAATATATATATTAAATCTTACTCTTTCCTCATTTTTAATTTCTTCCCATTTTCTCCTCACATTATGTGTTTTTCAGAACATCTCCCTTTTCCTTCTTAGTCTCTTACACACATATGCAAACACACATATTTACACACATACTTACACTCAGATAATACCACATTGATACCCATTGGGTGCATGTTCCCAAACATTTATATGAACTGTCCAAAATAGGCAAATCTATAGAGCCAGAAAGTAGATTAGTGGTCGCCTAGGGCAGGAGGATACGGCGATTGGAAGGTGATGACTGAGGGGTATAGGATTTCTTTTTGAGGTAATGAAAATGTAAGATTGATTGTAGTGATAGATGCACATCTTTTTGAATATACTAACAGCCACTAAATTGTATACTTTTAGTAGGTCAATTGCATAGTATATAAATTGTTATCTCAATGAAGCTGTTTTAAAAAAAGCTAACAGAAGGGAAAAAATGGAATAATAATAGTATGATACAAGACAAGGCAAGAAAGGAGAAATAAAGCAATAAAAACCGATGGACAAATAAAAAAACAGTGGAAACAGTGTACAGTTAAATCTGAGCATTTCAATAATTATGTTAATTTGTACTGGAGACTCTCTCTGAAAAAACATATATGGAAATGCAGTGGGCCAAGAATGTAGAAGTCAATCATGGAGGTGAAAGACTGGAAATTAAAACTATCATATATCAAGAATAACTTTATTTATTTTAATTATATATATATAAACATTTATTCATTTTGAGAGACAGAGTGTGAGTGGGGGAGGGGCAGAGAGAGAGGGGGACACAGAATCCAAAGCAAGCTCCAGGCCCTGAGCTGTCAGCACAGAGCCCGACATGGGGCTGGAACCCATGGACCATGAGACCACGACCCCAACCGAAGCCAGATGCCCAACAGACCGAGCCACCTAGGCATCCCTCAGGAATGACTTTAAAGCTAAAATAAGACAGTGTAATATTGGGGTAAGTAGGCAAATTGTTGAATTTAGAATAGATCTATGTATATATAGTCACATGGTTTACAATCAAGAGCCCATTGCAATTCATTCAGTAGGGGAAAGGATGGTCATTTCAATAAATGGTGCCAGATCCACTGGATATCTATATAGAAAAAATTAGCTCTCATCTCTACCTAAAATATGACTTTGAAATGATCAAAGACCTGAATGTGTCCCAAATAAAGCTTTTCAAGAAAATATAAGAAAATATCCTCACGACTTTGGTGTAGACAAAAATCCCTTAAACAGGACAGGACAGAAAATATACTGTCCATAATAGAGAAGATTAACAAGTTATATTTCATTAAAGTGAAGAATTTCTATTTATCAAAATATGGAATCAAGTGGAAATATAAACGATAGACTGGGAAAAGATATTTCCAGTACATGTATCTGACAAAGGACTCATGCTAGATTATATAAAAACTCCCACAATGATTTAAAAAAAAAAAACAAAAAAACCTCCAATATTTGAAAATTAGCAGAAATTTATACCTCACAGAAAGAAGGTAGTCACATAGCCAGTAAGTGTAAAGGCTATCATCATGCTTAAATATCAAGAAAGCAAATATAAACTATAATGAAATACCAAGGATGAAATACCAGCATGTCAACACCAAGGTTTGGTGAGAATGTGAAACAAATGGAACTCTCATATATTGCTGAATGGAATGCAAATTTGTACAACCACTTTGAAAATTCTTTTGGCAGTATTTATTAAAGGCAAACATTGTGATCCAGCAGTTTCACTTTTGAGTATGACCCAACAGACAAGAGTACTTATAACCATCAAAAGATGTGTATAATAAGAATGTTCATAGAAGCATTATTTGTAATAGCTCCAACCTGGTAAGGACTTAAATGTCCGTTGTGAGTTGAATGGATGAATAAATTGTGAATGAATGGTAAAGTGGTACAATAATAATAATACGCCAATAAAAATGAACAAACTACTATATCCATTAAATGGATGAAACTCACATATAAAATACTGAAAGAAGCCAGAGATAAAGGAATATGTACTATATAATATCTATATGAAATTCAAAACAAGCAGAACTGGGGCGCCTGGGTGGCTCAGTCGGTTGGGCGGCCGACTTCGGCTCAGGTTATGATCTCGCGGTCCGTGGGTTCGAGCCCTGCGTCGGGCTCTGTGCTGACCACGCAGAGCCTGGAGCCTGTTTCGGATTCTGTGTCTCCCTCTCTCTCTGACCCTCCCCCGTTCATGCTCTGTCTCTCTCTGTCTCAAAAATAAATAAACGTTAAAAAAAAAAAAAAAACAAGCAGAACTAATCTGTGATAGAGTTCAGAATGCTCATTATTTTTAATGGAGTATTTACCGTGGCATGAGGAAGCCTTCTGGGATGCTGGAAATGTTCTAAATCTTAAGTTGATACGTATAAGAATGGGTTGTACTTTTGGGGTGAGCACTGGGTGTTGTATGGAAATCAATTTGACAATAAATTTCATATAGAAAAAAGAATGGGTTGTATGTATATATATGCATGTATATATACATATTTATATAAACATCAAGCTGTACATTTAAGATTACACTTACAAGTATATTAATAATATATTAATCTTATATAAGATTAAACATGCACTTAACTGTATGTGAGTTATCTCAAAAGTAAATGAATAAGTTGGTTGAGAGTTGTATCTGATTCAGTAAACAGAATGATGGTGAACAAAACAAACTTGACATATGATCTTATAGGTATCAATAAGAATTCTTTGGTGAAACATGGGAATGCAATATGGGATTTAAGTAATTATTGGGTCAGAAGTACACATAAAAAAATGTAAGGAATAAACAGCATCAACAAAGTATTTACAGAAAAAAGCAACAACTAGAAAATGGAAGAAGAAAGGTAGAGAGGATTTGGGCTGTTTGCATTTTCTAAACTATGTCAGGCGGAATACTATAGTCATAAAAGCTGTTATGCTTTCTGGGAGGAAAATCCCATGTGTGTATCTTTCTGTGTCTACTCATAACAATAGAAACAACTCTAGGCGTTTCCAACCTTTAGCCTTGAACGCAGAGAATTGTTTGCACAAGTGTTAGAGGGGCTGCAGGGGTAGAGGGGAAAGGATGCTACCCGGATAACAAGAACCACAGAACCACGGGAAGCTGCCAACCCCTAAGGTCAGAGGAGCGAAAGGGAAAGAGGTGCTGCCCAGCTCCCCTGAGTGCTGTGCTGCTGAGGCTTTTGGAGCACCGCTGTCCCCACCGCTGTGCTGGAATCACTGCAGCCGCTACCTTGCAGGAAGCCAGGAGTCCCACTGGTGGTTCAGGATCCCGGAAGCCACGGTCCGCCTGTACTGATAGACTTGCTGCGGCTGCCGCTGAGCTGGTAATTGTCCCCTGCCACTGTTGCCACAACTGAGCCACCATTACAGTGATCTGCAGCTGGCTGGAATGGCTTGCCACTGCGGCCGCCCACGCCAGGGCAGAAGGAAAGTAAGGGCTCCTCTCATCCTCCTGCTTTCTAAGCTCTGGCCAGGACCTCCAGAGCCACCCCTAATCAGAAACCAGCTGATGAGAGAGTCTGGGAAATGTGGTGTCTAGGTTCCCAGCCCCTGAGATACAGAAAGGAGGATGGTGTGGAGTTGAGCCAACAAACAATTATAACAATACTCTGATAACAATGGTTGAAGCTGACTTATAATTAAATCCATTTCTTTACAGAATTTCCCAAAACCTTTAATATGTTACTGTGCTTTGACATTTTTCAAAAGGGAATTAAGGTTTGCAGTGCTTCTCAATTTTACATGACTAAAGACCTTAGTCTGTCCCCCCCCCCCCCCCCCCCCGGAACATATTTTTCACATCTCAAACGAGGACCTCAGACTAGGATGAAAAACAGGGACAAACAAAAATGCTATTGTTGTTGGAGTATAACGAGGACATAGGAAGGTAGACTACATAAAAGATGCTTTCCTGGGGCGCCTGGGTGGTGCAGTCGGTTAAGCGTCCGACTTCAGCCAGGTCACGATCCCGCGGTCCGTGAGTTCAAGCCCCGCGTCAGGCTCTGGGCTGATGGCTCGGAGCCTGGAGCCTGTTTCCGATTCTGTGTCTCCCTCTCTCTCTGCCCCTCCCCCGTTCATGCTCTGTCTCTCTCTGTCCCCCCAAAAAAAATAAAAAAAAATAAAACGTTGAAAAAAAAATTAAAAAAAAAAAAAAAGATGCTTTCCTAATACAAACACTGCAGAGGGACGAATTAGAGTGGTAAGTAACAGTACAAATATACCAACATTCTGGGTGGGGTGCCTGGGTGGCTCAGTCGGTTAAGCGTCGGACTCTTGATAGCGGCTCAGGTCATGATCTCACGGATCTTGGGTTTGAGTCCCATGTCCAGCTCTGTGCTGACAGCAGGGATCCTGCTTGGGACTCTCTCTCTCTCTCTCTCTCTTTCTCTCTCTCTCTCCCTCCCTGCTCTCTCTCTCTCTCAAAAATAAAGAAACATTTTTAAAAAATATACCAACATTCTGAAAATTGTACTCAAGGAATAGCACTGACAAATCCTTACCTTTCTTGGATATTGTTCTATAGGTCATTTATTGTTTTGGTCCCCCAGTACATGGACATCTTTTTTGGTGGGGAGAATCACAAGGAAGAAATAAGGAATGGAGGGCTCTGATTCATAACATGGAAGCTGAAAGGGAACGATAGTCTTTCTGGTTAACAGTTAATTCTAGTAATGTCAGCGTAGTCACTTTATCTACAAAGGTGCCGTGAATTCCAGGGATGAGGGTAAGTGTCCAGAGGTGGCAGGTGCCAGTAGCACAGCTGTGACTCTCCAGCAGGGTCAGTGCCAGAAGAGGATTCTACACAGATGACTCTTTTCGCAGGATCTTGGCTGTGCTTTGTTCACCTCCATTTCTGCCCACGTCTGTCTTTCTACCCTTCTTGCCTACTGTGTGACCTTTAACCCTTGCAAGAATTCTTTTTCTCCTTAACTGGATTAGATGTATTTTCTCTGTTTGTAGCCAAGAACTCTGAAATATTCTTTAAAAGCAGAGAAAATCAAAGGGAAAACTAATATTCTAACTTGTTTCTAACAAGCAAGAAAGGAAAGATTGGTTATGTGGGAGGAAGTTATATGAAATAATTGCATTCTATAAGAATTGATAGGTTTAGAAAAACAGGTTTACAAAGATTCAAAGAAACACCATATGTAAAGGGTAAAAAAAAGAAAATTCAAAACTAATAATTGCATAAAAGTGAGTAATTAAAAAAAAGTAGGAGAGACGTATAAAGGGATGGCTGGGATAAGGTGCTCCCTAAAGTACAAGAACAAGTAGAAGAATAAAAAGAAGGGACCCTGTCCCAGTAAATGTATCTGTAAGAAGAATGTAGGTATTGGGGCACCTGGGTGGCTCAGTTCATCAAGTATCAGACTTTGGCTCAGGTCATGATTTCACGGTTCGTGAGTTCGAGCCCTGCATCGGGCTCTTTGCTGTCAGCACGGAGCCTGTTTTGGATCCTCTGACCCCTTCTCCCATTGCCCCTCTCCCCTCTCTCAAAAATAAACAGACATTAAAAAATTTAAAAAGAAAGAATGTAGGTATTATGTTCCCCACCAGGACCCCATCTTTGGGGCCAATGTACTTCTTTCCAAGCAGCTGGGAATACTGGCTGCTTTGGTTCACAGGTGTATCCCTCATTTGAAATTGCCCTGGGCTGCAGGGGACTGACGGGACCCAAGTTTACAGCCCTCCCAGGTGTGGCTGATGCAGGAATAAAAAACAAAACAAAACAAAACACCTTGCTCCAGTTTGGAATAATTCTAAGAACCAGTCCAGCTCCAGAGCAGCCTGTAGAATCCTGAGGCTTCAGTTATGACCACTTCTCTCACTGCCTAATCCTTCTTTCTTTACTTCCTTACAGCTGTATCTCCTGAGATCACTGTTCAGCAACAACCTGTATGAAAATCCTCAGAAACTATTTCCAGAAAACCCAATCCAAGGCAGAGATTAAAGTCCAGAATAAGAATTAGTTTGTGAATATTCTTAATAAAAATAGACTTTTAACTCATGATCTGAACAAGAACAAGTGAAAGATAGGCCAGATCCTGGGAAGGACAATATAATGTTAGATTAAGGCAGAACTTGTGGACGACATGATCATTATGGTCCCTACCATATGTAGAACTTTATGACTATCAGTTTACGCAATTTCTACTTTCCCTCTGGCTTCTCTAGCAAGAAGGATGGTCTTTGATCTGTAAATTGAAAAACAATCAGCCTACAAAGAAAGCTCAATCCGATTAAGGCAGGTAAGATACGGGGTTCCTGGGTGGCTCAGTAGGTTAAGTGCCAACTTTGGCTCAGGTCATGATCTCACGGTTCGTGGGTTTAAGCCTTGTGCTGGGCTCTGTACTGACAACTCAGAGCCTGGAGCCTGCTTCGGATTCTGTGTCTCCCTCTTTCTCTACCACACCCCCTGCTCACACTCTGTGATAAAATAAAAAACATTTTTAAAAAATGAAAAAAAAAAGACAAGATAACAAGATGACCCCATTGTATTTTTATTTATTTATTTTATTTATTTATTGTTTAACGTTTGTTTATTTTTGAGACAGAGAGAGACAGAGCATGAATGGTGGAGGGTCAGAGAGAGAGGGAGACACAGAATGGGAAGCAGGCTCCAGGCTCTGAGCCATCAGCCCAGAGCCCGACGCAGGGCTTGAACTCACGGACCGTGAGATCGTGACCTGAGCTGAAGTCAGATGCTTAACCGACTGAGCCACCCAGGTGCCCCTCACCCCATTGTATTTTTAAATGAAATCATTAACTTAAAAAAAGATACATGCTCACTGTAAGAAAGTGAGCCAGAGTTGTCATCAGCTCTGTCATGTGAAGAAATCCTTTCTGGAGTAGGATAGAATGAAGCCGAGAAGCTGAAAAAATTAGAGATAGGGACTAAGAGAGAGTCCTGGAGACTCAAGTTCATTAGATTACAGCTCCATCCCTGCCCTTTTCAATTACATGAACAAATAAGTCCACTGTTTTTGCTTAATTGAGTTCCAGTTGGTTTTTTTTTTTCTTTTTAGTAAAAAGGACTGAAAAATAATAAGTTCATAGATGAGGATTTTGGTGCTCACTCACTTAAGTTATAAGAAGTAAACAGCAGATTCAGGCATCTCAGCCACACACCTATTTCTTTCCTTTTTCCTCTGTTGATGAGTAGTTCTCGATCTCTCTACTGTCTGCAGAAACGTACCAGCGGCCTGTAGGAGAATCCCCTATGTAGATTTTATTATTGCTTCTAGTCATTTGCTTCTCTCCCACTAAGAAGAACATAACATCTTTGTAGTGCTTCACTATGAGAGAATATGCACATCAGATGTCCCTCTTCCCGTGGGACATCAAATCACACAGCTGCCCAGGAACAGCTCAAATGCTGACAAGTTCCATCTGGGGCAGGTGCAGGAATCACTCTTAGAGTCTTGTTCCCCACAGGAGTCAATCTCTTGTAACGACTTCAGAAACAGAGCTTCTAAGTCACCACAAAGTCACGCCCAGTGAAATAGTCACCACACTCAGGGAAGCTGGACACTAGACAGCCGCCAGCAGGTATCTATAGGGCATTTACAGTTCCTCCCAGCACAGATGCAACTTCTCAGAGATCATTTTTATCATGAGCGATGTTGCTGAGCAATACTGTTAATACAGTGGTCTAATCTGGAGCTCCAGGGGAACAGAGCTAGTGAGTTGAATAAAGGTCAAATTCTTAAGCAGCAGGGAAAACATTTTGTTAACTGTTTACCCGAATTGCCACACCTGAGAGCAGGTTTGATCCTATGCCTTGCTCCGACCAGCAGAATGTAAGTGGGGTGACTTTCGCCCTTTCCAAGCAGCAGCCTTACCAGCCATTGCATGGTTCCACTTTTACCCTCTTCACTCTGCCAAGAGACAAGGATGGGGCAACACCTTTGGCCCACGTCCCCAGATGAAGGAGACATTTGGAGCACAGCCATGGAACAGAGCAGCAGCTGCCAGAAAACCTCCAAGATAGGTAAAGATTTATTGTTGTAAGCCATTGCTAATTGAAGAGCTGTTTGTTACTGCAGAGTGACCTATATGTGATGAATATATCCCCTTTATTTTTCGTTTTTAAAATTGTAATTCCGCATGGTTAACACAGTGTTATATTAGCTTCAGGTGTACAGTATAGTGCTTCATCAGTTTTATATATTACTCTCTGGTCATCAGATAAGTGTACTCTTAATCCCCTACACCCATTTCACCCATCCCCCCTCCCCTCTGGTGACCATCTGTTCTCTATGTTTTGTTGTCATTGTTGTCCATATTTAAGAGTGTATTTTTTGGTTTGTCTCTTTCCCTCCCTTTGTTTGTTTTCTTTCTTAGAGTCTACATATGAGTGAATCATATGGTAGTTGTCTTTCTGTGTCTTATTGTGCATAGCATCACACTCTCTAGATCCAACCATGTTGTTGCAAACGGCAGATTTCATTCTTCAAGGCTGAATAATATTCCATGACACACACATACACACCACCTCTTCTTTATCCATCCATTTGTGATGGACACTTGGGCTGCTTCCATAATTTGGCTCTTGTAAATAACATTTCAATAAGCATAGGAGTGCATATATCTTTTCAAATTAGTTTTTTTTCTTTTTTTCTTTTTTTCTTTTTTATGGGGGGGGGGGTAAATACCCCGTGGAATGTATTCCCTTTAAAAAGATGTAGGGTGGGAGGCAAACCATAAGAGACTCTTAAATACTGAGAACAAACTGAGGGTGGATGGGGGGTGGAGGGGAGAGGGGAAAGTGGGAGATGGGCATTGAGGAGGGCATCTGTTGGGATGAGCACTGGGTGTTGTATGGAAACCAATATGACAATAAATTATATTTAATCTAAAAAATAAAAAAATAAAATAAAAACATGTAGGGTGGGTTTTATCACTCTCCAACCAGGAGTCCCTGAGAAAGGCCTGTCAACTAAGCCAGCTAGTTCTTTCTTGCATTATAGCTTTAATTATGATAATAATTTAAGAGGCTGATGGAAAGTTTCCCCCTTTTTTGTGTACTTTGGCTGTTAGGACAGTTCATGTAATGCCTGAAGGACACCATACTGTAGATTGTGAAGGTTTATTACTCTAATTCATCTTCCTCTTTGTAGCAGACAGGGTCCAGTCAAGAGACAGAAACTAACCAAAGTTATTTGACAGAAAGAATTTAATAGAAAGTACTGACAACTAGTATAAAATTGTCAACTTGGTAACTATAAAGGTAAAAAGGAATCTAACGTATCACTGTGGTAGCAACTGCAATAAACTGTTAATCACCTCGGGGTTGAGGGAACAAAGTCAAGAGGTTGCAATTACTAAAACATAGACACTTGGAGGAGAGGCCCTGTGGAGCAGAAACCCAGTCCTGTGAAGACGCAGGTGCTGCTCAGGTGGCGAGTTTGGAAGAGGTGCCTCATGGAGCTGGGACTGACCTCTGAGTTAGGGTCTCGTGCCTGGCGTCCCCGAGAGGGCACGGTTCAACCAGCTCTGCTAATGTTGCGAAAACCGCAAACTAGATCTAATTTCCTCTTGGTGAGGAAGCGTTCATCCAGCAAGAACCACAGCAAACAGGAAGCACACAGCAAGGAACAAGTCTCTTCCTCCTCCAGCCTTTCAGTCTCCCTCCAGCGCCCCCTGTTGTCGGAGCCTAGCAAAGACCCCGCCGGCAAAGCTGAAACGGGGTTTGTAGAGCTCCAGCAAACCACACTGTGAGGCGTGCACAGGGACACACCTGGCTAACAGGATGAGTGTGAGTCCAACCTGTGCTCTCCTCGCCAAGCGCTAAGCCCCTGCGTGGGCTCGTGTCATCTTTTCTAATTTGCACACAGGGGCCATGGAGGCTAGTGCACACACAGATTCAAACGTTAGCAACCAGTCTTCTGTCTTCTAACTGGCCGTGAAAAGAATGTATTTTTATCGTAGGGTTCCAGGCAAACTTGCATGCAACTTTTTACAGTCCTACATAGCCCTCCCTTGAATACTGTCAAAGATTTGTGCAGATTTGTTTGAAGTGGGTTCCCTATTCTTCCACCCTTTCTCACCATGTGTATATACTGCTTTTGATAGGCGATGTGGCTTTGGTTCCCTCCGTTCTCTTATGCTGGACTCTAGCTGTGCATCCAGAAAGAGGCTTTTCTGCATCCATAGTCTCCTTATATTTTTTCTCCTGTTGTCTTTTCACTGGAGTGTGTGTGTGGGGGGGGGGGGGGGGTTGGTGAGCCATTTTGCTCTTGTCCTTTCTCTTATAGTCAGTCTTCTTATATCCTGTCAATGGTTTGATATTTTTATTAACAATTTAAGGCTTAGATGAAATTACTTTCAAATTCATTGATGACACAAAAGTGGGGGGGGGGGGGGTGGCTAGCTAAAATGACAGATAATCAAACCAGGATTCCTAGTGATTTCTGTAGATTGAAATGCTGTGTTAATAGCAAAAAGATGAAATTTGTGAGTTAGAGGAAAACCGTAATAGAATTTAGTAGAAATAGAGTAAAATAATTGAAATAAAGACAAACCTCCGTATATTTTTTAACCTGGTGCCAATACTACTCCTTTGGCAGCTTTAGAAAGGAATCATACCATTTCTGTAATAGGCACACAGTGGCTACTCCATAAATGTTTATACAATTTATATTTGACAAAAGATGGAAATAGATCATTAATTGTAGTGAGGGGGAAATGCTGTCATTTTCCTTAACCACTTTATGAAAAATTTTTTTTTAATTTTTTTGAACGTTTATTTATTTTTGAGACAGAGAGAGACAGAGTGTGAACAGGGGAGGGGCAGAGAGAGAGGGAGACACAGAATCTGAAACAGGCTCCAGGCTCCGAGCTGTCAGCACAGAGCCCGACGCGGGGCTCGAACTCACAGACCGTGAGATCATGACTTGAGCCGAAGTCGGCCACTTAACCGACTGAGCTACCTAGGCGCCCCCACTTTATGAAAATTTTGAGGAAATATGGTGAATTGTATATGAATAGATGTAGACATGTGGCAAAATATTAATAGAAATTATCTCTGGCTCAGGGCTGGTCAATTTTCATTTTATTTTACTACTGAAAAACTATCTCTTCCCTACTGTTCATGTGTTAACTTTGTAATAAGAGTAAACTGAAAAAAGCAACAGATAAAAATAACCAAATGGAAAGTGACCAAATATATTTGGAGTTTTAGGAATTTTTTAAAAAAAGTTTACTTATTCATTTTGGAAGAGAGAGAGAGAGGGACGGGGAGAGAAGGAGAGAGAGAATCCCAAGCAGGCTCTGCTCTGACAAACCTGGGGCTTGAACTCATGAACTTGAGCTGAAATGAAGATTTGGATGTTCAACTGACTGAGCCACCCAGGCACCCACAGAAAGATTTGATATAAGACATATCTTCTTTACAATGATTCAAAATAAATAACAAAGCAACAATTGGAAATAAAAATTATCTAACATGCTCCATTAAATGAAACATAAGCGAGGAGTAGTTTGATCTAGAGTTACAGATTTCTGAAGGGGAGCTAAAAAGAATAAATTAGGACTCTATAAAAGCAATATTTATGGAAGAGATTTCAAATAATATTCCATGAAACATCTTTGTTTATATGGAAAATATTTCAAAAGGGTAATTCACATGACAGAGAAGCAAAATGGTGGGAAAATTCTGGGTTCTTTTTCCACTCTTTTTTCTCACTTAGATAATTTATGGAAATACCTGGGGGCGGGAACAGACCTCTAAAATATATGTTTAGATGAGCAATGATAAGTATTTCTTATCAGATGTGAAGGAATACTTTTTGGTGGGGAAAGGGTCAAGATGAAATTTTGTTCTGCTCACCTTAGAATTAATAGATAGGCTGTTTGTGTGACTTACCACAATGTTACTATGAAAAGAGATTAAATCTTGGGTTATAGGTCCAGCCAATTTTGGTTCTTGATGTGTTGTTTGTTTCCTCAGAAGCTTTACCTGTTCCTCCAGTCTAGGTGAGGATCCTATTGTTTGCACTCTCTAGGATTGTGTTCTTTTTTTTTCCCCTTAGAACATGAACCTCAGTTCATAATTATACCTCCATTAGTGTGATTATCTGACTAATATCTGAATGTCTCATTTGAGCATCAGCTCCATCAGAACAGAGGCTGTGTCTACTTGTGTTCACTGTGGCATCTGAGAACCAAACTAAGTGCCTAAAACATAGTAAGCACTCAAATGTTTACTGAATAAATAAATGCATAAATGAACAATCGTTCACATAAGTAATTAGAGTGGATTCCTGGGAGTGGCAGACAGGAGGAGGCAGGAAAGTTGGAGTCAACTTTTTAGGCACTATAAAAAATATTTTAAAGATATTTCTTGTAGATTTAGCAGCAGGAGATAAAGAGCCAATAAATTTGAGGATAACAGCATATTCGAATGAATATGAAAAATTCTTAGCTTTCTAGAAAAATCTGATAAATTTCTTATACAGATTGAAGAAGTTTAAAACTTTCTATTTTGAGCTTTAAGTGTTTTTCTATCTGCTTTCTTGAGTAAAATATTTTCCTAACTTACTATCACTGGTTAACAAACTGTCTTTACTATACTATAAGCTTTGAAATAGAAAGGCTTATTGAAACGTTCAGTAAATAGAGAAATTAGATAATAAGAGAAAGAGGCTTTGCTTTAATTTTTTAAAATTTATTTTTATTTATGTTTTGAGAGAGCAAGCACACATGCAAGTAGGGAAAGGGCAAAGGGAGGGGGAGGGAGAGAATCCACACTCAGCATGGAGCCCATTGTGGGGCTTGATCTCAGGACCCACCTTGAGATCATGACCTGAGTTGCAGTCAAAAGTTGGATGCTTAACTGACTCAGCCACCCAGGCACCCCTGCCTTAATTTTTTAAAAAATTCTTTGTAGTTTTCTGTGCTTTCTTTATTGATTCTTTAAAAAAAAAATTTTTTTTAACGTTTATTTATTTTTGAGAGAGAGAGAGAGACAGAGTGTGAGCAGAGGAGGGTCAGAATCTGAAGCAGGCTCCAGGCTCTGAGCTGTCAGCACAGAGCCCGACATCGGCTGGAACCCACAAACTGTGAGATCGCTATCTGAGCGGAAGTCAGATGCTTACCGACTGAAGTACCCAGGCACCCCTCTTTATTAATTCTTGATAGATTTTTTAAAATTTTATTTTTAAGTAATCTATACCCAATGTGCAGCTCGAAACTATAGCTTAAGATCAAGAGTTGCATGTTCCACCAACTGAGCCTGCCAGGTGCCCCTTGGTAGATTTTCTAAGTAAGAGTTTTGACATTTTTTATACTTTATTCAATACTTCTAAATTAAAAAAAAAAGTACTCCTAGTCCCACCATCTTATAGCTTTGGGGGAAAATACTATAAGATTTCCACTGCAGATGAAAATTTTTATTCACTCTGGAAAACTGGGTCATCTTCTTTTCAGAAATTGTCTTTTCTTCCTAAATCTGAGAACATATTCGAGGGAAGAAGTAAGGTAGAAAGTTTTCAACAGTCCAGTGGGAAATTCCCCAGGGGGACAAAAGAAGTAAGATAGCTAGAGAGGTTAGTTGCAGAGTTAGCAAGGTTGGAATAACTTTCTGGTGTTTTAAAAAGGTGTGCGAATTAGGTAGGGGTGGCTGGGTGGCTCAGTTGGCTTAGTGTCCAACTCTTAATTTCAGCTCAGGTCATGATCTCATGGTTCATGAGTTTGGGCCCCGCATTGGGTTCTGCACTGACCATGTGGAGCTTGTGTGGGATTCTCTCTCTCTCCCCCATACCTCGTGCTCCCTCCCTCTCTCTCTCTCGCTCTCTCTCTTCCCCTCTCAAAATAAATAAATACACTTTAAAAAAATGTGTGTGAATTAGTGGGTTGATTCAGTGAGGCACAAATTGGTTTCACAGTTTTGTCAAAGAACAAAAATCAACTCATATTCCTTAAGTCCAACTTCCCTCAAATTAAAATATATTGACTTATAAGTTCCCCAAGGTACTGATTTATTGTGACTTTTAGGCTTTAGGTTCTCGGTGTGAGAGAGAAAGACAATCCCTATGTGGGTAAAGACAAACAAACAGTTGGCATTTTCACAAGGATTTGACTTAAGAATCTGTTGAACACTTTAGAAAGGAGATTGGAGGAAGAAACACAAGGATCACAGATGAATCTGGAAAAAACGACTGAGATTGAGAAGCAAAGTCACACTTGAAGAAGGGCAAATAAAAAGTGATTTAATAAAATCTCCCTAATGATAGTACTGGTAAGGCGGTATATTTAACTTTTCTCTCTGGCTCTTGGAAAATGTATCCAATTAAGTAGTCATCGATCTTGCCTCATTAATAATGCCTAGAAACTTTTCATTTCTGTTTTCTGCTAGATTGTAGAAACTTAATTAAAATTATATTATTCATAGGATTTCTACTTTGGTCCTCAAATTTAGCATAATGAATTCTTTTAAAGGTTTGGTTATACTAAATAAGCCAATATAAAACTAGTTATCTATAACTAATGAAGATAAAAGTGAGAACAAATGATTAAAATATCAAAATATCCAAGCTGATAAAATGCAAGATTGTTGAAAATACCTTTCATTGCCTTAAGGTATCTAAGGGAATGGGATAAAAAAAAAATCTCCTCACTAAATTTGAGGTTTATGGAAGCTGTGATTATATTGAATTAGAGGAATTTAATATATTTCTTCATTTTTCATAGAGGCTCTCACACAGAAAATATAAATTTCCACAACCATAAAACTGTATTTTTACTAATTTTTAGTTTCCCTTTGTTCATAAGTAATGAATATTCTTGGAGATAACTTAGAAGATACAGATTTTGAAAAAGAAAAAAAAAAAACCCGTCATTTCATCACCCAGAAATAACCACTATGAACATTTTGGTATGTGTCTGTTCAGCTTTTTTTTTGCATTATTTTTTTTTTTTACATTTTTTTTTAACATTTATTTATTTTTGAGAAACAGAGTGAGACAAAGCGTGAGCAGGGGAGGGGCAGAGAGGTCAGGAGACACAGAATCAGAAGCAGGCTCCAGGCTCCGAGCAAGCGGTCAGCACACAGCCTGACGCAGGGCTCGAACCCACGAACTGTGAGATCATGACCTGAGCCGAAGTCGGACGCTCAACCGACTGAGCCACCCAGGCGCCCCTGCATTCTTATATGATATGTATTGTTTCAGTTAAAAAGTAGAATCATAATACATATTATTTTTATGTAACCATTCTTTTATACTTAAGCACATATTGAAAATAAATTTGTATTTCATCAAAAATTAAAAATTATTTTGATATTTTAACAATTTTCTTATTGTTAGACATCTAGTTTGTTTATAATCCATGATGCAGATACTTATTAGATATGTTATATGTATGTGTATTTTATATAAAAGACATTAAAAATTACTAACAATTTTTTCCACTGGATGTATGGGTAAAAATACTTCTGATTTTAGAGCTAAAATTAAGTCAGGATTAGACTTTGTTAGATAACATTTTAGTTAGCAACACTCATATGGTACTGCAGGTCCTATTCTAAATGATGACCTCATTTGAATCCCTCTAATAGTTCTATTCGGTACATACAGTTACTGTCTGCATTTTACAGGTGGGAACATGAGGCCCAGAGAGCTTAAGCAACTTGTCCAGTGTTACACAGGTAGTAAATGGTAGAGCTAATCTGGCCCCAGGGTGTGTGCTGTGAACTGTCCCCTTACAAGGCCTCCCTCTGTTGTCGTTTGGGTTATCTGAGAAACGGAGTTTAAAGGGTTAATTAGCACATGAATCTCCCAGAGAGAGAATTGGTGACCACTGGGAAGGATCTGAGAGTGGGGTGAATCTTGTTCAGTATTGTTGAAATTGAAGGAACCTAGAACTTCTTGGATCAGGACCAGAACGACAGGCCTCACTTATTTTGTTAGGACCAAAAGTGGAAAAGCTTATCTGAAAAAAATTTGTATCACCCTTTCTTCAAATCTTTCATGATTTTATAATGCAGCTTTCCAAAACAGTTATGCAGAATGTAACTTTTTTCTTCTTCCTTTCACCATTTTGCCGTGAAGTAAATCGAGTTAATATAATTTAATGAGAAAAGACTTTTCAGCTGCATTTATAGAGATGTGCTCTTTTAAATGCCCCCAAACTTTGCTATTTTAGGCTTTAATATAATCAATTCTAAGAAATCCTGTCCTCATAGAGAAATGACAACATCATACTGCTTGTTTTCCATCAAAGTTAGTGAATATAAAGATTAGCTTAAAAGTCGTCTATCCTAGGGCCGCCTGGATGGCTCAGTCACTTAAGTGTGCGACTTCAGCTCAGGTCATGATCTCGCGGTCGTGGGTTCGAGCCTTGCATCAGGCTCTGTGCTGACAGCTCAGAGCCTGGAGCCTGCTTCGGATTCTGTGCCTCCCTCTCTCTGCCCCTCTCCCGCTCACACTCTGTCTCTCTCAAAAATAAATAAACATTAAAAGAATTAATTAATTAAAAATAGTCTATCCTACAGGCACCTCAAAACAGGCAACTAAAATCAATAACAGGCTTGCCCCACTGTGACAGTGAAACATGTGAGAAGCAACTGAAGAAATGCTCAAAGAACAGAATTTTTCAAGTCTCTCGGATTGCATGCAAGGCAAATTTAGCACGAGGGATTAGTTGTTCTAGGAAGAACAAAGACTCCTTCTGATCTTCACCGAGACTGCCCTTCTATGGGGAAGCTTGTGGCAGCTCCTTTTTGCTATTATAGCTACAGGGCCTGGAGTTCTCAATGATGTTTAAAACTGTCAGCACAATGTGTAAAATTTAATTCTGACAAGTTAATAAGCCTAGCCAGTGGTGAAGTAGGAGGAAGAGAGGAATTCAACCAGGCTGTGGAACCGTGGAGGGAGCACAAACAGAATAAATCGCATCATACCATGTATTTTTAAAAATTTTTAAAAGTTAATTTATTTTTGAGAGAGCACAAGCTGGGGAGGGGCAGAGAGAGAGGGAGACACAGAATTGGAAGCAGGCTCCAGGCTCTGAGCTGTCATCACAGGGCCCAGTGCAGGGCTTGAACCCATGAACCGTGAGATCATGACCTGAGCCAATGTTGGTGCTTAACCTACTGAGCCACCCAACCAGGTGTCCCCATATCATATTTTAGAGCTATTTCAGATCACTTACACTAAATCAGAGGCACCTGCAGGAAAAATACATTTGATGACCTGAAAATATTTTGCTGGATTCTACTGGAAGTTTTATTTAGGGGAAGACTTGGTTTCCATACTATCTTACTGCATCTCCTCTTTATCACCCAAGAGGACTGTCCTGGAACCTCACTGTGCGGCTAACAGTGCCACACTGTTCTCCTTTGCAGAGCCAAGAAGGGGGAGGAGTCTGGATAGGACCAGAAGAGGGTTCTTCCCCAACAGAAACATTTCTACAGGCAGTTTTACCCATTCTTGCAGTTGCCTTCACCAACCAAATAGTTCAGCAAGCTTCAGAGAAAGTGAAGTGACAGCAAGAGTCAGCTGGAAAACTCTAAACGATCAGATGTAAGCCTGATCAACATAACATAAATGTGTGGTTTAGTTTCACTTCTACCCGGCCAGAAGACAGGTTGATTACATGGTAAACATGACAAAGAGATGAGCTTAGAGAATTCATGGGGCTGTCACTTGCTTGGTTTGTCACTACTTCAGGATTCTCTCTCTAAATTTGAGACAGTTGAAGCAACATACTCTGAATATCAACCTAGATTTATTCTGCACATGGCCTCAAAACCGATAGAAAACACAGTCTTCTCTCAGGTGCCAGAAACATCTACAACATCTAGGGGTGAGTAGGATAGGTTCCAGCCCTTGTGGCTTTTAGAGTCTATGGGAGGAAAGGGCTCCTGGGTGGCTCAGTCAGTTGAGCATCCAACTTCAGCTCAGGTCGCGATCTTGTGGTTTGTGAGTTTGAGTCCCGCATCGGCACTGTCAGCGTGGGTCTGCTTTGGATCCTCTGTCTCCCGCTCTCTCTGCCCCTTCCCAGCTTGTGCTCTCTCTCAAAAATAAATAAAAAATTTTAAAAAGGAAAAAAAAATAGAGTCTATGGGAGGAAACAAGTTTTGTCAGAGATGTGGCCTTCCTTTTGTGACCATCTTGATCATGCGTGGATTAGGTTCTGACTTCTATTTTTACTTTAGGCTTTCAGTAACCGATGGACTTGGAGACAACAGAATACAATAGCAGGTATCATTGATTACTACTTACTACCTGTTGTGTATATGTTATCTCATTTAAATCCTGACAACAGGCAGGGATGAGGTAGCCTACAGGGGGCAATGTGAAAATTAGAAATAGGTACCTGAGCATGGTATGACGTTGCTGGTGATCTGAACCCAAGCGGGATGTCAGCCCCTTGTCACCTCTTCCCTAGGTACTTTTGTGCAGTTCACAGGCTGCACGACAGTACTCGGCAGAAATATAGTTAAAACCTAGTTAAAGTATCATCAACCTTGTTTCACAAAAAAGGAAACAGAGGTTCAGAGAGATTAAATAACCTATCCAAAATCATTCATTTAGTCATTGGCAGAGCCTTGACTCAAAGCCACGTTTGTCTGGTTTTAAAATCCTGTTATCCTTCTGCTCTTTCAATTTGCCTCCTTGTTCTTTTGCTAACGTTTACCAGATCTCCCACTGCTGATGCAATAAGAATAGAATTTTCAAAAAGCCAATTATTTCCCATGCATCTTCTCCATATGGTCTTGGAAATCTTCCCCTTCTATTCTGTCTTATTAACAATGTTCATATAGGTATCCTTTGCTTTTTGAAAGTTCGCATTACATTCCTTCACTTTTGCGAAAGACCTACATCGGTACCTGTTTTTGCTTACTGAAAAAAAAGCTGAAGATGAGTTTTGCTTTTATGAAAAAAGGCAAAAAGCAAATATCGTGTTTGGCATTTGTTTTGCAGCCAGCAGCAGGGAGTCCACCAGGCTCCTTCCCTGGAACCACACTCAGCATCAAGCTGCCAGAGCTTTGAACGGTGTCTGGGAGCATGAGCCTTAATCTCGATTTGTTTTGTGCATCTGTTAGCAGGATGTGTCTTAGGGTATCAGAAACGTGTAAGGGAGGCTATTTTGGGGGTCTGAGAATGCTCAAAAAATTTTCCATAGAAGTTAATGGTAATTGGTTCTTTGCTTTCTGCCTTTTCGGCTTACCTAGCATTCCTAGGTATCCTAGGAATGCTCTACTTTTGAATAGTAGGCACAACCTGTAATAATAGCTAAATACTCAATTTTTATGGTTGGCGATGCAGTTTAAATCCAGCTAATTGAAACAAACAAGTGTTATTTTTAAGCCTTCTATGTATCTTGTGGGTGGAAGTAATACACATTTATGAGTTAATATGTGAATGTGTACAAAGACAATTTAATTTTTTTTTCAAGCGGTCTGCCCATTCGGAGGGTTTGCCTTCGCTGCTGTCTTTTAAGGCCACCCCTGAATGAAAATGTGGGCAGTCCATTGTCAACCTGTACCCACCTCACCAAGCAGATCCATCTGTGAACCAAGTTTGGGTTATTCTTCTTTTGTTAGGCGGTCTTGGGAAACCACCACGAGGGAGAGATGTCAGTCAGTACACAGCACGGGAATCCTGAGATCCAGGGGTCATCTTTCATGCAGCTGATCTGTGTTTTCTGTACTTCCTCAAGCACAGTCTCCAGCTCCCCTTTGATATATTGTCACCAGGCCCACCTCACCTTATAACTTGGGGATCTGAGAGCATCCAGCTCGTGATGGGCACTTCCAGCCCCACGGTCACTTGATGACCTATAGGGAGGTACTTGAACTACATCAGGGCGGGATAGCCTTCCAGGGGCTGCACTTTCAGTGATCTACGTTTCTTTGCGGCAAATGGCACAACACTGCTTTGAGAACCCTAGATGTCTGCGCCGCAGTCCTCCCGCTGCGACTTGCCAAACAGCTGACATGACCTCCCTTCTTCCACAGGTATCCCCGCCACCATAGGACCTGCTGGTTCTTATGACCCAAGCAGCAAGGCTGCTTCTCCTGAAAACTGGACCAGCTGCAGGGCCCTCTCTTGTCCTGAGCTCTACTCTAAAGCTAGAAACTTTCCAGTTTCCAGCCACCTTATAAGTGGCTTGAAGCAGTGTGCCTCAGCATGGAATATTCTGCAAGCAGAGCCTAAAGAGGCCTAGAAAGGGATGCGCTTCGTTTATTTGTTTGTTTGTTTTTGTCTATATTTATTTTGAGAAAGAGAGAAAGCACGAGCAGGGGAGGGGCAGAGAGAGGCAGAGAGCAAGAATCCCAAGCAGGCTCCGCACTGTCAGCACAGAGCCCCACATAGGACTTGAACTCACAAAACCTGAGATCATGCCCTGAGCCAAAGTCGGATGCTTAACTGACTGAGCCACCCAGGTACCCAGGTGCCCCAATGTGCTTCTTCTTTTTTCTTTTTAATTTTTTAATGTTTATCTATTTTTGAGAGACAGGGAGAGAGAGAGAGAGAGAGAGAGACAGAGAGGGCAGGGGAGGGGCAGAGGGAGAAGGTGACACAGAATCCGAAGCAGACTCCAGGCTCTGAGCTGTCAGCACAGAACCTGACACAGGGCTCGAACCCACAGACTGTGAGATCATGACCTGAACCGAAGTCAGATGTTTGAGCCACCCAGGTGCCCCAATGTACTTCTTTCTTACAGGTAGGAAGTGAATGAGGCGGTAACCTACCCTTTACTTTAGCGAGAATATCCCTGCATGTCCTGAACTAATCTGTCAGGCCTTTAGATCTTACAGGGTTCGTGTCTGACCCTCTGGATTATATATGTCTTATTAAGGCATCAGTGTGCAGGCCCCGTCTTGCTCATTAATGTGTGTCCTCAAAATAGTGGACCAATGTAATTTTTGTAGAATGTACATAAAGTACAGGTCCCTATGACAGAAAATGGAAGAATCAACATCATCTTGGGGCAAGCCTGTGAATATATACTGTTGTATAGACTGCTTTTCATCCTTCTTTTTGATTGATATGGAAAGGAATATATGCACCAGATCAATAACCGCATACTGCGCACCTGAGGCTGTGTTAATCTGCTCTAGTAAAGATACAACATCCAGCCTAGTAGCTGTGCTTGGGACTTCTTTATCAAATTCAAGTCGTACAAGATTATCCACAATCCGGCTTTTGTAGATGCCACGATGGTGTTTAATAGAAACCACACCCCTGCATCCTTTAAATCTTTGAGGTTGGTTTTAATCTCTGCCATGTCCCTCTGAGGTAGACATGGTTTCTTATTTACTAAGTTGACTGGATGGGGACATGGATAGATTCAGGGTCTTCCACTTAGCCTTTTCAAACTCCACTTGCTCTTATTCTAAAAGAAAAATAAAATAAAACTTGGATCTCACCAATTCTTTTATTTTTAATGTTTATTTATTTTTGAGAGAGCGAGCGTGAGAGAGAGAGTGGGGGGGGAGGGGCAGAGAGCGAGGAGACAGAGTATTTCAACCGGTTTGGGCTCAGGGCTGACAGCAGTGAGCCTGATGCCTGGCCGAAACGTATCAACTGTGAGATCATGAACTGAGCCAGAGTCAGACGCTTAACTGACTGAGCCACCCAGGCGCCCTGGGTCTCACCACATTCTAATTAAGGAGAGTCATGACTTGAAGCTGGTATTTCAATCTCTAAACTTTATACAAGGCTATGTAAAGTCCTCGTCTTTTTTACCCCAGTGTTCATCATCTCAATTTATCTTTTTCCACTTGAGTGTCCTTCTAGCACCTCACCCAGCTGTTGGGCTTAGCCCTGGCTTTCTGCCCCACGCTCCTCTGCTGTGGCCGGTGGGATGCCTTCTGGCAAATGTGCAGACTGGGTATAGGAGGGACCCCGTGCCCTTGACCAATGGGGGAGGGAACTGTGGATAAATCCTCCTGCCTTCTGTCCTTCTGGCAGACAATGGTGAGGTCTATTGTACCTGGCTCTTTAGAGAGATTTCTAGAGAAAACACTGTAATTTCCCACAGTGGTGGTCAGCTTTATGATACAACCACATCTTTGATTTGGCTTTCCTTCCATCCAATTTCACTCTTCCACATCCCTACTCCTGTTCCCTGGGGTCGCTTACTAACTGAAGTAACTGCATGCAAGCTCTTGTTTCAGGATCTACTGTGTGAGCTCCATGTGGTACTTTTAATGTTAGGCTTTATCATGGTGTGGAAAATCATAAAATACATGTAGGCACTTAGGAAAACTCATGTTAAGAGCTACTACCCAGATCTACTACTAAGCTTTCTAGATTGTTCTCTATGCATATACTTAAAAAAAATATAGCACAGTGGTGCCTGGGTGCCTCAGTCAGTTAAGTGTCCAACTCTTGATTTCGACTCAGGTCATGTTCTCATGATTTGTGGGCTTGAGCCCCATGTTGGGCTCCACACTCACAGCGTGGAAACTCTTTGGGATTCTCTGTCCCCCTCTCTCTCTGTCCCTCCCCCATTCACACATGTGTGTGTGCGCACACTCTCTCTCTCTCTCAAAATAAATAAAGATTAAAAAAAGAACACAATTTTGAAATTCATTCTTATTTTATATATTGCAGACGTCTTTTCCTCTTTGTGATTTAAAAAAAAAATGGCTGTAGGAGGATGGCATTCTATCACATAGACCTACCACAATTGATTCAATACCCTCTCACATTTGGACATTAGATTTGTTTCCCCGTTTTGTTATTCTAAAGCAGTGCTATACTTTACATCCTTAAAGCTATTTACGAAGTAGCAACAGGTATGGTATCACTTACATGCGGGCTGTAAAGAGAAAGTTGATTTCACAGAACCAGGTTGCCAGGAGTTGGGGAGAGGGGAAAAATGGGGAGATGTAGGTCAAACGGTACAAACTCTCAGTTATAAAAAGACGAAGTTCTGTAGCATGGTGACTGCAGTTAATAACGTGGTATTGTGTACAGATCGTCCCCAACTTAGTATGGTTCGACCTATGATTTTTCGACTTTATGGTGGTGTGACAGCCATACACAGTCAGTAGAAACCACACTTCAGAGTTTGCATTTGGATCTTTTCCCTTTTCCTAGGTTAGTGATATGCAGTATGATCCTCTCTCGTGATGCCGGGCAGCAGCAGCCAATACACTGACGATCAGCATCCGTACAACCTTTCTGTTTTTCACTTTCAGTACAGTATCAATACATTTCATGAGATATTCAACGCTTTGTTATCAAATAGGCTTTGTGTTAGATGATTAGCCCAACTGCAGGCTAGTGTAAGTGTTCTGAGCACATTTAAGGTAGGCTAGGCTAAGTTGTGATGTTCAATAAGTTAGGTGTATTAAATGCGGTTTTGAGTTGTGTGGTATTTTCAACTTACAATGGGTTTATCGGGACATAATCCCATTATAAGTTGATGATGATCTGTATTTGAAAGTTGCCGAGAGTAGATCTTAAGCATTGTCACCGTTAAAAAAAAAAAAAGTGTTAACTGTGTGAGGTGATGGAAGTGTTAATTATCTCAATCTTGGCAATCATTGTATGATGTATATATATATATATATATATAATATATATATATATTATATATATATATAAAATCATCATGTTGTCCACTTAAAATATGTGCAATATGTATGTCAGTTATTCCTCAAGAAAGTTGGAAATAAAGATTACTAGAAAAAGACATACGTTTGGAAATTAAGAAATACGTAGGTCAAAGAAGAAATAAAGGGGAAAATTAAAAAAAAAAGAAGTAATCATCATATGACTTCACTCATATGAGGACTTTAAGATACAAAGCAGATGAACATAAGGGAAGGGAAGCAAAAATAATATGAATACAGGGAGGGGGACAAAACATAAGAGACTCTAAATATGGAGAACAAACAGAGGGTTACTGGAGGGGTTGTGGGAAGGAGGGTGGCCAAATGGGTAAGGGGCATTAAGGAATCTACTCCTGAAATTGTTGCACTATATGCTAACTTACTTGGATGTAAATTAAAAACATAAATGAAAAAAAAGAAGTAGCTGTATATCATAATGGTTGAAAGCACAGGCATCAGAGTCAGGCTGATGAATTTAAATCCTAGATACTCTACTCATTAGTTATATAATTTTTAACAAGTTGTTCAACTTCTCCCAGGCTCAGTCTCTTTGTGTAAAAGTCAAGTAATAATAATAGGTCATACATCACAGGATTACTATGAGCATTCTCAATCCGTTTATGCAGAGTACTTAGAATAGTGCCTGGTGCATAACTGTTCAATAAAATTTAGCCATTGTTATTTTTATTACATTCACATTAATTCATAAAGTTAGAATTGTTTGGCCTAACCGTATGTACTTTTGAGGTTTTGATATATAAATTGCCAAATCTAAGCTTAGCATTAATATTCCAAAATTAATATACATATTGTCATTGCAAACAGTGGTATTTTCATGGGTATAAATATGTGTGTTGTTTTTAATACAAGAGGGTAAATGCAACTATTTTTAAAAATCACATATTTTTGATTTGGAAATAATGCCAGGAGCCATCTGGTTCCATCTTGTGTCAGTGAGGATAGACTAAGTTTATGCTATGCCAAAAAACAATCCCATAATCTTGGTAATTCAAAGTAACAAAAGTTATTTCTCACTCATGCTACATGTCCAAAGCCAGTGTGGTGGTGGCAGAAGGAAGGGTGTCTACCTCTTACACATTATGGACTCTGGCTAGTGATGGTTCTGTCTTGGTAGCTGCTTCCATGACTCATGAGGTGGGAGAAAGGGAAGGTGGCAATACATACACTGGCTCTTAAAGCTCCTGCCTGAATGTGACACACATTGGTTGTGCTCATATTCCATTCTTCAAACAAGGCATGTAGCCACATCCAACTTCAGCAGGGATAGGGGACTGCCATCCCATCGTGTGCTCAGAAGGATAGAAGAATCAAGTGACTTGTGAACTGCCTGAATGACTAACAGACTTACTTGCTTTTTCGTTTATTGTCATTGTTAACTTACATGTTATTTACTTTTCAAAATAGGTAATATAGTCACATGGCTCAAAATTCAAAAGCTACAAATGTTAGAGTGAAAAGTCTATGTCTTTCTATATTTCTCCTTCACTGAAGCCAACCAATATTAACAAATATACTTTGTTAGTAAATGTGTGTTTGTGTGTGTGTGTGTGTGTGTGTGTGTGTGTGTGTGTCCATTTCCCGTTTGCCCTCAGATGCATTGTCTAACCCTTATGGATCTGCTCTGAGCTCTAGGGAATTAACTCCTATGAATAGATCAGCCATGTTCCCTAACTCTCTGACTCCCAGTTGAGTTTGGCCAATGTGAGGCACCAGTAGGAAACTGAAGGACAGGCAAGTGGAAAGTTGGGCTATTCTCCATACCCCCAATTTCCTCTGTTTTTGAGCTACAGCTGAGGTGGTGGCCGAGTCCCTCTATAACTATAGCTCTTGCTGGAAGCCCTTCTGCTGGGTCCTTATCTCTCACAGGGCTCTGGTAAAACTATCCCCTTCTCTTGCCCCATAAGACATGGGAATGGTAATGGCTTCCTGCCACCTCTAGTCCCTGGGAGCCTCAGCACCTCTCTCTTTTTTAGAAACAGCTTGATTGAGATATAATTTATATACCATGTACTTCACCCACTTGAAGTGTAAAATTCAACATTTTTTGGTATACTCACAGATTTATCAGCATCTTTTTGTGTTCCTTAACCTTGCTCACACCTTTTAAAAAGTCTCTACATTGCATTTTCTTCAGATTTTCATCCAAATGTATTTTTTTTCTTCCTGGTGGGACGGCCTAATTGTATGCATTTGTACACCTAATTGGTATGGTGCCATCTCATAAGTAAATGAGAGCCAATTGTTAAATTTTTCAGGAATTTTGTGAGCTGGTTACTAAACAGAGCCACTACTGAAAAAAAAAGGTAATAAAGGTAATAAAAAAAAAGGCAATCTATGTGGCGGAAATACTATATAATGATGTTCACATAGGCATGTTCATCTCTTCCCACCGTGTATTCAGTGATGTCCCATTTCTGGCTTGGAGATGGCCATTGGGGGAGCATTTCCCCCCATAGAAATCAGCAACTGATACAAATCAGGACTTAATTTTTTATTTCATTGATTGTTTAGAATTCAGATAGAAAATGATGATAAAATGTTAATGAAACCTAAAAGTTTATCCTTGTGAATACAATAAAAAATTGAGGAAATATTCTTTCAGTATTTGAAATTATCTTCCAATTTGAAAAAAAAAAAAAGTCACTCACTTCATTGATAAACCAGTGAAGCTTCAGAATTCATCTTCATTGTTTGACTTTCATCTTCCTTGTCAACCGATGTTCATGGAACCACACTTGGAGAACTGGTGGTTGAACAGCAACCAGCCCACTGCAGTGCATGCACCCCCCCCACACACACACACACTCACACATGTAGTTTAGATACCATTCCATGTCACTGATAGAGCTTTCTCAATCTTTTAAAAGTTTGCCTTGTGTGTATCTTATTGATGGATAGCTAGACTGCAATCTTTTGCTGTTACAAAACAATGCTGCACCGAATCACCTGAGTCATCCGCAAATGCATTTTAATTTCTGTAGATATTGCCAGATTGCTGTCTGTGAAAAGTTTCATCGACTGATACTTCTACCAGCAATATATGAGAATGTCTGTTTTCCCACACCCTCAGCATATAGTGTGTGTTTTGTGTTTTGCCACCTCATCATTGTTAATGATTGTTAATAATTCATCTAAGATTTAAAAAAAATCAGGCTTAGCTAATATAATGCATTAATTATTGATTTAATAATTATTAAATTCTATTTTAAATGATAGCCTCAATCTGATTTGTTTGAGAGAAGAACATTTATTCTTGGAGATACAATGTAGGAAGCGATCTCTTTCAGGAACAAACCGATCATGCCAGGAACATAAGAACCTGGCAATTTAAAGGAAATATTTGCAGGTGGCCTATCTTGGAGGCAGAAGGACACGGCGCTGTTTTTAAGAATTCTGCTAAAAATGGAATAAGTTAGATAAATATTAATATTTTGGCTCCTCTACTTCATGGCACTATTGGAGCATTTTTCTAGTAGACACTGGAAAAAGTGAAAGGGAAATGTCAATTTACAAAAGAAATGTCCACACAAATGAAGTGATTTCATGGCAGTGCTTGACAGCCTGCACTAGAGTCTCCTGGGCTCCACACTACAAAGCCCCTCTGGGAAGTAGAGGAAAGATCCAGGTGAAGACAGAATTGTTTCCACGAAGGTGCAGTTAGACCCACTGTAAAGGGCCTAAGGGATCTGAGCATGGCCTCCACTTATCTGAACATATTTATAAGCTGAGGTTTGACTGGGAAACTGCTCATTCAGATCCTTTAACTCCCCCAGCATCTCTACCTTGCCTACTCTCTTTTTTTTACTTCAAAAAAAAAAAAAAAATAAGGTCTTCTGTTCATATAAGTGCTAGAGGCTCAGTCCTTGAGCTTGAGCTGGAAGAAAGTACATAAAGATTAAGACCTGATTGGCCACATTTCCTTATTTATGTTGCTTATGGGTTGTCATCATTCCCTTCATTGGCAGGTGCTAGTAACTGATGTCAAAAATACCTGTATGTCCTCTAAATTCATGGGAGTCAGACTCAGGATTTGCCTCCCAGCTTACTGCTCATTAGATCTGTGACCCATAAGGAAGTTACTTGACTTTTTGACCTTCAGTTTCCTCATCTATAAAACAGAAATAACAATAGTTTCAACCTCACAGGGTTATTTTGAGGAAATGAGATAATCCATATAAGATATAGAGGCTGTACTTGACATGTACATGCTATTGTTCAATATATATTATTGATTTTTATGGAAATATGTATATTGTAAATTGCATGTGCTCTTAAACAGTGGAAATTCAGTCACTCACAAGAGATTTTTCTGTTGCTTTTCTGAAATCCTGACCTAAAGAACTCCACTATATACTCCTACACAGAGATAATTGTTGAACTAGATCTTTTTTTTTTTTTTTTTAAAGTAGGCTCTCTGCCCATCATGGACTCGAACTAATGACCCTGAGGTCAAGAGCTGCATGCTGTACTGACTGAGCCAGCTAGGTGCTCCAAAGAGGGTCTAACTTCTTTCTTTCTTTTTAAACTTTTAAAAAAATGTTTTATTTATTTTTAAGAGAGAGAGAAACAGAGTATGAGTAGGGGAGGGGCAGAGGGAGAGGGAGGCACAGAATCTGAAGAAGGCTCCAGGCTCTGAGCGGTCAGCACAGAGCCCAACACAGGGCTCGAACCCATAGGCAGTGAGATCATGACCTGAGCCGAAGTCAGACACTTAACCGACTGAGCCACCCAGGTACCCCTGATCTCTTCTTTTAAGTAGACTCCATGCTCAGCATGGTGTCCCATACGGGGCCCAACGCAGAGCTTGAACTCAAGATGTTGAGCTGAAGACCTGAGCTAAGATCAAGAGTTGGACACCCAACTGACTGAGCCACTCAGGCACCCCTGAAGTAGGTCTTGATTGAACAGAGCAGGTGAAAGTGGGAAAACGGTGTTCTTCACAATCACTATAATGAGCTTGATTTCTGTCTGAATCGGCTATGTGATATATTTGAGTTGATCCAGGCTTAGTTTTAAGTAACCATTTATTTTGCTGAACAAAATTAGAGTCTATGTGCATCTATTATAGCACACGTCCAGGGCCTATTTAATCTCCTTGGGGAAGTAATGTACTAAATGATACCCTGGTGTCTTAGAAGAGTTTACTCAACTGAGTAGGCTGTTTATTCACAAAGGGTAGGTTAGACCTTCTGGTTCTTTTTGCTGATTACGCATTGGAATCTAGCTGACCTGGAGGTTGGTTGTGATTAAGAGACCATGGAACACCTTTCTTTTGCCCACAGTTTAATTATATAGATTGAAAAAGTTTTGCAACGAAAGCCTAAATAAGGCCTAAAATACATTTAACTCATGGCGGAAATATTCTCTCTCTGTCTCTCTCTCTCTCTCATTTTAAGTGGCAGAGTAACTGGACCTGATTGGAAGACTGATCTTTGAAAAATAGGTTCAGTTGAAATTGAGAAATATTCATTGAGGATGTAGTTATCGGCAAGGCCCTGTGCTGGTGGTGTGAATAATAATAAAACAGAGAAGGTGATGTCACTGCTCTCAAGAAGTCACCATCAGAAGCTACAGACAAATAAATGCAGAACCGACAATAATAAAATGTGATGAGTGCTACACTAGCAGTATGCAAAAAATGTCATGGGAACTGTGAGGAAGTCACTAATTCCACCAGGGTGGCAAAGAGGAAGGGGTTATGGAAGGCTTCAGAGAAGTGGCATTTGAATTGGATCTCAGAGGGTCTGCAAAAGTTTTGAATGTGGAGAATAGAAAGATAGAGAAATAGCCGGAGCAGGGACAGAGAAGCTCAGTGGGAGGAGGCGAAGCTCAGAAAATTTGGTAACAGGTTATGAACAGCGTGACGGTCTCCCTAGAGTGTGTGGGCTTTATCCTGAAGGCAGTGGTGCAGATTGAAGATTCTTAGTTGGGGCAGTGACCTGAACAGGTTTGGTTTGGGGAAGGTCATTGCAGAAGCAGTGATTGCGAGTGGAGAAGTGGGGAGATAAGTGTGCCAGAGGGGCCTTGTGGGCAGAGAAGAAGCCAGAATGATCACTCTGGAGAGCATCTAAGGGGAGATATGGATAGAGACAAGTGAAGCAGACTTGTAGGAAGTGATTTTCAGGATGAAGAGAATCCCAAAGGAAGCATAAAGAAGCAAAGAAAGAGAAGGGCAAGGAAGAGGAGTTGATCCGCAGTGTACCCCCTGTACACAGTTCCAGAGGGAAGGAAACAAAAAGAATCTGGTGGATTGGGCATCTTGCCTATTTTTAGTGGCCCTTTTGAGACCAGCTTCAACAGAATGAGCAGAGGGGAAACCAGATACCATGTCAGACATGGAAAAATATTTATAACGTACAGGAAGTTTAAAGATAGGCGGGCGCTGATGTTGCCTCCCTTAAGAAGGGTAGTATTTAAGAGCAACTGATGGAAATCATGAGAAATCGGGGCCAAAAAAGTCTAATGCCAAAAACCAGACAGACGAAAAACATTTGCAGAATGATGTCATCCTGCCTCCTTGGATGATATCACTTTGTTCCTCAGATGTTTCACCCAGACTGTATGAGTCAACATCTATATTTGGGCATAAGGAGAACTACCTTTTGTGCTATGTGCCAATTCAGAAGTCTGTTTGTGCTAGTCTGGTTTAGCTCTGCCAAATTATTTTAGGCTCATGACCTCACCAGCAGCCCATGGTACTCTGTTTAATATCCCACAGCTTGAATTCCAGAACACTCGCTTTTGTGCAGTGAAATCTGAATTGGGTATTTTTCCCCTTTGCATTTGAAAGACACTAGGTTTGCATTTATAAATGCATTCATAGCTGATATCAAAAAGGTACAATTGGAAATGTCAGAAGAAACCATACATCGATCCAAGAGATTATGTAGATTACTGGCATGACTAGAATAATAGTAATAGTTTCAATGAATTAAGTGCCAGACTTTCATAGATTGTCTCTTCCTCTCACTGGAGCCCCAAAAAGTACCTGTGGTTTCCAGCTGAAAAAAATTTAAGTAAATTGCTTAGGTTTGCTCAGGCAGCAAATGGACGAGTAAGGACTCAGAGCCAGACCTGACCCCAAAGCTCATGTATTCTTGACACACTATGCTCTCTTCTCTAAAATATCATGGTGTCCGTAACTGCAAAAGAGAAGTAAACTAAGTCCTATCAGCTATGTTCACGAGTGGTGGCCTAAACGTTCATTTCTAGAAGCTCTTATAACATAGATGTTATATGTTATATAACATATCTTATCTAGCTTTTATTTGAAGGTAAATATTACAAATTATGTGTGTTGACCAAATTTAATAGTGAGTGATTATCTTCAGTGGGAGATCAGAGGAGAAGGCAAGGGAGGAAAGACAGAAATAGGTCTGCAGGGAAATTCAAAATTAAAGAAAACCTGGAGACGGTTTCTTATCAAATCTTGAAGAGGCATAAACTTTTCTGAACTATAGTGATTCTTAAGATAAATATGAGATCGCTTTTCAGAATTTTAGTTCTTTTATATAAAACTGATTCAGATTCCCTGCAAGCAAGTGTACAATACTTATTTCAGAAAGAAAAGGAAACTAACATTTAGTTAGTGTCTATCCCACTGTACATAGTAGTTGCTCAGTAAATGTGAATGAATGAATGGATGAACGTCTACGTTGTCCAACACACTGTGCTATGTGTTTCTTTTTTTTAAATTAAGGTATTTCATTTTGTTTTATTTTTTAAATATAAATAATTGTCAAGTTAGTTAACATACAGGGCATACAGTGTGCTCTTGGCTTTGGGAGTAGATTCCTATGTATTTCTATGTAATGGTATAGGGTTTTAAATAGGAGTTAAGGAGAGGGACATTGAGGCATTGATCTGGGGTTTTCCAGGTTGGAGTATTGATATGTGATACTATCATGGGGCTATTTCTCAAAGAATCACACCAATCCAAGAAATTATTTTAGGCAGGTTGTAGGGACATCATTTGTTGTCTGTAATGATTCTATGGAACAGTGAGTAGGAAACTGCAGGAGGGGAGCAAGAAGAATACTGCTTCGAATGCCAATACTTGGCAAAGAGGCTGGCATGTGGGAGGCAGTCAACACATATTTGTTGTCCTATCAATCACTTCATAATCCGTGCAAGTCATATGTCCAACTCAGCTTAATGGGGTCACATTTTCCTTTATAGCCAAACAACACTCTCAAATTCTCATCCTCCTTGATGACAATGATATTCTCAAGAGCAGAGGCCAATCTCCTTTTGCTCAGCATTTTATTGCTAATACTAACAAGGTACTTGACATATGGCAGCTGTTTGATGAATCTTGTTGGGCGAGTGAATGAAGGCTACATCATTAAAGATTCTGTCTCCAAGTATTTCTGGGGACACGCAGCTGGTCCTGGTTTTCATTGTCATCCCAGATGGAGACTGCCTATCAATCTTGGCTGCATAGCAATTGCTTCTCTGGGCTGCTGTGATCCCTTCATATGCTTTGCTTAATCAGGGATCCAACTGCTCTCTCCATTTCCTGAAGCACTTCCTAGGAGGTTTTAGTGGCTTAGTAAATTTCACTTCACTCTTAAGGCTAACATGAAGGATTGATAACATTGGAAGGAAACCTAAAATTGTGCGGTAAATAATATTGCTCCTAGACTCCACAGGCCATGCCTCTCTCGAGGTCCCCACACTTTCTTCTTTAGTCCCATCAAGTTGTTGGGTGTATTTCTTCCCACTAAGGAGAGTTCTAGTTAATTCTGTCTCTTGTGGGGTGAATAGTGTCCCACTCCCCCACCCCCTCACCAACCAATTCATGTCTACCCAGAACCTATGAATGTGACATTATTTGGAATGGGGTTTTGCAGATATAATCAAGTTATGATGAGGTCATATTGGATTAATGTAGGTCCTAAATCCAATGACTGGTGTCTTTACATAAAGAGGGCAATTTGGATACAGAGACACAGAGGAGATACCGGAAAGCCATGTAAAGACAGGCAGAGATTAAATTTATGCTGTTACAAACCAAGGAATACCAAAGATTGCTGGCAAACCACCAGAAGCTATGAAAAGGCAAAGAAAAGGCAAAGAAGTAACCTTCCCTAGAGCTTTCGGAGGGAACATGGCCCTGACAACAACTCCATTTTGGACTCTGAGCCTCCAGAACTGTGACAGAATACATGTCTTGTTTCAAGCCATCCAGTTCGTAGTAATTTGTTATGACAGCCTTAGGAAACTCATACACTGTGCCTGCTTCCTGAAACCAGGACTCTGAGATCTCTGCCACCTCCAACCAGAAGAAATGGGAAGAAAAGAAAAGAAAAAAAAACAAAAACAAAAACGAACTCCCATCAAAAGAATCCTCTTAAGGGGCTCCTGGGTGGCTCAGCCTGTTAAGTGTCTGACTCAGGTCATGATATCATGGTTTGTGAGTTCAAGCCCCACATTGGGCTCTATGCTGACAGTGCAGAGCCTGCTTGGGATTCTCTTTCCCTCTCTCTCTGCCCCTCCCCCACTCACTCTCTCTCAAAAATAAATAAATAAACTTAAAAACAATTAAAAAAAAAAAAGAATCCCCTTAAGATTATTTCCTTTTCCTCCTGCCACTGAAGAAGGCTTTTAGCATATTTCATAGCTTATCAGTGAGAGGGGTGGCTCACCTCTGCAAGCCCCCTACTGAGAAAGGCTTCCATTGGCAGCAAATCTGAAGTGACTCCCTAGCCGCTCTCTAGCCCATTCTGGGTTATATATCCTTCATGGCAATACCTGAAATATCTTGTTCATTCATTTTTTTATTGACTAAATCATGCCTCACCCCTAAAATTTAAGGTCTGTGAGAGTAGACCTTATCTCTTTGGTTCACAGCTAAATCCAAAGTTCCCAGAACAATGCCTGGAACATAGCAAATCTTCAACAAAACGTACTGACTGACTGACTGAGTAACATTGCCAAATACATAACTTAGAGTGGAGATGTTCACTCAAGAGAGAGGCTCTACTGGGTGTTATGTGGAAACCAATTGACAATAAACTTCATATATTGAAAAAAAAAATAAAGTGGTTGCAAGGAGGAAAAAAAAAGAGAGGCTCTGTATCTCTTCTAGAAGGAGGAAATAATAATAGGGGTGGGGTATTTATGTTAATAGGCTATAAAAGGAGGACTGAGAAAGATTGCTTACTACAGTCGTAAGACTAGAGCTGAGTGTAAAGAATCTCCTTCCTCCTAAAAGTGAAGAGTAGACCTACAGACATCCAAACTTATCTTGGCTTTAAGGCAAAAGGATGCTTAGTTCGAAGCTTTTTGTTCCCTAAAATAGCAGGCATTGGAAAGTTGTCAAATGATGTGCTAAATATATGAACATAATTAAAATGAATTATTGACATTGAGACCTGATGTGATACTGGATTTACTAACTTTTGTCCAGGATTTTTTCTTCTTCCTTCCTTCCTTTTTTTTTTTTTTTTTTTGCGGGTCAGAAATTTTAAAGCCATTCTGGGGGTGCTTAGGTGGCTCAGTGTGTTGAGTGTCTTACTCTTGATTTCGGCTCAGGTCATGATCCTAGGGGCATGGGATCAAGCCGTGCATCAGGCTCTGTGCTGAGTGTGGAGCCTGCTTAGGATTCTCTCTCCCTCTCTCTCTCTCTCTCTCCCCCGACCCCTCGCACCCACTCATGCTCTCTCTCTCTCTCTCTCTCTCTTTCTCTCAAATAAAAAGAAAAACTGCAATTCTGGGATGTTTTATCCTACTAGGATGTTACAGCATGGAATATAGTATTGGCTCTTAGAGTTCTGTATGCTGGAGTGCTTCGAAAAGACGAAAGTAGGATGGTTGGCACTCTCAGCTGAGGGCTGGGTGCATTAGGCAGAATGCCTTTCATAACGCCCGTTCACTCAGAAACCACAGCCCATCCCCACCTGTCCTGAATAAGATACGTTGGTCAGAGGCATATAAGCTCTCACATGCTTTTTATTTCTCTCCAATAAGTTCCTGCTTATTGAACCAAAACGCAACCTAATATGTTCTGGGGCAAGTCTTCGAAACAGTATATTGTCTGATGAAAGATGATTATTGTATTGCTGAAAAGTGGGAAACCACGTATGTCAAATATGTGTATTTTTCCACAGCATTTGATAATGTTGAGAAATCATTCTAACTAATCATCCAGGTGCATTATCAAAAACTGAACAAGGGAAAAATTGAAGTATAAAGAAGTTAAGAGAAAGAAAGCAATATGATTGACAAAGGAGGAAATGCCACACAGACTCTGGTTTTCGTCAATAGAAACACACCGTTTGTTATCTAATGCTGAATAACAAACTCTCCTTAAACTTTGTGGTTTATGGCAATTACTCTCATGTATTTATGATTTTGCGATTTGGTCAGAACTCGGGAGGCACAGCCTATGTCCGTTCCATTTGACGTCATCTGGGTGGTTCAACTGCTACTGGAAGATGGAGGGCCCACTCTCCAGATAGTTCATTCACATGGCTGGTCAGTTGGAACTGATTGTCGGCCATAGCCAGACGGGGTGTGTGTGTGTGTGTGTGTGTGTGTGTGTGTGTGTGTGTGTGTGGTGGAGAGGTGGGGCACAAAGTTAGACTGTTGGATTAGAGCACTAGGAAGCTAATGGAGCATGGGTTTGGAGGCAACAATACTGGAGGCAGGGAGTAAAGCTGGGGGCTGGTGGAGTGGTCCAGATGAGAGATAGTGACAGACTGAGTCTGGACAAAGGATCATTGTATAGGAAAGGACGGATTAAAGAGATGTTCAGGACATGTATTGTTATGATATATAGAGTGTTTGATTATGTGAAATGCACAAAAGGAAAGAAAGAAATATACCAGATTATAAATTAATTATCTTCCCCCTGTAGTCTTCTTCCCAGGTCAGACCTAGGACGTTTGTGGGTGTAGAATCTAGGTAAGGGGCAAAGCAGAAATAAGGCCAAGACAGCCAGAGCAGCGAGGCTATTCTGCACAACCCTGAAAAATTAGAAACCGGGAGAAGGGGAGAATGAGTTTCCAAGGAGAAATGTCAGGGAAGTTTGGGGGACTTTAGAGAGAGTAAAAAGACCGGTTAGAGTGGACGGCAGCTGCCAGGCATCAGGCACCATCTGTTATGTGAGTCCATAAAGACAGACTGGGAAAACAAGAAGTTTGGCTAGGTATTGATTCTCCTGAACTGGTGTTCTTTGAGGGAACCCTAAAGCGAATTGAGCTTTTCCACTGTTTTTCTTGTGAGACTGATATTTCTTGGGCTATGACTGTATGTTTGAATTCACCTATGTGTGGCTGGACATTTTGCAGCTTATCATTCAATGAGGGATGTGCAAGGAAAGTCCAGGAAATATCTGTGGTCTGCAGTTTAGATCCTTAAGTAGTGTCACCAACAGAGAATGGTGGAGGAAAAGCATGTGGTGGGAGAAGTCGGGGTGCATTGACTTGCAGTGTCTATGGTGATGGATTCCAATGGATATGTTGAGCAGACGGATTTGTGAGTCCGGGGCCTTAGAGGAAGGCGAACATTTGGGAGACTTAGCATTCAGGGAGCTGCTACAACTGTGAAGGTATGTAAGACCTGTCCAGGGGAAGGGGGACACATAGAGCAAAAAGAGAAGAGAGGTGGTGGGAAAATGGGAGAACATCAAGATTTGAAGAGTGTGCAGTGTTAAGAGTTGCTTAGGAAGGCGGCCAAGAAGAAAGAGTTAGAAAGGCTTAAGGGGCATGTAGAAAGTATGGTCTCACCAAAGCCAAGAGTTGAAAATTTCAGGAAGTAATTCACAGCATTACATTCAGCAGAAAGATTCACTAAAAATAAGGACAAAAACTAACCACTGGAATTCTTAATAGAAGGCAACTGATCACTCTGGCAAACCATGTTTTAGTGGAATGGCTGGGACAGAGCTATGCTGCAGGAACTGAGTGGGAGGTACAGAAGTGAGGACTTCCCAGAAGGCGTGGACTACGTTCAAATGTCTGGATGGGTAGGGGAGGACAGAGATGGCAGCAGAGACAGGAAGGGTGTAGGGTCAAAGGAAGGTTTTGGGGGGGTTAAGACATTTTTTAAATGTTTATTTATTTTTGAGAGAGGGAGAACAAGAGAGAGAGAGAGATCATGCGTGAGCAGGGGAGGGGTAGAGAGAGAGGAGAGAGAGAATCTCAAGCAGGCTCCGCACCACCAGCCCAGAACCCCATGTGGGGCTCATACCCACGAACCGCAAGATTGCGACCTGAGCCCAAGTCAGACCCTTAACCGACTGAGTCACCCAGGCACCCCGGAAATAAAATACATCTAAAAAGGCAGTAAAATGCTGATAGTTCTATATACAGGTAGTTTCATTATGGGTAATTTATATTTTCTTATCGTTCACTTTGCCACATTACTAAATTTTCTAAGATAACATGCACTATTTTTAATAATCAGAAAAACGATAAAAATGACATTGTATCTGATGTTTGATTTATAAATTCTGATGACTATGGGCCGAAACCCATTAAGTTCTGACCCAATGTCACTCAAACACTCAAAAGGGTATTTGAAGCTCTCTAAAAACCCTCAGAGCTCTGAAGTGATATAATGTCATTCCATGAAGAATGTTTTCCTTGGGAGGAAATCAAGCAATATTCCCAGGGTGTCGTTTTGTTTTGTTTTGTTTGTTTGTTTTGGCGAGCAGCCTTTATAACTGATGACTTTAGGGAATTTAGATCGTCCTGTTTAAAAATGGTAGGGTATTGGTATTTCAATTTGTTATGCAGTGGTTGATTAAAATTAAATTAATATGGCATATGTCTGCCTTTGCCACAGAACTGGTGATAAATCACATACGGTGATAACGTGTTATTGCTAATGCTGATGTTTTTTTACCTTGGTGGGTGGATTGCTCATGAGTCTGTGTATCTGTGAAAAATGGCATGACTTTCCTTAGAATCAGAGCCACTCCCTATGTCTGATTACTTTCTTCAATCCTTTAAGTTTGGGTAGAATTTTTTTTTCCAGGGCTTTACTATATTTAGAGATCTAGAATTCTGAGATCTGTATATAGGTGGGGGGACACGTATATGCTTCTTACTTCCAGATCACACCATCCAGGAGGACATAAGAGACTAAGTTTACTGGAGCCCTGTAATGGACAAGGCACTGTGCTACGTGCTGAGCCAAGATCCCATTCCTTGACCCCTAACGTGCCTGGAACCCAATCTACTCTGGTGGATCTGTGGCAGTCCTCGCCCTTGAAGAAAGCCTGATCAGAGCAGCAGAAATTGCTTCGATTCAACATTTTTCATAGTGGAGGTTCAAGTCCTGACCTTCGGGAAGCACCGCCTTGTGTGAACTGTGTTAGAAATTACAGCCATCCTCAGCTTGTGGCCACTTCTTAGGTTTTTCTCACAGGCAATCCTATCCTTGAGGATGTCCAGGGCTCTTGCCACCTCACCAAGTCTAGCTGTCCCTCAGATCCTTGTCGAGCAGTGACCATGCCTGCCACACCACCCTGACTGCATTCATTTTCTATTGCTGCTGTAACAAATCACCACAAATGTGGCAGCTTAAAAATGAGACAGATTTGTTGTCTTAACATTCTGGAGGTGAGAAATTCCAAAACTGCCTTTATTGAGCAAAGTCAAGGTGTCTGCAAGGGCTGCTTCCTTCTGAAGGCTGTAGGGGAGGATCTGTTTCCTTGCTTTTTCTAGCTTCTGACACTGTATTTCTTGCATTTCTTTACTCGTGGGCCTTTCCTTCATTTTCAAAGGTGGCAGCATCCCATCATCAAATCTTAATCTCACTCTATTTCCACCTTCACATTACTTTGTCTCTTAGAAGATTGTGATTGCCTTGGGTCCACCTGGATAATCCAGGACAGTCTTCCCATCTCAAGACACCCAGCTTCATCACATCTGCAAAATCCCTTTTGCCATACAATGTAATAGTCACAGGTTCCGGGGATTAGGTCACGGACGGACGTCCTAACGTCCCTGGGGAGAGGGGAGCTGGAGGGGGAGACGGCATTCAGCCTACCATGCCATTTGCTGTTGGCCAGCTGCTACTATCATCAGTAGCCCTGAATGCAACACGTCAGTGCTTCTCTAGAGTGCTTGGTAGGGGCACCTGGGCGGCTCAGTCGGTTAAGCATTCGACTCTTCGTTTCGGCTCAGGTCATGAGCTCATGGTTTGTGAGTTTGGGCCCCGTATCAGGATCCACGCTGACAGTGCAGAGCCTGCTTAGGATCCTCTCTCTCTCCTTCTCCCTCTGACCCTCCGCGGCTTGCACTCTCCCTTTCGAAATAAATAAACTTTAAAAAGAGTGCTCTGTAATATGTTAACACGCATATGAGGTGGCATTTTCCCCCGCAGTTACAGGGCACGAGAGCTGGAAGTAGAACAATTTAGCTGGCTCTAGAGTCACACTGGCTGGATTTTAATCCTGGTCTCTGTCCCTTAACCGCTTACAAGCTGTGTGGCCCCAGGAAGGTTACTTGACCTCTCTAAATCTCAGTTTCCTCATCTGTAAAATGGCATCTGTCTCCCAGAGCTGTTGTGAAGGGTAAATGGGACAGTGCTTGTAAAGTACTTGGTATGGTGCCAGGCATATAGAAAAACATTCGATAGTTATTAGCTCTTATCAGTATTGTTAGTCTATCCTCCTCACATTACAGATAAAAAGAGGCTTAGAAATATTAAGCAGCTGATCTTTGCCTCACACTCTTGACCTCAGAATCTACAGACAAGGGAAAAACAAGTGAGGTGCTGGAGGTATTTGGGTCTGGTGGAGAAATCCCCTTCCCGCTACCTCTGCCCCCTTGCTAGTGCCATTCTCCACCCCATTCCAGAACATTCCACACATTCTGAGCCATAGTGCCACCATTTTTCCTTCAGTGCTTCCCTCATGCAGGGTGGCTCCCATTCTTCTGTCCTGCTGCTCTCCCTGCACAGGCCCTCAAACCTGTTTTGGAAACACTTGCTGCAGTTTTGATTAATGTTCTATAAAGTCTCACTGCTACTGCCTACTGGATTTGGGTGTCTGATTTGTATTTTATTTTATTTTATTTTATTTTATTTTATTTTATTTTATTTTTTTAACGTTTATTTATTTTTTGAGACAGAGAGAGACAGAGCATGAACTGGGGAGGGGCAGAGAGAGAGGGAGACACAGAATCGGAAGCAGGCTCCAGGCTCTGAGCCATCAGCACAGAGCCTGATGCGGGGCTCAAACTCATGGACCGCGAGATCGTGACCCAGGCCGAAGTCGGACGCTTAACCGACCGAGCCACCCAGGCGCCCCCAAAAAAAATTTTTTTAAAGAAAAAAGAAAAATACTGTAGACATAATTCCAAGTAGAAAAACTCCTATCCAATAGGAAGCTGTAAATGGTTCTAAAGAATACCAAAGAATGTGAAGTGTTTGCAGGGAAGGCAATAGATGATATTATTGCCTCTAAAAGGACTTGGTGTCCGAAGAAAACTGAGCTGGCCCATGAGGCAAACATGATGGAAATGTATCTGGAATGGGTGATTCAACTGACGGACATTTGGGCTCTTTTGATACTTTGGCTATTGTTGATAGCACTGCTATAAACATAGGGGTGCATGTGCCCCTTCAAATCAGCATTTTTGTATCCTTTGGATAAATTCCTAGTAGTGCAGTTTCTGGGTTGTAGAGTAATTCTATTTTTAATTTTTTGAGGAACCTCTACACTGTTTTTCAGAGTGGCTGCACCAGTTTGCATTCCCACCAATAGTGCAGTAGGGTTCCCCTTTCTCCACATCCTCGCCAACATCTGTTGTTTCCTGAGATGTTAATTTTAGCCACTTGGACCGGTGTGAGGTGGTATCTCATTGCGGTTTTGATCCATCAAAAATTTTCTGAGAGCCACCATGCGCCAGGCATTATTCTAAGCACTGTGGAAATACCAGTAAACCAAACAAAGATCCCTGTCTTTTTAATCATGTCCATTCTGTGTGTGCTGTCTGTAATGTAGATCTTTAATATCAAACACACTCTGATGTGAGATCAACACATGTGTGATCAACACATGACGTGTCCTCCACACGATGTACAAGATATGCAGTACTTCCAATCTCCCAAAGTTCCCCAGATGAAGAGCCCAGGTATTGCCTTAATTCCATGCCTCTCCTCTCCCTTCTGCCACTGAGCATGAATCCCCATCTGGGCTGTTTCCAAACCACCCTGCTGGAAGCATGACGTCAGCTCACAAATTGTGGCACCGAGTTTATAAACTTCAACTGATAAATGAGTTTAAAGCTTGGAAACCAAATAATTGCCCCTCGAGACTTGCAGACTAGACAACACAAATTGCTCACTGCTGACACAAAGATTCCAAGCTAGGGTTTTCCTTTCAGAGGCTTTAACCATGCTATTTAAGGGAACACAGATTTTACTTTTGCTCTGATTAAAACCTATTATAATAACATGGGTCATTGTTGGATAAGAACTCCTTTATTTCTCCTAATAGGAATAGTAACTTGGTGGTGTACACACACACACACACACACACACACACACACACACACGCTATGTGGGTTGTGTGTATCCATGAGTGCATGTGTAATTGTGCAGTTTCTTTACCTGTTTTCTTCCATGCCTCACCTCTCTTCCCAGCTTCAGAGTTCTCCTCCTGGCTATCATAATTACTGAGCAAATAGAAACCTTACCTATCTATCGGGAGCAATCTCAATTAAGCAGATTGTGAACTCATGTCCTGGGATTTACCACTTTCTTTGAGCCTTGAGACAAATTTTGCCCCACCCATTAGCCGAGTAGCAGACAAGCTGAGGTCAGGACTGTCTCCCTGGTTTTCCCAGCAAGCACAGGGGCGTGCCAGTGATGTGAGGCAGAGCAGGGCAGGGATCAGATAGGTGGAATGGGTAACTGGCCATGTGGTGTGATGTGAGAGATTCCTAAAAAAGGTACTGGATTGGGAAAGCCCTTCCTCTCAGCTACAGACAGGGGCTGTGGTGACTGGCATTGCTGTGAGGCAAGCCTCACCTCTCTGATTCTTCTTGCATTTGCCAACATCTCATTCCACAGGAGGTAAATCCAGGAAGGAGGCCTCTGTCCTTTGGTCTCTGGCCACTGGCATGACCCGTCCTCGATCCTAGGCTGACTACCCTGGCCTCCATGGATAGAATCCCCTTCCTTTCATCCTTGCTTTCATAAACATTTAACAGTGACTTCTAAGAGCAAGGCACCATGTGAGATTCTGAGGACACAAAACCAAATAACACATATGCCCCTTCTCTCAAGGATCCGATGAGAGTAAAAGCTGAACAAAGAAGTATGTAAAAAGAGACACAGATGAGGGGGCTCTTCGTGGCGATGGAGTAGGTCTGTATCTTGATCGCAACGGTGGTTCCACAAATCTACACAGGTGTTAAAGAGGCACAGAACTACACATATTGTTATAGTGTCAGTTTCCTGGTTTTAATATTGCACTACACTTATGTAAAACGCAACCACTGGGGGACAGTGGGTGAAGGGTGCCAGGAACCTCTCTATCTTTGCAACTTACTATGAAATTTAAAAAATTTTGGGGCGCCTGGGTGGCTTGGTCAGTTAAGCGTCCGACTTCGGCTCAGGTCATGATCTCATGGTCCGTGAGTTCGAGCCCCGCGTCGGGCTCTGTGCTGACAGCTCAGAGCCTGGAGCCTGTTTCACATTCTGTGTCTCCCTCTCTCTCTGCTCCTCCCCTGTTCATGCTCTGTCTCTCTCTGTCTCAAAAATAAATAAACGTTAAAAAAAATTTAAAAAAAAATTCAAAAGATGTAAGAGGTAGTCATCTCATTTCCATTTTACACCCAGGAACAAAGGTTAAGGGAAGTTTAAAGATTTGGCCAAAGTGACAGAATTGAGCATGTGCATTAAGCAAATATGTATTTAGGTTTGGAGCCCAGCAGAGAAATTTGAGCTATTCTGTGAATGTAGGAGATCTTCACCTTAGCATGGTAATTATAGGAGTTGATGTGGATGAGACTACAGGTGGACAATGCTGGAGAGCTGAGAATGGCACCACGTAAGAGACTGGGGCGCCTGTGTGGCTCAGTCTGTTAAGCATCTGACTCTTGATTTTGGCTCAGGTCATGATCCCAGGGTTGTGGGATCGAGCCCTACACTGGGCTCCATGGTAGATGTGGAGCCTGCTTGGGATTCTTTCTCTCCCCCTCTGCCCCTCCCTTGCTCACATGCACTCTCACTCTCTCTCTTTAAAAAAAAAAAAAGAGAAATAAAGACACCTTGAAGGCATGTGGCCAGAGAGAAAGGAGGAAGCCAATGGTTCAATGTCATGAAAGTCCAGGGGAGAGACTACCCTGCAGAATCAAAAACTGCTGAGCAGGGCAAGAGAGAGAAGGACTGGTGTCCTTTGACTTTTGCCATAAGGAGGTTATTTGTGACTCTGGGGAGAGCAGTTATTGTTGAGCAATAGGAAGTGAATGGGAAGAGAGGGACTGGAGGCCATGTCCGTAAGATGCTCCTTCAATAAATCTGGTGTGAAGAGGAAGAGAAGGGGAGGTGAGTTCCACGAAGGCTTGCTTGTCTGTTTTAAGATAGGAGAGAGAAGGCAAGGGAGACGGGGAAGTTGAAGATGCAGGAGACAGAGGAAGCAATCGAAGAGGATGGTCACCGAAAAGGCAGAAGGGACAAGGTCAAGAGCAGGCAGAGATGCTGGCCTTAGAGGGGGAGGGAAGCCCTTCTACCAAAGAGGGGAGAAGGGAGGACGGTGTGTGTAGATGGAGATGGAATGCTAGAATTGTTGGTGGAGGCTGGACGAGTTCCTTTCAGGGAACTTCCCTGTTTCTCTGTGAACTAGGAGGCGAAGTCATCCACTGAGAGTAAGGGCACAGCAAAGGGCATCAGGGGTCTGAAGTGACTGGAGGATTTTGAAATGGTTGTTGAGGGGAGAGAGAGAGACAGAGAGAGGTGACTTGATAAGGATGCCGAGCCACACAAAGGCTGCGTGCGTGCGTGCTGGTGGCTGACCAGCATCTCTAGAGCACTTGCGGTTCTCATGCAAACATGCCTGTGGCCTTCTGGCAGAAGCCTGAGGCTATTACCTGGGTAGGAGCTTGGATGACCTGTGCATGCGACAGCTTGGAATGAGGGGGAATTAATGCCCTGAGAACAGTCCTCAGTCAACCACAGAGAGGAGTGGGGTGGGACGATTCAAAGGTGAGCTCTGCACAGTCTCTCCGGGGTCCCAGTGGAACTGAGCTCCAGTTACCCACAGTGACAACCTGCTCATCAACATACCTGCGTTGGCTCCTCTCCCCCTACCCTGTTTCTCTCTCCCTTGCCTTCCTCATCTCTCCACCCCCTTCATTCCTCTACCTGGAATTATCCCCAGACAAACCATTTGTATTCAGATCTCTGTCTCAGGCTCTGCCTTTGTGGGAACGGAACCCAAGATAAGGGTCCAGGTGAAATTAGTCATTATTAATTTATCACCATTACCTGGCAGAGTATCTATCTGCCAGGATAGGACACTCTAACATTGTTTGGTAGCCAAGGTATGAAAAAAGAATGCAGAGAATCCAAATAAACCATGAAGGGTGGGAGATTTTGCAACAGGTGCAATGAAGATAATGAGGCAAAGGAGTTTAAAATATTGACAAGAGAATGTGTGAAATGGTCAATCGTTAAGTCTAAGATGAATAGAGGGACAGATTAGAGGACCTGAAGCAAAAGGAGAAACTATGAGAGTTGAACAAGCTGGTTGAGAGGATAAGAGAATGTGGCCAGAGAGGGAGCAGCACCTGATTTAGTATATTTAGAGATGGGGCCATTTGCGTCTGCTGTGACCGGGAAGGTGGGTGACTTTAGAGTATCAATCTACTGTATTTTATTGTAGATGAGGAATTTGAGAATTCCTAAGTCTGGAAATGGGATGCTTTGTCCACACAGACGCTTAAGGACAGGTAGTGGCTGATCCAAAGGAATAGTGAGGCCTCAAAGAATCAATAGCTGAAGCCATCTTTCTGCACTGATATAGATTTATATCCTTCTTTTTAAGGGCTGTATAGTATTCCATGGATGTTGTACCATAATTATTTAACCAGCCTTTCCTGAGTGACACCAAGGTTGTTTCCTATTTTTGAAAACTATAAACAAAGTGTGAATACATCTTTTCAAATTTGTGTCATTCTTTCCTTGAGGTAAAGTTCTGCAAGAAGGATCATTACCGAAGACTATATACATCTTATGTGTTATTATTTCTTGTCAGATTGCCCTCTGGAAAACAGGTACATTTTACATGTCCACAGAAAAAGAACAAAGTCCACCTTCTTCCCAACCTTGTCAATGTGTGAGTTTGAGAAATTAAAAAAAATCTTTGCCAAGCTGATAGGTGAAAATCATCTCAAAATTGTTTTAGTTTGCCTCTGTGAATATTAGTAAAGCTGAACATTTTTTTCATAAGTTTATCAACCATTTGCATTTTAATAACCTATTTATCACTTTTGCCCATTTAAAAAAATTTTTAATGTTTTATTTTCGAGAGAGACAGACAGAGCATGGAGGAGGGGCAGAGAGAGAGGGAGAATCCAAAGCAGACTCCAGGCTCCAAGCTATCAGCACAGAGCCCGACGTGGGGCTTGAACCCACAGATATGAGATCATGACCTGAGACAAAGTCAGATGCTTAACCAACTGAGTCACCCGGGCACCCCTGCCCATTTTTTTTCTATTGGAGTTTTAATTTTTCTCAATTTGTACAAGTTCTATTAATATCATGGATATTAACCCCTTGCCTCAAATTATTGTTATTTTCCTCAGTCTGTCATTTGTCTTTCAATCTTATATATGATTTTTTTTTTTTGGCCACATAAAATGTTTTCAGTTGTTTCTATTCCACATTATTTATTTTTTTCCTATTTTATTACTTTTATGTTTAAAAATGTTTCCATTTAAATCTTTGGCCTGCCTTTAATTTATTAAGATGCAGTGAGGTAATAATCTAATATTTCCCCCCTAACTACTGGTCAATTTTCCCAACATTTTTGAATGATCCCTTATTTTTTTTCAGTCATATGAATGTCAATTCTTGTCACATACTTAACTAGCACCCAGTTCTTTCCCATTTCCCCGCCCCCTGCAACCTGGGGCTCCATCGTATTGTCAGAGAATGAGACCCAGCCCAGTCCCCAGTTCACATACAGCCAGAGGCATTGGTGAGCACTGCTTCAGACCAAGTCCAGGAAGGAGGTGGGGAGGGGAGAATGGAGGCAGTGTTGCAGCAGTTCTTGGGGAACAGGACTCTGACTCATGCGGTGACTGGAACATTCATGGGCGGCTCCTTCGAAGCACAAAAATAAACGGGGATCTAACGGCACAGTGGCAGACTGCCTGGACCTTATTCCCTGGACTGCGGCATTGGGATGATGGCCTGTCTGTTCTGGCCATTGCTTTAGGTGCTGGCATGATGCCCACTTGACGTAGAACTGTGCCCTGATCACCCAGGGTTCAGGGTGACTAAGGATAGCTTCCTTAAATCCTTATCCAACCATCCCCTTCAAAAGGGAGTTATTTTTAGTGTTTCAGAAGTAAAAAGAAAGGGGACAAAAAAGTTTCATCTCTATCAAGGCATTCTGCCTAACATATATTCTCTATTTAAAAAAAAAACCCAATGACCCTTTTTTAACTGGGAGAGACAAGCATGCACGGACCTTCATCACTGTCATGTCTTGAATCCTTCCAGGAACCTCAGAGGCTAGTGATGCTTCTGCTGTTGCTCAATCAGGGCTGGTCTCTCCACTCCCAGGGATGCTGCTGGTCTCTCTACTCCCAGAGATGTCCCTACCGCTCCGGTGCCCAGAAGTAGGTTGTCCATCCCTGGAGTCCTTTGAATCCAATCGTTGTTGCCATTCCTGCTCCTATCTTCTACCACCAAGCCCAAGCTACCACCTGAGCCTCACTTTTGCTGATGTCAGAAGTCCTTGCTTTGAGAAGGGGTAGCCTGCCCAGCGTAGCTCCCTCTGGGCAGGCAAGGGCTGCCATAGACACTTTATTTGGACCCTGTGCAAAGATGCCTAGCTGAGGGGTAAGTGTAGGCTAAAACTCAGCGCTCAACACAGCAGTCCTGGCATGGTGCTATGGAGGTGGGCAGGTGCTAGGTCTGCCTCAAGAAAGGTGTGCCTTTCACATTTGTACAAAGGCACTGTCTGTGCTGGTGGCAGTCCTGGGGTGGGGCTTGGAGACACTATAAGGTAGCCTGAAGCTATAGCCTTTTGCATTAAGAAAATATACCAGACCCCTTCCAGTATTTAAAGGTAAGGTCCTTGTCAGGTGCCACAGTTTTAGGTGCTTCTTGTCAGTTTCTCTCCTTGCCCTCTGGTGGGAAGCCCATCATCATTGACTATACTTCTGTATTTTGAGTGACTGTGTGAACACATCACCTCTTCTTGCCTTTAGCTGAGGGATACCTATGCTGCCATGATGAAAGTGTTCTCTGAGATGAAGTATCCAGTGTGTGGTTCTTTATTAGCCCTCTTTTGTGACTTTCCAGAGGCTTAGAGATTTATAAATAGGACAGCCCATGCCATGAATAGGCGCAAAGAACATCCATGGACTTGTCAACCCCATACCCTTCTCTTAGAAACAGTCTCTCCTCCAACTACCCCTTGCCTTCCCTCTTATCCCCATGACTAAGTCAGGAGTGTCATTTCCATCTGTTAGATTTTCCCTGGGGGTTTTCCAATGAAAATTGAGAAGGACTGTTCATCTCTAGGAATAAAACTATAAGTTTTTAAAAAGAAAAAGAAAAGAGTTGTGTATGGTTAGCTTTCTTCCTTGTAGAGATAGTTGATCTGCATGGAGAATGACGGTAGCCTGTAGGGAGAAGCAGAGATTCCAAATACAGAAGGAGAGAGTTCCGGCAGCTTTCCAGTCTCTGTTTCCCATTGTTCCAGGGGGTCAGCTGCCTCCCAATTTTCCCCATAATTTGGTTACTCACCTCCTTCTAGGATTTGGTGAACCAGTAAACCCTGCTTTCCATTCCCTTTGCTTAGGCTAATTCAAGTTGTGTTTCTATCACTTTATGACCAAGAGCTTTACTTATACAAAGGCAAATAAAGTACCCCAGGGATTCTTTGTTTTTCTAGACTCCACTGGGCCTGGACTATAGATATGACTTCACACAGATGAAAACACAGAAGGTCTATTGGATCATCTGTCATTTGGATTGCTAAATGGGACTCATTACCGGGCTGAAGTTTAACAGTGAAGTGAATAGTGAAGGAAATAAAGTCCAGAGGGTTTTCCGGCTCACAATAATGCTGATTTCCTGAGAAAACTGCTTGACCTCAGACAAGGAATTTACTTTTTCAAGAGAATTGTTTTGTCTTTTTTTTTTTAAACAACAGAGTGCTATTGTATAGTAGGCATTCTTGAGATGATTTTCTTTCTATACACATATATGAGAAAAACAAACAGGGATATGAGCAGAAGAAACAGGATTGTACATGCATATGTGTGAAGGACAGTATGAAGTGTCCCTGCTGAAATTTTGCTCATGGTTTCATAAGGCCAATGTTACTGTAAAGCTATTTTTCATGTTTGCATTAAAGACACACACGCAGTCACCGTTTATCTTGGGAAAACTCTATGGGGGCTACAGGGTTGGACAAACAGTTCCTTCGCATGCAGTGTTTATAACCTTAGTCTGTAGGTATATTCCTGGGAAGAAATTAATGCAAGGACAATTGAAATAGATACTGTAACAAGGAAAATGAGGTCTTCTGGAAGCGCTGAGGGAAGAGAGAATAATTCCAGCTGGGTGAAACACAAATGGCAGATTTGTATTCCTTCCCCAAACTCAGAGAAAATGATCTACAAATCTAAAATGTCAGTTTATTATTTTTCGATGCCGGACAAGTTTCTAGACGCTTCTTTGGTTGTACATGAGCTTACTACACGGCCCTTAACTAACTCCTGACACTTCTTTAAATGAGAGTCTATTATACGATGAATATTTCTCAAAATACTTCACAATTGTAATGCTTGCAGATCTTATAAGGTGAGGGGAAGGCAGTGAATGGTTTGATGGATGAAGTCCAAAGGGCAAATCTCTTTTCTTACTAAAGAGCAAGGTTGGCATGTTTTGTTTTGTTCTGTTTTGTTTTTTAAGGGTCAGATAATAAATATTTTGGCTTTGCAGGCTGTGAGAATCCTGTCACACTACTCAACACCACTGTGTTAGAAGTAGCTCCAGGCAATACATAAATTATGAACATGGCTGTGTCCCAGTAAAACTTCATTTACAAAAAAACAGTAGAGGGCTGGATTTAGCCTGCAGGCTGTAGTTTGCTGACACCTGAAGGAAGACAAAAGGGAAAGGAGAAAGGTTATGAGCGTTTAACAAAAAGAACCTACCGGTCCTGTGTTGCACATTATGGGGAAATATCAGATTGTAGACCACACGGTCCAAAGTCCAGTACAGTGGAGGAAATCTGTAAACACATTACCAACACATGACATGAAATGGGGTGACCGTCAAATAAGTGAGGACCAAATATTTCTGGTTTAGGAAAGGCAGAAGACATAGGATCTGCTCACCTGGAGAACGGGCAAGGGGCTGTGGGCAGGAGAGAACAAGGGACATTTAGAAGGAAATAAAGGCACATAGTTATGTGCCCACAACTTGCTTTCTGTCTTTGCCTTTCCCAGAGCCTCGTGGCTGGATGCCCACTCCATGATCAGTCTGGCCCTTGAGGCCGATCTCAGCAGCTGTAGATTCACCAACGTGGCTTGAAATAATGTCATGCTTCTGGGGCCCAGACTCTGGTGGCATGAGTGCTGGCCACCCCCAGGTGTGCCCCTGAGATTCCTTCACTATAACATTTTCCAAACCTAGTATTGGCTCTTTTTTTTTTTTTTTTTTTTGACAGACTTTCAGCTTTGCCTTAGTTTCTCCTCCTGAGTTCACCTGACCCAAATGCCCCTTTAGGACCAGGACTTTGGCAGCCAGACAGCACCTCCCAACCCATCCTTCCTGGAGCTGGATCTCACTCCCAAAAGTCTCTGCTCACAGGTGCAGGTCTGCTGTACCAGGGCAAATATCCACATAATTGACCCATGTCCCAACTGACTTCCAAATTATACTGGCCCAGTTTCTTCCTTCCCCGACTAAAGAAGCCAGATGGCTTACTCTTTTTACCTGCTGGCTCTCTGTTGCAGGAACTGCACATGCCTTGTGCCCGAGCCCACCTAAGTTGGTGTCACAAGCCTCATGCCCACCCAGCCTAAAATGGCCCAGACTGAAATAAGTTTCCAGGCCATCCTCTGACTCCCTTGTTGCCAGTTTGCGGTCAAGATTCCCATTTGTCAAGTTAAAAAAAAATAATAAAAATAAATAAATAAATAAAAAGCCAACATTGATGGGATACAAGTAGCTTTTACCTATAATTATTGGTAGAGGCCACATGGAGCTGTTTTTTTTTTTAATTAATTAATTTATTTTTGAAAGAGAGAGAGAGAGAAAAACACAAGTGGGGGAGGGGCAGAGAGAGAGAGAGAGAGAGAGGGAGACACAGAATCCGAAGCAGGCTCCAGGCTCTGAGCTGTCAGCATAGAGCCAGACATGGGGCCGAACATACAAACTGTGAGATCATGACCTGAGCTGAAGCTGGATGCTTAACTGACTGAACCACCCAGGTGCCCCTGCAGCTGTTTTGAGGAGAGTGGGGCCACATCTGGGCTTGATGAGAAGTAACATGAGTAATTAGCAACGAGCCCTGTTTACCTCTCTGACATACAGCCCCCATCTAAGAACAACCTTGCTAGAAACCTCAGAGTTATCAGCCTACCCGCTTTGAGACTTTTGTCACCAGATCTCATGGAAGGATGGAAACAGGTGTGGATACTTGAATAGATGCTCCTGTTTGAAGAGGAAAATACCCAACACCTCTCACTTGGATCCTATCCATGGTCATGCCCTTGCTAATTCCAAATATGCACCATCTATCTACTCTGCAAGATATTTGATAGATGGTGTATGTTTTGGAGCATTTGGAGGCCACATCTGGACTTTTCAGGAAAGGCCACCGTGATGGATTAGCAATGTCCACCATGGGTTGGGAGGAAGGATGGGGAGAATGCTGGTGTGCAAACCACATATTTTCCATTCCTGCCCCAGACCAAGAGGGCAGTATCCTGAGTTATGTGTTTGGGAAAGAGGCAAGATGCTGCATCAGGGCCTCAGCGAGCAACAGCAATATATATGTCTTGTGTGGTCTCATGACCCTTGTGTGAATCATGAGCACCTCAGCCTGTACCATACGAGGACTTCCTTCCTAACAGCCCACAGAAGGTCACTGGAATTATCAGCCGAGATCATCTTGAAATATAGTATAGCAAGATCAGTTCAAATAACAAGATTGATCTTACCCTCTCAGCACTTTTATTCCAACTGGGCCTAAATTCCTTTTATAGCCTAGCATAACCAGAGAAAAGACTCTCCGCTGATATTCTCCCAATATCACCTACATCTCATAGGTATCCTTGTCTCAGATAAGTACCCTGAAAGGTCAAAAAATATTAAAGCAAAAGAGTGCAATGTGAAAAACCTTGTCACCTGTAGGTAAGGCCTTAGTCCTTAGGACAGGCCAGGGGGCAGAAAACCTCTGAATTCCCTAGGCAGGATTCCCTGTAGTGCTGAAAGTTTTTACTTCAATGATCTCAGAGGGCAGTATGAACCAAAACTGAGGTCAGCTCGATCTTATAATACACAATAATCAAAGAAATGTTAGTTAAAACAAAAGTGAAGTTATTTTAACCACTGAGATTAGCAGGGTTTAAAAATCTTTTAAATGATCTGGGGCGCCTGGGTGGCTCAGTCAGTTAAGCGGCCGACTTCCGCTCAGGTCATGATCTCGGGGTCCGTGAGTTCGAGCCCCGCCTCGGGCTCTGTGCTGACAGCTCAGAGCCTGGAGCCTGTTTCGGATTCTGTGTCTCCCTCTCTCTCTGACCCTCCCCTGTTCATGCTCTGTCTCTCTCTGTCTCAAAAATAAATAAGCGTTAAAAAAAAATTTTTTTTAAATAAAAAAAAAAATGATCAGAGTTAGTAAAGTTATAGGAAAGTATACATTCTCATTTCCTGTTGTTGGGAGCATTAATTAAAACAACCTTTCTCTGCATTTTGCAGTTTGTATAAAATTTGAAATGTTCATACCTTTTGGCTCAGCATTTTTATTTTTAGAAATTTATTCTAAAGAAATAATTGGACAAGTGTATCTAAGTGAATGTATGATGATGTTAACTGCAGTGTTTTAAATCAGGAATAACATAAATGTCCAGTAATAGACTTATTTAAGTAAACTGAGGTACATTCAGATGAGATAATTAATATTTTAAAGAATATCATGAGAAGTATATATAAATATAAAAATACATAAATAGTTTATAAAATAGTGTGATAGTATGATTATAATTTTATCATTAAAATGTGTATTGTATGTAAATATTTATTCTAAAAAGACTGAAAAATATATATAGCACTGAGGGATGAGAAAATAAACTGTGGGCCATCCATATAGTGAAGTATTATGTGGATATTAAAAAGATGAGGTTGATCTATATGCTGATGGGGAAAGATGTCCATGATATATATATATATATATATTTTTTTTTTTTTAAGTTTATTTATCTTGAGAGAGAGAGAGACGTGTGTGCACGTGTGTGTGCATGCATGCAAGAGTAGGGGAGAGACAGAGAGAAAGGGAGACAGAGAATCCCAAACAGACTCCATGTTATCAGCGTAGAGCCCTACATGGGGCTCGATCCCACAAACTGTGGGATCATGACCTGAGCTGAAATCAAGAGTCTGGCACTTAACTGACTGAGCCACCCAGGCCCTCTCAAGTTTTTATTTAAGTTTCAGTTAGTCAGCATACAGTGTAGTATTAGTTTCCAGTGTACAATATAGTGATTCAACACTTTTACGCAACGACCAGTGCTCATAACAACAAGTGCACTCCTTGATCCCCATAATATATTGAGTATGAACTCATTTGTATTTTTTTAAAAAGTTTGTTAAAAGTTTCACAAAAACATCTCTGAGGATATACGTTTAACCAGTAACTGCAGTTCTATCTTGCGTGAGAAATGAAGGGGCTGTTCTGTTTATCTAGTTCTCCATGACAACTCACCTGAAAACATTGTGGCTTGAAGCACCATATTCATGTATTAATTCTCCCTGTTTATGTGGATCAGGAATTTGAAAGCTGCAGCTGGTGGTTTTATCATATTCAGAATATCATCAGACTGTGGCTGGGGTTGGGCCATCTTTGAACACTTGTTCATTTATACTTAGGCTGCTTGCACTGGAAAGGTCTGAACAGCTGGGTCTCCTAGAAATCTCTGGGTGTTTCATGGTCTCTCCAGTGTGGCAGCTTCAAGGTAGCTGGGCTTTTTGTATGGCCTCTGGCTCCAAAGATAAATGTTCAGAAAGAGTGAGAAACAAGCAGAAGCCTGCTGCCATTTATGACCTAGTCTTGAAAGTCACTTTTGACACTTTCTTCTAGTCAAAGAGGTACAGAGGCCTGTCCAGGTCTCAGGGGAGGAGTCTAGACTCCCACCTCTTTTCACTTTCTTTTCTTCCAGTTTTAGTGAGATACCACTGACATATAACATTCTATTCATTCAAGGTATACGATGTACTGATGTTATATGTGTATGTATTGCAAAATGATTACCGCAGTTAAGGTTAGTTAACACATCCATCACCTAACATAGTTACAATGTGTGTGTATGTGGTGAGAACTTTTAAAATCTATTCTTCTAGCAACTTTCCAATGTACAATACAGTGTTGTGAACTATAGTCACCATATTGTATATTACATCCGAATGACTTATTCATTTTATAACTAGAAGGTTTTTTGTTTTGTTTTTTTAAGTAAGCTTTATATCCAACATAGGGCTTGAAGTCACAACTCACAACCCTGTGATCAAGAGTCATATGCTCTATCTACTGAGTCATCCAGGAGCCATGGAAAATTTATTCCTTTTAACCACCTTTATCCATTCCTCCCATCCCCACCTCCTGTCCCATCCTATCACAAGGGATGATGAAATAGCTCACTTCTTCACTTCAATTTCCTTTGTGCACTCCATCACCATTTTTGGTACTATACTGGTTACCTTAAAATCAACTATTAAAACACAGCATTAAGAACTATAAAAGCAGTAAGATAGGAAACATTTTACATAGGGAGGTGGATCCTATTATTTAAGCTATAAAGTTAGTGTGACAAATTATATTAGAATTTATTTGTCTTTAACATCCAATTTAAACTAAATGCCTCTCTCTCAATTCACTTCTCAAGGGAAACTTCAAACGCACAGTGGAGTTTATTGTGCTGCTAAAAATAAAATCATTATGATACCATATTAGAAATTGTAGTAGGGGCACCTGGGTGGCTCAGTTGGTTAAGCATCCAGTTCTTTAAAAAAATGTTTTAACATTTTATTTTGTAAGAGACAGAGAGAGATAGCACAAGCAGGGGAGGGGCAGAGAGAGAGGAAGACACAGAATCCAAAGCAGGCCCCACCCAGGCTCTGAGCTGTCAGCACAGAGCCTGATGTGGGGCTTGAACCCACGAATGCAAGATCATGACCTGAGTCAAAGTCAGATAATCAACCACGTGAGCCACCCAGGCGCCTCAAGCATCCAAGTCTTGATCTCACCTTAGGTCTTGATCTCCGGGTCCTGAGTTTAAGCCCCACACTGGGCTCCATGCTGGGTATGGAGCCTGCTTTAAAAAAAAGAAAAGAAAAATAAAGAAATTGTAGTAGATGAGAAACCCTGGTAAAAATGAAAACTGGCTCATTATTCTAGGAATAGGGAAGGGAAATGGGCTAAAAATTGGAAGACCAAGGAACAGAAGAAAACAGAAGGCTCAGCATGGCAGAGACTGCCAGTGGACAGCCCAGCTTCCAATTGGACCCCCCTTACTATTGGGTACGGCAATGTATCCAGTCCAATAAAAGTATTAAGTTTGCCAACTTAACAAATAAAAACACAGGGCCCTCAGCTGAATTTATCTTAGTATAAGCCTGTCTCATACAATATTTCATCTGGCAATCCTGAAAAGCTTATTTACCAACCTCCCTCATAGATATGTGTGATCAATGAGATGCCGGAAGAATCCGCCGCAATGGTCAGGATTACAGACTGAGAAAGGAGGTTGCTGAGCACTGATGACATCACAGAGCGACTGACCGTACAGGCTGGATTTTTCCAACAAGCTTCTTACTTGTGTAGGTTAGTTATTTCAGTTTTCTGTTTTATGTAATTAAACTCAATCAGTCCTAACTCAAACACTTTGTGTGCTATTGTCAAAGCAGTATTCTCTATCCAAGCAGAGTAGAAGAAGGTATCAGCAGAGGATGGGGTTGCAGATAATTAGCCAAGACCCTTATGCACAGGTGACTGGCCTCAGAGAGGTCTAGAAACAGGCATCCAAGACTGGGTCAAGAAGGCTGGAATTCTAAAGCAAGGAAATTTAACCCTTGTAGAAAATGGGGTGGCAGGTAAATGCTTCCTTCTAGAGGGATCCGATCATGATGTCACATCAGTTTTGGTGAAAGACTACCTTGAGTGACATGCTGACTTCTATTGTCCCTACCTGAGACTGGCCTGGCTTCAGGGGGAGAAAACCATGTTAACTGCTCTTAGCTGCACTGGTCAGAGTGCTAAGTTACAGCCAATGTTTACATTAGCTAATGAGGGCTTATTATTTGCCAGTCAGGGTTCACCATGCCTTTTGTGTATTAGCTTATGCAGTTGTCCTAACAGTGCTAGGAGGAAAGCACGATAATTATCCCCATTTCACAAGTGGGTACAGTAAGGCACAGAGACAGTAGAGCTGAGATTTCAACTCAGACTACTTGCTTCTAGGGCTCTTGTTTTTAACCATTGCGGTCTGCTGCTGCTTAGCCCCTAAGTGCCAGCTCACAAACTTGTGTTGAATTATGATGACATTTTCACTGTGACAACATTTTCACTAATATACAGTGATGTGAAACAAAGAATGATAATATAGTGAACTTTAAAAAATTTTTTTAACGTTTATTTTATTTTTGAGACAGAGAGAGACAGAGCATGAACGGGGGAGGGTCAGAGAGAGGGAGGCACAGAATCCGAAACAGGTTCCAGGCTCTGAGCTGTCAGCACAGAGCCCGACGCGGGGCTCGAACTCATGGACCGCGAGATCATGACCTGAACCGAAGTCGGCCGCTTAACTGACTGAGCCACCCAGGCGCCCCTATAGTGAACTTTTAAAAATAAAGTTAGATTTACTTAATGTAAAAGGCCATAATTTATTTTGAGTATATCCATCCTCCTGAAATGAGGACAATAGTAAGAAATTATTGTTAATCTTTAAAGTTTTAAAAACTCTTGGTAAATAAAAAGGAGCTAGCCCTACACAACAGTTGGAAAATTGATACCATGCATGTGCTCCAAGTGTGGAGGGTTTTAATACCGGGAGCTAGAGACCTACAGACTTTGGAAGGGCCAGTACAGTAAAGGACGCTCTCGCCAATGACCGCAGCCTGCAGCCCAAAGTGGGTAGTCCTCCAAGGCTCACCTGAAATCTACTTTTGTTTTTTTTATTTTTTTTAATTTTATTTTTGAGATAGAGAGACAGACTGTGAGCAGGGGAGGGGCAGAGAGAGAGGGAGACACAGAATCCAAAGCAGGCTCCAGGCACAGAACCTGATGTGGGGCTCGAACTCATGAACTGTGAGATCATGACCTGAGCCAAAGTTGGACGCTTAACTGACTGAGCCACCCAGGCACCCCTCACCTAAAACCTGCTTTTAAAGTCAAGACCGTAACGGAAGCTCGCACAAACCATCACAGCTGCAGCACCATCAAGGTGGTCTTGGCAGCCAACATTTCTGAAGCAGGTAGTTCGTTGCGGTGCATCTGGAGACTGCTGAGAACTGTGGATCCACCATCAGCTCACATACCTGCCTGTGGTGGCCTCCAAAGAGTGATAACTTTACCTTCTCTTCCACCGTCTACATCTCACTGCAGTGCTTCTCACTGACAGACCTGGAGCTACATGGGGAAGGGGATCCTGGAAAATGTGAATCTCGGCTTCTCTTTATAATGAAAGAGCAAGGAAATGATATCGAAAACAGACTATCCTACGTTTGTCTCTAAGCTTTTTTCTTTTATTTTTTAAAATACATTTTAAAATTATAGTTTTAAAATTCTGTTTTATTTTTTAAAATCTGTGTTCCAAAACTGAATCTAGTGGGAATGTAGAATGGTGGAGCCACTCTGGAAAACCGTTTGCCAGTTCCTTGAAAATTGAGATATATTACTACCACGTGATCCAACAATTGCACCACTGAGCATTTACCCCAAAGAAACAAAAATTCATATTCACACAAAGCCTGTACACAAATATTCAAATAGTAGTTCATTTGTAATAAACTGTGGTATATTCATACCATGGAATGCTACTAAGCCATAAAAAAAATGAAATATTAAATGGAAAGATATTCCAGGCTCATGGGTTGGAAGAACAAATATAGTTAAAATGTCCATACTGCCTAAAGCAATCTACAGATTCAATGCATTACCTATCAAAATACCAACAGTATTTTTCACAAAGCTAGAGCAAATAATACTAAAATTTCTTTGGAACCACAAAAGACCCTGAATAGCCAAAGGAATCTTGATAAAGAAAAACAAAGCTGGAGATATCACAATTCCAGGTTTCAAGATGTACTACAAAGCCATGGTAATCAAAACATTATGGTACTGGCACAAAAACAGACACATAGATAAATGTAACAGAACAGAGAGCCCAGAAATAAAGCCATGCTTATAAGGTCAATTAATCTATGATAAATGAGGCAAGGATGTATAATGGGGAAAAGACAGTCTCTTCAACAAATGGTGCTGGGAAAACTGGACCCCTTTCTACACTTGATCTTAGCCAAAAGGCCGAGAAGCGATTACTGGACGACTTTCTAACACCATGCACAAAAATAAACTCAAGATGGTTTAAAGACCTAAACGTCAGACCTGAAACCATAAAAATCCTAGAAGAAAACATAAGCAGTAATTTCTCTGATGTTGGCTGTAGCAGCATTTTTCTAGATGTGTCTCCTAAGGCAAGGGGAAAAAAGCAAAAATAAATGTTTGAGAATACATCAAAATAAAAAGCCATTGCACAGCAAAGGAAAAAATCAACAAAACAAAAAGGCAACTTACAAAAGATATTTGCAAGTGAAGTATCCAATTCGAGGTTAATATCCAAAATATGTAAAGCACTTACACAGTTCAACACACACACACACACACACACACACACACACACACACACACACACACACAAATAGGTTAAGAAATGGGTAAAGGACCTGAATAGACACTTTTCCAAAAGAGACATACAGATGGCCAACAGACAGATGAAAAGATGCTCAACACCTCTAATTACCAGGGAAATGCAAATCAAAACCACAATAAGATATCACCTTACCTCTGTCAGAATAGCTAGAAACAAAAAGATAAGAAATAACAAGTGTTGGTGAGAATATGTAGAAAAAGGGACTCTCGTGCACTGTTAGTGGGAATGTAAATTGGTACAGCTACTGTGGAAGACAGTATGGAGTTTCCTTAAAAAATAAAGAAATAGAAATACCATACAATCCAATAATTTCACTATCAGGTTATCTACCCAAAGAAAACAAAAACACTAATTAGAAAAGATACATGCTTATGCATGTTTATTGCAACATTATTTATAATAGCCAAGACGTGGAAGCAACTTAAGTGTCCATTGAGAGATGAAGGGGAAAGGAAGATGTGTATGTATATATATATATGGAATATTACATAGCCATATAGAGAAGGAGATTGTGCCACTTGCGACAACATGGATGGACCTAGAGGGTATTATTCTAAGTGCAGTAAGTCAGGCAGAGAAAGACAACACCATGTGATTTCACTCATATGTGGAATCTAAAAAAACAAATGAATAAACAAAAAGCAGAATCAGATCTATAAATACAGAGAACAAACCGATGGTTGCCAGAGGGGAGGTGGGTGGAGGGATGGGCAATATGGGTGAAGGGGAGAGTGGGAGGTACAGGCTTCCAGTTATGGAATGAGTAAGTCACAGGAATAAAAAGCACAGCATAGGGAATATAGTCAATCATACTGTAACAGTGTTGTATGGTGACAGATGGTAGCCACACTTGTGGTGAGCTTAGCATAACGTATAAGCTTGTCAAATCACTATGTTGTACACTGGAAACTAATGTAACACTGCGTGTCAACTATACTTAAATTTTTTTTTAAATAAAAAGAATAAAATGTTGATACATGCAACAACTTGAATGGATCATCAAAGAATTATGTTGAGTGAAAAAGGCCAGTTTCAAAATGTTACATACTGTATGTTTCCATTTATATAACATTATTTAAAAAATAGAACAGATTAGTGGTTGCTAAGGGTTAGGGCAGGATTAAGGAAGAAGTTATCTGTGGCTCTAATAGGGAGGCATCAGGGATCCTAGTGATAAGCTACTTTGTATCTTGACAGTGGTAGTGAAGATATAAGTTTATACATGTGATAAAATTACAAAGAACTAAATACACATAAACACATAAATGAGTACGTGTAAAACTGGTGAAACTGAATTAGGTGGATGGATTGTATAAAAACAATTTTCTGGCTGTGACCTTGTGCTGTAATCATACAAATTGGGGGCAACTACATGAAGAATATACATAATCTCTCTATATTATTTCTTACAACTGCAGGTGAATCTACAAAGACCTCAAAATAAAAATTCTAGTTAACTCTGAGATATGGAACCTTCAGCACAGGATTTGAAGAAAGGATTCCAGCACTGAGCAGAAGGTGGGACTAAAGAAATGTCAAGACTTCTTCGGACTCTTAGGATTCTCTTATTTTTTTTTCTTTCATTCATTCCTCTTCTGTTTTTCTTTCTTCCTTTTTCACATTTCCTTCTATTTTCTATCTACCAAGATAAGTGTAAGACTTCCCACTGGAACCCATTGCTGTTGCTTTATTGATGAAATCCTAAAACTCCTCAGTTTGGCTCCAGAACCCTCCATAATTTAGTCTCTGCCAACTCCTCTAGCCCGAAAGTCCAACAGTTGTCCTTCACAGTCCAGAAAAACCAAACACTGGATACTATGCTGCCTTCTACCTGCCAGTCCCTCCCTCCACCCCCTGTGGTGTTTTCTTTGACTTGCCTTTCTTCGGAAGACTCCATGGTGGTCCTTGATTTCACTTATTCCACTTTTTTTTTTTTTTTTTGAGACAGAGAGAGAGAGTGCAAGCTTGGGAGGAGGAGGGGGAAGAGAGAGAGAGAGTGAGAGAGAGAGAGAGAGAGAGAGAGAGAGAGAGAGAGAATCTCAAGCAGACTCCACACTCAGCACACAGCCTAACACAGAGCTCGACCCACACCCTGGGATCATGACCTGAGCCAAAATCAGGAGTTGGACGCTCAACCAACTGAGCCACCCAGGGGCCCCACTTGTTCAACTTTCAACTAACCCTCTCACAGGGTTAGTCAGTCAGCTTACCCAGGCATAAATCTGTAAGTGGCATAAAACATGCCCCCCCCACCCCAATCAGGAAATGTGGTGCTGGTAAACCTAGATTTTGATGTGCATCTCCTTATGTAAGTGGAGAAATTGAAATCAGTCCAAATTCTAATTTTAGTGCATGTAAGAAATCTGTTAGTTTGAATTTGAACATGTAAGAGGAAAACTTAATTTATTATTAATAATCCTTCACTGACTTCTAAGGAAAGTGGATCTCAATGAACTAGAGGATCAATCTTGGAGCCTTTGGCACGCAGCAAGACAGAAATAAGTAGAAACAAATGGTTGTGGTGCAAGTTTGCTACAAGAGCTGGGCAGAGTGCAAGTGCTTGGCCTAAGAGAGTTTAGGAGAGAAGAGGGAAGCTCCAAGAAGGTAGGGATCATCCTCAGGAAGACTTGCTGCTGCAGGGAGGAAGAGGGGTTTTCAAGCCAAATATAGAGATTTGAAAGAAGAGCACAGCTAAAGGACTCTCTCTCTTCCTTTTTTTCCCTTTTTGTGAAAAGCTATGCACTATTCCCCAGTGGAATTTTCAGAAAAATGTCTACTTGAATCACTTACTTTATCTTCATTTTTATTTGTTTTTTTCAGTGTTTATTTATTTATTTTTGAGACAGAGCACAAGCGGCGGGGGGGGGGGGGAGGGGTGCAGAGAGGGAGACACAGAATTCAAAGCAGGCTCCAGGCTCTGAGCTGTCAGCACAGAGCCCAACACGGGACTCAAACTAGTGGACTGTGAGATCATGACCTGAGCCAAAATCAAGAGTCCAACACTTAACTGACTGAGCGCAGTCAGGTATCCCTACCTTATTTTTAAATGGAGGTTTGTTTTGAGGAAACTTAAAGAAGATGAATATTCTGCTGGCATAAGGGTTAGAGACATGAAGAAAAAATATAAATGTCAATTTGCAGAAAATTAGTTTATCCTTCATGCATGTGTGCGCGCGCACACACACACACACACACACACACACACACACACAGTTAAGGAAATATCTTTAAGATATTGGTTTGAAGAGATACCAAGTGAGTAGCTTATGCAGAGTTCACAGATTCCTTAATACAACGGTACTTTTTATGGATTGCCCCGTAACACTTGACTTTCCATACACCAACTACTCCCAAGGAGTGAAGGATTTTCATGCTGCTACTACCTGCTGGATTATTGGATGGCTCTATTATTTCTGTTAAACAGTAGTTTGTATTCTTTTTAGAACGCTTTAATTGCATCTGGTCCTTATTGTTTCATAAAAATGAGTCAAAAACAAAAAAAAAATACTAGTGCTAATACTTGTAAAAAGTATAAACCCATTCACTTGATACAACTGAGAAATGCATCCTCTTGGAAAAAAAAGAGGATCCATTATAAGAAAATGACAAAATTAGTCAATCTGTGCCTAAAGAGCAGTCGAGATTGGAGCAGGGGAGGGGCACCTGGGTGGCTCAGTCAGTGAAGCTGAAATCGGACTCTTGATTTCTGCTCAGGTCATGATCTCACAGTTCATGAGATTCAGTGTGGTGCTCTGTGCTGACAGTGCGGAGCTTGTTTGGGATTCTCTCCCTCACTCTCTCTCTCTGCCCTTCCCCCACTCCCTCTCTGTCTTTCCAAATACATAAATATTTAAGAAAAAGATTGGCGCCTGGGAGTGGGAGAGCAGAGTGGAGCGCTTCAGGGAAAAAAGGGATTTGATTGAATAAGTGATGTGTCTGGCATTTGGAAAAGCTATTGCTGCAAGTACAGTAGATTGATAGAAAAAATTAAGGATTATGAACATTGGAAATTAAGAAAAAAAAAAGAGGCAGTGGTTAACTCTAAAAAAAAGATGTAAAATTAAAAAAACACACACGACTTATCTCAACAGTAAACAATTACATAGTTATAATAATAATGCTGATTTACCCCCAGATGTGACCTAACTCTGTTGAATGAATGAGAATAGTGAAAGTAGGGTTAGAGCTTTATTCTCCATAAGAAGAAGTGGATAGATTTCTAAAATTCGTAATCAAGAAATAGCAGTGTAGGAATATTATTTTGAAATATGCCCAAAGGGGGAAAAAAAAGAAATATGCCCAAAGAAACAGCTAAAAGTTGCCTATCATGACAGATACCAGAATTGGTGAATGGTGAAACAGGAACTGCTGTTTTTTATTACAAGCCTTTTTTCACTATTTGATTGTTTTTTTATTTATAAATTTTTTTAATGTTTATTTTTGAGAGAGAGAGACACACAGAATCCGAAGCAGAGTCCAGGCTCTGAGCTGTCAGCACAGAGCCTGATGTGGGGCTCGAACTCATGATCTCTGAGATCATGACCTGAGCTGAAGTTGGACACTTAACCTACTGAGCCACCCAGGCGGCCCATTGCTATTTGATTGTTTTAACTGCAATGCATTATTTCGATGAGCAATTAATTCATTAAACAATACTTTTAATTAATTATGTTAACAATTATTATTTATTAATAATTAATAATTATTTTATTTATTTATTAATAATTTTTGGCAAGTAATTAATTAAACAATATTTTAGAGTGGGGGACTGCCCATATCATCTCCTTTATGACTTTAATCTATTGTTCAAGAGGAAGTTAACTGTCATATGCTAGTTGTTTCCCTTTAACATGTAAAATACATGATATTGACAGATATCTTGCTTGAAGTTCCCAAGATGTGTTAACTGCTGGGAGCCAGATGTGTCATAGAGCACATAGAGGTATGTGTCAATACCTAACTGTTACCTCTGCTCCTGCCTGAGTACTTCTGCCCTTGTGTTCTGACTCTGGCCCTTCTGTTAGCTCCAAAGTGGTATGTTTTAGTTCTGAGTACTTTGGCTTGGTTCTATGAAAGTCTATATCCTTCCTCGTTTGGTCTAAGCTAAGTTTACCTTCTCATCTTTCTAGAAACCTCTTCTCCTTTCCAAATTTTCTTTCAAACTCCACTTTTTCTTTCTTTTTCTTTTCTTTTCTTTTTTTCTTTTTCTTTTCTTTTCTTTTTTTTTTTTTTTTTTTTAGCGTACTTTATTCATTCACCCAACAGGCATTTTTTTAAGCCATTATTCTGGGTCAAACCCTATGCCACAACCTGGAGATAGGAAGAATATATGGTCAGAGGAGATAAATTACTTAAGTTACAATTTGGATTTCTTTTAGAAGATTAGGGTGCCACTAACCCTCTTGTCTTCTAGGAACATACATGAAAAGATCACTAGGCTAACAAACAGGATGTGCACTACTCTCTCAATCTAGGCAGTAGCCACAAACCCTGCCTTAATGCAAGCCTGAGGTAAATGGCGGTGTTAGAGACTGCATTTGGAGTCTGGCTGCACTGGGGATTCCTACTTTGTACACTGATTAATAGACCTCTGTGCCTGCATATTCAGGCATGCAATTGTGAGGACATAGGCAGGACCTTCAGAACAGACCTTGAGTCCACTTATCCAAATAGTAAACAAAAGGCAAGGACCACAAGCCTCTTTTTTAAAATATTGGCTCTGGGCCCTGCCCAAATGTGCTTGCTGCCCCTACAGGAAGTAGAATCTGTTGGACTTGGGCTCAGAGTAGGAGGACAAGGAGTCTTCAACACCAGTCTAGCTTGCCAGTGAAAGTGCATCAATGGCCGTCCCCAACTCTGACCAGTCATTTCAGTTACTCCTATGAAGAAGAACCAAGAAAGGGCAAATAGAGAGAGGATGGAAATGTAGTAGAGTTTCTCTCTTCCTGAGATTAAGGCAAACACACAAGGAAAGGGGGAATGAAAACCTTTGCCTGTTCAACAGTTTTCCTTACTCCTGTGTCTTCTTTCTTCTTTTCTTAAAAATAATTAGAAGCACAAAGATATAGAAGAAACTCAACGTTCAACTAGATCATGATTAAACACACTTCCTGTATTCATTAACTTGAAAAAAATGCTAATAAAGCATATTTGTTAAATATATGTATGGCCACCCCTAAAATGCATACATCAGGGAGAATTGACCTCAGGATACTTGGGGGCCCAGTGTTGTGGGCCACATAATCACATCACATGGTATCCTTGAATGGTTGCAAGGATTGAATGAATTAAAATGTACGAAGTGTGTAGAATAGTGCCTGGCATGCAGAGAGCCTCAGTTGCTGTTCTTGTTGTTACTATTATTATTAATTTTTATTTGTGTAGCATATTATAGTAATTATCTCATTTGATTCTCACAACTTCCTGTGAAGGAAGTAGAACAAGTCACATTGCTGCCCTTACAGATAAAAGTTTTTCAGTATTCTATGTGCACAATTCAGATTTTCTGATTTCTGGTTCAAAACCCCAAACATGGGTAGATACCTGGTTTTCCTTATTCAGAAATGTAAAGATTGGATTTCTTGCCTTCTCTTTGGGAACCCCCAGATGATGACAAGGTAGAAATTTGAAATTCTTGTACTCTACTGGGAAAAGAAATGATCAGCTTGAATTATTTTCAGTATTTGGCTCTGCAGTTTCCTGGGCAAATCAATATGTGTTTTAGGCAACTGATAAACATTTGCTTTTTGTCTTGCACAAGAAAATATTTCACATGCTGATTGTTTTATTCCTCTTAAGTCAGATGGTTATGGAGAAAGAGAGGGGTGTGAACAAGATGTCACTCCCAATCCCTTTCCTGAAGGAGGTTGACTTCGTCCATTTGGCAGGGCAGGTGGGTATCATCATCCTCCTTTTTTTCTTAAACACATCTTTTAGCTTTATATAGATAAATTATGTATAATATATATATAAATGCATATATAAAAAATACACATATGTATGTACATATGCACATACACACATGAATAAATAATTGAAAACATGCTCTGCACATTGCTCTTTAACCTGCTGGGTTTATTTAACAACATGATTAACCCCAAGAACGTTTTCCTATGTCCTATGAATTAGTTAGATTTGCATTCCACTGTAAAACCCAACATATCAAGGGTCAAACAGGTAGCAGTGATATTTGTTGTGCAAAATAAGAAACCTAGAGGTAGGCAGTCTAAAGCAGGTGTGATCTCTTCACGCGATGGACTCTGGCACCCTTAGCGTGCCATTTTAGACCTTGTGTTTGTTACTGCATTCTCACAAGATGGTTGCTCCACCCTTCACAGGGCATCTGTATCCCAAGGAAAAGGAAGAGAAAATGCAGAGAGCAAAAGGTCCATATCAGCTGAGACTGCTTCTGATTAAAGAGCTTCTCTGGAGTCCAACCTAACAACTTCCACTTACATCTCACTGGCCATATGGCCACGCAATGCCACCAGGAAACTGCTATCACCCGTTGTGTTCTTTAGGAAGCAGATGCTGGGTGGAGTTAGGAATGTAAAAGGTTTAATGAAGAGTAACACTTGTGAAAGAAGCAGGACACCAAACTGGTCAGGAGGGCCATCATTCCCTAATGCAGACCTGACAAATCTCTGCCAGCCCAATGTGTAGCCCCAGGACAAAGATTGCCATTAGGGAAGTCCTGTGTTGGGTAGAAATGGTTAGGCCTTTATATTACCATCTTATTTAGTCATTGGCTAGGAGCTGCCTCCAGGAGAGCATGATCTCAGCTTGAAATTTCCCAGGAGCTAAAAAAATGAGTCAGCTAATTTTGAGACTCTCATACTCCTTGAAGTGTGTAGCAAGTCCTTTCTTAAAGCAAGGGGATCTGGGCGGCACATCTCTACATTTGCCACGCTGGAAAATGAAAGTTTTAATCTGGGCACACTGCCTTCCCAAAGATACTTGGAGTTCTGTTATTAGGGGAGAATAGAGGATATCATGTAGGTCATTGTTGTGTCTGATATGCTTCAAGTTTTCTACTCAGGAGACATGAACAGTCTTGTCAGATAAAAGCAGATTATTGAACAAACTTCCATGAGTAGTTGTGTGCCATGGTGGAAGGGTGTCCAGAAACAGAAATAGATAAATTATGGAGAGCATCTGTAGCTCATCTTCCCATGGCATCAAACTGCCTCTCATGTTGGGTAATTCAAAAAGAAATGGGGCTAGCTTAGAGGTGAAATGGTGGGCATAGGTAATGATACAAATAAACGTGCATAAGTGTTGCTGTTTGTCTCCTCTCCTAATTTTGTACTTTTGTAAAAGTCACTGGCATAATTTTGTTTTGTTTCGTTTTCCCTTTAGGCTTTTAAAGATTTGGCTCATTGATATTTTTAATTGGTAAACTGGGGAGAGACCAATTATTCAATCCTCTCTTTTGAGGTCGAATAATGCAGAGGCTCTTTGGATGATGCAAAGTCTCATTCAAAAAAGGAATTCTCCAGGGAAAACTGAAACAAGTGGGGTAAGAAATTTAGGAGTTATAGATTTTTTCCTTTAGGATGTTTTATCTCTCTCTGTTTTGCCGAAGTTGCTTCCTCTAATCTGAATATTTCTAATGCTATCAAGAAAAATTCCTTGTCCCTTGCAGCAGGAAATATGTTTCACATTCTCCAGATACAATGAAGAGTACTTATGAAGCTCAGAAAGGATGTCCTGAGTCTCTCCCTGTTCAGATATCTGGGCCTGTGCTTGGACATGGATCTAGCTGTTTGATTAATTCTAAAAGACAGCCATGTGCATACAAGTAAATCCTCAAAATGTGGAAATGTGACATAATAGAGAATACATCTGGGTCGTAGCTAATCTTGGAAAACTGGCGAATAATTTATTCTCCTAATTAGTTTCCTTGAAGTCTAACCAAAGTTCGCTGTTTACCAGTAATTAGGATCTCCATTTCAGCTCCTTCTTTCACAGAGAGAAAGAGCATGATCAGTTTTAAATTGACAGTGAGTAATTAAAAGTTTTTAGATAATGTTTTTAATTAAAAATATATATTTACTATAGAAAAGAGAGAAAAGTACAAGAATGATTAAAATCGCTCCTAATTACACCAGCTAGAAGAAATCAACATAATATATTCTTTCAATCTTTCATAATATTTATACGTTATGTTTTATACAGACAAAATGTGTATATGTATAAAAATGCATGTGAATTGGGACCACGCTCTGCACCCTGTTATGCTTACAACATACCATGAACATTTTTTCGTGTCATTCAGTTTCTTCTACAACACACTTTTCAAAGGCTGCAAGGTGCTCCATTGAACACATGTAACATAATTTATTCAGCTAATCTGTTATTACTGAACGTTTCATTTCTTTCTGATTTTACATTATTATAAATAATTTTGTGCTGAATAACCTTGTCACTCTCTCACACCCCTGGTTATTTCCTAAGGATAAATATATGGAAGAGGATGAACATTGAATATAGATACCCCTTGTTTCTGCCTGCTCAGAATTCCTTCTTCTTCTTTTTTTTTTTAAGTTGACAGAACTGACCTCCTATTCCACTACTTATCCATTTCCTTTCAGGAATTGCTTTTGCTCTCACCTGGGAGAACTTTTTGTCACATGTCCTGTTTCCTATCACCTCAAACACAGTGACTGGTCCAGGAGTGGGCATACGACCCAAGCAGGACCAGTAGGAGGGAATTTTTCTAAGTCTGATAATGATGTTTGGATAAAAACATCTCTTTTCTTCCAAAATTATGGACACCAAGGACTGTTTAAGGTTGGAACTGACAAGGGCCATCTATGCCACAATGATACCAACATAGGAAAAAGCTGAGCTGAGAGATGGAGAGAGAAGGGAAATTTCTGATGACATCATTTCAGTTTCTGGTTGCCCTAGACTTTTCCAATTACTTGGCCTAATCTAGTCCTCTTTTTGCTTAAAATAATTTGAACTGGCTTTCTGACTATAGGCAACCAAGACTTGACTAATGTAGATATCCTTAAGGTTTTGATACATATTTCCAAATTATTTCCCAGAGCAATATTGCCAAATAGACTTGCGGAATATGGAATTTTGAATTGAAGTGTAGTTGATATTGCTGCAACTTGTCAGTGTAGAATTACTGATAAGAATCAATCTTATCTCTTCTTTCCATACCCTTATCCCCTCCTGATTAAAAAAGCATTGCAGGCAAATCATGCTCAGGTGTGAGTAAAGGCAGGAATGTGATGAATATAGATCAAACAAGGGTTGTATTATGCCCTTATGTCAGGCTGAGTAAAGCCCTTGCTGTCAGGGAGGGGGTAAAAAGCTTTATGTACTCCTTAGCCAATTATATAGAGAGTCTCTAACACCTTTACTTTCCTCCCATCTTTAAAAGTGAAAGTTAAGAGAGGTCTTAAGAGGAGGCACTTCAAGAAAGGAGCTAAATTATTCAGGAGTAAGTTGTCAACTTCAAGTTAGTGAGCCAAGGAAGAGTATTTTAGAAAGAAACTCAGTGACTGAACTAGGTGGGACCGATGTTTGGGAGCCAATTAAAGAGGCAGGCTGGTGAGCAGCTGTGGGAGGAGGTGGATTGGGGAAATATGATTTTAAAAGGTTGCCAAAATAACACTGGCAAAGACAAATCGACTCCAACGTTTCACTGGAATGACTTGGAAAGCTGTGCCTAATTCTGGTTCTCGTATCAATTGCTTATGTAGTTAAGGAAATGCAAATTGGTTCCAGTCTCACTGGAGTAGGCACTGCCTTCAAAAGGAAATGAAAACAATACTCTATTAACAGCAGTCCACTTAATTTGCATACTTTTGAGATATACATGTTCACTAGTGGTCAGCTGAAATTCCTGAATCAATTAATGTGCGGCCTAGTGCTGTTTCTTGAGAAACAGTAAGTGGTTTGTTTTACTCACCCTTTCATATACCTCCGAAAATGGTTTCTGGTTCATAGAATTACAAATGAACAAAACTGGAGAAAGAAGAGAACTTCAGAAAAACAGGAACTAATTGTTGAATGCTTTTAGAACATTTCCTGCTGGTCAGTAGTAGAAGTGAATTAGCAAGCAAATGTTTTTAACCCTACTTTTCATTGATTAAAAAAATAAGTTTATCCATATCCTGACCAAATCAATGTTGAACACACATTTATAGAATATTTGCTTCTAGGGGCCACTTGACTTTACCCAGGTCTTCTGGGAGGTTGAGAGTGAAGGATAGGATATAGCAGCAAAGGTATCTTTATTTTATTTTATGTTATTTTGTAAGTTCCTAGATTGCTCCATTGAAAAGACATCTTTCTATATTTCTGGAGAGCAGTTGGGTAGCCAGTGTTGCAAAAGGACAAACTCAAGGACAAGCCAGTTACACATTTTAAATTTTGGAAGCATTGTACCAGCTCTGAGAATGAGAAGGCATCTCCAGCCATCCATGGCTGTTTGGGTAAAGGAAGCACTGCTGTGGTGGTGGGGGCAGGGGAGGGAGCCAAAAATCAGGCAAAAGATCTGAAAAATTGGTGAAGTAGTTACCTTATTCACCCTCTATCTCATCCTTTCACCATCCTTCCAAGTGCTTTGACCTAAACACAAACTTGAGCTGAGTTCCAGCTCTGCTCACTTCAGTATGGGGAATCAGAGGGGAAATTGTATCTGCCCAGAAATTCCTTCCCTCAACTCTGCTGTTCCAGTGGAAGTAACTAAAATAAAACACAGGTATAGCAAAACTTAAAAAGAACATAAGTTGTCTATGTAGAAAATCTGAAAGAATAGATGAAAGATACCTGTGGAATGCATAAGCTACTAGAGCAAGGTTGCAGGATACATGGTTAATATACCAAAGTCACTAGTGGTCAGCTGAAATTCCTGAGTCAATTAATGTGTGGCCTAGGGCTGTACTGAATACTTAGGTATAAACCTAATAAAATATATATAAGACCTATATGAAGAAAACCTCAAAACTCTGATGAGATAAATCAAAGAGGAACTAAATAAATGGAAAAACATTCCATGTTCATGGATAGGAAGGCCCAATCTTATCAAGATTCAGTTCATCCCAACTTGATCTATAGATTCAATTCAATTTCGATCAAAACCCAACAAGTTACACAGACAAAGAAGCAAAGGCAACACAGTGGAGGAAAGATACTTTTTCAGGAAATAGTACTGAAACAACTGGACATCTGCATGTAAAAAATTAATTCAGACACAGACATTACACCTTTCACAAAAATTAACTCAAAATATATCAGACTTAATTAAAAATGCAAAATTATAAAACTCCTGGAAGATAACATAGGAGGAAATCTAAATGACCTTGGGTGTGGTGATGATTTTTTAAATACAATACCAAATTCATGATCTATGAAAGAAATAATTGATAAGCTAGACTTAGTTAAAATTAAAAACTTCTGCTCTGTGAAAAACACTGTCAGGAGGATGAGAAGACACTAGGTGGGAGAAAATATTTGTGAAAGGTATATTGATAAAGGATTGTTACCCAAAATACACAAAGAACAGGAGAAAATTTCAACAATAAAAAATAATCTGATTAAAAATGAGTAAAAGACTTGAACAGATACTTCACCAAAGAATATACACAGGTATAATAAGCATATGAAAAGATGTTCAACATCCTATATCATCAGGGAATTGCAAATCAAGACAACAATGCCAATACCACTATGCACCTGTTAGATATCTAAAATCCAAAACACTGACAACACCAAATGCTGGTGAGGATGTGGAGGAACAGAAACCCTCATTTATTGCTGGGAGGAAGACAAAATGGTACAGCCACTTTGGAAGACAATTTGGCAGTTTATTTTCCAAAAACATTTTTTTAATGTTAATTTATTTTTGAGACACACACACACACACAGAGCATGAGCAGAGGACGGGTCAGAGAGAGACACACACACAGAATCTGAAGAAGGCTCCAGGCTCTGAGAGGTCAGCACAGAGCCCGACGCGGGGCTCGAACTCACAAACTGTGAGATCATGAGCTGAACCGAATTTGGGTGTTTAACTGACTGAGCCACCTAGGCACCCCAACTGTTTGGCAGTTTCTTAAAACACTAAACATATTCTCACCATATAATCCAACAAGTATATTCCTTGGTATTTACCAAAATGAGTTGAAAAGTTATGTCTACCCAGACCACCCACAGATGTCTATAGCACCTTTGTTCATAATTACCAAATTTGGAAGCAACGAAGATGTTCTTCAGTAGGTGAATGGACAAATAAACTGTGGTACATCCAGATAATGGGATATTATTCAGTGCTAAGAAGAAATGATCTATCAAGCCAGAAAAGATATGCAGAAACCCTAAATGCATATCACTAAGTAGAGAAGCCCATCTGAGAAGGCTACATATTGTATAATTCGTACTATATGACATTTTGGAAATAAAAAAGATCAGTGGTTGCCGTGGGCTACAGGATAGGGAAGGATGAATAGGCAGAGCATGGAAGATTTTTAGGGCAGTGAAACCATTTTGTATAATACTATAATGGTGGATTACATTCATCATACATTTTTCAAAACCCATAGAATGTACAACACCAAGAGTGAAACCTAATGTAAACTATAGACTTTGGGTGATAATGATGCATCAATATATATTCACCAGTTATAACAAATGCACCACTGTGGAGCTACATGTTGATAGTCAGAGATGCTATGCTCGTGTGGGGATAGGGAGTATATGGGAACTCTGTGCTTTTCACTCAACTTTGCTATGAACCTGAAACTGCTCTGCAAAATACAGTTCATTTTAAAAAAGAGTGTAAGTGATAAGTTAGTGAGAAAGGGATAAAAGTGTTAAGAACATCGGCTAGTTTTCACTCATACTGCTCTAAAACAAAGTTTGCTTTCTTCCCTTCCTACTCCATCACTACCTCCACCTTTTTAAGCATTCAGTCCCTTTGTTTTTCTCCATTTGCTCATCATTTATCAGTCTGGTGTCATACTAGTATTTCCATATTTCAGGGTGGATACGCCTTACGGCCTAGGCCATGGGCAGACACGCCGAGATGGTTCCAGAATGATGGACTCATCCCTAGCTGAACATAATCCTATGTGTCTGATTCCTACCCGTTTGCTCCCAAACTTCCTGTCCTCTCCTATGCTTCCTTTCTGTCTCCGGCTCCCAAGCACTCTGGATCCAGGACCCCTTGGACCCACAGTACAGTGGACACGTGGGGCTGGACTGAGCTGGCCATTGCCAGCCCCAACCTTCTGAGGGGTTTCTTTTGCATTCACAAATAACCAGTCATCTAAACCAGGCCACATCTAAACCTGAGTGGGAGTGGGGCTGCAAGGGAGAGATCTACTACTTCTTTATTTCCATTACTTAGATTCCACTTTGGAGGGCTTTACCAGGTCCTAAAGAGAGTTGATTTGCAGCGTCTCTCAGTGGGCCTGCCACGGGTTACAGGGGTCTGTGAGATATAGGTAACTTTACATTTTTGCTGTCCTTAAAAAGTTTTAAACCATTTGAGAACTATTAAAAATTGTATAGCATTTGAAATTGTTTTTGCATGTTTATAGGTAATAATTATACTATACAAAGAAAACAAAATGTTTCCATCAAGCCTCAGATAGTCTCTCCCCAGTCCTCTCCAGGTGACGAATGGTGTCTGATGAATTGCATTTCCATCCTGGAAGTCAATACACCTGAGCTTAATCTCAGTTGCACTTAGTTACTTCATCTCTCAGCTTTCTTGTGTATAAAAAGAATTAGGGGTCTAGGTGATATGTCTCTTCCAGCTTTAAGATTTTATGATTTCTATACTTTGGATGCCAATACAAATGGTGACTGTTGAAGCCAACAGTTTCCTCCTGTATCATGCCTCTCTCAAAGTGAAACCTAAAAGCCAGAAAGGGTTTACTGGAAATGCCAGTTTTGGATTTCATCAACTCCCAGAGCAGACTGCCTACGGATCAGAAATTTTATATTGGGGGGCGCCTGGGTGGTCAGTGGGTTGAGCATCAGACTTCAGCTCAGATCATGATCTCAGGGCTTGTGAGTTCCCATGGGGCTCTGAATTCTTTGTCTCCCTCTCTCTCTGCCCGTCCCACGCTCAAGCTCTATCTCTCTCCCCTCCAACAATAAATAAACATTTAAGAAAAAGAGTGTTTGAAAAAAAAAAGGAATTCTCATCTTGAAAAGGGGCAGGTTCTAACTTGCACAGATGTTCTTTCCACTCAAACGCAGGCACTGTTTTTTGTGGAAATAATAGAAGAGTTTAGCCAGCCAGAGGCCCCAGTTGGAGGGGATTGAAAGGTTTCCCAAGGCAACCACTCCCAAAGGCGGGTAGGGTTTCTGTGAGCTGTTTCCTGCCTGAACAAAAAGCCCCTCCCAAGCCCTCAAGGCTGACCTGGTTCAGGGACCACCCTTTGGGATCAAGTCCACTGTAGGGGCCAGTGAGCCTTGGACAAAAATAAATGTGAAGAAAGAGGTCCCTGGGGGGTTGACTCCATGACAGTCCCATGGCTTTTTAGTCTGGCAGTAAATAACCTGAGCCTGTGCCAGGCCTGGAACTCTCTCCTCTGTCCTGGTTTAAATATGTCAATGTGACACTGACAGGATTGGCCTTGGGGAAATAGAAGCCAAGACTCTGTTGGTTGAAGTCCTGTTCTTGGCCAAATTGGGAGGCTGTTTGTCTTGGGGTTCTAGTTAGTTCCCTTTTGAACTATCCTCTCATATCCCTTTTTGAAGCCGTGGGCTGCCCTGGCAAACGGGCCCCTCTCGCTATCTCAGGCTGCCCACCATGCTGCCCGTGTGCTCAGACAAGGATCAAGGTTGGAAAGGATTTGATTAATTCAAACAACTTGGGAGCAGATGAGAATTTAGGACATCATCCCTCTCAAAAGAACTTTTACTTCATAGGGGCTCTAAAAGATTGTGAAGCCTTCAACAAAATCTTCAATAATGGAATTTCACACCTGTAGGACAGAGGAACTTGAATGGAGCACCTTTCTAATGCCCTCTAATCGTACCATGCGTTATAAGTCAAAGAAATAGTAATTTAATCTTAACCATGTACTAACACTGTTCCATCTACATTACAAACATCAACTCATTTATGCCTCACAGCCATATGAGGTAGGCACTTTTTAGTATCCCCATTGTATAGGTAAAGAAACTGAAAAGCAGAGAGGTTAAATAACTTCCCAAGGTCACACAGTTAACAAATGCTAAGGACAGGATTCAAATTCAGGCAGTCTACTCCTAGAAGCCATGCTCATAACCACAGTGCTATTCTGCTTGCTCTGTTTAATGCTTACTCCAATCCCATCCTAAAAGTTGAAAGTCTTTAAAAATTACTTGTATTATTGTGTGGAGTTAAATATTTTTCAATGGGAGCTCCATAATATGCTACAATTACATTAGTTTTTATACCACCTATTTTCCCTAGCATTGCAGGTTACCTTCCATTTTTCTCTTCTATGCTTTGCCTTGATACTTAATAGTTTTCATCATTTTAATCACACCTTTTAGCCCATGAAATCTTTTTTTCCTGTATTCCTTCATTGTGCTGCACACTTCATTATCTTGCTCAAAATCCTCCAATGACTTTTTTAAAAAAATGTTTAATGTTTATTTATTTTTGAGAGATAGAGACAGAGCATGGTGGGGGGGAGGGGCAGAGAGAGAGAAAGCCACAGAATCTGAAACAGGTTCCAGGCTCAGAGCTGTCAGCACAGAGCCTGACATGGGGCTTGAACTCACAGGCCACAAGATCATGACCTGAGCCAAAGTCCGGTGCTTAACTGACTGAGCCACCCAGGTGCCCCAAAACCCGCCAATGACTTTATAGTCACAGCTCACACTGCAGGATGGCTCTCATGATGTGGGCCTGCGAATGCCTCTAACCACCTCCCACTACTCCCAGTATCCTAACCTCAGTGGCGTCCTTCCCACTCTTCAAACACGCAAAGCTAATTTCTATCTCTAGGCCCTTGCACTTGCTGTGTCTTCTTCCTGAAATACTCTTCCCCCAGAGTTGCATATGGCCAGTTCCTCATTTCATTCAAGCCTCACCTCAATTGTCACCCCTCATAGAGGATTTCCTTGTCCGCCTACCTGAGCTAACACGCCTGTCCTTCCCCTGCTTTGTTTGCCTTCCTAGCATTTGCCACTTCCTACGATTAGATGACATACATATTTGTTTGCTACTTTTCTGTCTCCCTCATTAGAATGGAAGTATTCTGGTGACTTCCTTGTTCACTGCTGAATCCCCATCCCCTAGGAGAAGGTCTAGCATGAAGTAGGGGCACAATAAATATTTGCTGGATAAATGAAAGAGTTTCTCTCTTAACCCTGCTTAATAGACGCCATGCTCGTACTTCTCTTCATTGCTGTCCTCAATTAGACTCTTGAAGTTCTATTTCCATTTTGCTGGAGACCATACTCAAGTAACTTGCTAAGAAAGGACGCATTAGGAGTAAAACTTCCAAGTTCTTACATATTTGTAAATGTCTATATTCTGCCTTCAACCTAGTCAATAGGCTCGACATAGAATTCTAGGCTGAAACTGATTTTCTTTCAGAATTTTGACAACACTACCACTGATGAGAAGTCTGAGGCATGCCTGCCTTTTACTCCTTAGATGATAATGATGTGCACGCGTGCGCGTGTGTGTGTGTATGTGTAAACTTTCTCAAGAAGCTGTTAGGATTTTATCTTTAATACATTTCCAGTGATATATCTGGGTTTTTTCTTTCGGTTTTCTTTCCCCTCCCCACTCATCCTGTTCTGCAATCAATGGGCTTGTGCAATATGAAGACAGCTTGTTCCTTCATTTAGCTTTTCTATTCTGTTGTTGTTCTTTTTTGTCTGAAATGCTTTCTAGCCAGTTTGGACTTTCTGGAATGATCCCTCATTTCTTAACGTTCCCTCTTCTCTTTTCCCTTAGGGTCTTTTTATTCTATGTTTGGCCAAATGTCCTTGTGCCATCTTCCAAACTTTTTAATGTTTTGTTTTGGCGCTTGTATTTTCAAATTCCAAGAATGAGGTTTGTTATCTGACTTCTCTTTTCCCATGGCATCGTATTCATGTTTTAGGAATACAATGTCACCTCATTTTCTCTGAGGATTTTATTTCTGTTTTTTAAAAGTCCTACCCTGTTCCCTGCATTAACTGTTTTGTCCACGGCCACTTTTTCTGTTCATTTATCTTGATCTTTCTCTTTAATGTTGTAGGCTTTCATCAAATACCTGGCTATCTATTTATATTTAAGAATGAAATGATAGAAAGTTTAACTGTGTATCTGGGTGGGCTTTGCTGACTGGATGGCTTCAGGGGCCAGCCATTACTCTGGTGGGCCTCCAGACTCCTGAATGCAATGGGAAACACTGGAATCCAGTACCCACACTAGCTGCCCTTGTTCTTCTTTTAGGAAAGAACTCTCCGTTCTGTGGCTGATGATAAGATTGCCAGATTTAGCAAAAACAAAAACTAGGGCTCCCAGTTAAATTTGAATTTCAGGCAAATGATGAATTGTGTTCTAGGGTAAGTATCTCCCATGCAATCCTTGGGACACAATTATACCAAAAAAATAATTCATTGTGTGTCTGAAATTCAAATTTAACTGGACATCCTGTACATTACCTGGAAACCCTACCACAGGGGAGATGAAGATGAGAGGCTAATGTCTGGCTACCTACCTGACTCTCTGCCTAACACTTGGGAGAGGAGAGTAAGGGGAGAGTGATGGTTCAATTTACAGGCCTTCAAGATAACTGTGGATTTCCATCTTCCTAGGATCATAGCATGAGAACGATGAAGAGTTCTGGCCAGCTGGTCTACTCTCTCTCAGGCCATAGCCCCTCTGCATGTGTCCCAGCCTTCAAACTTAGCTTTATTTTTCTGCTGCTGCACTTTTTCACTTCAATATATACTGTAATGACATCAGAAGCTACCATTTTAAATAGCCATTGCTGCCTAACACACCATCCCAAAAATTAGTGGCTTAAAATGCCAACCATTTTTACTCTAACTCATGATTCCATGGGTTGACTTGGATGGCTCACCTGGGTAGCTGTACTTGTCCCGCTTGGAGTCTCTCATGCAGTTGTATTCGGATAGCAGTTGGGGCTGGACGGCTGGTGCCTTGATTTTCTCACCCCATGGCCTCTCTTCAGTGGGGTATCCTAGACTTTTTCCCTGATGACTTCAAGCTCCAAGATGGAGGAAGTGGAGGCTGCCAGGCCTTCTCTTCTGAGTTCAGAAGTCCCAGAAAATTACTTCCTTTGTATTTTATTGGTGAAAGCAGTCTCGGCCTAGCCAGATTTGGGGAGAAAGATCATAAGCTCTAGCTCTTTTTTTTTTCAAGTTTATTTATTTATTTTGAGAGAGAGAGAGAGAGAGAGAGAGAGAGAGAGAGAACATGGGCAGAGGAAGGGCAGAGAGAGAGAGGGAGAGAGAGAGAATCCCGAGCTGGCTCTGTGTGTCAGTGCAGAGCCTGATGTGGGGTTCGAACTCATGAACCGCAAGTTCATGACCTGAGGCACAACCAAAAGTCAGAGACTTAACAAACCGAGCCACCCAGGTGCCCAAGCCCTATCTCTTCATGCAAGAAACAGCTTGAATGTACAGGGAATGGTGGAATTGTTTGGAACCATCTTCAAGCCTAGTTACCATAGCAACATTCCAAAACCAAACTCATCCCCTACTTTTTTTTTTTGTTTGGTATGTAGCTACAATTGTCATTCACTAATTTATCCAGGCCCCAAAACATAATTCTTCACTTCTTTCCTTGCTCTTGCCCATAGCCAATCTACTAAAGAGATTGTTTCTTCAAAATTTCTCCTTCTGTTTCATGATAGGATCACACAAAAAATACCTCTCTCATTTGTCTTTGCTTTTCTCTTTTCAAGGCGACCCCCCAAAGTTCTTATCTTTTTGACTTGGGCCTCTGCCCTGGCCTTTTAACTGAGCTCTGTGTCTCCTTTTCCCTCATTCAATAGTCCATCCATTCCCTCCCACCAGGTTAGTCTCCCTAAAGGATTTCTTTGGTTTTGTCATCTTCCAATTCAAACTTTTATGACCTTACTTTCTCCTAGAACGTCAGGTTAAAAATTCTTACTCCTAGGTATGTACTCAAAGAATACAAAAATACTAATTTGACAGGATACATGTACCCAGAATTTTATAGCAACATTATTTACAATAGCCAAATTATGGAAAGAGCCCAAATGTCCATTGACTGGTAAATGGATAAAGATGTGGTACACACACACACACACACACACACACACACAACAGGATATTATCCAGCCATAAAAAAGAATGAAATCTTGCCATTTGCAACAACATGGATGGAGCTAGAGAGTATTATGCTAAGCGAAATAAGTCAGTGAGAGAAAGACAAATATATGATTTCATTCATATGTGGAATTTAAGAAACAAAACACGTGACTATAGGGGAAAAAAGAGAGGCAAACCAAGAAACAGACTCTTAACTACAGAGAATAAACTGATGGTTACCAGAGGGGTAGTAGATGGGGGGATGGGTTACATAGGTGATGAGGATTAAGGGGTGCACTTGTTGTGATGAGCACAGAGTGAGTATGGAAGTGTTGAATCACTAAACTGTAGACTTGAAACTAGTATTACACTATATGTTAACTAACTGGAATTTAAAAACTTAAAAAAAAAAGTATATCAGAATTCCTAGTACATGCCAAAAAAAAATTCTGACTCCAGTGTTCAAACCCACGCTACTTGTCTAGCTTTACATTCTAGATTTACTTTCCTGGAACTTCTAGTCTAGTCAGTGTTCAGTGAACACATTGTTCCTGCTTCTACATCTTTGCCCACATTGTTCTCCCTGTCCCCGAATGTCCAATCCTTTAATTTCTCAGATCCCTTTTTGTTAACGTTTATTTATTTGTTTTGAGATTAGAGACAGAGAGAGCATGATGCGTGGGGGAGGGACAGAGAGAGAGGGAGAGAGAGAATCCCAAGCAGGCTCCCCGCTGTCAGCACAGAGCCAGCTATGGGGCTCGATCACATGAATCCTGAGATCATGACCTGAGCCAAAACCAAGAGTCAGAGACGCTTCACCAACTGAGCCACCCAGGTGCCCCTAATTTCTCAGATCCTTAAAGATTCACCCAAAATATTTTTTTATTCACTTGTTTATTCAATCTTTCCAAATCCATTTCTTTTTGGTCTTCTCTTTGTCAGGCATGATGGCAGCTGTTGGAGAAGCAGTGGTGAATGATATACAGTTCCTTCTCTCAAGGAGATTTTTGCCTAGTGGCAGAAACAGAGAAGAAAATAGGAATTTCAGTGCCTCCATACTATGAGAGGGTAGCCATAAGAGGATTTAATCCAGTCTTAAGTCATCGGGGAGATGAATCTAAGCTAGGACCTCACTTATTCTAGCACAGGTCATACTGATGTCACCGTCTTCTCTGAGATTACTGTCCTTATCATTCATTTGACTTTTACTTATGTGGAGCTTTGTACTGTTGTACTGAACACAAGGCATTTTTAAACTTTCAACCATAGCTCCCTGACATAATTTTAATGCTCTTAGTGACAGAGGCATAATCTTACATTTCTTTGTCCTTCTGTTCCACCTCCCAATTTAGAAGAATGTCTTGTATATTTTCTTCTTCTTTTTTTTAATGTTTATTTATTTTTGAGAGAGAGAAAGAGAGACAGAGCGTGAGTGGGGGAGGGGCAGAGAGAGAGGGAGACACAGAATTCGAAGCAGGCTCCAGGCTCTGAGCCGTCAGTGCAGAGCCCGACGTGGGGCTTGAACTCTTGAACTGTGAGATCATGACCTGAGCTGAAGTCGTCCGACGCTTAACCAACTGAGCCACCCAGGCACTCCTTGTATATTTTCTAGTTAGCACCTGTGTGCCTACCAGAGCTTATTTTCGGTAGACTATTCAGTATATTATTCAGTACACTTGCCTGAATCCTTTCTATTCTCTCATTTTTTCCTTCAAAAAGTATTTATACCTACCATATATCAATAATCACTCTAGGTGCATGGGACATTGCAAGTGCTATGATAAAATGTGTACAGGATACAAACAGAGTATCATTGTTTCAGTTTCATCTTAAAGGAATTGTGATATAAATTAAGTGAAGGTAGTTTAATCACTCTACACAATAGCCATACACGTGGCTATATACAAAAGCTGTTTCTTTCATTTTAGTTACCTTTTACTACTAGTGGTATGACTGTTGACGATGGGGATGGTTGCTGAGCATTATGGGGCTGTGGTTCTGTTGTTGCTGGGGTCAAGATCCAGTGTTCCTGGGGGAAGCCATTTATTAACAGTTTTACCAACGTCTGTTACTCCTCACAACATCTCTGAGAGTTCTGTTGATGTGTTTTTTGACATTTTACATTTTTCCTAGTGACCCTTCCTATTATGAACCTCCCAGCCCATTCGACCTTTAAAAACTTCTCTTTCTCAGCGCTGTGAATTCTAAATTGGGCTTGCAAGAGGCTAGGAGCAACATATAATTCTGTTTACATAGTCACTTCTTCAAACAAAAATGACACGTTAAAATGTTTGATGGAGAATGCAAAAACCCACAGAAGTGGACCCAAGGCTCACTTTTATTGTGGGACAAAGTGAGCACTTAAGTTCACAAGTCCCCAAGGCCAGTCTATAACTTATTAACTAGTCGGGTCTCTGACTTTTATAGTCAATGTTCATTCATTTACCTTGAAAGAGAAACAGAAGGTATAGTTAGAGTGACCTATTGTTCTGCTTTGCCTGATATCGAGAGAGTTCCTGAGACACAGGGTTTTCAGTGCTAAAACCAAGAAAGTCCTGGGCAAGCATACATATATGTATATATGTATATCTATATCTATATCTATATACATATATAGATATAGATATATATAACATAACGGTTTCTGTTTAATTTTTCTTTAGCTGACTCATCTTTATTTTTTTTATTATTTTTGTCATACATTTTTTTAATGTTCATTTATTTTTGAGAGAGAAGAGAGAGAGAGAGAGAGAGCGAGCTCACGCCAGGGAGGAGCAGAGAGAGGGAGACACAGAATCCCAAGCAAGTTCCAGGGTCTGAGCTGTCAGATGCGGGGCTTGAACCCACAAACCGTGAGATCATGACCTGAGCCGAAGTCAGACACTTAACCAACTGAGCCACCCAGGTGCACCAAGTTGAATTATCTTACAATGAGAATAATGGGGCTCCTGGGTGGCTCAATTGGTTAAGCATCCAACTTTGGCTCAGGTCATGATCTCATGGTTCGTGAGTTTGAGCCCCACGTCTGGCTCTGTGCTGACAGCTCAGAGCCTGGAACCTGCCTTGGATTCTGAGTCTCTCCCTCTCTCTGTCCCTCCCCACTCTCTCCCTCAAACATAAATAAACATTAAAAAAAATAAAAGAATAACATATAGTGTGTTCACAGGAGTGTTCATTGCTTAATTAAATACTTATAAGTTACTTTGAGATCCTTTAAGGAAAGCATTAAGTAACTGTAAAGGTTTATAAAAATGTTATTCTTTTTTTATTCAGTGGGACTCAGCAGGATTCAAAACACCTTACTGATTGAACAAAGAGGATTACTTTACTTTTTTTTAAGTTACTGTAATTCCCATGGAAGTTCACTAACAATATTTATGTAAAATGGAAGTAGTTCACAACAAATTGTTTTTATGTATGTATGTGTGTATACAGATTGTTTAAAAAATATATCAAATAAGGAAGGTAAATGATACAGGGCCTTTGGACCTAAAAAACAAAATACATACGCAGGAAGGAGGTAGTTGCACAAGTCAGAAATAAATGAAGCCACCTGGCTTTTGTAAAGAACAATAAGAAAGGGCCCTTTTAGAAAATAGGATTTATTCTCCTTGTGCATGCATTCTAGGTAAGCACATTTCTATGAAATGTAATTAGTCCTAGTTACTAAAAACATCATGTTCTCCATCGACAGATACTGTGGTTTCTCTATGGTATTGTTCAAATGGAACATTTTACCCTCTTATGCTTAAATATTGCTGTGTGTATTTCTTCGTGACCACAGAAAAATTCAGAATAAAAAAATTTACATTAACATCTAATTTATTTTTGCCTAGCACCCCGGTAATGTCTTTAATAGCAAATTATAATAAAATTCTGATCAAGGAATACATTGAAGGATTAAGTATTGCATTTAGCTGTGTTATTTCTCTAATCTTTTAAAGTCTGGAAACATTTCTGAGTCTGACCGTTTTTACGACATTACCAGGCGCCCCGTACATTTTGAAGAGTATAGGCCCGCTGTTGCATAATATCTCTCGCTTTTTGTTTGATGTTCTTCATGATTAGATTGAGGGTAAGAGGGTGATACAGAAGGGACGTGACCTCAGTGTATCACATCAGCAGGTAAAGTGGGATGTTTTGAAGGCAGTATTTTATTGGTGCGTGCAATATAAGAGCGCAGGCCCAAGGACAAAGTCTTCAGTGGGCGGGTTTCGGACGCTGCGGAACGTCACTCAGGTCCGTGGTTGCTGGGAGCACTGGCTTCAGAGAGCCTCCACAGAGCCCCTCTCCAGCTATGCCCGCAGCCAACTCAACTGCCTCTCCATCCAACAGCTGGTTGAGGTTGGGGTACAAAGCCCCGACCCCTTGCCTCAATTGTGACGACTCTGAAGGGTCATCCCAACTCCAGAGCTCCCTGTGGGGTAGGCTGACGCCTCTACTGCACCTGCCTCTCAGTTCAACTTCTCCTTCTGCCTAATCCTGTGGCGCTCTCTCTGCACCTGAGTGGTTCCAGAGATCACTCCCCAATTAATCTCCTGCACACGAATCCAAGAGTTACAGGGTCTTTTTCCCAGGAAACCTAACCTACAACCAGGCCATTATGTATGTGAGTGATAATAACAACATAATATATAATTTGATTATCAGGTATTACAATTGGTCTATTTTAAACATTAGAATGTTTAAGGTTCTATGAGTATCACTCCTCCTAAAAGAATTTTATTCCAGCATGATTCTACCATAGGAACTATTGTAATCAGAGACCAACAACGCAAAGATGTTAACAAGAGACTTTCTTTGGATTGCTTAGGACAGATCTTAATCCTTAGCTATGCATTTCTAGAAATTTAACTTTTTCAGAGATAATCAAACTCAGAGAAATTAATATAAACTAAGAGTAAATGGAACTCAGAAAAGAACCTGTGGCAATTTATAATGAAAAATATAATTGTCTAGCAAACCAAAACATTTCTGTTGGCTAAGTAGCATATCCTTAATCCGTAAGAAAATGTCAATTGAAGTGAAATCAGACATTGTCTTGATGAGTAAAATGATTTGTCTGATTTCAATTTATCTGATTTATCAAATCTGGTCATCTTTGCACCCTTCAGCCCTGGTGGGACATACCTACAAGTAGACCAGATATTCATTTCCACTTACCATGGTATTCTGGCCCCAGACCATTTAAAATATACAACTTAGTGCTTATAAATATAAAACTCAACCTCCTAATGGTCCACTACTATCCACTCTGATTCTCCATACTATCGTCAGGGTATTTTTAAAGTGCGAATTGACCTGTCACTCTTCTGCCTGAAACCCTTCAACAGTTTCCTATTGCTATTAAATGAAGATAATCTCCTTAACCTTGTCCACAAAATGCTGTGTGGCCTAATCAGAAAAAAAAAAAAATCAATTTTTTCAAGGCCTATTTGGGTTACTTCCTCCAGGAAACCAAATCAGCATAAAATGTATGCGGTAAGCCTCTGAAAACAACAACCTGATTCACAGGGTGGTTGGAGAATGGAATGGAATGAGAAGCAGATCCAGTAACTTCTCCTCGACAATCCCTATCTTTAGATTTATAGAACTACTCAGCAACAAGACAACCATCAACAGAGCAACAACCGACACTAGTAATGATCTTGTCTGCCCCAGACCCTACTTGAATTTTCTATGTTCAAATAAGCCACAGGATTTGTGACTTACTTCCCTACAGTGAGGCTGAGTCTTGACCTCAGCCATAGCCCCAGGGCCGAAAGGGAGAAGAGGAACTTGGATGGCGTGCCTGTGAAGTAGCTGTCATTTTATATACCTTTTCTAATTTAGCTTTCACGACTGTACCAGATGGAGGAGAGGGTCTTTCTTACCCAGATATTCATTCCCCGAATCCCCGGTGGTATGAGACTATTTGAAGAAGCAAAAGTCATTAAAACATTAAAATAATTACTAGCCAATTGACCTATTACAAAATGAGTCTCCACACAAACTTCCCTTCTGTTTAACAGTAGGGTCTATCTCAAATATTATGCTAAGGTCTTAGTCTTTCTTGGGCATGATTACAAATATGGATAAGGCCTAGCATGACCAAGCACGTGGGGAAGTGGGAATTTGCCTGTACTGCTTGCTGGTTATAGTGGAAATTAGTACAATCTCTGGGTAGCCATTTGGCAATAAGTGTGCAAGTGTAAAATGTGCATTCTATTTCACCAAGTTCTAGGAATTTGCCCTAACGTTGACATTCTCTGGTGGGAAGAAAGAGCTGAGAAGGAAGTCCAGTTGTTTTAACTGCTTTAACATAGTGGAAACTGTTGAAAACAATGGTTTGAAATAGAAAAATGTGAACATCAAAGGAGGTCAGAAAACATTTTTTTTTCCAGAGTGACCCTCTCTATATGATTATGATGTAATGTCCAATGTAGACTGAGGGATGTCAATCCATAATATCATACAAGTGTGTCAGAAAAACTACACTAACCAAATCCCTAATGTGATTCAGCCTTTGCTCAGTCTAAGTACTGTGTAGCTGCAATTGTAACCTAATTAAAAATTTTTCTGCTGTGGTAAAGTACACACAACCAATTTTTTTTTTTTATATTTACTATAAAATACTGGCTTTCCTTCCAACATCTTAAATTTTTTTGGAAACAATTATCCCCTGATAATGAGGACCTCCAAAATCTAAATTATTCCTGTTATGGATGAGTTAATTGAGGTTTAGAGAGTGTAAGAAATGTGCCCAAGACCACTAGGCTAAGGAATCAGCCTTTAGTCCAGATATGGACCCTAAATGTGGTCCTCCTTCCAACACACAGTGTGACTCAGGAGAGACCCTCTGCCCTGCTTGCCCATTTGGTCTGTCCTATTCTCTGCCTCCGAGCATGGACAGTTTACTTCAGAACGCAGAAAATAGGTCTGCTAGTTGTACCATGTCTGAATTTCCCTCCAGGTTCAGCCCACAGTAGGAACATCTACTAGCATCCAGGCCATGTGGGGGTTTGTGTTAGAGACGTTCTCTATCTGGACTGTTTCTCCAGTCCTAGATATTTCAACATTAAAAAATAAAAATAAAAAATAAAGTAGATAATTGAAGGAGTAGGACTTGCACTTAGAGTCACTGAATAGGCTGTAAAAAAGGGAAAGAAATCCCCACTCTAAAAGATAGAAGGTATAAAAAAGAAAGCCCCACCAAAGCCTTTTGGTTTATCGATTTTCTGAGACCTCACACCATCTCGAAAGAGCTAATGCTAAAATTCAAACAGACTTTGAAGCACTCATAATTACTTTTAAAGAAATCAATTTTGTTTCATATATTCCATATTAAATGGCTAATACAGAGGAAAAACCAAATAAAGTATAGGAACTCTATTCCTATACTATACACACATGACTTACAGTTAAAAATATGAGTGGTATCATTAAAATTCCTTTTAAAACTGGAAAGTAATCGCTTTTTAAAGTACAATAATTTTAAGTACTGGAATCACAGGATATGAATAGATACTCTACAACAAAGGGACTATAATAATTTTCTAGAATGTATTCACAGTATTTCAGTTTTTCTTGGGCTGCCTATATTAAACATCAATGGGTTTTCATAAGTTGAATTCGACTATTATGATGAAAAATAGTCTTTGGTGGGGCTTCTTTTTCTTACTTGAAAAAATGAAGTTTTTGTACTCAACCCTAAAATTAGGAATGGGGAAGACAGCAAGATTTAAGGAAAAAAAAAAACCCACAGATTTTCAGTTTTAAAAAGAAAAAGACTTTTTAAAATTGAATTATAACGTTAGTGAATTTCTAATATCAGTGAAGATCATTTTTAGGAAACTGAAGGCACCAAACATATTTCTTTTTTTCTTTTTAACTTCAGCTTTAAAATCTTTAAACCATATCTAGTGTAGTATATATCATCACAAAATATCACAGTGCCTTGCACTTTTCTTTTGTAAGGAGTGTCACTGTCAGTTTTTCTTTAAGAGGTGAAGAAAGGGCACCCTATAATAGCATTTGGAGAGTGGTTTCCACATATACAATGCAATTTCACATGTATACTGTACAATTAGTACAATCGCCAAATATTTCTGGTTTTCTCTCCTTCTTGGATTATCAAGAGATTCTATCCTGGCTCCGTCTTATTTGTATAGGGTCATGCAACTACTTCTGGCCAATGGATTGTAAGCAGAAATCTCTGCTTGAGACCCTCCAAACTGCTTTTCCTTCTGGCATGAAGACTAGCAATATTCAAGATGACAGCTTGTCCACTGGCCTGGAACCCTGAGTGACTCTAAGGAGCAAAGCCTTACTGATGACCTATAAAGGACATAAAGCATAAGCGGTAAATAAATCCTCACCATTTGAAGCCACTAAAATTCTGTGATGATCTGTTACTGCATTGCTTAGCCTCATCTTACTCATGCACTATATTTCCTATATCACAGATGGAAAATCCACTGTATCTTTATCTTTGTTAGGATCAGGAATTTGTAAAAATCAATAGAAAGCAGACAAGAGTCAAAGCAGGAAAGGTCCCATAGGGACTTTCTCTCTCTTCATGGATGTAAACATCACCAAAAATGTTCCTTAATTTCAGATAATCCATTTGGCTTGTAGTGACAAGAGAAAAACGGGTTCCATTCTAAAACATATGTTTTTGTTATATCACTAAATATTATTTGAAAAAAATTTTTAAATGTTTATTTACTTTTGAGAGTAAGAGAGACAGTATGAGTGGGGGAGGGGCAGAGAGAGAGGGAGACACAGAATCCAAAGCAGGCTCCAGGCTCTGAGCTGTCAGCACAGAGCCCGACGCAGCGCTTGAACTCACAAACTGCGAGATCGTGGCCTGAGCCAAAGTTGGACGCTCAACTGACTGAACCACCCAGGCGCCCCTCACTAAATGTTATTAATGGAAATGATAATAGTTCGCTTGAACTGAATGTGATTACGTTCTGGGCCCTATACTTGGTGCTTAATTTATCTCATTTAATTTCACTTCATCCTCACAGTGATCCTAAGAAGTAGCTATTGATATTGAGATCTTCCTAGCTTCAAACTAGTATTCTTTCCTTTATGGCCATGGGGTCTTATAATTTTCAAAGTGCCTTTACCATACATAATTCTGCTTCATCTCTTCAGCAACTATTGTGTTGATATTCTTCATTTTGCAGATGCAGGAACAGGACTTCGGGTAACTTTTTTGATCTGTGCTGGGTCATACAGTGAGTAATAGAACCAGGTCCTTGGAATCCAGTCCTTTTGGTTCTTTATTACACTTTGCAGAGCAATAAAAATAATGCAAAGAGATGGTTAAACACAATGTACTTTTCACTTTTCCTTAATGCTTTTCTTCAGGCATCTGATTTACATAGGTGCTTTTCACTTTGGGGGAGACATAGCCAAAATCTTGGAATGGTTTAGACCCTCTGTGATAAATAGTTTGCCATTTAGTCAAGCAGGTTAAAAATTAAAGCAGGCATCAACTAGAAGTCATTGTTTCCAGGTTTATAAAGTGCTTTGCAGAAGGCAATCTGGTGAGAGTTTTGAATGGATTGTCATGTGTTTGATTAAACGGTCCGGGCAAATACCCCTGAAGCTTACAGAACAGAGCCTTTATTTTCAAAGAAACTCAGTTGCATTTAGCCTGGCTGAACTAGCCCTTTGAAAGTCAGGACAATGACAAGAGGAGCCAGTAGTCAAACACTCTTAGGGTCAAACTGGAAAGGCATTATTCCATAAACTTTCTATTTTTTCCATAGTAAAAAAATTAATAGATTTCTATCAGGACAGCCTTCCAGGAGGACTGGAAGTACCTATTCTCTCTCTCTCCTTAAAAAAAATTTTTTTAATCTACTGGCATAACATTATACATCATAATTTTTTTTTCATAATCACATTAAGAGAAAACTTTTATTTTGTGTCTTTCATTTAAATCTTGAAATATACATATTATGATTATATATACATATATTATTTTTCAAATAATTTTCATACAAAAGATATTACAGTCTTGGCAACGTGCTTTAAAAGAATTTCCAAACCAGACAAAATATTCTGAACATCTTCTCATGTCAATCATTTATCTATATATGATTTCTAACACATACATGCTATTATGCTGTATGGGTCCATAGTAATTTATTGCACCCATCCTTACTTTTAGACACCTAGGTTAATTCCAGCTTTTCACAGGTGCAAATAAATAATGCTGGATAAACAGCCTTGAAAGTGAATTTCTGCCCTTAACTCTGGTGTGTTTTAGGTGGTAGTCTTAAACCCATTTAAAGTATGGGGATTATTATCACAGTAATAGCTAACATTCACTGAGCATATTGTAAGTAGGCCAGTGACCTAAAACAAGTTTCTCTGTCTCCAGATTTCTTGTTTTTGCTTTTGCTCAGGAGTATTTTGTCTACCACTGGGAATCTGAGAGGCTGGCTTTGTCAGTCGCTATCTAGTGTGACCCGAGGTAAGTCACTATAGCTCTTGAGCCTCAGTTTTATCATCTGTAAACTGGGGATAATTATACCTAACTCACAGGCTTATTGTAAGGATTAAATGAGATATTACAAGCAAAGAGCACAATGCTTAGCGCACAGAAAGAGCTCAGTAAATGTTAGTTACTCTTTAATCTTAACATGGAGCGAATCAGAAATTAATATTACTCTTTTATTCACACAGAGAGGAGTGCTCAACCAGCTTGTCTTAATAACAATCTCTCTCTCTTAAAAAAATCTTTTTAATATGTATTTATTTTTGAGAGAGGGAGAGACAGAGTGCAAGAGGGGAAGGTGCAGAGAGAGTGGAAGACACAGAATCTGAAGCAGGCTTCAGGCTCTGACGTGGGCCTTAAACTCACAAACTGCTACATCATGACCTGAGCCAGAGTTGGATGCTCACCTGATTGAGCCACCCAGCTGCCCCTCCTCTCTTTTTTAATCACATTTTTTATGCTTTAAAAAATCTCCATACCTGTAGCTACATCTCCATTCTCATTCTTACTATTCGTGTCTTTTATTTTTGTTCCTGAATTAGTCTTGCCAAAGTTTTTCCTACTTCTTTGACTTTTCAAAGAATCACCTTTTGGTTTTTATAAGTCAAGTTCAGTCTTTAAAAAAAATTCCCTATTGCATTAATATTTTATATTTACATTTACGTTCTAGAACTGTATTTGTTTTTTTAATGTTTTACTTTATTTATTAAAAAAAATTTTATGTTTATTTTTGAGAGCGAGAGACAGAGTGTGAGTGGGGGAGGAATAGAGAGAGGGAGACACAGAATCCAAAGCAGGCTCCAGGCTCAGAGTTGTCAGCACAGAGTCCGATGTAGGACCCGAACCCACAAACCACCAGATGATGACCTGAACTGAAGTTGGACACTTAACTGAGCCACCCAGGAGCCCCCTATTTTATTTATTCTAAAAGAGAGTGTGAGCAGGAGAGGGGCAGAGAGAGAAAGAAAGAGCAAATCCCAAGCAGGCTCTGCAGGGCTTGATCTCATGAATCCTGAGCTCATGACCTAAACTGAAATCAAGAGTCGGATGCTTAATCGACTGAGCCACCCAGGTGCTCCAGAAATGTATTTGACTTTGTTAATCATAATAGAATTTACATCCATTTGAAAAATAGAATTATGTGTAGGATTAGTTATGTTTTGACCTATAATACTTGGTGCACATAAGGGCCATGGACCCCTGGAAGGGATTCTACACTAATCTTTACATCTTTCTACTTTCTTTAGGTTTCTTTTCTTTTTCAAGTTTCCTGAGTTAAGAGCTTGGTTTTTTGTTTTTACGTTTTTTGTATATTCTGTTAAATGCATTTAAAGCAATAAACTATCCTCCAAATACTGCTTTGACCATATCCCACAATTACAAAGCTGCATATATAGAAAAGCAGCTCTATTCAGCCAGTGGGAAGGTTTTATTAATAGTTTCCTTCTAGAGGCACCTGACTCAATCGGTTAAGCATCTGATTCTTGATTTCGGTTCAGATCATGATCTCACGGTCATGAGATCAAACCCCGCATGGGGCCCTACATGGAGCCCTGCATCAAGCTCCACAGAGCCTGCTTAGAGTCTCTCTTTCCTTCTCCTTTTGCCTGCCCCCCCTTCTCTCTCTCTCTCTCTCTCAAAAAAAAAAAAAATAAATAAAGTTCCCTTCTATTATCATTTACTGCAGTCATTTGACATTCATTGGTTACTTACTATGAGGTAGCCCTAGGAGAGTAAAAGTAATACTGAAGAGTCACTTTGGTCAAAGAGCTTACATTTTCAGCTTACATGCTGAAAACAAAAATCAGATGAATTCTGAGAGCTGTAGAGGTTTTCAACCACAATTTTTCTCACGTTCTGGCCTACGATGTTAGCCTGTCTATCGACATTTAGCCTAGGTTTGGAGAAGAGGGAATAAGTGAAAGAGGATAAAAATCCATGTACAACGGTAGGTTAATAAAGTTAGCAATGGCTATGGTCTGTATCTGTTAACTGGGTTTATTCCCTGAACTTTAATTCTAATGTCTGAGAATGTTGATGATTGCAGTTTTGGAAGGCCCTACAAATAATCTCTTATTTAGGCCATGAGTTCTTCATCTGGGTGAATGAAACTTAATGAAAAAGTAAATATATCCATTATATATATGTACATATACCTACTTATATTTAGCATATATGTACATTCGCATATTTTTTTCACTAAAGTCTGTAAATTAGCATTTCTCCCATTATGAAAGTAGTCAGCAAACCACAGTAACATTAGCAACCTGTGACTTCACCCCAAGAGAAATCACACATATTTTCTACCACGTTGAAGTTGTTGCAGATATCTAAAATGTTGTTTAAATAATGTGCGTCATTACTGCAAAATTACTGTAGGTCTTGATCTTGTTATTTAATGCATTAATAAAGACACAAATATGTAACTGTTATCAATGGCTGTGTAATAAGTTACCCCCTAAATTAGTGGCTTACATAACAAATATTTATAATTTCGCTGCCTCTGAGCCAGGAATCTGGCCTGATTTAGCTTGGTCTGTGGCTCAGGGTCCTTTCCCAGGCTGCAGTCAAGGTGTCAGCTAGGGCTGCGGTCATCTCAGGTTGTTGGCAGTTCTTTGCAGGCTGTTGGACTGAGTGCCTCAATCCTTTGGTAGCTGCTGACTGGAGACCTCTCTCAGTTCCCTGCCAAGTGAGCCTCTCCATAAGGTAGGTCTCTGTGTGGCAAGCTGGTTTCCACCAGAGTGAGCAAGGGAGAGAGCAAGAGGTGATAGCAAGATGAAAGCAAGATCCTTTTTATAACTTTATCATGAGAAGTGACATTACGTCAGTTTTGATGTATTTTCTTTTTCAGAACCGAGTCACCAGGTCCACACTCAAGAGGAGGGGTTGCACAAGACAAGAATACTGGAAATGAAGATTATTGGGAGTCATCTTAGAAGCTGCCTACCACATAACTGTATCACAAATTCACTTTTTAGTGTTTCAATAACTGCATGTTAATAAAATCAATTTCCTTTGTAGCCCTAGATGGTTTATTTTATGCATTTAAGGACAATATTCTGAAAAAGATCCATAGATTTCACCAAGCTTCCAGAAGGGCACATGGCTTTAATTTATTTTAGTTCAGGCACCTTCAACAACTTCTTGCAGGAGTTTGTTTAGAATAGCATCAGTTTAAAAACTGGAGGTTAAAGCTTTAGTCTCCATATTATCCTCTTCTGATACCCTAGACTAGTCCATATTATTCTAGTGGTATGAAAAAAATGGCATACTGGAAAGTATAAAATTGCTCTAGAACATTCCACAAACTGTTCTCCATTCTACTCATTTGAATTAATGTATGTGCGAGTGTGGCGGAGGGAAAGAGGTGTATAGGCCTCTGTCAAGCATGTTTGATCACAATGAAACTTCCTTATACTTGTACATGGCAATGGTCATTTGAGCCTCAAAAGGACCATATGATAAAGGTGGAAATGATTTCCTCAAGAATACACTAATTACCACAATAGTGCTTTTTCTGTTACCAAGCAATGTATGAGAAAAGCACCGAGTGTAAAAAAAGAGAGAAGTGATGTCGTGAGGCTTCCCTAAGTCTTTTGCATCTATCACTTGCTCTTGGCGAAGTTAAAGATCATTATGTTTTCTGCAAGCACAGTACCAGCTTCATATATTGCCTTAGTAGTCTCTAAAAGCCAGGGGTATTTGATAACACCTCCAATATGCAGATCAAAGATAAATTTGTTAACAATAATTGGGAACGATTCTCTTATTTGGTTTGCCCACAAACTTTTCTCCCCAAAGACAAATGCATCATCTTCACAAAGTCATCTCTTTTGAGTCATGATGCAGGGGTTTTCCTCCTGGTTCACCGATCCTACATAAAGGAGCCCAGTACTGTCAGATATTTTAGATTTTCCAAGATAACCTAAGCAAGTTTTTCGTGTATGCCTCCCAGTTTTTTGTGGCGTTTCCAAATTTAAATCCCTTTCAAGTCTTTGCAGTGGAGTCATGGTGAGATGGAAAAGGGTCAAGGAACCCGGGTTACTTCTAGGTCCCACAGCTAGTGTCTAAGCAACTTGGTCAGCCAATCCATCTTTGTTAATTATCACCTTTTCGTAATCTGCAAATTGCGTGGATTCGTGGGAATTATCTCTAAACCCCTTTCCATTTCCAACATTCTTTGCATTACACTGGGAAATAGCGAGAAAAACTCTGTCATTTAGGACACGTGACTAATGTGGCAACACATTGGGCACTCTCATAAGAGGCCTGAACCAGTTTTGAGTAGATTAGAGGGAAGTGAGGTGAGGTTGATTACTGAGGTTAGTAGTGACAGTCCAGACAACTCCTCCAGGACCATCAGGAATTCACCAGGCGTAAGTGGGTGGGGCAGAGGAGCGGGCGTTGACGACAGAAGGCTACTTCCGGCTATGGCGCGTATGACGTCAGGGCCGAGTCGGACCGGCCTAGCCACCGAGAAGCCGAAGAGGGAGGGCTCGCGAGAGTTCAGGAAGGCCGCCCCGAGATTCCGGCGCGGCCGCGGGTTCCACCTCCCGGGGGCGGGGCGAGGGCGGAGCGGGCAAAAGGGAGCGGACGGGCCCCGGGCTGGCTGCGGTCCGTGCGGAGGCTGAGCCGGCCGCGGGCGCGACCGGAGGCAGGTGAGTACGCGGATGGGGCGCGCGGCGGCCGCGGCTGGGGGCCCCCCCGCCGCGCCGGCCCCAACTCTGCGAGTAGGGGCAGGAGGAGATCTTATGTGTCTTTGGGTGTCCAGGGACGACTCGGCTAATGTCGGGGCTGGCAGTGTCTCCAGTGAAGCCCCAGCGACGGCCTTGGCCCGCCCTCTTGCTCCCCGAGGTGATACTAGCCCCGTGTGTCCGGAGGGTAGCCCTGAGCCCGAGGAGGAATCTTTGTGCTTCTCTGCTCTTCTCCCCTTCCACTCCTCGGCCCCCGAGCTCCCCGATCCCGGTTCCTGCCTGGGCTTCATAAACAATAACAAATGTCGCGGAACCTTTCCTGGTACCCCGGGCTCGCCTGTCCCATGCCCTCCAGCCCGTGTCACCGAGAAGAGGTATTCTAGGCATGGCTCAAATTGTGGGGGCTGCTTGTGTACCATTCCTAAAAACTGATGCGTCAGATTGCTAAACATTTCTCGGATCGACACAGTAAAGCCGCCCAGCTCCCAGAAGCACGGAGTGTTCAACACCGGTCTCAAAATCTGTCCCTACCCCTGGCACCGTAGACCCTTCTTTTAAACATCATTTGCTCCCACTCCCTTTTTTCCTCTTTACTGTCGGGGACAAACGAGTGGTTGCTTGGTATGGGAATAGGATAGGTTGTACCCGATTGAGTAGGAGACGTTTCGTCTTTAAAAAGTTATCAGGTTGACAGCAAAAGAACAAACTTTATTTTCAAAACCGGTGGCCTCCCGTTTACTGATGCGGCTTTTGCTTTGTGGCATCACTTTTCGGGTTGCAAGTTTGGAGGAAAGATATAAAAAGAGATGGGGGGAGGAGGGGCGGGAAGAGCTGGGTGCTGGAAGTGGTGGCTTGTCCAAAAACTGCGATGCCGTTCTCACTTGGTAAAATGCAGAACCAATGCTCTTGTCTGTTTCACATAACTTGTGATAAGTTCTGATAGAAGCCACCTGCTCGGAAAAGGCCTGAGTATTAGCTTTCTTACTGCTAAAGTCTGAGGAAACAACTCTTTAAGTGTTTTAATTTATGCCTCCTGGTTGTAAGGTGGGAGGGAGACCTTGTCTTTTAGGGGGTGGGGATGGGATGGGGGCTTCAACTTCTCCGGTCTCCCTACTTTAAGGCAGGATCTATTATTAAGTCCAGTTTTTTCTTAGGGTAGATTTTTTTTTTGTCTCAGTCACATGTGTATATAACATACTGGGAACCTCTTTGTATTTGATTGACCTTTCTTTGTATGCCTCAGGATATATAAAACAATTAAGTTTACTATACCCGGTAGCTGAGAGGTATTATATGTGAATTAGCCACTATTATGACTATTTGGGGAAGAGAAATTAGTCCAAAATATGATGTTAAATTGTGATTACATTTGTTCATTGCATAGCACATCAAAGCACTTTTATGTGAAAAATCTTGATCTCAAAAGTAAAAAAAAGAAAATTTGGTTCGATCTGGTTTAGCTTTGTGTTTTTCTCCTGGTTAAGATGACTGATAACGTTTCCCATTTGGCTGGGATGTGTTTAGGATGAGAAATAAATTGGATGTAGTTTTTGTACTCCTTTGGAAGGACCTGCTATTGAGGAATGAAAAACAAAAATTAAACTTAGAAAAGCCACCTTAAATGGGTGCAATTCTTTTTTAGCTTTCTGTTTTTTTTAGTTTATTTTAAAATGAGTCAAAGAATAGAGACTAGGAATATTTGTGCAAATGAATAGGTATCCTCAGAAGTTTTTATGCTGAAAAATTTATTTCAAAAGGTAGGACGCTATAAAAACAAAGGAGAATTTGTAGAAAATGGCAACAAAGCAATGCACTCAAATCAGCCATTTGTTTTCAGAAAAGTTCTCTCAAAGTAAGGGCAACGTCATTGTGTAAGTGAAGTTGGATAATACTATAGAAAATGCTTTCCAGTGATCCGGAATAAGTTGGAGGCTTGTTTTGTGTGTGTGTGTGTGTGTGTGTGTGTGTGTGGCATTTTTTTTTTTTTTAGGAGGAAAAAGGGAGCACATATCAAAGCCAGAAAGATTTGCATCTCAATGTAATGTTAAAATTATTTTATTTTACATAAATAGTGTAGGGTGAATCAAGCAAGCATATTGTCTTCTAGCATCCCCAGGATTACATTAAAATCAGCAGATGGGCAAGTTATGATTAGGTTAGACTTGACATATGCAGAAATTATGCTACTGTATTTTTACATTAAAAGTACCGTGGGCTTTTTTGAATGAAATAATGCAAGTAAGCTTTTAAGGCATAAGAAATTTTAAAAAAAATACATTAGTTTACAAAGATATTCTTAGTCAGCAATTTAAGTGTATTAAATGAGTCCTTCTTTCTTCCCTCTCCCTGCAAAATTTTATTTAAGTCTCAACAGAATATTTAGCAAGGTAAGACCAGTACATAAGTGCATTGGGTTACATAAAGCTCCTGTCTCCAGGTAAAAGTTTGGTAATTGACAGGGTTTGATTGTTAAGAACGTTTAGAGAGAGGGAGAAGAAAGACAGCAATGAACAATATTTGCTGTCTGGTGCACTCAGATGAGCTGTAGTCTCTATCTTCAAAGAGATGTAAGTAATCGACATTGGGAGGGAAATTTACCCAAATAACTGATACATGATGCATTTTGTGGAGAAGCCTAGGAGGGAGGGATTAAATTCTACTAGATCAGATAAGGAAGGTTTTGAGGAGGGAACAGCATTTGTGTAAATGATTTGGATGATTTAGTCATGATAATCGTAATAAGTAAATACATTATATAATGCTGATTGCTGCTAAACCCTTATATGTACTAATTTACCTGGGTTTAATCCCTGTAACAACCATATGGAGTAGGTATTTTTTATTCTTTCCATTTTGCAGACAGAGTAACTGAGTTACCAAGACCAGCTAACTAGAAAATCATAGAACAAGGGTTCCAAGCCAAGAATTCTGGTTTATACCTGTCCCTGTGCTTACTCACTATCCTTATTTTCTCTTCCATTCTTGATGGTCTTTCTCAGGTCTGTTTCAAAAAATTGATTTTGGCAAATGCATTTCACTGACACATAAATTTAGAGCTCAATTTTCTAGAAAGACCTAGAAAGCTTCAAAATAAAGAAAACCCAGGTAAATAAGTTATTTTTGGAAAGTTAGGTAATCCATTTCAAAAAGTTACTCAAATGTATGCAAATTAAATATAACCACTGAGTGGGACTTTTGATAAATTTGACTTATTACTTAGTAGCATACCCATAAGGATTTAGGAATGGGAAATTGTAACTATATTAACTCCTTTCCCTAATGGAATGTTTGAATCATTGTATATTTTGGCTTGTAATTTTAAAAAATCACTTGGCACTGGGTAATTTTGGATTGAATTGGGAAGTTGGAATTTAGTTAATGGTTGATTGTTTCAGCCCCTTGAGTTTTTATTTCCACCAACAGCTCAATTTATTATTCCTGAATCAGGTTTTTTGTTTGTTTGCTTTGTTTTGTTTTGTTTTTAAGATTTTACTTTCAGGTGATCTTTATACAAAATGCAGGGCTCCAACTCAACCCCACGATAAGAATTACACGCTTTACCGACTGAGCAAGCCAGGTGCCCATGAATCATGGTTTTGAATAGAGTGTTGTACATGTATAAAATGAGAGATGTTCGGGGCGCCTGGGTGGCTCAGTTGGTTGAGCGTCCAACTTTGGCTCAGGTCATGATCCCACAGCTCGTGGGTTCGAGCCCCACGTCAGGCTCTGTGCTGACAGCTCAGAGCCTGGAACCTGCTTCAGATTCTGTGTCTCCCTCTCTCTCTGCCCCTAACCCACTCGCATTCTGTCTCTGTCTCTCTCAAAAATAAATAAACATTAAAAGAAATTGAAAAAATAAAATAAAATGAGAGATGTTCAATCACTGATACTTTATGTTAGGGCAACTTTGAAAGCTCTTTGGGATTGTAAAATAAAAGGTGCCATACAAATGCATTGTGCCTAGTATAGGCCTACTCAAGAAATGCTTCTTTGTTGAATGAATAGTCCAAATGATTTTATTAATGAAGTTGCAAGAATAGTTCACATTTGTTACTGGTTATCTAAGTATTGGGATCACAGTAAACTCAACTGGATTTAAAGGTTAGGATAAAAAGTGTATCTTGGCAGTGGTAGGGGTACTGTCTACCGAAATGCAGACACTTCAGTCCTTTGTCTGTGTCCTGATTGACCAAATTCCTAATAGAGTTCCAGAGGCACATTTTCTGTGATTGAGTATAGCAAGTGTTCTCTCCTTGTTTGATTTGGGTAGATTGTAGAAAACCTCCACAGTAGGATAATTCATGGTTGGTGAGCTTTAAACCTAACAGAAGGAGCAGAACTAAAGCCAAGATTTAAAGCTCATATACTTTTATTATTACAATTAGACAAAACAAATATATATACACACACACATATATACACATGTATATACATACATATACATATACGTACATATATATATATATATACATAGCTTAAATTAATAGTGATGAAATATTATTTCCATTTATCACTGCCTGATTGACAACATTTTTAGGATCTTCAGCCCATAATTTCATGCAGATACTTATAAGACAACTATGCTTTGTTGCCCCCCCCCCCAAAAAAAAATTAAAAGTTTCTCTAAGTACAGATTTGGTTTTGAAAGGTTATTTTTAGTAAAAAGGACTGTGAGTTGGTCCCTCAAAGGGAAACCAGATATACTCTCACCTCCTTGCTGGTAGAATTTTTTGGCCGTCTTTTCCCCTAATAGACTAGTTTTGTCTACATTGAAAATTTACTGAGACAGGCAGCCTCCCTCTTAGATGATCTGCACAGGCCTTAGGGAAGAGGTTAGCAGTGACAGGTCATATAGTGAGCTGACCATTCACACTGAAAGGCCTTGAACTTTAGCAGTTTTACTAAGTACATAGTACTTGTACTATGCTTAGCTTTTAAATTGTTAAACTCCTTGCCTTCTCCTGAATTAACACTAGACCAGTTGACAACCCAAAGTGATGTTAATTCTCTGGCCACCCCATGCAGGGTTTCTTGTTTTCCTTGTCTTCTGCTGATTCTTATTGATTCCATGGGTATAGACTTTTCACATATTACAGCCAATAAGTCTGATCCCATTACACAGGCAGCATCCACTGTTTTCTTACTTTTTACAATGATTTGCTGTCTCTAAATCTGATTCCTAATTTTGAAACATTTTCATTGTTTTTGCAATTACTGAGTATGATGGAGTTAAAAATACTTAACACCTAAAATCCATCACAAATACAACTTCCCCAGACTAAAGAGCAAATAATGGAAGCCTAAATGATTGTGCATGGTTGTTAATACCATCTAATTTTGGCCGGTAGAGTTGGTGTACGTTTGCTATGGAACCTAAGTTTCATTCTGTCTAGGAAAAGTTAAAAAAATTGAAAGTTTGGAAGCAGGCTTCTGTACACATCAGTAAGCACTTTTTTATTTTTATTTATTTTTTTTAGCGGCGGGGTGGGGTCTGTCCTGCTCTCCCTCCATACAGTCACTGCTATTCTATTTTTATGACTTCGAGATTTTGGCTACAGTTCTCTAGACTCTTCAGCAATCCTGGAGACACAGTATGTAATTTGTATATTTAATATGAAAAATGCTTTGTGTAATATATGTTTCTCAAACTTTGTCTCCCAGCAAGAATTTATAGACTGAGCTCTCTGTATATCATCTTCCCTTCTGACGTATTCTTGGCTCTTTTCTCTTCCTGAATGTCACCAATCAGTATACGGGTCTAATAATAATTTTATCAACAATTAGTCACTCACTTATCACTTACTATGTACAAGACATAATGCTAAGTATTTTATGTAAATATTATCTCATTTAATCCCTGCAGCAACCCTATGAGTTATTATTTCTGCTTACACGTGAGGAAACTGGAGTCTATGGAGGTGAAGTGACCAGATTCATGTGGGTAGATAGTAAGTGATGGAGTTAGAAATTGATCCCTAAGTTCCAGTTTACTTTTCTCCTATATTGCTTTATTTTATCTAATAAACTTCTCCCCTGCCGTTTAATTTACTTCCTTCTTCTAGTCCCACCTGAGTTTTCTTTCTTCCCTTCACTTCCTCCCTTTTTAAGTAGTTATTTACAGTTTTGCATGTCACACAAATTCTTTTGGGAAGAGTATACAGAAATACATCAGCTGTATTCAGATTTCCTGTAGAAGGGGACTTGCTCTTGGAGGGAGCTTATTGTAAGAATAATGCTTGTCGCACATTATATTTGTATTGTGCTTTAGAGTTTCTTAAAAGCATCCCCCCCCTCCACTTTTTCTTACTTAATCCTCCTGGCAAACTTTAACTCAGGTCTTTAGATTAAAAAGGTGCTGCAGGCAGTTTCCTAAGGACTGTGCACAATTGGTTGAGATGCAGTTCTTGTCCTCAGCAATTTTTTTTTTATTTTTTTATTGAAAAAAAAATTTTTTTAATGTTTATTTATTTTTGAGACAGAGAGAGACAGCATGAACGGGGGAGGGCCAGAGAGAGGGAGACACAGAATCTGAAACAGGCTGCAGGCTCCAAGCTGTCAGCACAGAGCCTGACGCGGGGCTTGAACTCACGGACTGCGAGATCATGACCTGAGCCGAAGTTGGCCGCTCAACCGACTGAGCCACCCAGGCGCCCCTGTCCTCAGCAATTTTAATGCTGAAATAAATGACATAATCAAATGTTCTGACTTCATTCAAGCAAATTAAGAGCAAATAACTATCATTACAGCACGGCATTTTCTTAAAGGGTATTAAGGTTTTGAGATTTGAGCTTCCTTTTTGGTCAAAACTGAGAAGTTGGAATTTTAGTTCTGCATTTTAAATCATGAAATGTTAAACGTCCTCCATTCTTGTGATTCAGGTGAAGGATGGTCAAGTTGCTGCCTACCTCATGCTGCATACAATGGTTGCATCTGACTAAAATAATCTTGGTGAAGGAATGGGGTAGAGGGAGTACAGACAAAATTTCAATGGAGTTCCTAACCAGGGCTTGAGGAGGTGTCTTATAGTGTCACTATTGTAGGAAATTGTATGTAAACTTTAAAGAATGGATAAGCTACATATACTCAACTTCTTTGAAAGATCAGAGAGCTCATTCAATGATCCATCTTTGCAATTTTATCTTGTGCCAGTATCTCATTTTATTAAATTTGATTTGGACTAAAGTGTGGATTTTTTTCCTTAGTGAAGCAACTGCCCATTGAGTTGGCCCCAGTGTGGACACACCGCATCATGTTTGCCCTTCATAGTTTTTTTTTTTTTTTTTTATTTGTCAGCAGAGGCTGGTGGCCTGGTTTATAGTACTAGGGAATTGCCTTTTGTTGTGTTTTTACAAGAGATACATTTCATTTGGACACATCTTCCAAATCTGGTTGAGGATATTTTCTGTATGTCCACTATTATCTAGCCAAACAGAATAGACTTTTTCTATTTTTGTGGCTAGAGTGGAAAAATGTCAGTCCTGCATTGCATATATTTGACCCACCGATGTTCTTAATATTGGCAAATCCTAAAGGAATCGCAGACTCATAATGTTTTAGTGAGGTTAATCATCATAATTCAACATTTATCAGCTATTTGCAGGGCCCTGTGTTAGGTACCATGGCGAAATAGAGACGAGTAAAATGTGTTGCACTTCCACTTAGAAAGGTTCGATCCAGTAAGAGACATAATGTGTGGGTACAAATAACTGTAATTCAAACAGAGAGTGATAAGTGAGTGACAGGGTACTGTGGGAGCAGAGGAAGGAGGGATGGCTTCTGGCTGCAGAGATTAGGAAGTCTTCCTGTGTAAAGTGAAATACGAATTGGCTATTTAAGAGTGAAGCACAGGCCAGGTAGAGGGATTAGCGTGAGTTGGATATTTCTCTATAACAGCTGATAAATTGTATGTTAATTATTTACTTCTCTCTCTGCCTTGTTGGATTTGAGCCCATGGAGCTTAGAGAACAGGTGTTTTTCAGCTTTTTATTCTCTGCATCATCAACTGCTCAACCTGGTACATTTAATTAAAGCCACACTTTAGTAACATTATAGTGGCAGTAGTGTATTTGGAATGGATTCAAGGGAAGAGGGACCAGAAATGAGGGACCAATGATGAGATTAACCTATTTTTATTAATTTAATGTTTTTGATTTGAGTGTAGTTGACGCACAGTGTCACATTAGTTTCAGGTGTATGACATAGTGATTCAAGTTCTCTATGTGTTATGCTTGCCACAAGTGTAGCTGCCATCTGTCACCATATGACGCTATTACGGTGTCTCTATTCCCCATGCTGTGTGTTTCATCCTCATGACTTATTCATTCCATAACTGGGAGCCTGTACCTTCTACTCCTCTTTACCCGTTTTGCCCAACTCCCTCCCCCTCTCTGGCAACCATCAGTTTCTTCTCTGTATTTATAAGCCCGGTTCTGCTTTTTGTTTATTCATTTGTTTTGTTTTTTAGATTCCACATGTGAATGAAATTTTATAGTATTTCTCTTCCTAAATCTGACCTATTTCACTTAGCATAATGCCCTCTAGGTACATCCATGTCACAAATGGCCTGATCTCATCCTTTCTTATGGCTGAGTAATATTCCATTGTATAAATATATGACATCTTCATTATCCATTCATCTGTTGATGGACACTTAGGTTGCTTCCATTTCTTGGCTATCATAAATAGTACTGAAATGAATGTAGGCATGCATATGTATTTTTTTAATTTGTGTTTTTGTTTTGAAGAGACTAATCTAGGAGATAGATGGTAAAGTCCTTTTTTTAAAAAAAAGTTTATTTATTTTGAGAGAGAGAGAGACAGCATGAGCAGGGGAGGGGCAGAGAGAGAGGGAGAGAGAGAATTCCAAGCAGGCTCTGAGCTGCCAGCACAGAGCCTGACACAGGGCTCAATCCCATGAACTGTGAGATCCTGACCTGAGCTTAAATCAAGAGTTGGACACTTAACCGACTGAGCCACCCAGGTGCCCCAGAGATAGATAATGAAGTTCTAAACGAGCTGGGTTTGGAAAAGGGAGAATTGGATGGATGGGTGTTGCCCCTCCAACTTGAGACCTAGGGAGTTCTTTTGCTGTGAATTACCTGTGGGGGTACATGTCATGTCATGTACCAGGAGATACAGTAATAGAAAGACATGGTGCTCCCTCAGACAGCAGGCAGGCAACTAGAGAGCCACACTCCCAGGTATAGAAATAATTGCAATAGCACATAGCTGCTGTGATGAGGGAGCAGTAGGAGGAGCATCTAAGGGAAAGGAGCACCTATTTGGGAGAATCAAAGCAACCTTCCAGGGAGGTGGTAATGTGTGAGCTTAAACTTGAAGGCTGAGTAGGAGTTTTTCAGGCCAGCAAGCAGCAGGAGGACATGATAGCATAGAGATCCAAGAGACTGTTTAGAGAGCCACAAAAACCTGGGTTATTTTAGTGTTGGGACGTGAAGATGGATAGGATAAAATGACTTGTCTTAATAAAATAGCTTTTTATTTGCCATGTTTTTTTTTTAATATTTATTTTGCCCAGCCCCTGCACACTGAGCTTTTGTAAGGAAGTATTTCTGTTGCCTCTTAAGCCTAGTGGAAGGCATCTGTCTGCTCTGCTTCCCATTCCTAGCCTGCAGGTATACTGGCAGTGCTAAATTGGTGCTAAATTGTCTCTCTCGCTTCCATTTTGTGAAATTAAACAGAAATAATTGATAACAATAGCCAGAGAGATAAAGGGAGGAAGCCGTGCACTGAAGACCTTTTCTCTGATGAATGCCTAGAGCCACTGGGGGTGTCATATAAAGAGAACTGCAGCATCAAAGGGTAGCTTCAAGAGCACTGGACTCAAGGGAGCAGATTGTGGTAGGAACCTAATTATTTACCTTTCCCATAAAGTTTTATGGAACCCGTGAAATTTTCCCAGAACTGTAATACCTAGTGCTAAAGTCCTTTTGTTCTGGTTTTAGACTTGATTTTTTTTTTTTTTCCATCTTCTCTACTCTGACCCTTACTATATTTTAGTAACTTAGCATGACTCTAAACTTCAACTGGTGTGAAACATGGAGTCTAGTGTGCCCCTCTCCCACCTTTTCTGGTCATTCAGAAACCTGCCCCTGCAAATCACGATTCCGAACTATGCAAACATAGTCTGTATCAGCGGAAGTTAGGAAGCACTCCAAGTTTCTTCTTTACATGTTTTATTTCCTACAGCCATTTATTCTTTCTGTCCTGTGGATTGGTCACTAAAACAGAATATAGAAGTTGTTTTAGAAGGACAACCAAAAAGTTCATTAGAATTATATCCATTGTGGGCCACTTGGGTGGCTCAGTTGGTTAAGCGTCTAACTTTGGCTCAGGTCATGATCTCACGGTTCATGAGTTCGAGCCCCGCATTGGCCACTCTGCTGTCAGCACGGAGCCCACTTTGGATCCTCTGTCCCTCCCTCTCTCTGCCCCTCCCCTGCTTGTGTGCTCTCTCTCTCTCTCTCTCTCTCACACACACACACACACACAAAATAAATAAACTTAAAAAAAAAAAGAATTATATCCATTGTATTTCTAGGTCGGGGCTTAGCAGCTGTGTTAGCGTTAGTGCCATTGGTGGTAAAAAAGTTTATGGGCACTACCAAGAGGAAATTAAAGACAAGAACAGGAAAAGAAAAAGAAGGGTTACAGAGTGTTGGGGGAGGCATAGGGTAGGGGGTGGAGAAAAGGTGCCTATGGTTAAAGGGTCAAATACCTGTAACAGCAGTTCCAGGTGCCACTTAGTGGGACAGGTGCCATATTGTAAGATTAAGTTGAACTGCAAGTAGTCATGTTTGCAAATACACTGGGTGTATTGTTATGACAAAAATGACAGTTTGTTTTAATCAAATATTTCTGGATTTTCAAAATGTGTGTATATACCTGTGCCTCTGTTTTTAGAATTGAATGGAAAGGGTAACAGAAACCAGTAGATTTTAAATATTAGTGAACGTTACAGGTACTTTTCTGAAATGTAGTATAGCTTTTAAGATTTAAATCCACAGATTACGGCTAGCCCTAGTCAGGCAGAGGTGGCAGGAAGGGAAGAGTAAGCAAGAATGTGGTTGGGTAAAACTGCATTTTCTTTTTTTTTTTTTTACGTTTATTTTTGAGACAGAGAGAGACAGAGCATGAACGGGGGAGGGGCAGAGAGAGAGGGAGACACAGAACCGGAAGCAGGCTCCAGACTCTGAGCCATCAGCCCAGAGCCCGACGCGGGGCTCGAACTCACGGACCGCGAGATCGTGACCTGAGCTGAAGTCGGAGGCTTAACCGACTGAGCCACCCAGGCGCCCCAAAACTGCATTTTCATACTACTCATATAACAGGTCCCACAGAAGGGAAAATAGGGTAAGAACCTATTTTCTAGAGCCTGTAGCCTCCTCTACAGGTAAACCAAGTACTCTTTGCTTTCAGAAAACAAGAGGCTTTAATTCTTCAAAACATTTCCCTACCATTGGCTAACAAAGTCAAAGAATAAAATTGGGTATAATTTTAGTTTTTCTGTAATGTGACAAAAAGTTATTTCTCGGATTGTGAGGAATACTGGATGGAGTTGAAAGTCTTTGACTCATTTTTCAGAGCTGAAAGATGCTGTATAGGTCATCTAGTTGGGTTCTTAACTGTATGTGTTCCCTCTAATCTCTGGGAAGTGGATGGTTAGTCTTTGTCCACATATTTTAGTTCCTTGCTAAAGGCAGAACACCTAAATTTCATTCCCTTCAGTGGCTGGTGTTCTCCAGCCTTCTGTCCCCTGTTCTTTTCTTCTCCTTCCACATGCTGTGGGATCTGGATGATCTCACATACTCTGATATCTTCAGTGACCACTCTGTGATGATCGCTTCCAAATCTGTACATCTTGTTCAGACTTCTTCTGAACTCGGGACTCCTCTGTCCATCTCTTTCTAGAATATTTAATATTTAAGGTGTAGACTTTTCCAGCTCTATAAATCCCAATTGTTTGTGTGTGTCCAGAAATAATGAGGATTAGGGAAATTTACTTACATTTAGCAAGTGACCAGGAGACTGATATAAACACAAGAATGCCAACTAAATTAACCTATTAAGATAACTGAGTAGAATGGAAGCTTGCATCATTTGGTCAGCATACTGTCACCCACAAGGACAGTCTTCATGGGAAGCATCACTAAGCCATGAGAGCCTAATGGAGCCTCTTTTTTTATAAGGATGCCCCTGCCCAGCGCTGATCTGATTGTGGGCGGCTCATTTCAGCCTCTGACAGTGCGATGGAAAGGCAGGCAAAATATTGCAGGTCAAACTCCTGCTTTTTCTCCCCCAGATTAATATAACAGTGTTCTGCTAACACGGTTTCTTTCGCCAGAAGTAAACAAAATTGACAAGGTTTCAGCTTTCCTAGTTCACATTCTAATCCTGCCTCCTAGAAACTATACCCTGTTTGCTTTTGATTGGACTTGTGTTTCTAAATATTTTCAGTCACACATTTTCTTGGAATTACTTATGTTGATAGCTAAATTCTACCACTCTATTTGATTCATGCTGATATTATTCCCAGAGGGATGATTTAATTTTCAAATTCTGTGGGCATTTGCTTTGTCCCTGTGTGCTGACTATAAGGCATTGATTGCCGAGTCTTGAAAACTTCTCCAGGTATGAGCTGACCGATACAGGGTACAGTATGATTTTCACCTTCCTTGTTCCTGAACTTTTATGTCCATTAGCTCAGCCTGAGATTGAGACTGCATACATTTTGGGGTGGCCATTTCACATTTTTTAATTGATGTCAAGCTTTGTTCAACAAATATTTTTAGTTCTTTATGCCTATGAGAGTTTGTCACAATTTATGCATAGCATTAGATTTTTTTTTTAAATCCAAATATAATTCTTTACCTTTTCTCCGTTAAATTTCCTTTGTTAAAGTTAACCTTCTACTAAAAATGTTTTGGGTTTAGAATCTGCTGTCCCCTTTTTGACTATTGTCTCCAGATTCCAGTTTGGGATAAGGATTTTGAGAAGGATACATTTGATAAGGATAGGACTTTGTCGAGTTAATATATCCAGATAATATAATTGTCTAAGCTCAGCGAGTCTTGCAGAACTTATCTATGAGCACTCCGAGTTTTGTTGCTTAATTGGTTATAGACATTCAGCCCATTTGTCTTCATCTTTCTCCCATCCTCCCCCTAAAAAGAATTGGAGAGTGGGGCTTGTTCAGTCCTTTCTGAAGTCACAGAGATGATTTGTCCTGTGGATTTGCCAGCAAAAGAAATAAAGTTGCTTGGCAAGACTTGTTCCTCCTGATTCCATGCTGAGTTTAGTGATCACCCATCTTTGTTCAAAAGCCATCTGCCTTATTATCTGTTCTAGAATTTTCCTCAGGATGGATGATAAGCACAACAGTTAGTGTTTTGTAATGTTTTGTAACATCTATGTTCTTTTGTAATGTTCATGTTCTTTCCTCATTTTGAAAGATTGGGCAGTTTCAGCACAGCTCTCTGGTCTTCATTTGTTCGTCAGAGTACTTAGAGCACTTGGCCACGTTCATCCATGGGTCCATGATTCGCAAACTGATCAGCTGGCCAAGTCAGAAGATTTGCAGGGCATGCGGGTGGCTCTCTGATGGCCTTCTGTGTCCTGGGCTTTAGCTCCCTCCTTGGGCATCTACTTTTGGCCTTTGTTCCCCACCCCACTGTGAAGAGAGGCAGAGCCTGAGTGGTGGCTGATGGGTGTGCATCTATCTGACTGGGAGTTCTCTATAACACAGGGGTTGTGCTTCCCCAGCAAGGATGTCATAAAATAGAAATATGTAAACTGTAAAGTGCTGTGCAAGTGTAATATTTTAAAAGAGGAAAACAGAAGTGGTTTTTCTTTTCTTTTTTTTTCCTGTTATATGTTAACTACACCATTTACCTTAACAAACTTACCGAGCCCTATTGCACATTTTCCCTTCCAGACAGAAATTCAGAAGCCCCTTTTGTAGCCCTTTAATGGTTTTCTTAAGTTCACTCATTGTGGACATTTGACTTCCTGATACCATCTTGCGTTTCTTTCACAGGCATCCACGTTGTGCATGTCTCTTCTTCGTGTCTTCGAAAACTAAGTTCATTGGAGAGCTCTTTGTGCAACCAGTCTTTCCAGAATCTGCCCTCTTTCTCTGTCGTTCATACCCTTTCCAGTCTACAAACCAGAGCTCTATTTTCTTCTACCAAATCATTTCAAGTTTTACTTTTTTCCTACACAGCTAGGATGACTAGGGGCAATACTGTTTGGTTACACCTTTCTCCCCCATGTTTTCCTGACTCATTCTCTTTCTTTAATTCATTCTCTCTCTCTCTCACCCTTCTTTCTTGGCTACTTTTAGTGATGTAACTTTAGGAATTTTTACTCTAAAACCTAGGAGTTTCAACCTGGTACTTTATCACGTCCTGAATAGATCTAGAACATTTTCCTTATTCTTTTAAATTCATTTTGAATTTATAATTTAAATAGAGCTTAAGATGAATACTGTCTCTGGGGGAATAATCATGATTTCTGCTTCCTTTGTGTTTTCCTCACAACACCTAGTAAAACGCAGATATTTCACATAGGCATTCAGTGTAACAGGACCCAATGAGTGTGGGTTCTTATACGTGTAATTCAGGAGTAATCCAAAGTCCTTATGGCATCTGCAAGTCCTGTGTGTTGCACCACCTCTTACCTCTCTGAACATTTTTTCTTACCACTGCTGCTCACTCGCTGTGTTCTTGCCATGCTAATCTCCTTGCTGTTTCTTACAGATACACTCCTGCCTCAGGGCCTTTGCATTGACTGTTCCCTGTGTGGTACCCTCTTCCCCCACGTTTTGAAATCACTTTTTTCCCACCTCATTCAAACTTCTTTCTCCATGGAACCTTTCCTGATGATCTTATTTAAAATTTTAATGCCTCTCTCAACTCCTGCACTTTCTATCCCCTCCCCAACTAGAATGTAAGCTCCATAAAGGCAGGGATTTTATGTTACCTGTATCCCTCCTGCCAAGAACAGCACCTGGCCCATGGTGGATACTCAGTAAATATTACTCAAAGCTGGTTTAACTAGAGTTGTGTTCTTGAGAGCTTCCTGAAACATATTATGCATCTTCCCTTTAGAGTCTCAGACAAGAGTTACTTTTCTGGGAACTGTCTGTAACTTGCATCCTCTAATGTCCCACATTCCCATTCCCAGTCATCATCACAAACTTCAAAATTGCTGTCAGATTTCCCAGTACTTCCATTTAATCAGCTAATTACTTGCCATGGTCACATTCATATCCAGAAGGTTTCTTTCCTTACTTGAGAGATGGGAGGCTTAGCCAGACAGGCATTTATCAGATGCCGTGATTTTTAGCTGTCGAATTCTAGCAGATGTCTCAAAAGTTGCAGTCCCCATTAAAACTCAGTTTACTTCTGTGTCAGCTTTAGTCTCTAGAATATTCCAAATCAGCAATTCTTTATGTTCTACCTTTCCGCCATTGCTCTAGTCCAGTTCAGAGTCCTATCACATCAGACTCAGTGATCCTTAACCGTATCATATATACTTATTTGTGAAATGTCAGTTCTCTTGGGGCACCTAGGTAGCTCAGTTGGTTAAGCATTCGACTTTGGTTTAGGTCATGATCTCGCAGTTCATGAGTTTGAGCCCCGCGTTGGGCTCTGTGCTGACAGCTTAGAGCCTGGAGCCTGTTTTGGGTTCTGTGTCTCCCTCTCTCTCTCTCTGTCCTTCCCCGGCTGGTGCTCTGTCTCTCTCTATCTCAAAAATAAATAAACATTAAAGGAATTTTTAAAACGTCAGTTCTCTTTCTTTAATACTCATATTTGGGGTATGTGTTTGCAGGGACCTGACACCACATTGTTGTTAACACCCTTCCTGTTTGTTTTTTTGCAACAAATAATTTGTTAGACTTTTCTCATTATTGTCATTTTTTTTTTCAGAGCATAACCAGCTTCTTTCTTAGTTACAAGAATATCTGAAGTTTTTCTACCTTTTCTTCAATGTTAAGCTTAAGTCACTTGATCAGTGAATCAAAATTACATAGTGACTTCTGGGAATATATCTAAAGGAGAAAGAACACGAACTCAAAGTTGTCTGCACCCCCATGTTCATAGCAGCATTATTTACAGTAGTCAAGACAGGGAAACAACCAAAGCACCCACTGTTGGATGAGTGGATAGAGAAATTGTGTATGTGTATATGTATATACACACACACACACTGGAATATTCAGCCATTTAAAAAAATGAGGAAATCCTACCATTTACAACAATATAGATGGACCTGAATATTGTTATGCTAAATGAAATAAGCTAGATAGAGAAAGACAAATATATGTGATCTCATTTATATATGGAATCTACAACAAAACAAAACAGACTAATAGAAAAAGTGTTCAGACTTGTGCTTGCCAGAGTCGAGGGGAGCAGGGAGGACAGGGGAAAGCTGGTCAAAGGTACAAACTTCCGGTCACAAGCTAAGCAGGTACTAGGGATGGAATGAACGTGCACCATGACAACCACAGCTAACACTGCCGTATGCTATATAGGAACCTTGCTGAAGAGTAAATCCTAAGAGTTCTCTTCACAAGGAGAAAAACATTTTCTTCTTTTGCTTTTTCTATTTATCGTATCTGTAGGAGATGATGAATGCTAACTAAACTTGTAACAGTGATCATTTCACAACATATGTAAGTCACTCCATCACGCTGTATACCTCAAACTTACAGTCATGTATGTCAATGATATCTCAATAAAATAGGGGGAAAAATCACCTAGTGATTAGAAAAAGCTTTGCATCTAGCACTTAATTGTGTGGCCTGGAACAAATGAAATAACTTCAGTCTTCTAGACTTAATTTCGTATCTGTAAAATGGGGAGGATGGGAGCTAGGGTAAAGTAATGCCTGCTTCATAATGTATTTATCCTCTTCTCAGAATGAAGTGACATGAAGATGATGATGATAAGCTTTTATGTCGGGTTTGCTATTTGACAGACATGGTTTTAAGAGCCTGCATGTATTTTTTATTAATTTTTTTAATGTTAATTTTTCAGAGAGAGAGAGAGAGTGTGAGTGGGGGAAGGGCAGAGAGAGAGAGGGAGAGAGGGAGACACAGAATCTGAAGCAGGCCCCAGGCTCCAAGCTGTCAGCAGAGAGCCCGATGCAGGGCTCAAACTGGGAGATGATGTCAGATGGTTAACTAGCCAATGTCAAACAGTTAACTGACTGAGCCACCAAGGCGCCCCAAGAGCCTGCATATATTAACATATGGTGTATATGACCTTCAGTGTGTTTGACGTGTGCTCAGAAGCAGTCAGTAAATGCTAGCTTTTCTTAGCAACAGCAGCAGCAATTCTCTGTGTAAAACGTTCATTTTTCAGTTTTTGCAAGGTCTGCCTCCTCATCAGCCAAGAGTCTGTTACAGATCCTGTATGCTAGGGTATGAAGCAGACATCCAAGTACCATTGTACCATTCTTTAACACTGTACAGTTGCTAAAAGAAACCACAAGAAGCCTCAAAGTAATCCCTTCAAAAAACTTAACATTTTGGGGTAAGATCCAGACAAAAATAATGCCTTTGTTGAGAACCCAGTCATTGCGCTTTGAAATAGATACAAGTTATTTCTTTAAACTTAAAGTAAAATGTCACATTTTGTGAATAGAAATTTTGTTGAAAACTGGTTTTTAACACTTATATTTGGTGGATTCCATGTACATTTTAATTGAGTTAGCACAAAATGAGTAAGTTAAAATACCTCTCTACAAAGAAGAAAGCATTAGAGATTATGCTAGATGTTGACAGGTTAAGTATTCTGAAACATTACCTTTTCTGCAGAAGAAACCTCATGTTATGAAGTCATTGAATAGTTAGGTTCTGAAGTAGCTCTTAAATTTTACGGTGATACAGGTATGTGTATTTAAAGTAGACTCAATAAGGGGTGTCCGGGTGGCTCAGTCGGTTAAGCGTCTGACTTCGGCTCAGGTCATGATCTCGCTGTTCCTGAGTTCGAGCCCCACATCAGGCTCTGTGCTGACCGCTCAGAGCCTGGTGCCTGCTTCAGATTCTATGTCTTCCTCTCTCTCTGCCCTTCCCCCACTCATGCTCTGTCTCTCAAAAATAAATATTAAAAAACAATTTTAGAGTAGACTCAATAAGACAGAATATTTGTTGTATCTGAAGTCTATCTGAAAGTCCATTTCACCCTGCATTTAGGAAAGTTCAGATAATAAAAGATGATGTAGAAAGCCCTTTCAAGACTCCAAAGAACTTCATAGATACGGGCACTACAACTATGCACATGAAAATATTTGTCAGCTGGCAGTTACCATCTCTTAATCAATAGCAGCATAACACCTGAGATTTGGTGACTTATGTAATATCATTTTATGAATAAGCAGGACCCTGATTAGGTTTTTTGTTTTATTATGCATTTCTCTTTGATATTCCCTCCAGTCAAGGCACTCTTTCAAAAGACCTTGTACCTGTTCTCATGGAGATTGGAAGGTGATTGAGATCCTCATTACTGTCCCCTTGAAAGAGACTTCAAGAACCCCAATTATCATTCCCTAGAACTCTCTTTGTCCCAGTTATGGCACATGTAGACCCTCTGTCATCACTACAGTGTTACACCTAATGGGCCTCCATATGTGGGCCTCACCATGTGCTAAAATAGTCTCCTGTTGTATCCCTTAGAATGGTCCTTGACCTGTCCAGAGTGCTACAATGTATATAGCAATGTATGTAATGTAGGTAGCAATGTATGTAACCTGTAGTTAAAGAGAAACTGGGGGTCGAGGTGGTTACTTCACTCAACAAATATTAGCACTTTTGTTGTGCTGTGTATCGTGCTAAATACTATGGGGGACAGAATAAGGTATGGCCCTTGTCCTCAAGGAATATGGAATTTAATAGATGACTAACATACATGACAGTAAATCTGCTTATACAGGAGTGGAATTAAGTGCCTAATTGAGAGATTTGTAATAAATGCTAGACAAGTTCTGAAAAATGAAATGTAAATGAAGTTGGAGAAATCAAGAACAGCTTCGTAGAAGAGGAAAAATTCATGAGGCTCTTTAAATACAAATAGAGGGAAAAGGAAGGACTGTTTTTAAGTTCAGATATTCCAAGTTTGGTGGTAAGGTTGATTATGGTATGTCTGTTGGTTGATGAAGGAGGAGACTGGCGAATAATGGAAAAAAACTTACGTAGTCAGGGTCAAGCCAGATTATGGGGTTTAATAAAAGCCAGGCAAAGAGGCTTAGATTGGAGTGGTAGAAAGGAGAAGGCTTCAAAAGTTTTTGAGCCAAGGAATGACATCATCCAGGAATGATGTGATTTAGAGATGTCAGAGAATGGCAGCAGGAAGACCCCACCCAAAGCTGATGCACTTCTGTCACTGACAGTATGATGGGGCCTGGACTGATAAAGTGATGGAAATGAGAATTAAGAGTAAGGTGGAGTGGGAGAGAGGTTTGGACAGAGTTTGTTAATGAACTTGAAACGGGAAAGGGAGAGTTGAATTAAGGCTGCTTTCCAAGCTTTCCGATTGGGAGAAGGGTTGGTGCCATGGACAGAAATAGGGCTGCTAGAAGATTAGCTATGGGGGAAAAGTATGCATTTACTTTTGGATGTAATTATATATGAGTTATGTGTAAGGTGTTTAGGTTGAAATGTTCAGCAGACAGCCAGAAATACGAGACAGCAGGTTTCATGAAAAGATAGGGTGTGTTAATCATCCATGGAGAGTATTGCTTAAAGGAAGGGGAAAGGATGAGCTCTCTCTGAGAATTCAAAGACATTTGAGGTTCAAGGACTGGCTTTCATAGATAGCTTCTGATAGATATATCTGAAGAGATCCTGGTATTCGTGTTGATTGAAATTACTTTAAAAAGTAATTTTTCTTTTGGTGATAAAAGGCATGTCGAGTTATTTTAGGAAATTAGAAAATTCAAAAAGATCTAGAGGAAAAAAGATGACCATTAACAGTACTTTGGTTGGTTTTCTTTCTGGTCTTTTTCTTTTTTTTTTTTTTTAATTTTTTTTTCAACATTTTTAATTTATTTTTGGGACAGAGAGAGACAGAGCATGAACGGGGGAGGGGCAGAGAGAGAGGGAGACACAGAATCGGAAACAGGCTCCAGACCCCGAGCCATCAGTGCAGAGCCTGACGCGGGGCTCGAACTCACGGACCGCGAGATCGTGACCTGGCTGAAGTCGGACGCTTAACCGACTGCGCCATCCAGGCGCCCCTCTGGTCTTTTTCTTATGTATATAAAGGAATAGGAAATATATACAAATGTATGTATACGTGTGATACATTTACATATATATGATTGTGTACTATTATATGCTTTTGTAGCTTGCTTTTTTCATTTAACATTGCATTATGGTAATTTCCCCGTGTCATGAATGGCTTCTTAAAAATCCTATTCTAGGGTCCCCTGGGTGGCTATTGGTTAGGCATCTATCTGACTCTTGATTTCAGCTCAGGTCATGATCTTGCAGTTCGTGAGATTGAGCCCCAAGGGGGGCTCTGTGCTGTCAGTGTGGAGCCTGCTTAGAAATCTCTTTCCCTGTCTCTCTGCCCCTCCTCAGCCCTCTCTCTCTCTCTCTCTCTCTCTCTCTCCTTCTCAAAATAAATAATAAATACACTTAAAAAATACTCTTCTTAAAGAACTTTTCATCATGTGGATTTACCATTATTTAATCACAATTCTATTGTTAAACATTTAGATTGTTTCCAAAATTTTTTGGTTTTATTAATAATAATACAGTAAACTTCTGTGAAATACGTACTTGAGCTGTTACTTAGACATGAGCTCTCTGAAAGTTGAGACCTCTGTATCCCTGGCACATAGGAGACTGCCTGGACACAGTAGTTGCTTAATTTTTTTTTTTTTAATGTTTTATTTATTTTTGAGACAGGGAGAGACAGAGCATGAACAGGGGAGGGTCAGAGAGAGGGAGACACAGAATCCGAAACAGGCTCCAGGCTCTGAGCTGTCAGCACAGAACCCAACGCGGGGCTCGAACTCACAGACCGCGAGATTGTGACCTGAGCCGAAGTCGGCCGCTTAACCCACTGAGCCACCCAGGTGCCCCAGTAGTTGCTTAATTTTAAAAATTGTTATTGACAGAATGAAAGAAGACTATTAAATACTCCTTTCCTCTTAATTCTAATTCCATGTATACTCAGGAACTGTCCATATAAGTCTGGATGTAATGAGAGTATTGGCCATGTATGGCCATAAACAGGAATTTTTACTTCTGTCACAGTTATATTTGTCATTCTACATTAATAAATTTGCTCTGGGGCACCTGGGTGGCTCATCTGGTTAAGCATCTGACTTCAGCTCAGGTCATTGATCTCACACTTCGTGAGTTTGAGCCCCGTTGCAGGCTCTGTGCTGACAGCTCAGAGCCTGGAGCCTGGTTCAGATTCTGTGTCTCCCTCTCTCTCTGCCCTTCCCCTGCTCATGCTCTCTCTCTCTCTCTCTCTCAAAAATAAACATTAAAAAATTTTTTTAAAATTTGTATTCTGATTTCTGTTGGGTCTCATGTTAATTTTTGTTTGCTTCTAAAAGATGGAGCTACCTTATTGACGCTGATAAAAGTCAGAGTTCTGAGCCTATAAGGCTTGTTGGATTGGGCCTGGGTTGTGGTAAATTACCAAGGTAATGAATGCTACCCTGTCAAGAGCCCTCTGAAGGAGACTGTCTGATAGCCTTCACCTTGTAGAGACCCATGACAGTAGCACATTTCCCCATTTGAATCCCTGTGATACCCTGAAAAAATAGACATTTGACTCTTTTCAAATAATATTTTAACATATTTGAGATACAAAGACATTGTGTTCAACAACTTTTTCCTTAAAAAATATTTTAACATATTTGAGATACAAAGACATTGTGTTCAACAACTTTTTCCTTAAAAATATATTTCACTGTCCCCCAGAAGTTAGTTTCCAAGAATAGTGTATGCAAAAGTTTATGATAGTCATCTAATCATAAAGAGTTTTAAAAATAAATGTGCAGTGTTTATATTTTCTTTCAAAGAACATTATCATGTTTCCCCCGCCTGTGGTAAGAAAAGCATATTATGAAGAATTTTCCAGATTCAGTTCATAGATTCATTGTACCTAGGGAAAACTTGAGTAGAAAATTAGAGAATTTCTTATTTTATCACAAGACTAATAGAAAAACCTTTTAACTGAGAGATCTGATTTGAAACCTAGGTTTTTGTGTTGGAGGCTTCTATTGAACTCTACCTATATCAAATAAGACCCTCTGCCTATTAGTCTACCATGACCCTAAAAGCTGGAGAAATATTTCTTTAGATCCTATCTAGATCTTTTCTGTTGCACTTTATGCCTACTTCATGTTTTGCCCTTATAGTAAAGCGGTATCCATGTTCCTACAACACAGAATGAGCATTCACTTAGTCCCTAAGCGTTCTATTTGGTTATGGGTTTTGATTGAGACTGTCCAGGGTCTGTCTTGGACAGGTCAGTTACCAGAGACTTAGACATCTAAAATCTTTTACTAGACTGTTTTTCTCCTGCTCTGACCTGAGTCTTGGGGGTAATATTGTATCCAGTGTGACCTCCGTGTTATAAAATGTTTCCCTATTTGTGTTATATGAAACACAAGTCCTAAAAGAATCAATTACTGTGTGATTCACCATGTTAAAAGATTCCAGATCAAAGAGTTTGGGAAATTCTGATGGTTCTTCAGGAGATTTACTTGTTTAATCCATTATTCCCCCAATTTATTTCACTCTTAGAAGCCATTTTCCTTCAGACATTTAAGAAGAAGTGTTTTCTAGAACACACGTGGACAAAAGATGCTTTATATCATTACTTTGTTGTTTTTCTGCTTGTGAATGAGTTTGACTCCATTGTAAATTTTCAGGATTTTTTCTGTTGCAGATTTTAAGTTATTTCTTACATTCTTCATTCTAGTTACTTTCTTAGTCTGAAATGTCTACATTGTTTCAATGATGGATGCATTATGTAGACTTACCCACAACTCTTCTAAAAGGAATATATTAAATTGTTTTTGTTTAAATTTAAAGTGTGTCAGTAGGAGAACATAAGAGAACATACAATGTGGGGTGCCTGGGTGGCTCCGTTGGTTAAGCATCCGACTTCGTCTCAGGTCATGATCTCGTGGTTTATGAGTTGGAGCCCCACGTCTGGTTCTATGCTGACAGCTCGGAGCCTGGAGCCTGCTTTGGAATCTGTGACTCCCCCCCTCTCTCTGTCCCCTCCCCAGCTCATGCTCTGTCTCTGTCTCTCAAAAAATACATAGACATTTAAAAAAATTAAAAAGAAAAAGAGAACATACAATGTATCTGTGCAGTGTAAGGAAAAATAATGAAATAAACCCCTAAGTAATTTCTAGGGAGGTTAAGAAATATAACTTTGCTAGTATCCCAGAAGCTTCCCTTATGCTTTTCCTTCTCTCAGTGGTAAACCACAGTTGTCTTTAATTTTTGGTAAGCGTCCCCTTGCTTTACTTATAGTTTCACCACCTAGAAATCTATCCCACTGAGTGAATATTATTTTTTAGGTTTGCTTGTTTCTGAACTGCATATAAATGGAAACACATGGTGCATATTTTACGACTTGCTGCTTTTCCCCCCAACTTTATGTTTCTGAGGTTCATCCATGTAGTGGTACTTTGCCCATTTTCTCTGTTGTATAGTTTTCAATTATATAAATATACTACAATATTTGCTGTTGTTGTTGTTCCACTTCTGTTGATGGTCATTGTGTTGTGTTTTGTTTTGTTTTGTTTCTTATCTGTAAGAACAGTGCTCCAGTGGCCATTGTTAAGTAATGCCCCCTGTACCACATGTGTATCTTTTTGGCATATGTCTGGGAGTGCAATTGCTTGGTCATTGGGTGTGTTCCACTTTACTGAGTAGTATCAAACTGTTCTCTAAATCAGTTGTTCCTTCTCCAGCAGAGGATGAGAGTTCCTACTCTACTTCCTCAGCAACAATAGATATTGACAGCCTTTTAAGTTTTTGCTGATCTAGGGGCATGAAATGATACCTCATTGGGGTTTTAATTTTCATTTCCTTGATTAGAATTGTAGATGAGCATCTTTCTTTATGTTTATGGACCATTTGTGTTTTGCGTTCTGTGAAATTCCTATTTGAGGTTTTTGCTCACTTTTCATTTTCTTGTTTGTGTTTTTTTAATTGATTCATAGAAATTCTTCATGTATTTAATATACACTCATATTGGTTTGAATAGTGCCTAATACATAGTAAGAACTATTTAAGAATAGCTATTAATACTATATTACCCTTGCTATATTTAACTCTTTGTTTTTAAGTGTTGCAAATACCTTCTACTAGTTGGTAGCGTATTATTCATTCTATGATGCTAGTGTGGTTTTTTCTACCTTAGTATTTTAATGTTTATAAATTTTAATATGTATGAGTTAAGTTTTTTACAAAATCTAGAATATGTATTCATTAACCATGGCACATTCATGCCGCATATTTCATAAACTAATTTTTCAATCTTCAGTACTATTTTTTTTGTTGTTGCTGTTGTTTTTTTATTAACCCCAGGGAAAATTAAGCTATTTAATCCTCTGCTTGAATTACTGGAGTTTTATTTTCTTTATTGTGGCCTAGTTGTAGATGCATCTGTCTCTCCAAGTGCAACGTGTTTATTTTGAATACAAAATATTTTCGGCTTCATAATTTCAAAAGTTTAATACTAGTAACTTAGAGATGGCTTGAAATCTGTAACAGTTGCCCATAAGATAATTCAGATGAATCCTAAACTATTATTAGAGTTGAGTCCCTATGATGTTAAATCACAGACTTAAGTTCTTTGAAATATGTAGCTTGCTGACCAAACTGTCAGTGTATTATTTTCTTTAGGTTAGTGGCAGTTCAGAGATCTAATGATCTTTCAGTAGATTTTCTGCATGCTGGAGGATGGCAAATGGACATGTTAAGAGTATAAGTTGTCAAGTTAACAACAGTGGTGATAGAAATGGTAATAATAGTTTCTTCAAACTGACCACTTAACTATGTTAAGTCACAAGGACCCCTTTGATGAAAAAACAAAGACTCAATGAATTTACTTCTCCAAGATCACACAGCTAACGAGTAGCATCACGGATTCACTCAGGCAGTCTTGTTGCAGAGTCTTAGAAGTAGATTCATAAGATATATAGCAATTGGTATCTGAAGAAGTATTAATTTTTAGTTTAAGAGAAGAATTCACCTAAGCCTTTTTTTTTTAAGTTTATTTATTTTGAGAAAGAGAGTGTGTGAGTGTGAGGGTTGGGGGGTGGTGCAGAGAGGGAATTCTAAGCAGGCTCTACGCTGTCAGTACAGAGCCCCACTCAGTCCCATGACCTGTGAGATCATGACCTGAGCCAAAATCAAGAGTTGGACGCTTAACCGACTGAGCCACCCAGGTGCCCCCCTAAAACTTTTGTTTTTTAATGTGATAGTGAAAGAATGGGACACATTTTCCATGTGGTAGATGGGTTCAAGTGCTTTTAGGTTAAGAGGATTTTCCTCCTCATAATCTTTATTTTGGATTTAAAACATTCTCATTGGTTCATGAAACAATTTTCTTTAGGTTGCTGTTATTGCTTTGGCTATTTCAGATACGATTTTCATTCAGCTGTGGTTTCTTTATTCAGTTAACTCTAGATCAAGTACTTAGGTAAGTTAAGGTCAGTACATTTCCTCTAAAAATCATAGGGCTAAAACAAGGTATAATAGCTCCTTGCCCATTCTGTTTTGAGTAGAATTAGCACAGAGTTGGGACAACCCTGTATAGGAGGCAGAGTTAGTACTGAGGTGATCGGCTGTAGGGTATTATGCTGATGACTCAGCTAGGGTGTGTATCTTAATGGAAAAGTTTTAAAACTTTGCTTTGGGATTTAAATGTTAAGCTTTTTCCTCTACTGCTTCCCTGTCAAGGACAGACTAAGAAGGTAGCTCTTTTCCCACCCTTGTATGGTCATAATAAAGGATTGCAAATTAATTAGCCACATTCAAGGCATCACACAGATTGAATTCCATATTTGTCTTGGAGGGAAGTCCAGACTTCTGTTTAGGGTGATTGAATCTGTGCTTTGTGAGACTGGGTGCAACTTCCTTGTATTCAAGGGCAGGATCATCTTGTCAACAGCCAGATGCCTTACAAGATGTAAGTCACTTGGAAGAAAGGAATCCCCCAGTTTTTAGTTTAGTTTAGTTTTTTTAGTTTTTATGTTTCTCTCTACCCTTCCCCCCACCCCCGTTTTTTTTTTTTTTTTTACTACCTCTGCTCCAGATACACATAGTGAATCAGAGAATTATTGCAGCTGCTTGCTACTTGGGAGTAGATTCTGTGAGGATTAATTGTAGACATTGTTTTCTCTGTGGGCTGAGGACAGAAACTTGCTCTTTAACCTTTTCCCAAGTCTCTGATAAGTACTGAAAACTTTGGAAGTTCAATGTGGACTGTAGAAGAAACAAATAAATATTGGGAAAACAAAATAAATGCACACATCAGAAATTTTAAAAATACTATCTTCTAAATTAGCTCCTTTTATGATTTGAGGTGAGGTAGCCTTGATGTGTCAAAAAGAAACTTTACTGGCTTTTTTTTTTTTTTAATGGAACCTCATGACCTTTAGGCTATATTGACAAAACCATTTTGTGTTGGATTTGATTTGATTTGATTTTTTTTTAAAACAATGGTGGGGCGATTTGATACTTTGCTGATTCACATGGAGTGGTTATGATTTTTTTCATGAAACAGGTCCAGCATAAGAGGTAGAGTGATAGAGACTCTGAACTAGGAGCCTGACTTGATGGTTCCATTTCTAAATGTGTTACCTTAGGCAAGTCTTGTCAACTTTCTGAACCTCAGGTTTTTCACCTTTGAAACAGGGATAATAATACCTGTCTACCCACCTCACGGTTTGTGAGAGGCAGTCAGTCCTGCATGGTGGCAAAAAGTTGTGGGCTACTGAGTTTAACAGGCTTGTTTTGGTTATATAACATTGGATAATGTTATACACATCTTTTCTGAGCCCTATTTTTTTCCACTGCAAAATGGCAGTAACTTTATGTACCCCTTCTTAGGGTTACTGTGAGGGTCAAGATCACATGGTATAGATTGAGTGTGTATATATGTATAAAGTATATATAAAATGTTAAACATATTATCTGGCACATAATTAATGTTTAGTTACTTATGAATTACATATTCTTATTTTTGTCAATGACATTTGGGATGATATTAACATTTTTAAAAGTTACAGGTTTGGAGTAGAATAAAATTGATAAGTTTTAATGTTTAATACCACAGACTGCTGAGAAAATCTGAAATTATAAGAAGGTAGTAATTAAAGGGCACAATTTTCTAATTTGATTAACAGTCAGTAACAGCAGGACATTGTCTAGATGATCTACTTTTCTGTGCTTTACTTTTTATTTTTATTCAACTAAAGATAATGGTTCCAGGAAAAATATTACTTTTGTTTTGTAAAACTTGGAACAGAAGTTTATATGGTTTGTAGTACCTAGTACTGATGAGTACTTCTAATACTTTTCTTGGAAGTACCCTTCTTGGTTCTTAAAAGATACTATGTAATATATATGGGAAAAAAGTCTTCTATTATAGTCTACACATAGGAGTAGTCTAACTTTTAAATAACAACAAATTAACTATCCACTCCATGATTTTAAGAAATAACAGAGAGGATCATTGCTGATATTGTCTACAAATCTGGGGGGATGAAGGGAGGGTTATAGAGGGGCATAAAAATCACCTGAAAAAGAATTTCCATCTTCCCTTACTTAGGCTTTCTATCAAATCATTGCCAATATCCAGTGAGCAGAGACTTAACCACTGGTACCATGTGACCCTGTGTGTTTCATTAGTTCATTAAAACTTGTCGCATTCAACACATAACCCACATTTATTAAGCGCCTCCTATGTGCTACGCACTGTGCTTGAAGCTGGTACCCCACCAGTGATAAATAGATATTATTTCATGCTGTAGCTTGTATATTATCTTGAAAGCTGGTGCGGGGGCGGGGAGGGGCTGGGGGAATATAGTAGAATATCTAAAACCTGCATTTCTAAAGCTGTAACAATATCTCAGTGATGTCCACTAATACTGCCTTGGATCAAGCGTCATCATGTCTTGCTGGACCATTGTAGTTACCTCCTAACAGCTAGGTGAGCGTCCCTCCCTTCTTTGACTCCCTCCTTTGTTCCCCAAACACCACGAACCACCACCGAATCTATACTCCTGCTCCAGCAGTTTGTCTAAAGTGTAGATTGGATTGCATCATTTCCAGGCTTACAATCTTTAAAATGGCTTCCTTATCACTTTTCAAGATACCATTCAAATTCCTTGGTATAACATTGATGCTTCTTTTCAGTCTGGTCCCTACTTTCTTAGCCAGTGTCCTCTCCTGCCACATAACTTTCTCTCTCCTTCTACATATAAGATTATTTACAATTCCCTGCTCTCTCACACTGTGAAGGCCTTTGGCATTTTCAGCTCCATCATCGCTATCTTCTTACCCATTGTATTGTCATTTGTTTATACATCTGTCTCATGATTCAAATGGATCTGGAAAACAGGGATTCTGTGTCATTTAACTTTGTATTCTGCCCACATGTAGCACTGCCTGGCACATCATACACATTCCCTAAATGTTTGTCAATAAGTAAATAAATGAGGGATCAAAGATACTCCCAGTTGGCCATAGTGTATCATTAATAACGTTTGCAGTTATTTTTTTTTCATTTAGTTTATTTTTTTTAACTTAGCAAGTTAGCATATAGTGCAACAATGATTTCAGCAGGTTCCTTAATGCCCCTACCCATTTAGGCCACGCCCCCTCCTGCAACCCCTCCAGTAACCCTCTGTTTATAACATTTGCAGTTCTTAATTGTATTATACAGGAACGGCAAGTCAGTTTTATAAACCCAATAATCATGTTATAGTTAAAAGGGAACTTAATATTACCTCATCCAACCCTTTCATTTTTTTCAGATGGGTAAACTCAACACTGAAGACACTTGAGTGACTAAGATCAGGGCACACAGCTGACTAGTGGTAGTGTCAGGACCAATCCTGGCCTGTCTGATCCCCCTGCCATGCACCGGTCTAACACATTGCAATGGGGCAGGACTTTTAGCACGGTAAAAATTAAATAATTTATTTTAGGGTTTTTTTCCTAAAAAAATTATTATGGAAGAGTTTAAATGTATACCCAAGGAGAGTATAATGTCTCCCCATGTAGCATCACCAGCTTAAACAGTTATCAAATCGTAACCAGTTCTGTTTCATCTGTACCCCCACCTACTCCCTTCATATTTATTTTGCAGCAAATCCTTGATGTGATGTTATTTCATCTGGAAATATTTTAGTATGTATGGGATATGTTTTTTAGGGCTTTAAATATATATCTATATAGATGTCTCTGGTATTCTGGGAAGTCATGATACTTCAAACAAAATAGTGAAGCCTCACTGCGGACCTTGGTGCCCCCCCCCCCCCCCCCCCCCCCCGTGAGTGGTGGTCTTCTGCCCTGCTTCTCACTCCGTGCTCTACCCAGCTGTTCCCAGGGCCACTCATTCACTGCCCCCTTCTCTCTGACATCCTTTGTCCCTGGAGAGTTGTGCTTTTTTATTGAAACTCTGTTAGATGGAGGTGTAAGGAAGACAGGAGACGGTGACAATATTAATAAGGAAAATAGTAGAAAATAAGATACCCTATGGTGTTATGAATTGTAAACATATGCAGTTATACAGAGAAGTATAAGGAACGTCCACGTGTCTGCAGCACAGATATTATTATTTTGCCAAATTTGCCTTGGATTTTATTTGAGTAACAAAATACTATAGAGTTTGAGATGCCTTTTATCCTCCTTCCCAGATAACCATTATCCTGGATACAGAATTTTTATCATGTTCTAGTGCACGTACAACCGGTTCCAGTGTGGTACATCGAGTAGTGTCCTGCCTTTTACAAAACAATTGTACCTCTTCCATTTGACCTTCACCACTCCTTTTTAAAATTTGTTTTTATTTTTTATTTTAGAGAGAGTGTGTGAGCAGAGGAGAGGGCAGAGGGAATGAGAAAGAGAAGGGGAAGGTGAGAGAGAGAGAGAGAGAGAGAGAGAGAGAGAGAGAGAGAATGAATCCCAAGCAGGCTCCAGGCTCAGTGTGTAGCCCAAAGCAGGACTCTACCCCATGACTCTGGGATCATGACCTGAGCCGAAATCAAGAGTCAGGCGCCCCTGACCTTCACAACTCTTAAAGTATATGGGGAACTATATAGAGTATTTATTTCACTTCTAAAAATTCACAACCCACCAACCTTCCCAGTTTCACTTAATAAAAGCTGTAGGGTATCAAGTGAAGTAATGTTTTATGATTTGCAATGTATCTGATTAGAAATGGAGTTCTGAGGCTCGTGTGTGAAAACGTTCACACCCTGCTGTGTTCTCTGCTTAATTTAAAGTACTAATAATTACCTTTAAGGAGTATAAACAGCATGAAGGACTGGAAGGAATGAATTCCAGAGGGTTAAATAGTCTTAACTACCTGATTTTAGTGAAACTGCCTTAATACCAAAGGACAGGTAAGTTTTCTACTCGTTTTCAAAGAAAATGCCCTTCCTAAATACCCAAATAGTGCTTGCTGACATGTCAGTGTGGTAAAGAAACTACTCAGATGCCTTGCTTTGCATTATCTAATAATGATTTTAAAATTAATTAACTTTGGAGTTTGCATATGATTTAAATTAAAAAAAAAAAAAGGTTCCTTCCACCCTAATTCCTCCCAACCAATATTCCAAGCTTATGTTTAGCAGTGTTTTTTTTTTTTTTTCCTCTCCTTGGAAGGAGATACAGTGTTCATCCTGTTTATTCAACTAAAAAAAAAAAAAAAAAAAAAAAAAATTTTTTTTTTTTTTTTTTTTTTTTAAACAAGTCTAGTGCCGGTAAAATTTTCTGACTCAATAATTTTGGAAAGAGCTACCTCTTTCCACAAATAGATGAGCCCACATACTAGGTCTTCTGAGTGAACTAGTAAATTTCCATGATGTTAGGAGACTGGGTGGAGGTTTTCGTGGAGCAAGTCTTATGGAGTGGGGACTTTTCAGGTCGCATATGGGAGAATAGGATAGGGTTCCGGTACCAAGTAGCCCCTGGAGCCACCAAATATCTGGAGGGGTTTTCCATTGGGTTTATCTAGTGCTGGCCACAGTTTGAGCATATCATGTGGAGTAGCTACAGCAAGAGCATTGGGAGATGCTTGCCTGGAGGGTATCTGCCCTTTTATTAGGGTGCTGCAAGTTTGGAACCAAATTGAGATCATCACTATTTTTCCTCACATGGGCTTTTAAAAAAATCAATGTCATTACATTTTGATTACTGTGAAGCATTCAGGTAAGCTAGAGAGAGCTGAGCTACCCAACTTACTAGTTTCCATTGGGCACGGCAGCCTACACCGATCTTTCCCCGTTCTGAAGCACTGTTTATGTCAGAAAGGCCCACCCAAGCTTATTTGTCACATGCACTAATTGTTTCTGTGAGTTAGTCTTGCTTTTTTCAAAAATAATATGGGATCTGGGGTGCCTGGGTGGCTCAGTTGGTTAAGTATCTGTCTCCTGATACCGGCTCAGGTCATGATCTCATGGTCGTGCGATCGAGCCCTGCGTTGGGCTCTGTGCTGACAGCGTGGAGTCTGCTTGGGATTCTCTCTCTTCTGCTCTCTGCTCCTCCCCTGCTTGCTCATGCACATGCGTGCTCTCTCTCTCTCTCTCTCAAAATAACTAAAAACTTAATAAAATATATTATGGGATCTTAAAGTGCTCATGTCATCTCTCTCACTATTTGGGTCTCTTCGTACCTGCAGAGGGTCTCATGTATAGCAGGTGATAATGATGCCAAGTATTTGCCAGTGGAACTATTAGCTTAGCTTGTTTCTTCTATTTTTCTATCTTTGGTCATCCTGAGGCCCTGTCTTGCAAACACCACTTCCTAGGTTCGTTGAATATCTTATTTTGTTTTCTGTAATCAATAACAGACACTGTAAGTTTGGATGCAGCTTTTTAAAAGGGTCAGTAAAAAACCTTAACCTTCAATCTGGATACTTGTCCCCCAGGTGGCAGAAATACCTTGGCAGAAAACCGAAATCAAAATGGTAATTTGAAGCCATAGGCTGATGCTGGGTTAGTTTAAACCATATTTTTTCGTCTTTCCAAAAAGAAGATACCTGGTTAAAATCCCAACAATATTTTTAAAAAATTTTTTTTTAATGTTTATTTATTTTTGAGACAGAGAGAGAGAGACAGCATGAAAGGGGGAGGGGCAGAGAGAGAGGGAGACACAGAATCGGAAGCAGGCTCCAGGCTCTGAGCCATCAGCCCAGAGCCCGACACGGGGCTTGAACTCACGGACTGCGAGATCGTGGCCTGAGTTGAAATTGGACGCTTAACCGACTGAGCCACCCAGGCACCCCCCCAACAATATTTTTAGTTGAACTTTAGAGCAGATTCTAAAATTCATATGAAAGAATGTAAAAATTTGGGGGAGGGGAAACAAAGGAAAAAGGAGAGAGGCTTGCCTAAGCAGGTGTCAAAACCTGTTTTTTTTTGTTTGTTTGTTTATTTTACAGCTCTAAAAATAAAATAGTTTGGTTTAGGTGTAAGAATGAATGAATGAATGAATAGATTGATTAATGGAACAGAGAAGAGTCTCAAAATGGACTGTTATCAGATGGTTATCTAGTGCAAAAGTTCTGTGGATGGTCATACTTATACCTAAGCCTTTGTGCACATATTTTTTTCTTAGCTTTTGAAAAATACCCACCAGGGGCACCTGGCTGGATCAGTTGGTAGAGCATGAGACGCTGATCTCAGGATTGTGAGTTCGAGCCCCACTTTGGGTGTAGAGATTACTTAAAATCTTAAAAAAAATAAAGATGTACAACATGATATTTAAAAATAAATAAATAAATAAATAAATAAATAAATGGCACTGTACACTTAAGTACGACTCTCTTTAGTTTTGTGAAAGTGTGGGATGTTATTTTTCCACACATTTTATAACGGAAAGAGGCAAGGAAAGTCAAATTTGTAATAATGAGCCTGGTGCGTTCAGTAACAAAGTACTCCGTAAAGCAGGGCTTACCCGTTTGAAAATAAAAGTCAGATGAGAGACAGTCTAGTTAAATGGGTTGTGAGCTTGGGCCCTGATATGAGGCAGACTGGGTTCCACTTACTAGTTGTATGTCTTTGGGGTGGTGACTTAACTAAGTCTCAGTTTCCTCATTTGTGAGTCTGGAAACTTCTACCTCACGGAATTGCTGTGGAGATGAAAGACTGTCATGCGTGGGAAACATGTAGCAGTGTACCCGACATAGAAGTAGTGGATTAAATTTACCCACGGTTTTATTTTTACTAATTAAACGTCTTTAAAAGCACTGTGAAGGGATTCCATTTTTTTTTTTTAATTCTTAAATAAATGCCAGTCATAAAGATTTCAGAAGGGCAACTTTATTCTCCAGTTTCGCAGTTGTTTTGAGAGAGACAAGCAGTTTTTCCCTTAGCAAAATGGACTGAAAATTTAAGAAGTTTGGATTAATGCAATGACAAGAATCAAAAGAAATCAGTGCTGATTCTAGCTACATTTTTCTTATTTGCTGTGAGAATTGGGGCAAGTTAATTGCTGCAGTTGAAGTTCTTAATTTTAATGGAGAACCTGAGAAAAATAGTTGGGTTTGAATTTCAGCAGGAGAGATTTAGGTTAGATGTAAGAAGAACTTTCTAATTGTAAGGCTGCCAAACAGATAAGAGGGTCTCCTTTGTCACCACTCTGGAGACTTTTCTGGCTTTCTGAGGTTATTTCAGGGATCCTGGGAACCCATCTAGACGCAGCTTAAACCTGGACTTCACCCCTAATATGGCAACTTTGCTGGGTTTCTGACTGCCGCTCAGTGTTGGTTAGTCTTCCTGCTCACGCAGTAAGCCATTCTGGTACTTTTCCCCCTATTTAGACAAAGAGATGAGGACAGCATAGGATAGACAATACATATTTTAAATAATCGGTGAAATGATTGCAAAGGTTCCCAAAAGAGATGATAAAACTCTTTAACGCTTTGTACAGCTTTTTGGGCAAGAAGGCATGTTGAGTGGGAGGAAGGTTAACATAGCCTTGTTTCTGGTAGGATGTGCTAGTTGAGTCTTTTAAGTTTCTATAAAACCAGGAACTATACTGTGATTTCAGGTTTATCAAGAATAAGTAAGCTGATCATGTGAGAAGTGACCAGTAGTTCTCTTGAGTTGTCTTTAGGAGGTTAAAAGATTTATTTTTGGCTTTAGCTTTGTTGAACTAGTTGAGTCTGATCATAAAGGGTAGGAGTGATGTTAGAACAAGAGAACCATAGTCCGGGAGTCAGACAGGGTTCAGATCCCAGCTCTGCCACTTTTTAATCGAGGGGCCTCTGGCAACTAACTTAACTTCTTGGAGCCTCAGTTACTCAATTGTTAAATGGGGAAATAGTACCTACCTCATACAGTTGTTGTGAAGACTAAGTGAGGTAATGCACACAGTATTGTCTGGCACAGAGAAGGTAAGGTGCTTAGTGAATAGTAGCCATGATGATGAGAGGATTGATAGTGACAATAAGGACATTGGTTAATTGCTTCCCAGAGAATCATTATCTATGAGGGGAAGTTTTCTGCTGAAGAGTAAATTGGCATGATTTTAAAACAGAATTATAGGGGCGCCTGGGTGGTTCAGTCGGTTAAGCGTCCGACTTCGGCTCAGGTCATGATCTCATGGTCTGTGAGTTCAGGCCCCGTGTCGGGCTCTGTGCTGACAGCGCAGAGCCTGGAGCCTGCTTCGGATTCTGTGTCTCCCTCTCTCTCTGACCCTCCCCCGTTCATTCTCTGTGTCTCTCTGTCTCAAAAATAAACATTAAAAAAAAATTAAAAAAAAAATAAACAGAATTATAGGGGTGCCTGGGTGGCTCGGTTACGTGTCCAACTTCGGCTCAGGTCGTGATCTCATGGTCTGTGAGTTCGAGCCCCGCATCAGGCTCTATGCTGACAGCTCAGAGCCTGGAGCCTGCTTCAGATTCTGTGTCTCCCTGTCTCTCCACCCATATCCCACTTGTATTTTTTTTTTCTCTCTCTCTCTCAAAAATAAACATTAAAAAAAAAAAAAAAGAAATTATATGTGCTGGTCTAAATAAATAGGGCCTAAACAATAGGGTCTTAATGTAACATCCCAATAACAGAAATCTTACTTAGTTTGGAAAACTGTTTCTACTTTACATTGTCAACCTTTGAGTCGTCTGACAGCTTTGATTTGATCTTATTGATTTATAGGAAGGTATCCTGCTTCTAATATAATAACTATAGTTCCTGCATGAATTAAAGCCTGCTTTAACTTATTTCTTAAGTTGTATAAACTGAAATTATTTAAATATTGGCTTTAAGGTATAATTTAAGCTATTAAAATAGCTCAAAGTGAGCTTTGATAATTATATTGTTAAAATATAGTTTGACACTGTTAAAGAGTGAATTTTTCAATACAAGATAGGGCAAGGAACTTAAATCAGACAGCTTATAAAAGAAGTAATAATTATTTAAAAATATGAAAATATGCTTAAGTCATTTTAGTCAAAGAAATATATAAGCAAAAGTAAAATTTTCTTTAAACCTATCAGGCTGGCAAAGATTAAAAAGATGGACAGTGCCCAGTGTTGGCTCTCTCATATATTAGACATCTGTTTGTCTAAATGTAGGTGGTCAATTGGCCCTGTCTCTGGAAAGGACTCTTGCATGTGTATCAAAATTTAAAATGTGAATATTCTTTGACTCAGCAATTGCATGTCTAGAAGAATATAATAAAGAAATTAGAGAAAAAATGCACAATCTGTGATCGACTACGTTCACTGTGGTATTGCTAACAATACCTCCCCAAAATGGGAGCCATCTAAACGTCTGTTAATGGACATTGGCTCAAAACTATGGCACTACAGAAAATGGAGTGTGCTATGCTAAGTTCAAATCCTAGTTCCACCACAGTTAGCTGTATGATCTTGGGCAAGTTATTTAATACAGTTCAGTCTTTTCTTTCTTCCTAATATGTAGGAGTATTAATGGCACATCCTTTTTAGGGTTCATATGAGGGTTAAGTGAGATGATACACAAAAAGCACAGTGTCTAGCACAAAACAACTCATTGTATGTTGGAAAATGTTATTACCGTATGCTTCTTAAAAAAGGTAAAGTGTATCTGTTTATATTAAGACAGTAAGGGAAAAAGCAAGTTACAAAACAGTTTATATGAGCCATTTTGTAGTAAAACCATATATATGTGTGTGTGTGTGTGTTTGTGTGCATTAAAATTTGGGAACATCATAACAACAGTTGACATTTAATGGGCACCTGACTGAGGCTCAGGCACTCTTCAGTACTTTTACATATATCATATATCCGTCAACCACTTTATTAAAATTCGTTATTTAATTAAAATTAAAATAAGTGCTTGGAACAATACCTACACTTTGTAAAGTACTTAATAAACACTAGTTTTCAATTCTCACATGCTGTTATTATCTGTGTTTTGTAGATAAGGACACTGACACCCTGAGAGCTCTCAGAGTTCATAAGTGACAGAGCCAGAATTTAAATCCAGGCAGTGTAATGCCAATCTGTTACCCAGCAGTTAAAACTGGATATTATGGGAGGTAGGAATGTGAGGTCACTTTCATGTTGCAATTTATATACTTCTGGATATTTTCACATTTTTACAGGAAATGTTTTACTTTCATAAATAGAAAAAAGATATTTCCAGTTTGAGAAGAAAAGAAGTATATTTTTATATTTTAGAAACCTTATTTCATGTTATAGAATACCTACGGCAGATTCCAGACTTCTGAATATATGTCCACTTAGGTATGCCTTCAGGCTCAGGTGTCAGGGACGAGGAGTGCCCGTGATTCCATAGGGTATAACAGATTTTGAAAACCTCACTTTGGGGAATAGTTTTACAAGGAAATAATTATAGATAGAGGTAGGGTTCAGGCTAAATTTAGATCACTTAATAGTGGTTAACTTCTGTCATCGAAATCCTAATCGCTTTCAAGAAAGCTTTAGTCATAATATTTTGGTTTTTTAGAAAGTTTGCAGTAAAAAATGTCATTCTTCAGTCATCCAAAAAGCAGGCAGAAACCAGTGATTTGATCCACAGATCTGTAGTCATAAGATAGTGAGCAGTGATTTAGTGTTGGACATGGACATCGGCATTAGAGTTAATAGATACCGTGTAGTCTGGGACTTGGCCCCGGCTGTCAGTGTTCAGACAGCCAGCTTCTCTGCAGGGTAATTCAGAGTCCTAGACCCACCACCACGCTCTGTGGACTCTCGGCTAGATGGGGAGCTCCACCTGAAGGTCGTGTAGCTGGTGCTAGTCCAGGCTTTTCCACCAGATAGCCATGTGACCGTGGGCTGTGCTTGTGTAAAATGAGGGAGATGGGCTGGATCACATAGCTTCTGTTTTCAAGTTCTGGGGTTCTAACAGTCTTGCACGTTGGTGAACTAAATTTGCCACCTTAGACCTTATGTGATGAAGTCTAGAAAATGCTGAACAGAATTGAACTCCTACACTGATTTATGGGAGGATTTGCCTGTACACTCACTTGAATTACAGGAAATCCTTGATGACAGCTAACTATACAATTTGCTTTTTATTCCATTTTAGGCATTTTCCCCCTTCTCCTATATTTATTTTCCAAATAAAATCAGGATTGTGTTTTAAAGATCTCAAGTTGGAGGCACTTGGGTGGCTCATTCAGTTAAGTGTCTGACTTCGGCTCAGGTCGTGATCTTGTGTTTGTGGGTTTGAGCCCCGCGTTGGGCTCTATGCTGACAGCTCAGAGCCTGGAGCCTGCTTCAGATTTTGTGTGTCCCTCTCTCTCTGCCCCTCCCCAACTCACTTTCTGTCCGTGTCTCTCTCTCTCTCTCTCTCAAAAATAAACATTAAAAAATTAAAAAAAAAATAAAGATCCCAAGTCAATAAAATGGTCTGACCCTGTTTGATAGTTAGATAATCAACTGTTCAGGTATTAATTACTAAATTAGTTAATGAAATACAGGTCAATAGCACTAAAAATGTTTTTTTCTGCTTTAGAGATTTTTGTACTCTGGTGTCTTAAATGGGGTGGATGCCTTCTGGGTTTTCTCACGGTTGCAGAAAGCAAGTCATACTTAACACAGTATCTGAATCTTATGAGTCACATGGTAAGTCTGCTTTTAGCTGGGGGCAGTTTTCGTTGGTCACTTGTGATGGTCAAAAGGCCTCTTGGGAGAGTTTAAATGACTCAAAATAACTAAAAGTACCTCAGAGCTACTTACATCTTAAAACTGTAAGCTCAGTGATACCATGTTTTATTTTTAGTCTAATCCAGTTTTTGCCCTCAAAAAGCACTGCTGCTTCTTGCTCTTATGTTAAATTAGTCTGATCTCTTTCAGTGAATGGTTGTCATTTGACAAGGAGCAGCAAACAAAATAATACAGTAATGATTTTAAAACTAAAAGTAAGGCATCTAAAAGAAACTGGCACAGTGGAGGAATCCACATCCCTCCTGAGCCTGTTGAGTGATGCGGCTGCTTTGCATATTTTTGAGTGTATGGGAAAATTAAACTAGGAGTTTATATTTTTAATTAAAGTCACGTTTGGGAAGTTTGTATTTTACATCCTCACCTACACTTAAGCCTGTTTTCAAGTTTCATTTTGGGTAAATGTCAGTCTGTTCCTGTCTCTGTCTCTCATTCCCGTTCTGATTCCTGTTAGAAGCTTCCTTTTAAGAAAGTGAAAGATGGGAGTTCAGAGATCAGCTCTTACAGTCGGGCCACTGAGTGACGCAAGTGTTTGGGCTGCTCCCCAAATTTCCTTTACAGTGTATCGCACCGCCTGTCAGCACTTGTCGTTTTCCTGCGTCGTCCCTTTAGTTTTCTCTGGTCCTACCAGACCTTCACCTTTCAGCACAAACTAGGCATTTTTGGTTGTTCTGGTGTGTTGAATCAGGCTGTGCGTCCTTTAAAAAAGGAGTAAAGGGGAGTGGGCACCTTTAAAGCCAGAGCATTCATTTTGTCTCTTCTTAGAATCTTGGAGTAGCTCCCTTACCTGAAATAAGACTTGAAGTTAATTTAGGGGAGATTTGTGCTGCTCTGCTTTTTGATTCTGTGATGGGCCTTTGGAGTCCCCAGTACAAAAGCTGTGTAAGAAGAGAGTGACAAACAGTTTGAGCCCTTGTGAACATGCACAAGTAGGAGCCACTAAAAATCTGTTTTCCTAAAAAGTTAAGATGCGACTAGAAAACTTTTCAGAATTCTCATTAGCCTTGTGGTGTATGCTTAATTTTATTCCATGACTCAGACTCTTTTTGCTGTTCGTAGTCCTCCACTAAACCAGAAGTGAGAATTTGGTTCATAGGAAGAAACTGCCAAGTACAGTGGTACCTGGAAAACCACCTTCGTGGGCTGAAAAATTTGGGTTGATGCCCTTTTGCTGCTTCTGTGTCTACCCTCACACAATTACTCTTACATACTTTTTTTTTCTTATTATAAAAATCATTGGTTTTCCTTTATGGAAAAATTGGAATATTTAAAAAATGATAAAGCACAAAATTTAAATTATCCATAATTTCATGCCATAATTGACTCCCTTTTTCCTTTTTCTTGAGTTCATATATAACCTCTAGATAGAGTTTTGTATCCTATTTACTTAATATTATTTCTCATGTTAAATATTTGGGGGAAATTTTCTTCAGTGTTTCTGTGGTATTTCTTGCTATCATAATTCCATCAATCATTTCACCTAATTTAAATTTTTTTAAAGTTTATTTATTTTTGAGAGAGAGAGAGAGCGAGAGAGAGAGCATAAGTGGGGGAGAGGCAGAGAGAGAGGGAGACGCAGAATCTGAAGCAGGCTTCAGGCTCTGAGCTGTCAGCACAGAACCCGATGCAGGGCTCGAATCCATGAACCATGAGATCATGACCTGAGCAGAAGTCAGACACTTAACTGACCAGGGGCCACCCAGGTGCCCCTCATTTCACCTAATTTTAAACATTTGTTTTATTTGCTATTTTAAATAAGGCTTTGATTTAAAGACAACTCTATAAATTTTTGCTGCAGTTGTTATTACTTTGTTATAATAGATTCCTAAAGGTGAAATTATTATGTCAAAAAACTACAAAACTTAGTTTCTTAATACAAATTGCTATAGTCCCTACCAGAAAGTATTATATTCCTACCAATTAACATAAGCACAGGGAGTGATATCATCAAGTTAGTGACATAGATTGTCCCCAACTTCAGCCCCCCTCCAAGAAGACCAACTAGCAACTACCTGTAGACAGCACCATTATAAAAATCCCAGAACCCAGGGGTGAGGCTGTCTCACAGAGACTGAGAACAGCCACATGCTGTGACCTTATTGTCCCTCCCCCAGGCCGCACAGTGCGGCACAGTGCTGTACCGAGAAGGTCCCCCTGGGCCTATGGTTTTTCCAGTGGGTAAAAGGAGAGCCCATGGTTGACATCCAGCTCCTCCACCATTGTGGGATACATCTGGGGATGTCCACTCGGGGCTCACCTCACAGGGATCCTTGGGAAAGTCTGCAGGACTCTACTGCTAGGGATCAGATAGATAGAGAAGGGGGATGGCATTTACACCACCCAGTGCTCAGATCTTGATGGCCCACATTCCTGCTTACAGTGGTGCCTGAGCAGAGACCCCAGCCAGCTGCTCTGCCTATCTGCAGTGCCAGGACAGTGGCCTTGTTTATTAGGGATCTTAATGGACAGCTCTGCCTTATTTGGGTTCCTAGCCAACCATCCATACCAAGTGTGGGGCCTGTACTATGGCCCCAGCCATGCAGGGAAGCACATTCACAACCCTGCCCAACTGTTCAGTATAGTCTCCAGTCCCACCTAACCAAGAAACTAGGCCAAAGAATCTGTGCAGCCACAGGGCCTATCCTACAGCCCTACTTGGGCAGGGAGCCAAGCCAGAAGCCCTGTTAAGTATACTGTTAAGTGTAGCCTCTGTCACTGCATAATCAGGGAACAGTGAGCCTGGATAGCCTTGTAGCCCAGTCTATGGTACTACCCAGCTGCTGAGCCCACCCCACAGCCCTACCCTGCAAGAGAGCACAGCCTATGGCTCTGCCTGATTGTTGAACACAGCCTCCCCAGGCAGGGAGCCACCTGTCTAACTGGGAAGCATAGCCTGCAGCCCCACCTGATGCGGAAGCCTGGACAGCAGTCCTGTCCTTCTGCGGAGCACAGTCTCTAGCCCATCTAACTGCGGGACACAGATGGAGATCCCTCCCAACCAGAGAAGTCAGCCAGCAACCTTCTCAAACAGTGGAGCATGGCCAACAGCTTACCTGATGTGAAGTACAACCTGAGACCTTGCCCAACCTCAGGGCACAGCCTGCTGTCTCTTTGATTACAGAGCATAGCCAAAGGCCTTGTCCAACCACAAAGGCCTGTCTGCAGCCAACCTCAACATGGAGTTCAGCCAGCAGCCCATCCAGTCAGGAAACACAGCCTAAGACCCCACCCAAACAGGAGTGATTGCAGTGCCCAGACTATAGTCCTACTTAATCTAGGAGTCCAACCGTGGCACCACTATGCCAGGGAACACAACCTGTGACCACACTTGGCCAAAGGTAATTGTAGAATTCAGCCAGTGGCCCCACCTGGTCAGGGAGCCCTCTCATTGGCCACGCTTGAATATGGAACCCAGCCAACAGACTCAGGCAACCACAGAGCCCAGCTAGTAGCACGCACCCTAATGTCAGAGCGTGGGCCGCAGCCTCACCCAACTAGAGATCCTGATAGCAAGTCCTACCTGCCCATGGATACTACCAGCTGATCTGTCCAGTATCCCAAGCTGGGCTGACTGGTGAAGGTCTTTTCCTGCTGAACCTATAAAATCTGGGGAAAGAGACCAATTACCTAAATGGCAGATACCAACACAAGGAATCAAGGAACATGAAAAGAGATGCTTGGGTGGCTCAGTTGGTTGAACATCCAACTTTGGCTCAGGTCATGATCTCATGGTTTGTGAGTTTGAGTTCCACATTGAGACAGCTCCATTGTCAGTGCAGAGCCTGCTTGGGATTCTCTCTCTCACCCTGTCTCTCTACCCCTCCCCCACATGTACATTCTCTTTCTCTCTCTCTTTCAAAATAGACAAACTTAAAAAAAAAAAAAGGAATGTGAAGAATCAGGTAAACATGACACCACCAAATGACACTAATAAAACTCCCAAAAACTGACCCTGAAGAAATGGAGATCTGTGAACTATCTGATAAAGAATTCAGAATAATTCTCTTAAGTTCAGTGAGCGACAAGAATACACAGACACTTAGATGAAATTCAGAAAATAATGCACATACAAAATGAAAAGTTCAATGAAGTTTTTTGGTAGAAACTATTTTTTAAAAAACCCAGAAATCTTAGAGCTGAAGAATATAATGAACTGAAGAATTCAATTGAGAGCTTCAACAACAGACTTGACAAAGCAGGGGGAAAAAAAAGAATTAATGAATTGAAAGATAGGTTATTTAAAATTATCTATTCACAGAAGAAAACAAACGAAGAGTGAAGAAAGTCTTACAGGCTTATAGAACACAATAAAGAGATGCAAATATGTATTTTGAATCTGTATATTATTATGAATGCCCAGAAGAAGAGAAAGGGAGAGAAGTGCATTTAAAGCAAGAGTGGCAAAAAACTCCCCAAACTTGGGGAGAGAAATGGATATCAGATTCAGGAGGTGCAATGAATCTCAAATAGGTTGAACCCTGAAAGGGCTACCAAGACACAGTAATTATTTGATCAAAAGTCAGAGAAAAAGGGAATTTTGAAAGCAGGAAGAGAAAAACAAAAACAACTTGTCAGTACAGGGATGTTCTCATAAGACTATATGTGGCTTTCTCAAAAGAAACTTTGCAGTCCAGAAGTCAATGGGATGATATATTCAAAATATTGTAAGAAAAAAACCTGTCAACCAAGAATCCTATATGCCCTAAAACTGTCCTTTACAAATGAAGGAGAGATAAAGATTTCCCCAAATCAACAAAAGCAATGCCTGCCCCTAGATCTAATTTACAAGAAATGTTAAAGTTACATTCTTCAAGCAGAAGTGAAAGGATGTTAATTAACATCATAAAAACATACAAATGTGTAAAACTCACTGGCCACATTCTTAAATGTTAGAAAATAAACACTGTAAAAATAAGCATAACTACAATAATTGTTAGTGTTATTGTTAAATTTGTTACTAGCTTCAAATCGGGTGTTATAAGCCTCCAGATAACCACAACCACAAAGAAAAACCTATAGTAGAAACACAAAAGGTTATGATAAAGGAGTCAGAGTATATTACCACAAAAAAAGGGTCATCATTCATAAAACAAGATAGCCAGAGAGGGGGCAAAGAACAAGGGATCTACAAAACAAAACAATTAACATATGGCAATATTAAGTCCTTACCTATCATTAATTAACTTAAACATAAATGGAATAAATTCTCCAATAAAAAGACACAGAATGACTGAATGGATTAGAAAGACAAGATCCAATGATGCACTGCCTACAAGAGACTCATTTAAACTTTAAGGACACACACAGACTGTAAATGAAGGGTTGGAAAAAGATATTTCAAGCAAATGGTAATCAAAAGAAAACAGGGGCAGCTATGCTTAAATCAGACAAAATAGGCTTTAAACTAAAAATGGTCAGAAGAGACAAAGTCATTATGTAATGATAAAAGGATTAATTAATTGATAATATATAACAATAGTAAATAATTATGCACCCAACATCAGAGCACCTAATCTATAAAGCAAATATTAACAGAACTAAAGGGAAATAAATAGCTATGCAATAATAGTTGGGAACTTTAATACCTCCTCTTAGTAATGGATAGATCATCCAGACAGAGAATCAATAAGCAAATAGTAGATATGAATAACATTAGAGCAAATGGACCTAACGGACAAAAACAAAAAACACTCACAACATATGTCTTAACAAATTGAAGAAGATTGGAATTATATCAAGTATCTTTCTGACCACAGTAATATGAAACTAGAAATCAGTGAACAGGAGGAAAGCTGGAAATTTCACAAATATATGAAAATTAAACAACACACTCATAGACAACAAATGTGTCAAAGTAGAAATCAAAAGAAAACAATTTTTAAATATGAAACAACTGAAAATGGAAACCCAACATACTAAAACTTATGGGATGCAGCAAAGGAAGTTCTAAGAAGTTTATAGTGATAAATGCATCCACTAAGAAAAAAAGAAAGATCTCAAATATCATAGCTTTACAACTCAAGGAACTACAAAAAGAAGAACAAACTAAGCCCAAAGTTAGCAGAAGGAAGGAAATAACACCAGAGCAGAAATAAATGAAGTACAGAATAGGAAAACAATAGAAAAGTTTAACAAAACTGTTGGTTGGTTCTTTGGAAAGGTACACAAAAGTGTGAAACCTTTAGCTAGACTAACCAAGAAAAAAGAGTGGATATTCAAATAATATTAGAAAAGAAAGAGAAGATATTACAGCTGATATTATAGAAGTACAAAGGATTGGGGGCGCCTGGGTGGCTCAGTCGGTTAAGCGTCCGACTTCGGCTCAGGTCACGATCTCGCGGTCCGTGAGTTCGAGCCCCGCGTCGGGCTCTGGGCTGATGGCTCAGAGCCTGGAGCCTGTTTCAGATTCTGTGTCTCCCTCTCTCTCTGACCCTCCCCCGTTCATGCTCTGTCTCTCTCTGTCTCAAAAATAAATACACGTTAAAAAAAAAATTAAAAAAAAAAAGAAGTACAAAGGATCATGAGAGACTATAGTGAATAATTAAACACCAAAAAAGTGGACAACCTTAGAAGAAATGGATGAATTCCTGTAAACATACAATCTACCAAGTCCAAATCCGGAAGAAATAGAAAATCTGGCCAGACTGATAACAAGGAAGAAGATTGAATCAGTAATCAAAAATCTCCCAACAAAGAAAAGCCTAGGACAGAGGTTAATATCCGAAATATACAAGGAACTCATGTAATTCAGTATCAAGAAAAGTAAATAATATGATTAAAAATGGACAAAAGGCTTGAAGATATTCTTTGGAAGTGAGGTATTACTTTACACCTGTTAGAATGGGTATTATCAAGAGGTGACAAGTATTGGTGAGGATGTGGAAGAATAGAAACTCTTATACATTGTTGGTTGGAAATATAAATTCATATGGAGGTCCCCCCAAAGTTAAAAATAGAACTATTATATGATCCAGTAATTTCATTTTTAGGTATCTGCAAATGAAGTGAAATCATTGTCTCAAAGAGATAGCCACACCCCTCTGTTCATTGCAGCATTAGTCACAATAACCAAGACATGGAAGCAACCTAAGTGTCTACTGATAGATGACTGAATAAAGAAAATGTGGTATTTCGATATAATGGAATATCAATCAGCCATAAAAAAAGGACATCCTGACATTTGTGACATGGATGGACCTGGAGGACATTATGCTAAGTGAAATAAGTCAGAAAGAAAAAGACAGATACTGTATATCACTTCTATGTGGAACCTAAAAAAATATTGAACTAGAAATAGATTGGCTGTTGCTGTGGGTTCAGGGGTGGGGCAGTTGGAGGAGGAATGAGGAAAGGTGGTCAAAGTGTACAAAATGTAAATTATAAATTCTGGTGATGTTCTGTACAGCAAGGTAACTATAGTTAACAATACTGTTTTGTATATTTGAAGGTTGCCAAGAGAGTAAATCCTAAAAATTCTCACCACACACAGAAAAATTATAACTATATGATTTGATGGATACCTAACCTTATTGTAATTATTTTATGATGTATGTATATGTCAAATCATTACTTGGTACATCTTAACATTATGCAGTGTCAATTACATCTCAGTAAAGCTGGAAGAATCCACACAAACAAGCATAGATGGTATATGAGAAAGTCATCTCATGGTAGCCTGGACCAGGAGGGTTTGCCCCTCTAAATTATGGCTTTTTTCATAGAGGGAATATATACATTATTTTAAAGTTTCCATGTCTGATTTACTTGGGAAAATTGAACATTTTCCAGAAGTTAGCTATTTTTATTTATATATTGTCAATCAGTATTATTCATTCATTATTAGGGTTCTTATTTTCTTTTTACAACTTTAATATTTAAAAAGCTGTTATATGGTTTTCGTACATTTTAAGAAATGAATTTATTTTTAGCATATAACTTTATACTTCAGTATACTTTTAATACACATTGTTATTTTGCAGTTTTTCCCCCAAATACTGTCCTTTAAATCTTGTTTGATACCATATATGTATATTCTAAATTTTTGTATAATGATGCCTGGCACGATTTTTATTGTGATTTCTTTTGAATACATTTCTTATCAGTTCAAAGATCAGACAGTTACTCATCTGTATTTTCTTGTAATTTTTTTGAAGTTTATTCTTTTTACTTTATTTCCTGTTGGTTTTTTTTTTTTTCCTTTTTAGTTTTTATGTTTGCCCTTTTGAACCATTTGAAATGTATTTTGCCCTTTGGAATGGAATGAACATCTGACTTGCTTAAATAGATAACCAGTTATTTCAACACCATTAATTGAATAATTCTTCCCTTCCTTCCACAGTCTATGATTAGATTTCCTCATGAAAAGGCCAATCTTTTTTTTTTTTTTTTAATCACGGGATTCTTAGGTATTTTATGGATGTTGTTCTTTATCTAACCCTTCTCCTTGCTACTTTTGTGAACAGGATTATTTTTCATTTCTAAATGTAAATCTTTAGAATTATCATTTTAGGGGTGCCTGGCTCAGTCAGTTGAGTGTCTGACTTGGGCTTGGGTCATGATCTCACAGTTCGTGGGTTCAAGCCCTGCGTTGGGCTCTATGCTGAGGGCTTGGAGCCTGGAACGTGCTTCAGATTCTGTGTCTCCCTCTCTCTCTTCCCTTCCCCTGCTGCACTCTGTCTCTCTCTCAAAAATAAACATTAAAAAAATTTTTAATTATCATTTTAAAGCATAAATTTTGGGGTGCCTGGCTGGCTCAGTGGTTAAGTATCCAACTCTTCATCTCAGCTCAGGTCTTGATCTCAGGGTCATGAGTTCAAGTGCCATGTTGGGCTCTGTGCTAGGCATGGAGCCTACTTAAAAAAGAAAAAAAAAAAAGCACAAATTTTAAACTGAGTCTGGTAACAACTTAGAATCAGACGAACTTATTTTCTTTCCCTACCCAGTTAGCTCTTCTTATAGTTCCTATTCTTATTGATGATATCACCATTTACCCACTTATCCAAATCTGAAACCCAGAAGTAATTATAGATTTCAGTCTTTCCAGCTAAATATCTGAGCCTCTACTATCTTAAATTAGGCCCTCATTGTTTTATACTAAGCCAAAGATTGTAATTTCAAATGCTTACCAGAAGCAAGTAGGTAATAAGATGGGTGAAGGATGCTGGGCATAAGGGAGTAGACATTTGGTGGGCTTTGGCACTATGCCCTGTCTTGCAAGGGGGCTGCTGCTTCTCTGTTCCAGGCAGTAATGTGGGCTCATATTTGACCAATCTGATTTTTCAAGAAGAACCAGAAATCTGAGTTCTTATGTGAAATCTTCTAAGTCACAGTGCAAACCAAACAAAATATGACCAGAGCCACAGTTTGTAACCCATGACTGTTACTGAGTCCCCCTAACCTGATTTATATTCCTTCCATGTAATCTCCTCCCAGACTTTTTGCCAACCTCCCTGTACCAGCACAATCACGTGAAGTACCAGTCAGATGGGACTTCAGAGGTGGTTATGTAACCCAACTGACATGAGTTTGCTCCTTGGTGACTTACAGATAGAAACTACAGTGGGTGGACTTGTCATACAAAGTAACTATATTTGCAGCAAATAAAGAGACCATGGGGGAATAATGTCCAAAGCTGTGATTCCCCAGGCAAGAGTGAATGAGTTCCTTTTATTTAGGATTAGGGTGAATATTTAGAAAGGGAACCCTTGTCATCGCATGTGAAGTGGGCATAAGGTCACACATGTGCCTCAAGGAAACATGCCTAGACATGCATTATAGGTTCTGTTAGTGAGGCTTGTGCTCCTCCTCGGTGGAGAATTTAGCATTACAGTGAGGTAGAGGTCACTGTCGGTCACCGCATGGTCCAACTGCGCAGGTGTAAGCCAGTGGTTAAGCTCAAACTGGTCTGGGCCTCCGAAGTTCTTCCCCCTGGCAGTCGTTATAGCTTGAGGGGTAGTTTTGGTTTCCATCAATGGATGCTGTGCCCTTTGGCTCCTTTGCCTGAGTGAGGAGATAGCTGGAAAGAACTTAAGGAAAATGTGGGACAAAGGTGGGTGGGCACATGCAGGTGGGCAGTAAAGGTCAGGTCTTAGGGTCTTGTTGCTGACAGGAGGATTAACTGCATCAAAACAAGGAACATTCTTAGAAGAGTTCTTGCTACTTGGGTAAGCACTGAGTAGTGTTGTTTGTTGGCTGTCACTTTTCACTTAGTTAAAAGCCCATTTGTGCTTAGGGTAAATTTTAACATGGCAAAAAGGTATTTTATCATGACTTCTAGCTGTCCTTCCCCCTTCATCTCCTGCTATTTCACTGAATATACTCAAGCCATCCTGTGTACTCACGTGTGTCGGTCTTTTTGGTGCCCTTCCACCTCTCCCTCCGCTGCCCTGTCCCTCTGACTTGTGAACCCTTACTCCTCCCCACTCACCCCAAGTTGCAGTTCAAGTATCTCCTCCTCTGTTAAACCTCTGACTACTCTTAAACCCTTGCAGAGCCAACTTCTCCCTTCTTTGTGTCCCTGTAAGATCATGAATAGGGCAGGGACTCTATTTTTATCCTTCTTCGTATTCTCAGTAATCCGTGCAGTGCTGGCATATAGTGTAAATTTGCAGTAAATGTTAGCTGGAAAGACTACAACTAGTAAAATTTAGTGCTGGGCCTGGAATCCTCACCTGAGTGAATTTCTTGCTCTTCAGGTTATACTGCCCAGAGAAAAGAAGCTGTGGCTCCTGTGTCTTTAGGGACCTGGTATATGCGGTATCCAATCTGTTGTAGCCTGGGGCTTTTTGGTCGCAACTAAATGAGTGTAGAAACAATTGTACACTATAAAGCAATACAGTAGCGTTAAGGATACTCTTTCCTCTGATATGTAGTATGTGGCAACTAGGGTGAAACCCCCAGTTAAATAGTATGTTTTGCCAGTCAGGTAAAGCAGTTCTGTTTTCCTACTTTAGAAGCTTGATGGTAAATGGTTGGAGACACCACATCTATTTATAAGTAGCCTGAGTGCCAGATTTGTTATCTCCTTTCCCCAGGCTTGATAAACGAAAGAATGTTGGACTTAACTATTGGTAGTGTCTCCATTAATGAATAGGGGAGTCTGGAGAAAACACGTGAACAGGAAATTCAAGGGCACCTAGTGTTGTTTTTATCAGTCCAGGAATTGTAGACTTGCAAATTGTATCCTGTTCTTTTTCTGAGGAAAGAAAGAGCTTTAGTAATAGACAAAGAACAGTGTTAAATCCATTAGAGGAATAAATTTGCAATATAATAAGTGCCACTCATCTAGATCATTCTTTGTAATAATTTGGTCACTTCTGTTCTTGGTTTTGTTTAATTTGGAATTTTTAAAGCCTATTTTGTCTGGCTGGAAGGAAAGAATTTTTTCTTCTTTTTAAGGCTACTTTTTAAAAGATATTATTTAATCGAGATCAGGGGTGGGATATTTGCTTTTTCTGTAATTGTATCCCTCAAGTAGGATTTGTTTCTGAACGTTAACATAACACTAATGATTCTGTAGTTTTTAATCCAAAGGAAACTATTATATGTGAAAATATAATTTAAAATCCATTAGAGTTGAGTTGTTATCATCATTTACTGAATGCCTACTGTGTGCTCAATACTTTGCCAGTTGTTGAGTAGACACAGGTTTTGCTCTGCTTTGGTTTTTAAACAAAGTATACATATTTGCAGGTATGTATGTATAACTAGAATGGAAAGTATTAATCATGATCAAATTATATAGTTTGTGTGTGTGTGTGTGTGTGTGTGTGTGTGTGTATACACATACACATACATTCCATACATACGGAACTTGTTTTTCATTACTTGGTATCCACCTTTGGGTTTTGGAGTTAAATTCATTACATCTTTTTTTTTTTTTTTTTAATTTTTTTTAACATTTATTTTTGAGAGAGAAAGACAAAGTGCGAATGGGGGAGGGGCGGAGAGAGAGCGGGAGACAGAGAATCTGAAGCAGGCTCCAGACAGCAGAGCTGTCAGCACAGAACCCGATGCGGGCTGAAACCCACGAACTGTGAGATCATGACCTGAGCCAAAGTCAGACGCTTAACCAACTGAGCCACCCAGGTGCTGCCGTGCCATGTGACTTTTCTAAGCTTCAGTTCTTTACCTTGCAGGGCTGTTGTAAGGAGGAAATGCAGTCATGCATAGAAAGTGCCACTCTCTTGAATCCTCTGGAGGAAAAGGGGAGAAATCAGTGAATAAAATATCACAAAATTCCTGATAGGCACGACCATTCAGTGTATGTGAGTTGCCTTTGTTTATCGTGCAAAGCTAATTTGATTTGCTGTAGGCTGTGAAGAGACATGAATGATTTTAAACAAGTGACACAATCAACTTCTTGTTCTAAAAATCTTTAGAGTAGTCCACAGAGGAACAAGTTTGTGAGGCTAAAATAATAATGTTGTATTTGGACATAATGACTTTAAGACTCTTGTAGTACCTTGAGATGTAAAACCAATAAGAGGGCAGTGGAACTAGGAATTTGTCATAGTTAAACTTACTATTAACCTGCACTTGACTTGATTGATGTTGAAGAACAAGAAAGGTCTTTTGGTCCATTCCATTATCCCTGGAGTCTACTGCAGTTCAAATCCATACACAGAGGTCTGTATCTTCATGTAATTAGGGAGAGGTGGGTGTTGGGGTATAGGTTGGGGGAATACTTCCCAGCTAACAGTGCAATGTTGGATGCTCACTGTTGGCAGTCTGCATCTTCTCTAGGTCTGTTATGATCTCCATCCAGATCAGCAAAAACCTCCTTAATGCATGGAACCATCCTAGTCTTTTTTGGTCCAGATGTAGACTGTAGTAGGCAAGTTTCTTATGGTCGGTACCACCCACTGGTAGCAGCCATCACAGTTCAGTCTGTGCCCCCTGTGAAGCAGTCATTTTGCTACATTCCTTATCTTGTCTAATTGTCCAATTATCTTCTTCAAACCAGTACTATGTTTGGCTTGCCTGGTGGTTTTTCAAAGATGGCACTTGAGTGACTAAGTAGACCACAAGGCCCAGTTAAGGCCACAGAACATCCCTATTGTCACCTGGCTTGATTCATACATTTCTGTTTTCTGCCTGGTTCAAATGAGTATCATTTGAAAATGAAATGGACCTTATAGTCTGGAGACGTATACTGGACCTTGTTATAGAGCTATTTGAAATGACATAGAATTCAGAATGAAATAGGGCACCCTGGACTCCATCCAAAGGGGGCTTGTTTTGAAAAGTTGTTTTCCCATAAAACATATACATAAGAATTACTTCAGACTGATTTTGTGTGCATATTTGATCCACTGCTTCATGTTTCATAGAATTTATATTCTAGAAGTTGCTTCTTACTATTTAGCTGAACTACATTCACTCTTAGGAGACTTAACATTGAGTGCAGGCATATGTATTAGCCAAATCTTGTGGATTTTTTTTGCAGTGATCAATAAAACAACAACAAAATACATCGAACCTTTCTTGTTCTGAATGCTTGTTGACTACAGCCTTTTGTATAAAATGTGTCCATGTTGTGTGTGGATTGGTGCTTCCTTACTCTTATTCATCCCTGGTTTTGCCAACACAAAATTAATTTCTATTGCTTTGGGAATAGTGTATCTTCCTCTTTCTTTACTAGCACTGTCTTCTTTATAATGTGGAAAACTTGGACGTTTTAACTGTTACGGTAAAGTTTTGCTTCGTAGGAATTAAACCGTCTCCAGAGTTTACTATGAGGGATAGAAAGTGTTTTTCTACTGAACAATTTGTGTTTATATGTTGTTTCAGTGTCTGTTACTATGGCAATGACGGCAGGGACTGCAGCCTCCTTTCCTATGAGCAACCATACCCGGGAAAGAGTGACTGTGGCCAAGCTCACGTTGGAGAATTTTTACAGCAATCTAATTTTACAGCATGAAGAGAGAGAGACCAGGTATAGTAAAGGCTAATCAGAATTTTCTGTTTGGTTTAAGAAGCTCTTATGCTGCAAGTGGAGTGTAAACACATTGTCCATTAATAATATGAATATTGTGGGTCCCTGTATGCTGTTTTTAGGTTTCCTCTACTGACAGTGCCTCTAATTATCTTAACAGAATGGTTTCTTGTCCTCTGCACCCATATCCTTCTATCACATGTCAATGATATTTTAAATAAAACATTCCCAGCTGTGAAATTATAATATATCCTTATACTGTAGGAATAATTAATTCTAATCCAAAAGCATGTATAGTGGGAATGAGGGTGGAAGAATAAAAACATTAATGACGTGTTATTCTGCCTTCAGAAAACTCTATTAAGGCAGGTAATGCACATAAATATTACATGACAGTGAGAAGCATCACTAAGAGAAGGTCAAAGAAGGCAGAGATTGCTTTTGAGTAAAGCAACTGGGAGGGCTTCATAAATGGTGGTGGCATTTATCAGAGCTCTTAAGGAAAGTATTAATCATACATGCAGAAAAGGGAGAAGGAAGAGATAAAAAAGCAGGAGGAAGGATATTACAGACAGAAGAAATCACCCTCAGTGCTGGGTCAAGCAAGAGTCAGTTTAGCTCATGCTGGATTTCAGCATTTCCTGGGACCCTTGACTGCTTTGTGAATGTAGATATCCTCATGGGAGTAGAGAGCCTTGAAGATTTTTGAACAGAATCAGTGATCATGGGTGTTTCTCTAGAGGAGTACTTTAGTTGTGATGTACAGAATGGATTGTGGGTAGAGAGAGAAGGAACAGGAAAGGCTAATGATGTAGTCCCAGCATGTGGAAAGGAGGCTTGAATTAGGATCATGACAACAACAGTAGAATAGAATTTAGAAGTGAGAAAGATTGACAGAAGTGGTGACTAGCCAGAGACGAAATGTCAGATAGGTCTAACTACATATCAGACAAGCTGAACAGAGAATTGAACTAGAAAATAAAACTTCAATAATTATTCAGAAGTCAACTGGAGACACAGAGTAGGAACATATGAAGGAGAGTTAAATATGGAGCAGAGTGAGGAAAGCTAACGTATCTTTAACCAAAGTTCCTAAAGGAGGAGAAGAAAGGGGTTGGAGCAGAGGCAGGTTAAACTAAGAGTTCACCATTGGCAGAACTTCCAGAAGATTCAATTTAGGCTGAAGGAAGGTGATCACAAACAGAGCTAAATATAAATGTGTGGATAAATCTCAACACAAATTGTATGAAGACAAAAACAATGATGATAAAGTCTTATACATTTTTTTTAAGTAGATTAAAATATTTCCCAATGATAGGCTCTCAGGAGGGAAGTCAGTGGAATTAAAGTGTTGCTAGAGATCTGTGTATCTCCATGATAGAGATACGACATACAGAGGAGTAAAGATTGATTCATTTCAGACTAACAGAGTTTGTAACTTCCAAACTAATGAAAGGAAAATAATGAAATGAGGAAAACAAAACCCCAATTGAAAATAAGGCGAGGGAAAAAGCAAAGCTGAAACGCCAAAAAGTCGACACAAATAGAGACCACGCAATCAGTTAGAAACGAATGCAAACGTATGAGTAATTACATTAACTGTAAATACAATGAAAGTCTCTGGAAATGATCCAGTCGCCAAGGAGAGTAAACGAAGTAGAAGAGAACCAGGGAAAGAAAGACTACTTTTTTAGGAAGCAGACACTTAAGTTATGCATCAGAATTTTGAAGGCTTGTTGTCTTTTCTTCATGAAATCTTTGAGTAATTCAGTTTTGCCCTCTATTTCCAAACAAAGGAAAGTAAAAATAAAAGTATCTGCTGTAACTTAAAAAAAAAAAAGGCAGTCACAGCTTGGTGCCATGGAAGTCATATTAAACAGTTAGCTTGTATTTATTAAAAGCTTGGACTTTAGGATTACATGTGATAAATTTTTAAGGCTTAACTAACTGGATAAATACATAAGCCAAATAGAGTACCAATCAGAACAAAACATCAGAGCATTTAGGAAGAAAACTATTTTCTTTGAAAGGTGCACAGGAAGTCACAGGTCTTCACGTTTAGATATGGTGGAAACGTACAAAGGCTACTGCCTCTCTGTCCAGAGTCAGGGATAATTTCATGAAAAGTTGGTTTTGGCAAGGATTGAGGAAAGGGGACAGTAGAGATGTGACAGAAGAGTGAAGTTGCTTGTATATTGATAGGCCGTCCCAGATGAATGGTCCCTTACACTGTGGATTCTCTCTACAGAGGAGAAAGCTCAAAATCATTCAGCAAGCAGCCTTGCAGCACCCAGAGAGGCATGGTAGCAGGCACAGAGCTTATTCCATTCTAAGGGTTGGGCTTAGAAGAACAGTGTGTAAATAAAAGATTAAAATCAGTATGATAAGCACCAAGATGTCTATTACAAATGTTGACGAAGTAGGCAGAGAACATGTCATTACGTGTCGTTGCCATTGGGGTGCTGATCTATGAACAGGCTTTAGATATTTTTGTTATGAATTTTCCATAAGAATGGTGGGTTAGGAAAGTGCCTACCTTCAGACATATTATCGTAAAGGACAAATACTAAAAAATGTATTTGATGATTTCAATCCTCAACCCTTAGATACTCTCCCATGTAGTTAAATCCTGGAAAGTCAGTCCTATTCTAACATAGTCCAACACCAATTAGGAAGAGTACTCTCAGGTTCATATTCAGGAAAAACCAATATGATAGAAATAAAATGCTTAATATTCTGTTGGAAATGAGCTGCAAAATTTGTATCAGAGCCATCTCCCTAGTTCCTAGTGACTTAATTCATCCAGTCATCCCGCCTTCCTCCCCATCCCCACAGTGCTTAGTTTAACTTACTTCAGTGGTGTCATTTAAAAATAATGAGTACCTGAACTTGACTATACCTAGAAAAGCAAATCTTCTGGTGGTTAGTGGGTTTTTTTATGTACATATATGACTCCAGTTTTCAAAGAATTAGAATAAAATACACTCAATTGCATTGAACATTTTTCTTGATTAGGAAATCAAGCTTAGACTTGAAATGAAGGACTTACACAAGCTCAGTTAGCTAATAAGCTTTTAGAATTGGGATTCAAACAGGGATATCCACCTTAAATATTTATACTTTTAGTCACTATAGTTACCTTTATATACTTCCAATATAAATATTGATAAATGTTAATGATTTTGGTGGTTTGAATATTAGATAACAGATTTCCCTTATTAGAACATTAGTCATCTTTGCTAATCATTGATTTAAGCAGCATTAAGAAGGAAATTTTTCATTTGGCCAGTATGAGAAAGTGATTTGAAATCTGGGTTGGGTTTAATTTTAAGAAAGAAAACTATTCTTAGTGATTATTTTGATTCATCTTTAAAGACTTTTTTTTTTTTTTAGCATAGCAAACTGAAGGGGTAAACTCAAATAAATAAGTGAACATTTCTTAAATTGGAATAGTTAGGAATGTATTTAAAATTTAAATTATTTTTTCTTTGAAAAGGCAGAAGAAATTAGAAGTGGCCATGGAAGAAGAAGGATTAGCAGATGAAGAGGTAATGTTAGCTGTAATTACTGTGACTGTAGGTAACAGTACTCTATACTTGAAAGTTGCTAAGAGCGGATCTTAAATGTTCACACTAAAAAAAAAATTACTTATGTGAGGCAATGGATATGTTAACAAGCCTTTTTGTGGTAATCATTTTACAATATATATGTGCGTCAAACCATCGCGCTCTAAGCTTGTGTTACGTCAATTGTATCTCAAGAAAGTTGGGGAGGGAAAGACTAATTAGTGTATAATGGCAACCCCAGTGTCTTTGTCCTCTATTGATATCAGATGATTTTATAACTTAGGTAACATGGATTTCATCATTTGAATATGGACTTCTTTGTTGCTATGATGGAGATCTTTAAAGAGGCAGCTTTTTTTAATTCCAAGAATATAGATTTAGTGAACAGTATCTATAGTATCCTGAGAGCATGGAACAAGAAGAGAGGGCTCTAAGAAGAATCCGTGAATTGCCAGATCTTCTCACATTTTTTCCTGAATATATCTTAAAACCCTCTAGTTCTCTAGTCCAGTGCCTCTACCCTACTTTATTTTTTTTAAGTTTATTTATTTATTTTGAGAGAGACAGAGACAGAGACAGAGAGAGCACGTGAATGGGGGAAGGGCAGAGAGAGAGAGATGGGGACAGGGGATCCAAAGCAGGCTCTGCGCTGACAGCAGAGAGCCTGATACCGAGTTTGAGCTTGAACTCATGAGTCATGAGATCATGCCCGGGGCAAAGTTGGACACTAAACCGACTGAGCCATCCAGGCGCCTGCCTCTACCCTACTTCAGACTACTGTGTAGTTTACTTAAAGAACAATTGCCCCCAGCTGGTGTCTTCCCACCTCCAGGTTTTCTGCATACACTATCCAGAGTTTCCTGTCTGAAAACAGGTTTGAGAGGCCCCTGGGTAGCTCAGTCGTTAAGGGGCTGACTCTTGATATTGGCTCAGGTCATTATCTCCTGGTTACTGGGATCCAGCCCTGCGTCAGGCTTCAGGCTGACAGTGCAGAGCCTGCTTGGGATCCTCTCCCTCCCTCTCTGTTCCTCCCCTTCTCATGCACACATGCACTCTCTCTCTTTAAATAAATAAACTTAAAAGAAAAATAAAAACAAGTTTGATCACATCACTCTTTTGCTTAACACCCTTCATGGGCTCCCAAGTACTCTCAGATAAGGGTAGACCCTTGAACATTAATGTGCAAGACCCCTCACAGTTTGGCCTCTGCTTTGTCTCTTTCACCTTGTCTCTTGTCACCCACCTCCATGCTGACCACTAATATTGTGTTACTTTAACTTCCACACTCTTGCCTGTGGACCTTTCATCTGCATTTCTGCCACTTAGAAGTTCCTTACTCTTGCCCAACTCCTCTTATTCTTTAAGAAGCTCTGGGTCTCTCTTTGGGCCTCAGTTCCACTGGGAAATCTTCCCTAATATCTTGGGGTACTCTTCCCACATTCTGCATTAACAGAATATTAATGTGTCCATGTGTCTGTGTCCATGTGGCAGCCTAAAATATCTCCCCATAGTAGAAACTCCATAATGTCTTACTCAGCTATATACCTCCAGAGCTGGCAGGGGCTATAAGAAATAGTTCGTGAATAAATGAACAATGACCTTTCCGTCAAGGAGTTTACTGACTAGAAGGAGAGATCATGTATGTGTGTATATAAATATATGTATACATGATAGATTCTGGCAAACTTTAAAAATACAGGGATTTCCCCCCACCTAATTCAGGGGATCAGAAAAGGTTTGGGAAGAGGTAACAGTTGATTTGAATATTAAAAAAAATAGGTAGATTTACACAAGAATTAATAAATACATATAAAATAATGCAGAACAATGAACTATGAAGGATGCAGTAGAGGAAAGAGCACGGTAAACTGACACCATGTAGTGGAAAGGCTAGCCTTGGGATAGCTTACTGAGCGATGTACGCTTTATTTTCTAGGCAGTAGGGGGGTACAACCTAGATTAATTTGCTCAACAGTTTCAATGATCAGAAAGGAATTTCTATGTTCAAAGAGCAGTCTAACAAATGATGACTTGAAAGCAGTTATTTAATCTTCCCTGTACCTTTCCTAGGACTTTACCTGTATTTTTCTGTTGGAAATGTTTAAGTTAAATAAAATATATTTAGTGATTTGTACTACAGGTGGTTACTTTGTTAATCAGTTGACTCAACCTAGAAAATCTAAATTATTTACATAAAATTACTATAATATTTTAAAAACTCATTTAATTTATATCCTTTACACTTTAAGTGAGAAAGGTAATGGTTTCGATCTGTATTATAACCTATAGAGAAAAAATAAGGCCAAGCACATCTGTCCGCACATTTATTTATTAGTATTAATAACTTTCTTATCCTTAATAATCATATAATTGTATTAATGTACATTGTACATCATTATATTGATACAGAAATCTCAAGCATAAGGTCCTAATTCAGAATTTAGAGGGAGAAATTATAAAAACAGATGCCCAGGGGCCAACCAGATAACACGAATGAAGGAAGCTGGCCGGCTTGGTTTCGCGACATCTTAGGTTATATGTTCTTTTGACCCAACACACTTTATCTGCATATTCAACTCCTAAGAATATTCTTTCACTTCCACAAAGAAATAGATTCTTTGTTTTTCTCTTTCTAAAATATTTGGTCCTCCGCGTTTATATTTTGATAGAGACATACGACCTTTCACTTTACTAAAAGAGAACAGGAGCACCAGTCCAATTCTGCATGTCCCCTGATGACTGGCATCAGTGGTGGATGCTGACAAGTTAGAGACCTGATGTCTATCGAAGGGGGAGTGACTGCCACTTTGGCCGAGTGTGGCCAAGTTCCTGTTTTTCAGGAGAAACTGGAAATCTGGACTTTTATGTGAAATCACCTGCTTTTTTAAATATCGGCAAATAATTCAAGTGTCCTAAAAACAACTTGCAGGCCAAATCAAATATTTTTGAGGTTGAATACAGTTTGTAACTCTCAGTTTGCAACTGCTGGTCTGCACCAGGAAGTGCTGAATATGTTTAGAAATATTTTTGGGGCGCCTGGGTGGCTCAGTTAGTTAAGTGTCTAAGTGTCTGACTTCAGCTCAGGTCATGATCTCACGGTTTGTGGGTTCAAGCCTCATGTTGGGCTCTGTGCTGACAGCTCAGAACCTGGAGCCTGTTTGGATTCTGTGTCTCCTCCTCTTTCTCTATCCCTCCCCCACTCCCACTCTGTCTCTCTCTGTCTCTCTCAAAAATAAACATTAAAAAAAATAAAAACTATTTTCCTAAATTCTTCTGAAGAACTTGTAGAAAGTGTGATATGATTTATACCTACAAATAGTGCCCTTTAATAACTATAAAATTTCTAACATTTTTCTGTGAAGATATTTTAATTCCACAAATGCTTATTATTAGGCTCATGCTAGGTCCTAGATTATGTCAAAGTCTATAAAATAGACATCCTCTCTTATCCTTAATATAAAATATGTTGGAGCTATCATTATGCGGGGTAGATTTTTTAAAAATAAAATTGTTTTCTAAAAATCTAGTTTTAGGGGCACCTGGGTGGCTCAATCGGTTGAGTGTCTGACTTCAGCTCAGGTCGTGATCTCGCAGTTTGTGGGTTTAAGACCAACATCGGGCTCTGTGCTGACAGCTTAGAGCCTAGAGCCTGCTTCAAGTTCTGTGTCTCCCTCTCTCGCTGCCCCTCCCCTGCTCAGTCTCTGTCTCTCTCTTTCTCAAAAATAAAATAAAACATTAAAAAAACCTAGTTTTAAAATGAAAAGTAATATTTATCCCTAATTCATTTGTAATAGAAAATCTTGGTGAAGTAATTTGTGAAAGTTATTTGTAAAAAATAAACCATATAATATGATCATGTAGAATGTCTCTGCAGAATTGAAGTTGCCAACTGAACTCTTTCCCATCTCAGAACTTCTGTGTACACTGTCTTATATAAAAACTGAACATCCCACAGATCAAGAGTTTGAGGAATTGAGGAACACCCCCCCTTTTTTAAAAGTTTATTTATTTATTTTGAGAAAAAGTGTGTAAGCTTGGGGAGGGGCAGAAAGAAAGGGAGAGAGAACCCCAAGCAGGCTCTGTGTTAGCACAGAGCCGGATGTGGGGCTTGATTTCAGGAACCTGAGATCATGACATGAGCCAAGATAAAGGGTCAGATGCTTAACCAGCTAAGCTACCCAGGCACCCCAGGGAACACTCATTTAAAAAGGAATGGAGAAAGGAAGAAAACGATGTATGTCTAATTTCATCTTACTTAAGAATTACCATCAGACATGCAATATTATTCACTCTCATGGAAAACCAAAACAGACAAATTTAAGCTGCTTTTAAAGGGAGCCATGAAATGTTAAATGTGTTTCCAGATTTTGTTGTCCTGTTTGGTGAGAAAAGATATGATTACCACAAAAATGTTACTTGTTTTTCAAGGCTGTTTAATCTACACAAGTCATGAACAGATATATCAACGTGCTTTTTCATCAATATATATATTTTTAGCTTATTAAGTTTTTTATTTTAATTCCCAGTATAGTTAGCATACAGTGTTGTATTAGTTTCAGGTGTACAATATAGCGATTGAACGATTCTATACATTACTCTGCTCATCATATCACCAATATATTTTTTTAACACTAGCTTGCTTCAGCTCCCTCCCGACTGCAACACTGATTTTAAGACTAATAGATCATGAAATAGGTTTTTCATTTTTCTGTTTTTAAAAGTAACCTCACAATGTTATAGTCATGTCCCATTTTTGTAAAATTATATGCTCTATATACTTGTAATTTTCCCTTTTTTACCGTTAAACAGCTGTACCCCAAACTATATAAACATTGTTTGCTTGCTGCATTACACGACCTATCAAATATTAGTGAAAATTATTTTCTTTAGTGGCCTCTCTTCTGTTGATTTTGAGCACAGTTTATTAAAGTATGTAACGAGGTCATCTTTTTCATTTAGATTAGACAAGTTTCTGAAACTACACCCAACTCTACTATATTTTATAGTCCAGAAAGTCAACAGTCCAGAATGTCTTCTGAAATTCTTACATTTATTCATTTATATACTTAAAACAACCCCCCCCAACCCTCCTTGCTGCTTTGAAAGACATGATACTATAGTGCCACCATGTGGCCTTTTTAAATTATATCTTTTTTTTTTTTTTCTTTTTCTGGAAGGACACAGGAGGCGGGGGCGGGGGGTGGGTAAATTATAGTCTTAAAACAAGCTACATTTGGGGGTTCCTAGGTGGTTCAGTTGGTTAAGCATCTGACTCCAGCTCAGGTCATGATCTCACAGTTCGTGAGTTCAAGCCCCGTGTCGGGCTCTGTGCTGACAGCTCAGAGCCTGGAGCCTGCTTCAGATTCTGTGTCTCCCTCTCTCTTTGCCCCTCCCCATTCACACTCTGTGTCTCTCTGAAAAACAAACATTAAAAAAAAAAAAAAATACATTTTTTTTTGTTTTTTTTTTTGTCTTATTAGTATTTCAGTTATTTTTTAAAAATCACTGAAGGAGCATTTTTGAACAAAAAGTAATCTTCACTGTTTCCTCCATTGATATGAAGACATCATTTCTGGATTTCATCTTCTTAGATTAACTTTGTTCAAAGTATCAGAATTCCATTGCACTGGGGATACACATTTACAGATTCCCAGTTAATTGATAGCTTGCCATACCTTTTTGAAAGCAGATATACACAGGAGTAGTAAGAGACTACTCAGTGGTTATACCTTGTACTGTGTTTAAAAGCAGTGTTTCTGAGCTGTTATGGTCATTTGACTTGCCTTTTCTTCAGAATGGAATTCCTGAAAGCCTGGTAGAGTTCATTTGAAGATGAACAGGTGTTTAATTTTTTTGATTTTGTTTATTCCCACTGTATGTTGCCTCAACTAGGAACTAACAGAATGTCAACAGAGTTTTGTTTGGTAAGGGGAAAAATGAGGTTTAGAACAATGAGATAAATGCCTATTCCAAATGTAACCTTCAGGTATTTCATAATGTTTCTTATTAATGGCAGTTATTTTTTGGTGACTTTTAGAGACTGAATTATGAAATTACTGACTTGAATATTTTAACGAATTCTTCATGTAATCATTATGTTTTTGGCAGTTTCATATTTTTAGGAAGTTGTGTGCCAAATCTCAAGGAGTTTATTAAAATTTATCTAAGAAAAAATTCTGTCAAAAGCAAATCTCTATGGAAACATGCTGTTTGTTATTTTGGTGTCCTAAGTCTCAGTAGTTGTCACAGAACAGCCTTGGAAATTAGGGAAGTGAAGCAAAGTAGATTGCCTGACTGTAAAATTCATTATCAGAATACTATTAGCATTTCCTAAAGTTTAATTTTTATTTATAAATTAAGTTAGCATGTAGATGAAATATGTGATGAGCTCATTAAGGTGAAATAGTTAATGGAATCCACCTGAAGAATAAGATTTATCAATTGTTAAGAATGAAAAAGTTTCTTAAGATTGCTTTATTCTTTCCAGGCTTAACAAATACTCGACTTTGGTAAATTTAAGATAATATTTAAGATACTTTACTCCCATTTTTATATATCTCATCTTTTAATAATATTTAAGATACTTCCATTTTGATGTATCTCGTTTTTTAACACTATAGCCTTCACTGAAAACAAAATCATCTTTTTAAATTCTTTTTTTAATAGAAAAAGTTACGCCGATCACAGCATGCCCGAAAGGAAACAGAGTTCTTACGTCTCAAGAGGACCAGACTTGGCTTGGATGACTTTGAGTCTCTGAAAGTTATAGGAAGAGGAGCATTTGGAGAGGTTACTTCTTTTTTTTTTTTTTTTTTTTTTTTTTAATGTTTGTTTATTTTTGAGAGAGAGACAGAGTGCAAGCAGGGGAGGGGCAGAGAGAAAGGGAGACACAGAATCCAAAGCAGGCTCCAGGCTCTGAGCTGTCAGCACAGAGCCCAACACAAGATCATGACCTGAGCTGAAGTCGGATACTTAACTGACTAAGCCACCGAGGTGCCCCGAGATTACTTCTTTTCTAAAGGCACTGCTATTGAAAGTATCTATCTTCATTCAGATAGTTTAAAATATATATTAAAATAGTTTAATATAGCAAAATAGTTTAATTTTAATGAAATTCCTAAAATATAAGCAGTGGCAAATTGCCACTGATCTCTTTAAAGAAACTTACCTTTTGCTCCTAAATCAATAGTAATGACCGTTTAACATTGATAGTATGATCAATTTTTACATTCTAGGTGCGGCTGGTTCAGAAGAAAGATACAGGCCATATCTATGCAATGAAGATATTGAGAAAAGCTGATATGCTTGAAAAAGAGCAGGTATGAGTTCTTTAACACATGTAACCAAAGGAGCACCACTGACTAGGTGTTAGAGTAAATGTAAATATTGGAATTTATAAAAAGGAGTCTACATGTCTTACTATATATAGTCCTATTAATTTTTTTGATAGCTTGTTTCATTGTTTCTCAATTCTCAAGAAAGTTAAAATTTCTCCCAAATTATAATCTGAAAACGTCTTAGGGGCGCCTGGGTAGCTCAGTCGGTTGAGCATCCGACTTCGGCTCAGGTCATGATCTCACGGTTCGTGAGTTTGAGCCCTGCATCGGGCTTTGTGCTGACCACTCGGAGCCCGGAGCCTGCTTCAGATTCTGTGTCCCCCTCTCTCTCCGCCCCACCCCTGCTTGTGCTCTGTCTGTGTCTTTCAAAAATGAATAAACATAAAAAAAATTTTTTTTTAAATGCCTTAGTCTGTTTAGGCTGCCATAAGTGCCTCAAGTGCCACAGACTGGGTGGCTTAAACAACAGAAATTTATTTTCTCACAGTTCTGGAGGCCGAAAGTCCAAGATCAATGTCATGGCAGGGTTTGCTTTCTGGTGAGGTGCACTTACTGGCTTGCAGATAGCTTCCCACTAAGTGCCCTTGGTGTGTGCACAGAGAGAAAACGTGAGCTCTCTGGGGTCTTTTCGTATAAGGACACTATCCCCCTCTCCCTCCATAACCTCACTTAACCTTAATTACTTCCTTAGAGGCCCCATCTCCAAATTCAGTCACCCTGGGGGTTAGGGCCTCACCATAGGAATTTGGGGGGTTTGGGAGGGACACAAACAGTCAGTCCATAACAAAATACCTTCTTTTCTGACTTCAGTGAAAATAAACGACAGTTCTCAGCTTCCTTTATCCGTGTCACATTAGGAGCAAGACCGGTCTCCTGAGAGTTTGCTGATTTTACATATTTCCAAAATCTGTAACCCCTCTAATTTCATACTCCTGGACTCTCCATGTTTCCTGTGACTTTAACGCGGTTTAAGGGTTGGTCATAAATCTGAAAACATCAATAATATTACTTTATGTACTCACCTCTGTCTAGTCTGGGTGGACACTCTGTAGAACCCTAAATTGATTCTATATACTAGGGAAGGACTCAACAATGGAGATACAGAGGGAAGATAACACCTCTCTCTACTTAATTCTTTACTTCAGCCTTTTAGTGTCTGCCTAAAGCTTACTTACCAGTTCAGCTTCTTATTGAACAGGTTGAGGAAGAGGTTTAGTCAAAAAGACCAAAGTACATGTCATCATAGACTCTTTTGATTCTTCTTTGTTTGCTTCCACTTTCTTCTCAGCCAGGCAGCCATGGTGGAGGGAGCAGGACCTCCCAGTGGTGTACCACCGGCTGCTGGGGCGGGCCCACCAGCTCCTACCTTGCAGATGAGGCTCCTGATGTTGATGTTGGCCAGAGCCTTTGCCGACAAACCTGGCCAGAAAGGTTCAACATCTATACCTGCTGCTTTAATGAGGGCATTGATCCTATCCTCCGTGACTGTCACTCATGGTCCTGCAGGATGAGGGCTGAGTAGGAGCAGGGCAGCCCCGAGACGGAGGCCATGGTGCAGATGAGTGCTATGTCTGGCCCGGTGCTAGTTTCTGGATGAACTGAGGGCCTCACCCCAATGTGGCCTTAGCTTCCTCTGAAGGACCGAGCACCTTAGTGGCAGCTGAGGAAAGCCCCACCCGAAGCTTACTTGGCTATTACAGCAGTATACTATTGATTTTCATTTAAACATGGCCCTCTTGAATTTTCACTGCGTTCTTTCACTATTTCTAGTCCATGCACTCAACAAGTATTTATTGGGTGCCTGTGATGTGCCAGATGTGCCCATAATGTGCTCTAGGATCTGGGAATACAGTGGTTAACAGGACAAACCTGATCCTTGGTTTTTCTTTTCTTTTTTGATCCTTGTTTTTTTCTAGTAGTGGGGAGATAGGCAGACAGCTATTTCAATTCAAATAGGATTGAGAAAGACTATGACAAAAGTTTTAACAAAAGGGTAAATCAATGCAGATGACCTGGGTTTAGGAGGAAGAATTAGATCGGGGTTGTTTCTCTAAAGAGGGAATATTTGATGAAAGACTGAGTAATGAGAAAGAAGGACAGATAAAGATCTGGTAGAGCAAATATCTGCAAATGCAGAGGCCCTGAAGCAAGAATAGTCTTGTCCTGCTCAAAGAAGAGAAAGAAGCCACTGTGGCTACAATTCAGTGCAGGGAGAGTGGTGGGAGAGGTAGGCAGGGACAAGATTACACAGGGATTTGAAGGCCAAGGCAGAGCGTTTGGGTTTTATTCTAAATGCGAGGGGAGGACACTTTTGTTTGAGCAGAGGAGTGGCATTGATGTTTTACAAAGATGAATCAATCCCTTTGCTTGCTGACAGAAGAAACAAGAGTTGAAGCGGAGAAACCAGTAAGAGACTGTGTGGCACCTCCAGCCAGAATGTGATTGTGGCTTATCCTGGGGCTGCAGCAGTGAAGCTGAAGAAAAGTCTGACAGATTAAGTGTATGTTTTAGTGGAAGAGTCCGCAGGATTTTCTGTGATGTCCTCTATATTAGGGGATGAGAGGAGGGGTAAGGGTAGTGAGGAAAAAATAGAAGAAGCAGGATCATACCTAGAGTTTCACTTAGAAACGGGGTACATGATGGTGTCATTTCTGATTTAGAAAAGAATGAAAAAAGAACAGGTTTGGAGATCAGGGGAATGAAGAGTTCTCTTTTGTGACATATTAAGTTTGAGCTGCCTGTTAGATCTCCAAGAAGAGGTATTGAGTTGACAGTTGGCTAGAATACAGAGAGAAGTTTGACTAGAAATATCCTTTGGAAGCCATCAATATATTGATCATATTTAAAGTAATTGGACAAGATGAAATTTCCTAGAAAAAAAATCTGGATAGAGAAAGAAAGGGAGACTGGATCCAAGCCCTAGAGAACAATAGGCAGAAGAGAGACCAGCAAAGGGGACCAACAGGGAACATCTTATCAGGCAGGGGAGACTGTGAGAACATGGTGTCATGGAAGCCAAGAGAAGAAAGTGTTTAAAGGAGGGAGGTGAGTGGTCAACTATGTTGAATGCTGCAGAGAGAGTACAAGGAGGAAGACAAGCCAGTGGATGTCCCAATATGGAGATTAATAGCTCAGCAAAGACATTCCCAGTGGATTGGGGGGCAGAAGCCTGACTGAAATAGTGTAACAGAAAGCAAAAAGGAAGCAAGACATGGAGAATGTGAGCACAGATCAATCTTTCATGTGAAGCAGAACAAAGAACAGATTTGTAAAGTGGGATTTAGGGTAAAGAGGATTTTTTTTTTTTTTTCTTTTTAAGACAGAAGTGTTTGATGCTGATTGGAAGAATCCATTAGAAAGAAAATTGAAGATGCAGGAGAGAGCAGATAATTATAGGAATGCACTGGCAGACAGAAGAGTTGATCTTTGGTAGGAGTAGACATGTACCTATCCACTAAAACAGGAAGGAGAGGCAGAGAAAGTGGGAACGAATGCAGGTGGTTGATTTAGTAGTGCCAAGTGCCAAGTTCCTGCCTGAGTGTAAATAAGTGAGGCCATCATGTCTTAGTAGATAGCCAGCTGGAGGTATAAGGAGAGAGAATTTGTGAAATAGTCACAACTATTGATTTGAATGGTGTGAAAGCTAGGGAAATACAGTTGAATACCCATTGAGATTGGCAGTCAGGAATGTAAAGTGAAACCAGTTAGCATAGTTGGGTAACTTTTCTGTAGTAATACTTAGTTGCTCTGGGGTAGGTACAGAATAGACAGAAATTTGAGTTTAATTAGGGTTGATGTTTTCCCAGGCAAATACAGTGGAGGAAGAGGACAAGGGAGTTTAAAGCATTTGTAAGAGTGATCCTAATGATGGAATCTAGGCTGGATAGAAAAAGAAATGAGATTGTGAGGAGACTAATAGAGAAAAAGTGGTAGAGTCCATGGAAGGGAGATTGAAGTACAAGAATAAGAGACCTGGAAGGATAAAAGGTGGAGATCAGAAAGAGAGTTCCTTGGGGCACTGGGTGGCTCAGCTGGTTAAGTGTCCAACTCTTGACTTCGGCTCAGGTGATGATCTCACAGTTCCTGGAATTGAGCCCCATGTTGGGCTCTGCACTGACAGTGCAGAGCCTGCTTGGGATTCTCTCTCTCCCTCTCTCTCTGCCTCCCCCTCACTTTCACATGCACTCTCTCGCTCTCACTGTCTCTCACACTCTCTCAAAATAAATAAATAAAGATCGAAAAAAGGGAGGGGGCTCCTGGGTGGCTCATTTGGTTAAGCCTCCGACTCCGGCTCAGGTCATGATCTCATGGTTTGGTTCCTGAGGTCAAGCTCCACATCAGGCTCTTTGCTGCCAGCACAGAGTCTTCTTCAGATCCTCTGTCTGTCTCCTCTCCTTGCCCCTCCCCACTGCGCCCTCTCTCTCTCAAAAAGAAATAGAAAATAAACATTAAAAAAAAGGTCCTCGAAATTGAGATTTTAGAGGGGATACAGTTATTGTAATGAGAAAGTTACCATGGGTGGCTGACCAACATGCAGTGGTGGAAGAGATCAGTGAGGATGAGGAAGAAGTCAATAGATAGGGTAGCTGATGGTTCATCCTTATGGATGTTGAAATCTATCCATGAGTGGAAAAGATGGAAAGGAAGTTGGTGAGCCATGAGCTGAAGTCATGAATGAGAAGGATTGACTGGGAGGTCTATAAATGATAGCTGTGAGGATAGATGATGGCTGATGGAGTTTCACAACATGCACTTCAAAAGAGTTGCAGAGAAGGAAAGTGTCACAGTGGTTCAGATGCAGCATGAAAATGAGCAGGAAACCTACCACCTCACCAAGTAAGATGTGAAAGAAAAGCAGGCCATTCCTGAGAACTCCTTGTGCAGGAAGACAGAACTCTCAGCAGACAGCCTAGTTTCAGTCAGGATAACAAGGTGATAGGAACCATCCAGAGGTGAGATGATAGGGGACTTTTTTGAAGACAGACTGATTCTAGAGGGAAGACGTATGGAACTCAAGGAAGGTTGAAATACTGAATTGTATTAGAGAATTACAGATAATGATAAGAATAAAGGTCTGGGTCAAGATGTAGAGCCTCAGAGACAAAGAGATTAACAGGATCTAACTAAGCCATATGGGATTAGTCCTGGGTAAGGTTTTGGAGGAAGGACAAAAGGAGCAGTTCAGTCTTTAGGTACTAACCACATGTGGCTACCAAGCACTTAAGTATAGCTAGTCTGAATTGAGATGTGCTGTCAATGGAAAATACATACCAAAACTTGAAGATTCTGCACAAAAAAACTCAATAATTTTTTATATTGATTATGTACTGAAATGATAACATTTTGGATACATGGAGTTACATAAACTATATTATTGAAACTAATTTCCCCTGGGGTGCTTGGGTGGCTCAGTCAGTTAAGATTCCGACTTCAGCTCAGGTCATGATCTCACTGTCTGTGAGTTCAAGCCCCATGTCAGGCTCTGTGCTGACAGCTCAGAGCCTGGAGCCTGCTTCGGATTCTGTGTCTCCCTCTCTCTTCCCCTTCCCCACTTGTGCTCTGTTTCTCTCCCTTTCTTAAAAAAGTAAAGACATTAAAAAAAATTTTTTTTAAATAAAAAAATTTCCCGTTTCTTTTTTACTTTTTATGTGGCCACTAGAAATCTTTAAATTATATATGTGGCTTGCAGTGTATTTCTATTGGATAGCACCAATCTTGAATATTTTGCCAGAGATTTAAGAGCTTCTGACCATTTTTCATTCCTATGCAGGGAAAATCCCACCAGAGCCCAAACATCCAGTCTATTTTGCATTGTGTTATTGTTTTCCCCCCCTGTAAATTAATCTGCCTTTGCCACCACTGAATTTCATTTTAGAAGACCTTTTCCCACTCAATTCTAAAAGGTCATTACTTTAAGTTTTTATTACATTTACTTTAATACTAACCAGTCCACAAAATTTAGTAGCACATTATCTCCCTGATATTGTGGTACCAGATTACTATGTGTGATAACTTCCTATTATTTGAAAACAGGACCATTGTGAAAACATCCTGTAATCTGACTTTAAAGCATTTAAAAATAATCAAGCCAAGTTTATGATGTAGTTTTTCCTGACAGCACCATAGATGCAGCATCAAAGGTTTGAGGTTTTTCCTTTACTAACCTAGAAATGCTTAGTAAAAGGCAATGGGTAAGAATTTTGATACCATTTTTCACTTTATGAAACATAATCCAGAGAGGTTGTAAGGGTTTTTGATGCCAGAAAACAGGTTCTTAGTTTTCAACTGTTGTTCCTATGCTTTGCCCTCAGAGCATTTATTGCACCAGGTAATAAATACAGTAATCCCAAATATGACATTTTAAGCAGATCATATTTCATTATCATGCAAAGATTTATGAAATTTGGGTTCTCATGTGCTTTGGGCCAGAATTCATAATAATGCACAATGGGAATAGCAAAAGGATAAAATCAAATATTATTGTTGATCTTTGAAAAGAATGTATAAATATATTAATGCAAAAGCATCTGAAAATTGATTATACCAACCCAACAAATTACCGTTTATAAAATTTTTCAGACTATAAAATGTTCACATAGAAGTGTCCCTAGTAATTGTGTGTCTGACAAGTCAGTAGCAAAACCCCCAAAGGTTACACTAATTTGCTGTATATCATGTTTATAGATATTCTAGAGGTTTTTTAATTAACAAAATAACATAAAGTTATTATAGTTAGCAAAATCATACAAAATTATTATAAATGTGTCTACTTGTTACAAAAAAAATGACCAAATGTTTAACCACCACAAAAGGCCCTTTCTTTGACCAATAACAGTTAAAACTAGTTTGCTGAGGACCATGACTTTGTCTTACCAATCTGTAAAGCATTGCTTACTACTTTTAACTTGTAAAAGTCAGGCCAGGGCCTGAAATGTGTATGACAAAGCCAAGATCCTTGGCAAATGGGGATTCTGGTTGGAAAGTTTTTGGACTAATCATTTTTCTACCTCAGAGGCCTCAGCTTCCTATAATGAACTTGTGGATTCCCCTTTTCCAGGCCTAAAGATAAAAGCTAAAATAAACTGTTTCTGGAGGTTCTCCATATGTAATGAGATTATGAACATGCGTATGTATTTCAAATCTTTTCTACAACTCCCGCTTCCCTTCACAACCATTAAGGAACTGGATGGATGATTGTAAGAGGTGAACTGGAAAAATGTATGATGTGTTGCAATTATTTTTTCAAAATACATTCATCTAGGTGGCCCATATCCGAGCAGAGAGAGATATTTTGGTAGAAGCAGATGGTGCCTGGGTGGTGAAGATGTTTTACAGTTTTCAAGATAAGAGGAACCTTTATCTGATCATGGAATTTCTCCCCGGAGGTAAAAGCAAACATGATACCAATGACAGACTGACGCAAGCACATCTTTATATGTAATTATTATCCTGTCGATTAGGTTCGCTGTTACATTCCTAGCTGTGAGGTTTTACAAAGGCAGTCATGGTTTTCCTCTAGTTCCTCCCATAATCTAATTTTTACCACAAATCAGATTATTTTGAAAGAATGATAAATCCTTTTTAAATTTTAAATACTACCATTTTATATACTACCATTCTGGGTTTACAGTATATAATTAGTTAGATTGTTACAAGTCTAGAGTTAAGAACAATAAAGTCACTAAGGAAAAAGACCAGGGCGCCTGGGTGGGTGAGTCGGTTGGGCGTCTGACTCTTGATTTCCGCTCAGGTCGTGATCTCATGGTTTGAAGCTTGAGCCCAGCGTCAGGCTCCACACTGTCAGCCTGCTTGGGATTCTCTCTCTCCTCTCTCTGCCCCTCCTTTGCTCGTGCTCTCTCTCTTAAAATAAAGAAAATAAACTAAAACAAAAAAAAAAAAAAAAAGAAAGAAAAAGACAACCCAAAACCCAATGGGCAAATGATAGACAACATACAGAAGGGAAACTCAGGCTAGTCTATAAGTATATAGGAAAGTATTCAACTCTGCTCATATTAGGGAAATGCAAATTAAAACAAGAATGAGATACCATTTCACACTCATCTGATTAGTAAAAACATTAAAAGTCTGATGAGGCTGTGGGAGAAACTGGCCTCTCTTCCACGTAAATTAATCTCTAACTCTTCTGGAGAGCAGTTTGTAGATACCAGTGAAGTGAAAAGTGCATGTGTCCTACAATCCGGCAATTCTACAACCAGTGTATTCCCTGGAGATTCTCCCTGACATGTGCACAACAGATTTGTGAAAGATGTTCGTTGCAGCATTGTTGTGACAGTGAAAAGCTGCACACAAAATAAATGACCATTAGTAGACTGAATAAATATGGCATGATTAGGTGATGAATTATTTTACAGTTGTTAAAAGTCAGGAGCTCTATTCGTTTCAATAAGAAAATGTCGGAAACAGTGGAGTAATAAAGCCAGCTGTGGAATTACATGTACCATTTATGTAATTAAAAAAATATGTAAAAGGCCGTAAATTCATACATCAATATATATATTTCATATATATATATTTCATATATATATATTTCATATATATATATTTCATATATATATATTTCATATATATATATTTCATATATATATATATTTCATATATATATATATGAAAACATATTTTAAAAATAAGCTAGAATGTTACCCACCAAACCAAATCCATGATCATGGTTACTCAACAAAAAGGGAAAGGGGAATAAAACGGGATATGGAGGATGAAGAACACTTCCACATGTTTGTTGTTGTTTTTTAAAAGACTTGAACTATCGTGAAAAATATTAACAGTTGTCATTTCTGAATTGTAAATTCACTATTGTTTGTTCTTTGTCCCCTTTTAAAGAAAAAATTCCTGGAAAATAAAAGAGTGTCTTTTAGTGGGATGATGTTCTATTTTTGCTGGACTGAAGAGCGCTGAATATTTTTGGAACTTCAATTTGAAAGAATACATCCCATTTCTGGCGTGCTTACTCTGATTCATTTTCATAGTTTAGCATATTATCCTATTCTGGATGTTGAGTGGAGGATATCACTTCATGATCATCTCTGCTCTGATTTGACTTCACATACTTTCTACCTTAAAATCATTAGATGTCGTGAAACTTTTGCTAATGCAATGTAACTTTTTTTACTTGGCCCTAGAAACGGTTGGAGATATACTGGGTGGGTCATAAAATGTGAAAATCAGGCATAGGTTGTAGAGATGCGGAGAAAGCTTGAGGTGTTTCTAATACATGATACTTATTTTTCTTTATTTAGGTGACATGATGACATTGCTAATGAAAAAAGATACCTTGACAGAAGAGGAAACACAGTTCTACATTTCAGAGACTGTTCTGGCAATAGATGCAATCCACCAGTTGGGTTTCATCCATCGGGATATTAAACCAGACAACCTTTTATTGGATGCCAAGGCATGTGAATAAACTGGTGAAATATTGGGTTGCTAATTATTTTGTGGAGTAATAGAGCTGATTTTGTGATTGGAAATGGGCAACTACAATTTAGTCATCACTCAACTGTGTGATGTCATAGAATGATGTAATAGGACAGGACTCCGGAGTGAAATGACATCAAGGGAGTATGGCTATCTTTATCTTCTAACATTTTCTACTTTTAAAAATCATCATCATCAAATATTTTTAATTTTACATATCACCTATATGAATTTTAAGCTAAAAATGTTTATAATGATTGCATTTAAAAGAAAAATTTATAATAAGGCTTTCTTTCAAAGTTAATATAATCTTGATTTTACTAGTTATTTTTTTTTTAGGGTCATGTAAAATTATCTGATTTTGGTTTATGCACGGGATTAAAGAAAGCTCATAGGACTGAATTCTACAGAAACCTTACACACAACCCGCCAAGTGACTTCTGTAAGTTTGATTTTTTTTTTTTTTTCAGGTTAACATAGTGTAGCTGGTTGTTAAGAACTAAAACTTCTCTCTCTCCCCTCACTCCTTAAACCAATGTATTTTACTTGTATATGTTTGAATTTGTTTTTTTGGTAGAGTTTTTCCCTCATGATTACAATTCTCTCTTGTTGACATTAGCATTTCAGAACATGAACTCCAAGAGGAAAGCAGAAACATGGAAGAAGAACAGGAGACAACTGGTAAGTCAGACATGTCTTTAAGAAAGGTTGCCCTAGTCCTCAAATTTCACTGGGGTTTCACTGGATCATTTTATATCTTCACAATGATTAGCACTTACTTTGTAGCAATGATAGAGCTTCTTCTGGAATCACGTAGTTCTCTTAGTTTCTCTGTAGCATTGCCTTGCCCTTAAAGTGACTGCTAATTTTAACTCTGTGATTTAACTTTATTTTATGGCTCATATCTCTTGTTAAGTCATCTGTTTACTAGTAATTAGCACTTTATATAAAACTCACTGACATGAGTGTGATTGTAGTGAATGCCTTGTGTTTTCCATTTTTCATACTTGTTCTGAAATAACATATCAATTAGCATAAGTAAGGTGATTGTGTGTCTCTAAGAACTTCTTTATAGATAAAGTAAATAGGAAGTTTGGCATGTTAACAGTATTGCAATAAAGCAGATAAAATAAAATTAGAGAGCAGACTTTACTACAGATAAACTCCAATACTTTTTTTAATGGAAGTTGGATAAAACTGTGTTTACCCAAACTATTTCTCCTTTATTACTTAGCAAATATAAGAATTGTTTGTGCCCTTTCCTCTTTCCCTTTATGCTATTAACTAGGTCCATAAACATTCTCAGGGTTAGGAATGTGCCTTTTGACTTTGTTTTCCTGATTTCTTATACAATGCCTGCCCATATAGACACTCTGTAAATATTTGTTAAATTCAACCCAATGATGACAAGGAAACTAATTCAGTATTTTCTCTGAGTATTGGGTAAGGCAAATAGACTGAAAGGTCTGATACCCTCTCAAACCAGTAAAATGACCTGTGTATGATTGAGCTCATTCTATCATTGGCCCACGTAGTTAATTGCAAGTTTTCTGTGTTTGTAAAAGCATTTCAGTGTTTTTAAAAGCTTTAAAAAAAAATTTTTTTTTTTAATATTTGGAGCTGTGAATTAATCACAAAAACTTCCTTCTACTTTTAAATGTGCCGCTTTCAGATCAGATTTTACAACTGAGAGAAGAATTGCAGTATTTCCTACTTTTAAGGGGAAAAATGAATAGTGCTTAAAAATATGGTGGGAATTCTACTTACAGAGCGTTCACAGGTGATTACTGCTGTACATGTTTTATAATTCTCATGGCCATCATCATGACTTCTATCAATGTTTATTTACCAAGGGAGAAGTAGAGGGGACTCAGTATTTGGGGCAGGAAATTCTTTAAATCCTGTATCCTACCCTCCCATCCCCTCCCCAACCCCTCTCTGCTGCCCCCTTCCAACTAAATGCCAGTCAGCACCCCCATCAGGTCATTGGAATGATGAAATCTGCTGTCACATGTTTTCAAATAGTCCCTAGCATTCTGCCCTTAGTTGAGAACTACTGCCTTAAAGAAATTGTCTTTGTAACATTTTATATGAATTAAGAATGAAATGCCCTGGAATTAGGTTTATAATGAAAAGACTGGATGTTTTATATATGTAGCTGGTTGCACTTTACAAAGCACACTCCTTTTCTTGTTTCGTCCTCCTATCAATGGAGTTAGGACAGGTATTATTACTCCCATTTTCTGTAAGCAGAAGCTGAGGCTCAGACAGGTTGAATAACTTGCTTGAGAACACATCAGCAGTGAGTGGGGAACCCAGGCCCACTGGGCTCAACCTCCTTATTCTTTTTGAAATGGATTTTAACCTTAAAAATAAAACAATTACTTTACCAGCAAAAATGGATTATTTGAGAATAACAGAGAATTGCAATTTGAGACATACAAGCTATGGCGAAACCATTGGCCAGTCCAGCAAAGAAAAGGAATGGTATTTTAAGAGAAGGACGAGGATTTGGAAGGGGTTGTTTTGAGCAAAAGTCCATTGGAAAAGAGCAAGAGTTCAAGGTGGTGAAGGTTTCTCCTTGGCGGAGTTGCAGGGCAAGTTTTCTCATAGGAGATGTAGTATCCTCTCTTCACTGTTAGGGCTGTGATTGAGGATTCTTCTGATGGGATCTGTAATTGACAGCGGGTAGTATAGCTCCCCCTTCTAGTATCCCAAGTCTGCTTTAGTGAGCTCTCCCTTTCTCTCCCTTTACTAATTTCCACAGGATTTATGGCTAAATATATAAATAACTTCATTGAGCTTCTTGGGAGGGCAGAAGTCTATCTTAAATAACATATTATCTGGCTTGGTTCCTATCACTAAGCTTTCTACATGATAAACATGCAAAACAAGTATTAAATGAAAAATTAACTTCTGTATATATTGCTTTTTCCAGTAGTGAGCCATTCTCAGATCTTTCAAAAAATACTTAAGTGTGCTGGTTTGATAAGCTCTTCCTTTGCAGGCATATTCCACAGTTGGGACACCAGATTACATTGCTCCAGAAGTATTTATGCAGACTGGTTACAACAAATTGTGTGACTGGTGGTCTTTGGGAGTGATTATGTATGAAATGCTAATAGGTATGTTTTACCATCTGCTTATGTACATACTGTATAAATTTCTGTGAGTGCCCCTGATTAAACATACTGCTGATATCATGGGCTAAAATATCTGAACTCTTTGAAACCAATTTTTTACATCCCCCAATGTTAAATACACGATAAATACCACTGAGCTCTGTAGGGATTCAGGAAGAGGGTATGTAACCAGAATTCCCCTGTATCAAAATTATATCTGCATGGCCTTTCAGGTAAAGGGGGCAGTGCTTTAAATCCTTTATTTTATTGCCTTTATTAGCAATTTGATTACAAATTGATGAATGGGGACATTTTTTACTATTGAATAGAGCACTTAGGACTGTTGTGTTTCTTGTGGCACATATGTAGTAGGTATAGAATATTTGATAATAAAAGCTGATAAAACTTTTGTTTTCTCTGATATGTAGGATATCCACCTTTCTGCTCTGAAACTCCTCAAGAAACATATAGAAAAGTGATGAACTGGAAAGAAACTTTGGTATTTCCTCCAGAGGTTCCTATATCTGAGAAAGCCAAGGACTTAATTCTTAGGTTAGTGGTTAATTCCTTAGAGGAGTTTGTCATAGTTTAAATCATCACAGGTACCTAAAAGATTAAATCTCATTTTACTTTTGTGGGAAGAAAAGGATCACCGTTGATCTATACAGTCAAAGAGATCAATAAAGAAATGGTGTTTTTTTTTAAAACTGCAAACAATTGGGGCGCCTGGGTGGCTCAGTCGGTTGAGCGTCCGACTTCAGCTCAGGTCACGATCTCGCGGTCCGCGAGTTTGAGCCCCGCGTCAGGCTCTGGGCTGATGGCTCAGAGCCTGGAGCCTGCTTCCGATTCTGTGTCTCCCTCTCTCTCTGCCCCTCCCCCGTTCATGCTGTGTCTCTCTGTGTCTCAAAAATAAATAAACGTTAAAAAAAAAAAATTAAAAAAAAAAAACTGCAAACAATTAAAAGGAAGCATGCAGCAAAAACAGTAAGAGTTAAGAAGATGGAAGGGGGTGGGGGGCCTGGGTGGCTCAGTAGGTTAACTTGGTTTTGGCTCAGGTCATGGTTGAGCCCTGAGTTGAGCTCTACGCTGAGAGCACGGATCCTGCTGGGGATTCTCTCTCCCTCTCTCTCTCTCTGCCCCTCCCAGTACATGCTCATTCCCTCTCTCAAAATAAATAAATAAACTTAAAAAAAAAAAAAAAAAAGGAGGGAAGAAGACTTGTATTGTTTCAAAGGTCACTCCTGTTGGAATGCAGTGACGCTATCTCATTAAAGAGAAAAGGGGAAGAAAATTGCTACTTTATATCATGAGTCTATGTAGGAAATTGTTTCTAAGCAAAGGATTTCATTCTGTTTCTCAACTAAGATGAAGTATTTGGTACTGTTGTGAATGGCTCCAAGGAATATAAATTGGGACAACCTATGACAACAGCTAATTGACAGCATATTATAAAAAAAAAATCTTTAAACTGTATATGAGCTTTGACCCAGTAATTCTAAGAATTTTGCTTGTGCAGATGATGTGTGTAAAGATTTAGGTAGAATATGTTTATCATGATAGGTTTTTAGTAATGAAAACTTGAAAACCACCGAAGTATTCAATAATAGTGGACCGGCTACATAGAGTGTAATATTTCTATATGCAAATTTTAGAAAATGAAGTCAAGAAAGAATATTTAATAGTTTTGGGAAGTTTTCTCAGTATATTAAGTGAAAATATATAGCCCTAAAACAGTGACTACTATACTAACATATTTTAAAAATCGTAATAAAAGACTAAAAGGAAATGGTTTCACACTGTTTACAGTAAGTTATCTCTGTACGGTGCAATTACAGAGGATTTCTATTTTCTCCCACATTTCCCACAATAAACAGCTAACTTCAGTAAACTGAGAAGAAAAATAAGTGTTTGAAAAAATGCAAATAGAGTACTTTAGATGTAATTTGCATACCATCATTTCTCTGTTTCCATTTTCTAGATTTTGTATTGATTCTGAAAACAGAATTGGAAATAGTGGAGTTGAAGAAATAAAAGGTCATCCTTTTTTTGAAGGTGTAGACTGGGGGCACATCAGGTATGTTCATAGGCTGTGAGTGGGAGAGGTCTTAGTAAAAACGGGTTTTGGTTTTTTTTTTTACTGGATTTAGCAATCAATTTGTCTTTGGTTCTACTAGATTAAATACAAGAGGTAACACGGTTATAATGTTGTTAAATCAGTGTTTTCTGGGTTATATGGGGTGAGACTTTCCTGATGATAGCTAAATGACTCATTTTAGCTAATGTCCACTTTAAGGGGAAAACCACATATTGTGCATCTGTTTCAACTTTTGTATTCAGAGTTACGTGATACAGGCTGATGTTAGCACAACAGAGACGTATTTATATTTCACACTACAACCCCTCATTTTTGTCCTATTACATCACACTGTATACTGTACCTCTCTCTAATATACCATTTTCTTTATGAAGTTATAAGAAGATACAGTGCCTTTTTTAAACATTGTGGGCAAAAGTGAAATGAAACAAGTAACTTGTAAGAATTTGCTTGTAGTAGGGGCATCTGGATGGCTCAGTTGGTTAAGCATCTGACTTCGGCTCAGGTCACGATCTCACCATTGGTGGGTTCGAGACCCGTGTCGGGCTCTGTGCTGACAGCTCAGAGCCTGGAGCCTGCTTCGGATTCTGTGTCTCCCTCTCTTTGCCCCTCCCCAACTTGTGCTCTCTCTCTCTCTCTCTCTCTCAAAAATAAACAAACGTTAAAAAAAAAAAAAAAAAAAGAATTTGCTTGAAGTTGTTCATTGTGAGCATTGGTCTTTATTCAATTAATGGCCAAACCACCTTCAGTAGTTCTGGACTGTTCTCCACACAGTGACAATTTAAGAACATAAATCTGATCGTGCTGTTCTCTTCCTTCCCTTTGCACTTAGAATAAAATTCAGGATCCTTAACTGCTTTCAGGACTGTGGGGTGTGGCTCTTTCCTCATCTGTAGCAGTGGCATCTAGTGTGCTGTTTCCCACTCCTCCCACCTCAGGGCTTTGTCAGTTGCACTTCATTCTACTGAAATGCTCTTCTCTCTTCCCTGTTCCTGTCCCTACTCCTGCCCTGCCTGGCCAGCTCCTTTTCATCTTTTAAGACAGCTTCTGTGTCACTTCAGGCAGATCTTCGCTGGAACTCCTACAATGTGCTAGGCATAATAACTGTAATAATAACTAGTGGTTTTTGATCACTTATTGTATGTCCAGCACTATTCTAAGTACTTTTGTGCTTTTTTAATCTTTTTTTTTTTTTTAATATAATTTATTGTCAAGTTGGATAACATACAGTGTGTAAAGTGTGTTCTTGGTTTTGGGGTAGATTCCCATGATTCATCACTTACAGACAACACCCAGTGCTCATCCCAACAAGTGCCCTCCTCAGTGCCCATCACCATTTTCCCCGCCTCCCCCACCCCCCATAACCCTCGGTTTGTTCTCTGTATTTAAGAGTCTCTTATGGTTTGCCTCCCTCCCTCTCTGTTTGTAACTATTTTGTCTCCCTTCCCTTCCCCCATGGTCTTCTGTTAAGTTTCTTAAGTTCCACATATGAGTGAAAACATGATATCTGTCTTTCTCTAACTGACTTATTTTACTTAGCATAATACCCTCTGGTTCCATCCACATTGCTACAAATGGCAGGATTTCATTCTTTCTCATTGGCAAGTAGTATTCCATTGTATATATAAACCACATCTTCTTTATTCATTCATCAGTTGATGGACATTTAGGTTCTTTCCATACTTTGGCTATTGTTGAAAGTGCTGCTATAAACATTGGGGTACAAGTGCCCCTATGCATCAGCACTCCTGTATCCCTTGGGTAAATTCCTAGTAGTGCTGTTGCTTGGTCGTAGGGTAGTTCTATTTTTAATTTTTTGAGGAACCTCCACTCTGTTTTCCGGAGCAGCTGCACCAGTTTGCATTCCCACCAACGGTGCAGGAGGGTTCCTGTTTCTCCACATCCTCACCAGCATCTGTTGTTTTCTGAGTTGTTAATTTTTGTGCACTTTTAATCTTATCCTCATAGTAAATCTTATAAAATAGGTACTATTATTATCATGTCTATTTTACAACTGAGGAAACTAAGGCATGGAGAGGTAATTTGCCTTCGGTGCCACAGGTAATAAATAATCTAGCAAGAATTTCCTAACCAGAGTTGGACCAAGGTAGTTTGATTTAGGAGTCCTGGTTCTTCTTCTTCACTGCTGTGCCGCATTATTCTGTGCCTACCTCATCTCACTGAACAGAAGTAGGATTCCCCCCTTTTTACAGTTGGAAGGACACTTAGAGACCACTAGTCCAATCTCTTACCTTGACAGTAAGGAAATAGTTGTAGAGCAGGGACTTGTCTGTCTAAGGTCACGCAGCTAGTTAATGACAAGAGATTAGGACACCAAAGTCTATGGTTCTTTTCACTAAACTAATATAAATTTATTAATTTACCACATTAACTATGAATAACTTAGAATGATTCTGGGAAAAATATATTTTTACATAATAGGCTTTGTTAACTTAGCACCTAATACATCGAGTCAAGTGTTTGTTGAAAAAAATAGAAATGGATATTTCCAATAGAAATGGATAGCTTCATTTAGCTATTTCTGTACTTAAACATTTTTATCATGATAAGGCATTTTCATGACTAATTTTTTTTAACCTGATGTCCTTGATTCCCTTAAAATTTATATGGTTTTGGATTTAGATTTCATCACACATGTCTAGTCCTTTGACCTTATGAGCCTCTTAATTTCCCAAAAGTGCTTTTTTTCCCCCCAAATATCTTTTTTTAAAAATAATCTTTACACCCAGTGTGGGGTTCAAACTCATGACCCCAAGATCAAGAGTCACATGCTCCACTGACTGAGCCAGCCAGGTGCCCCCCTCTACACATGACTTTTAATGTGTGGGTCCTCTACTAGAAGAATCCTGTTTCTGAATTACTTAGAATCCAGTACCCACAATGTCCAGCATACTTTATACAATTATAAAATCATTTGGACAAAATCTCTTCTGTTCTAACTTTCCCTTTCTTTACCTCTTATTTTTCTACTTAAATAAAAAAACAGCATGAGAAAGTCTGGGTACAAAGAAATGAAACTCCAAGTAAATGGTAATGTTTTAATAAAATACCATACTCAACTATGAAATCCACTTAACAGTGTTCAAGGCCACGATAAATTTCCTTGGCTCTTCTGATAGCTACAGAATAGCATGCAGAATTTGCAAGTAGAGTTATTTTTTGGAAAATCAAGAGTTCAGGAAAATTTACCATGCTACTTGATACTTTTTTATAGGGAAAGGCCAGCAGCAATCCCTATAGAAATCAAAAGCATTGATGATACTTCAAATTTTGATGACTTTCCTGAATCTGATATTTTACAACCAGGTAAGATACTGTAACACAACTAACACTGATAACAGTTGATGAAGATGCTGCCATTTTCACTAATGAAATTCCTTTGCTCTTGGTTAATTTTCCTATCTTTCTAGTGCCAAACACCACAGAACCGGACTACAAATCCAAAGACTGGGTTTTTCTCAATTATACCTATAAAAGGTTTGAAGGGTTGACTCAGCGTGGCTCTATCCCCACCTACATGAAAGCGGGGAAATTATGAACGCAGATCACATTCGCCCACAACCAAGAGAACTCAGGTAGCTGCATCACCAGGCTTGCTTGGCGTAGATAACAAGACACTGAAATACTCCCGGACAGTGGTGCTTCTGAGCACAAGAGGAAATTCTACAGGATTAGGATTTCTGAGACTACTACAGGAATTGGTTGGCAGTGCCAGCTGGCTTTTTTTTTTTTTTTAATATTTTATTATTTTTGTTAACTTTATTATATGAAGGTACTGGAATAAAAGAAACGTACATCCCTCTGTAACTGCACTGCCTACATGCGTATTAAGGTCCATTCTGCCTGTGTGTGCTGTGGCTTTTGTACTGTAACACCTCTAATCGATTCAGGAGAAACATATCATTCAAAGCAGCGTAGGCTAACCTGTAGGTAGCACCGCAGTATCGCTGTTCTACTGCAAATCTTATGGGTCTAGATAATCACAAAAAAAAGCCATCTTTCATAGTTGGTGTTCAAATACTTGCCCTATTGGTTTGGACATATGTAGAATGAATATATCTGAAGACAATTTCTGTAATGGTCTTAAGAAATTTTAGAAAGGAAATACACTGGTTCTTTAAAAAATAGACTTTATCATCATGTTATTTCACAAACTCCACAGTTGGGAGTGACAGGTTTATAAGAAGGAGGAAGTTTAACACCTTCACTCAAGCACTCCACTAATATATTTACTTTGCATTCAGAAATACTGATGACCTTTATATACGTAGTCTGTATATTCATAGGGAGATGTACTGTATTATATGAAATGTAAAGTTGCTTTTCTTGTGACAAAAGGACTTCTTTTTTAACAAGAGGACATGGCATTATTTTGATTTGATTATGGTGAGTTGAATTTAAGAAACGACCATGAAGGCTGCTTGTAGAACTGGTGTATTTTTATTAAACTATTTTTTTAAATGTCAATCTTCTGATCATGTAAATGGACTTACAAAGAACAAAGACCTGTTTACTTTGGTTTTCTAGAAAGTTGTTACATATCATGGCCGGTTAACTTTTATTTCTTTTGGTGAAAAATTTTTCCTTTGATAGTACTTGTATTATTGTGCCATTATTTTCTTACACTCCAAATGTACCAAAGATCCTGAACAGAGTGGGTGTTCACCACCGAGTAGATTTTCCTTTCCTATGGGAATGCCATATTCGGACACGACAGATCTTTGATAGAGGTCAAGCTTATTCAAGGGCAATATTGTTCATGTTCAGCTACATCACTGTGGTTAACGTAAGTGAAATTAAGGAAGTAAACACAGGTGGGGCAGAGGGCGGGTTGTGAGGAGAGGATGGGGGGGTGCCTTCAGCATCAAATTCTTCAGCTATTTCCCTAAGAATGAAATAATCTTTTCTAGCTCAACGCTTTAATTCAAAAATGACTCTCTGAGGTTCTGGTTTCAAAAGTACTAGTTGAGGAGCAACATTTTATCAAAGAATGGCCTAACATTTGTCTTAACTGTTAATTGATAAGTTTTTTTTTTTTTAAAGATATAGCAATTACAACCATTACAAATTATCTGTGATCAAAATCTAAAATGATGACTTATTTGTAGGTGTGTTCTTCTTGATGGGGAAGCACTGTATAGCATCATTACGTACATCTACAGAAGCTTTTATAAACGTTGCTGCGAGGTAGCTCCACAGTGTTTCAGCAGGGCCATCCTGGGGTTTGGGTTTTGTTTTTTTTTTCCTCCACCTAGTCTCTCTCTTTCCTTCTTCCTTCCTTCCTTCCTTCCTTCCTTCCTTCCTTCCTTCCTTCCTTCCTTCCTTCCTTCCTAGTATTTGTTTGGTACTTACTATGTGTTCATCTAATAGTTCATCTCCATTTTTCTTGTTTGGATCATGTGGCTGAGTAGGAGAGAACTATTACAATTCTGGGGTTATCTCAATTTGACCAACTCTGGTCAAATTATATTATAACCACATCTGATTTTTAAAACTCTGTAACTTCTCACTTTTATAAGATTTTCTCACCCCACCTCATCCCCCCTCCCCCCCCCTTTTTTTTTACAGACTGTTTTGCTAGTGTGATAGTGAATGAGTAAGATAGGAGGAAATTACATCACTCTCTAGTTGTAATATAGTAATTATTTCAGTATAGAAAAGTGTCATTAATTCAAGTTGACAGAGAGAGCTGAAGTTTACTATTTAATCGAGTAAGAGTAGAGCATTTTGGTTTCTATCTCCCTCATTTTTCTTAGCAGTAAGAACTTGGAAATAGTTATGGTTTCTTGGCAGTGGAAGGGCAGTTCTGGAAAGTTTACTTTGTTTAGAGTCTCATTATTCCCTGGAGTTGACAGAGTGATTCACAATCTTTGGGGTTTCCTCCTTGTCAAAAGCATTTCTTAAGTGCCTATCTAAAAGCATTTAAAGACTGTGTCTGCCCTTTGGAAGCTAAGAATTTGATTCATGATGCAAATTAGCTAGATAATTTGCAAAGTACCCCTCAGATTGAAGTTTCTCTATTATACACTTAACCATATTTCAGGTGAACCATTTAATTTAAATGACAAACCCAATCTAATCAACTGGGCATAATGACATTTTCTTTAAATTAGACTCTATTTTGAATTAAAGAGTTTTATTATAAACTGTGTGTTTTTGGTTTTTCTAAGTATATAGAAAGCTTGTATAATTCAGATTTATTGATTTCCTGATTTAATGTAGACTTTGACTTTTTTATTAAAAAAAACCTTTGTATTAAAGCAAGTTATGTTATTTTTCTTTTATGCTTTTCTTATGAACATAGCTTTAAAGTCTTTAAATTCATTGGAGCATAGTGCTATCTGAAAACAAGGAATTTCTTATCAATCAACCTTTTCTGAATGGAATGTATAGCCGATTTAATAAGCTATTAGTTGAATGGAAAATAACATGTGGAATACTCAAAACTTTTTTGGTTGCTAAGGCTTAAGATAGGGTATCATTTATTTCCATAATAGAATACTCTTTCTGTTTTTAAAACATCTATATATCTTCGTGTAAATCTGTGAATTTAAATTAAGTTCATTTATTTTTGGTGTTTTATTGTAGACAACCATGAAACGATCAAGCAGTATCTACCGGTTAGAAGAACTGGTGATTTTTCTTTGGATGATCTATAAATTAATGAATTGAGATTTGAATCAGCAGAGAGACCCCCTAGCATCTAAACACATTCTCTCTGAGTTGTTAAGGTCCAGAACATTCAGAACAACTGTTTTTCTATAACCATGACTATTTCCTCTTGTCTTTATTTCACATTTATTTTCTCTTTAGAAGTGCACTTATTTCTGAAAAGTTTTAATGAAACAAACACTTAGAACAAACGTAAATACAAAACACTTGGGACTACTAGATATATTTTAGATTTGTATGAAAAAAATGTGAGGGCATATTGCTACTTTAAGAAGAAATTGAAGTAATAAAAATAGATCTTAGTTATTTTTTAAAAGCAATATAAATTATTCAGCATTTGTCTTGAAAAATAATCATTGGGCTCTCAAGTTCTGTGTTTAGATACTGAGTTTCACAAAAATGTTTTGGTGGCATCAGGCCTTTTTCATTGAAGGTAAGAAAAGAATAAAAACTATGTTTATAATATTTCTATTGATGAGGTGTTTTGGTTTTATTTTCAAGTTTTGAGACAGGTGTTATTCAAAATTCAAGAAACTATTTTGTAAATATGTGTAACTTTTCCACTTAAATATCACATCGAGAACAAAATGAATATTTGAAGTTTCAACTGTGTTATGTTTGAACAATCAAAGTAGTTGTACAGGTTTGTATACAACTACCCCACCTAGCCAAAATTAGTTTGCAAGCAGAATTGAAATTGAAAATGCCTCAAAATTAAATTTAAAATGTCTCAAAATAGCATGGAAACTAGTGATGTAAGTAGCCCAAGTACCCAGGTACCATGACATCCTGTCCTGT